>NC_134243.1:71645000-72312500 GCF_965152275.1 Natator depressus
GGAAAGCAGACTCAGTTTAGCAGTCCGCAGTCTCACTCCACAACAGACCCAGAGGCAACCGCAAGGCTACCAACACTGTGAGTTGTGAAACTTTACCAGGAGACAGAGTCTGTTGCTGCTGCTGTTCGAGAACATTTCTCACAGCTGGACATGTTGGGCTCAGCACTTCCCCTGTGATTCAGATGAGCTAGGTGCGTTGTTTGTTTTGTTTTTTGTCAGAGGGAGTGGGGAAAATTGGTGTTAAAAGCTCTTAGGCAAATACATATAAGACTGAAACATTTTTTTGTTCTTTGTTCAGAGAGGTTTCCAAACAAATTCCCATTCTGCCTTTAAAGCCAGCTATCCATATGTATCCCTCCCTAGTGTCACATGAGCCATCTTTATAGATATAAGGCTTCCAAATCACTCACACATTCTTGCTCACTAGATGTGATTAATGTGTGCAAAGTTCACACCATTTCTTTGTGCCTGGGGCCCTGGAAAAACACCTCCTAAGTATAAGTAATAAAGGTCGTGATTCTGAGCTGCTTTGACCTTGCAGAGAGCGAGAGAGAACAGGCAAAGGCCCCTGCACTCTTCTCCTTGTCTAAAGCAAAGTTCACTTGTTCCCGTGTTACCTACTCCTCTCATGACTCACCATGGCGGGAGGGATAGCTCAGTGGTTTGAGCTTTGGCCTGCTAAACCCAGGGTTGTGAGTTCAATCCTTGAGGGGGCTGTTTAGGGATATGGGGCAAAAATTGGGGATTGGTCCTGCTTTGAGCAGGGGGTTGGACTAGATGACCTCCTGAGGTCCCTTCCAACCCTGATATTCTATGATTCTATGATCCCACTGAGCCGGGGTTCCAATCCTGGAAGGTTGTGGCACTCTCAGTTCGCTGTGACTTGGCAGCTTCAGTCCCCTGCAGTATATCCTTGCTTAGAGATGGCCAAAATACACTTCTTGTAAATGAGCATGAGCCAGTGATTGTTCTAGTGATTAGTATAAGCCCAGCTTGGTGTGATCTTATGATGGATCAGACGGACCCTAGAAGGGAAGAAATGACAATAAGGGGGCATTGTGGCTGGGTTTTTAAAGGTCCCTAAGAGAATTAGGCACCCAACTTCAGCTAGCCTTCAATGGGATTTGGATTTTAGCCCTATTTCAAAGCCTCCGCCTTTAGGCATCTCTTACAGGCTGTCCACTGGGCTCTTTCACCAGCCTGAATTTCACACCAGTAATTTTGCAAAAGACTGTTAAAGTTCCTTTGCCTAGGTGGTGCCTTCCTCCTCCCCCCACTTAATAATGCCAAATGCAAATAATGCAATTTAGTCCTACCAAGCCAATAATCTCTATTCAAAGATATTAACACTGTCATTTACATTGGCCTGAGAGACCAGAACATCTCATTTGGTTTCGGCCCATCAGCTACACTAAAAACAGGACCCATTTTTTCTTGCTTTTACACATTAAATCTGTCATTCCTTATAAGCTGTAAATGACATTTTTTCCATCATTCCACTGACTTTTCCAGGAAATGCAAGTCTTAATTCAATTGCTTCACAAGAACATACTCTCTAGACAGTTTTTAGATATTGGGTATTTTTCTTTTAACTAGTGTTGCCTAGTAAAATCTTTGGCTCTGATCTTGTTCCCTGAATTCAATGGGGCAGGGGCAGGCTCTGTATAATTATGAGCAAATTAGTCATGTTCTTTTCCTTGGAATGAGTGAAAATATATTATCCTTGTGATTAAAAAGAAAAGAGAGAAAATTATGAACAAAAGCTGCCAATTGTCAAGTGGGCTGGAGCAGACAGTCACAGTCTGATGTGAGGAGTCCCAATAAAAAAGGAAAATACCAGTTATATGCCAATAATTTCAAGTGCAATAATTTTTAGAGCGATTTTCCATGAAGTGGGTGTCACCACTGGCAATAAGCAATAAGAAACACATCAGGAAGAGTGGACAAATAATTTATTAGCTGAATTTCCATTTCTGCCCCCCTTTGTGAATTGTCAGTGAATAGTTTTAAAATTTCTCTAATTTATTTGCCCAGAATTTCTGCATATAACCCTTCGCCTGTAGATTGATTGTGAACCACTTATTAAGAATATTTGATACTTGGCCTGGGTTGGTTAATTTTGATTGGACATGTAAGTCAGGCGGGATGTTTCTATTTCCAAACCAGATGGATGTAATTTTAGAATCGGGTTTTTGGTGCCTCTATTCATGATTAGGAGTCCAGGGTCAGATCCTTCGCTGGTGTAAATCAGCATAGCTCTACTGAAATTAGGTCAATTAATACCAGCTGAGGATCTGACTCTAAAAATTCACTGTTCAGGTACATGAATAGCTGCTTAAATTTCTCTGCTTCTGAGAACATTTCTGCCGGTTAGTCCCTTCATTAGAATAATCACAGAGAGCAACCACAAAACGGTCATGAACACTGGCAAAGCAAACAGGTACCAAAAGTTAACTATTTGTGGAAATTTGTTTGCACTGTTTGTACAGCTATAATATCAGGCACAATAGCCCAATAGAATCGTAGAAGTCAGCGTCGTGAAAGGCCTAACATAGTCCACCTACCTAACCAGGTTGTCAATCATCAGGACAACAAAGAGGTATCTGTTCTCTGCCCCATACTTTTTTACCCTTCAAAATGCTTATCCTTCCTACAGAATAGTCTCTCACAAACATTGAGGCATTTACCGTTGTCAACCCTCATCTCAGTGTTGTCTTTTGGGGTCCTCATGACTCTTGCTAACACACACTCGAATAAAGATGCCACCCTTCTCCCACAGTCTCTGATGCTTTCTGCCAGACCTGAATGCTCTAAGGCACCTGGTGGCTCCCTGACATTTCCACTTGCTGAAGAGTTCTAGCCATTGTATCTTATTCCTTAGTGCATGAAAGCAGTTCCCGTCATCCACACCTGGAAAGCATCTGTCCTAGATCAGAGCTCAGCAGGGAAGTCCAGTGGCCCTGGGACAAGATAGCATTTTCAAGCAAAAGTGATCTCTTGTTTCTCTTTGGTGCAATGCCCAACTGGGTGGGGGAGAAGAATTGTGACCTTTTAAAACCCATAGTGCCTACCGTTGAAATGGAACGCTGTGTTGTTTTGCATTGTGTTATACATGATTACCATGTAAATAAAGTATCGTAAATGTGGTGTTCATTAGAGTTGTGATGCACCCCACAACAACAATATTTCTTCTTCTGCTGTATGGGCTTAAAAACCATTCCAGACCTGGGAACGTTTGTGGCTGTGTAAACTAGAAATGTGGCAAAGGCATTCAATGGGAAAACACTGCCTATATACAGCATTGCTTTGCCGTACGTACGATACATGAGCACCATCAGAACCTCAATGAGGCAGGCGATTTATACAAGAAAGAGCAGCTCTTTAGTTAAAGTGGGCAGTGAGTAAAACAACCAGTATTTCCCAGCCTGAACTGGTCAATCTCATTCATGATGATGGGAAAAGCAACGTTACTGAGGATCTGATTTCTCTTTCATTGTTTTCTTTATGCAGGGTGTTAATGGTGAGGAAAGTTTTCCATTCCAGTGTGACTTTATTACTTTCCTTATCCCCTGAGATCTTTCAGCTGTAGTTCCCACTGAATAGACTGGGAGTGTTTAAGATCAGAGCGGGTTGGGAAACAAGCTTCCCTGATCCGACTCAGCCAGCTAGTCCCTCCGGGGCTCTAGAAAACATTGCAGGCTTTTAAGCAAATGGGAACTTTAGAGACTTTTATTCCCTGCCTCCATTCTCTCCTCCTTATCTTTTGCTCTGTGAAACTAGAGGGAACAAAGTGCCAGTGTGTTAAGATGCAGAAGACCTACCACCTGCCCAGTCAGCATCATGTTTGCCCTTCTAGAGAACTTCCAAATCCTGACGGAATCTTGTTTTAATTTTTTTCCCCATTCTTAGAAAGTTCAAGTCTTCGCTGGCAAAAGTTTGATGTCACTGCTCTTGGGTATGAGACCCTCCTTGGGTGACATTCCCAAGTGCATGAGATCTTCTATTAGCTAAAAATGGCTAAAATCATTCGGGGGTGTATTATCAGGATTGTCATATGTAAGCCAGGGAGCTAATTGTCCTTCTCTACTTGACATTGGCGAGGCCTCCGCTGGAGTACTGTGTCCAGTTTTTGGTGCCACACTTTAGGAAAGATGTTGACAAATTGGAGAGAGCCCAGAGGAGAACAGCACAAATGATAAAAGGTTCGGAAAACCTGGCCTCTGAGGAAAGGTTAAAAAACCTGGGCATGTTTGGTCTTGAGAAAAGAAGAGTGAGGGGCAACTTGATAAGGTTTTAAATATGTTGAGGGTTGTTATTAAGAGGATGGCGATCAATTGTTCTCCATGTTCACTGGAGGTATGGGCTTAATCTGCACCAAGGAAGATTTAGGCTAGATATTAGGAAAAGCTTTCTAACTATCAGGGTGGTTAAGCTCTGGAATAGGCTGCCAAGGGACATTGTGGGATTCCCATCATTGGAAATTTTTAAGAACAAGTTGGACAATCACCTATCAGGGATGATCTAGGTTTAATTGATCTGGCCTCGGCACAGGGAGCTGGACGTGATGACCTCTCGAGGTTCCTTCCAGCCCTGCATTTTTATGATTCTGTCAGACAGCGTTAGCCATGCCCATGAGACACTTCCATGTGTAGGTCATCCTGTTGAACATGCAAGACAGCCCCACCTAGGTTGCTTTGCCTGTGCCTATGAAACTCTTCCACAGCCGTCCCCCTGCTGCATATACAAGATGGCTGAGTGGAGGTTACTCTGATTATGAACATACAAGCCTTCCACATGCTTCTCTCTGCCCATTTAGAGCCCCCTGTATATGCCATCCTGCCTTTGCGTGCAAGAACCTCTCTGCATAGGCTGATGCCACATCTGTTTCCAAGAAGTCATATCACAAGTGACCTGCAGCTTCCTGCCCTTGAACCTTGATGAGCTGACTTTCCCCCGCCTTGGGCTGCATGTTAATCCATTGTTATTGTGCCGGAGTGGAAGGATTCTTTTAAAAATTCTTTGAAACATGCTATCTGGACTGCTGCTGATTTTGAGGGCTTTTTAGCAGCACTTCCGAAATAAATCCAAACCTGGTTTGGAAAAGAAAATATTTTACTGTACGATTGATTTGGGGGCGGGGAGAAGAGAGAGAGAAGAAAGAAAAAGAAACTACATACTCAGTAAAAAGAAAAGGAGTACTAGTGGCACCTTATAGACTAACCAATTTATTTGAGCATATACTCAGTATATTTTGAGTACTGCATTCTGTATTTTTTCAGCTTATATTTTCGAGATGAGCAGTTTAGAAATGCGTGATGTGAAAATGCATACTGTAAGTTTGCTGTAAATTATATTAAAAGCACTATTTTCATTCTTATTCTGCCTCACTGGGTGATCTCCTTGGCATTCCTTTTATTTGGTTCTTGGCTGGCCGGGTTGTCTGGGTACCTCTGCCAGAGAGCTCCCAGCCCCAGCAATGGGGCTTTTAAGGTCTTAGATATTTCTTTGTTAACCCCACTAAGTCACCCATCTCTCACTCACACACACACGTGTGCACACATGCAGCCCCTCCCCCCCACACACACACACACACCAGAGGTACAAGTGGGTGGGAGTCGTGGTCCATTTGAAGGGTCATGGGGAAAGAGGAGGGGTGTGAGGCTTTTTGGAAAGTCATTAGGAGGGATTTGGCAGAGGCATATTTGGGGGACACAAGGAAGATTGTAGCAAGGGCCTATTGAAAGGAGGAGGAGGCCGTTCGTTGGGTTCTAGTGGAAGGTTTTATGGAGGGAGGGAACTGGGGCCTACTGGATGTTTGCAGGAAGAGCAAGCTAGAGCTTACTGGAGTGTGATGGAGAGTGAGGAGGTTCACAGGGGGTGGGAGATGGACATTTAAGGGGTCTGGATGGGAGGGGCAAGACTGCTGGCTCAACTAATTAAACTATCTCAGTTATTCAGCTTTTCATTCCTGTCAGTTCACCTAATGAGAAGCAAAGGCTTTCCTCATGCTAAAAACAAATCAAAGTGATGATGTGGGCTGAACCCTGCAAAGCAACGTGGGAGAGTCACACTGGATCCCTCAGATATTCTTTCTCTAACTTCTGCACAGTGCTTCTCTTTTCATCTCCAGCAAGGGATCTTTCCCAAGAGAGGGGAAGGAAGGTAAGTTTGGTCCAATTGCCCCTGGGGGCTTAAGTTAAATGGGTCTAGATAGCCATGAGGGTTACTCCACACTTGTACCATTTATTGTTGTCTAGTGACCTAGGTAATTCCTTCCTTGTTATTAGACACTGCGGGAGCTGTGGCATGGAACCAAGCAACACTACACAGACTAGGACAGGATGTGGTGTGAGATGCTTATATCCTACTAGCAACAAACAGTGAATGGTTTCAGAGTAGCAGCCGTGTTAGTCTGTATCCGCAAAAAGAACAGGAGTACCTGTGGCACCTTAGAGACTCACCAATTTATTTGAGCATAAGCTTTTGTGGGCTACAGCCCACTTCATCGGATGCATGCAGTGGAAAATACAGTAGGAAGATTTTATATACACAGAGAACATGAAACAATGAGTGTTACCAGACACACTATAATGAGAGTGATCAGTTAAGGTGAGCTATTACCAGCAGGAGAGAAAAATAAACCTTTTGTAGTGATAATCAAGATGGGCCATTTCCAGCAGTTGACAAGAAAGAGTGAATGGTAACTGCTAGTGATGGGCAAACATTTTGCATCAATTCTTCTTCAATGAAAAATGCCTGTTTAAACTATATGACTATTTTTGTGAGAAAAAATCTAAATTTTCCAATTTTTGACAAAATGATGCAAATAAGAAATGTTCATTTTAGTTCAACGGCAATGGGATTATTGTTTTTCAGTGTTTTTGTTTTGTTTCTATTTGTTTTCTCTCCCTTCCCCCCCTTTTCCGGTGAGGAAAAGGGTAAATAAAAGAAATCAACAAAGACTGAAAGCCAGAATATTTCGGTTTCTGTTCCATTCAATTTGACTCAAAACATTTTTATTGGAATTGATTCACCCCCCCAAAAAAACCCTGAAAATGCCGGGGGGGGGGGGGGGAATGTTGAATGAAATTAAATTTTATTTTGTTTTGTTCGAAAACATTTCTTGGAAAGCATTGGCATTTTTATTTTTATTTTTACCAGATCTAGTAACTACCCGTACTGCAATCTGATCTGGACACCAGGGCTAGCATTTGAGCTACTTGGGTAAGACGCTACCCACTTTTCGTTGCCATAAGTGGTCCGGCCCTGAGTGGGACATCCCACCCCAAAAGCAGCATGTCCAGCACTACAGTGTCTCTCTTTTACCATGCTTTTTAAGCCCCTGTTTTGGGCATTCCAGACCCAGCATGGTGCTGTCTCTGCCACTGAAACTAGCTGACTGTATTTACTGAAGAGCTTTGTTTTGGATGCAGATTATTAACCTCTGTCACCTGGAAGACATTCATTACACCTGGTCAAGTTAATGGTTTGAGACTCGAAGATTAATGTTTGGGGTCTCAGGCCTCCCTAATTAGCAGCTGTGTGCAGTATGTGAGTGTGCTACGCCACTCATTTTAATCAGAAAGGTCCTCTCCCACAAATGAGACACATTACCAGTGTAAATAGCCCGTTGAAGTTAATTCCCTCCCTTTCTTCTAGCCCTCCTTGATGTATCTCTTTGCTGTCATTCCCAATCTCCTTGTCCTGTTCCAAGCTTTGTTGTTGTTGTTATTATTATTAATCATATTTATCACAGGAATACCTAAGGCCAAACCAAGAATGGGACCCAATTGTGCTAGGAGCTGTACAAAGAGGAGCAGAAAGTCCCTGCCCCAAAGAGCTTCCAAGGGAAATAGACAGGCCAGACACAGGGTGGGGGAAGGGGTAGAACACACAAGCAGAGTGAACAATGGAACGGCAGCAAACAGCATGTTAGTTCCACGATTTTTGGGGGGTGGGGGCAGATAGGAGGGGATCGGCAAACTGGAAAGAAAATGGAAGAGAAGTGGATGAGGAGCATAGGGCAAGGGGGAAGAGGGGCTATGGAGTAACGCGAGGTAAAGAGATTATGAGGGAGGAGGAGGGGGAGGGCAGGAGCAAACTGCCAAGGAGGTCTGGGCAGAGAAAATCCAGTAAAAACTGTAGGAAATTGTCTGAATGTCCACAGGTCCTTGCTTTGCCTGCTTCTGCTCCTACCATCCCAGAGCCTCTGGCCGATTCCTCCTTGCAGTTTCTCTCCAAGACCGCTGTAATGTTGCCTTCACTGATTTAAGAGCATGAGTGCCAACCCCAAATTGGGTGTGAGCTCTATACTTGGATTTTACCAGCCAATTATCAAGTGTAAACCCCTCAGACACTTTAACAGCCTTAACAGAGTCCCAGTCAATTCCCCTTGGGTGCTCCATCTATGTCACCCCACAAGTGAACATGCCTTTTTGATGGATGGTCCATTGCACCAAGAATCACAGCAATATTCAGGTTACCTCCACTCCCGAAGGACCAGTCACTTACTCCAGATCAATTGCACCTTAGATCTCACACCAAAGACACTGCTTGTAGCCAATCTTATGATACGCTATATGAAGATTTATTAAATAGGAAAAGGAAACGAGTTATTTACAAGGTTAAAGCAGGTTGACGTATATACACAAATGAGTTACAAGCTTAAGTTTCAAAAGGTAATAGAAGCTTCTCTAATAAGCAAGCTCTGAATGTCCTTCAGGGCTAACCCAGGCTAAGCAGCTGGGGATCTCTTGCTTACACCTAAAAATACTTCCCACCCTCCCAGTCCAAGCAGCATAGAAATAATCAGTTCCTCCTTGTTCAGGACTTTATTCCCCTCCGGCCATATGCTCTGAGCTGCTAGTTCAGTTGGTGGGAGGAGTCCAGTTGCATGACTCATCTTCGCAGGAAGGAGGGCAGAACAACAAAAGTCTTTTGTCCTCTTGTAGACGATACGTAGGGAAATTCCAGTTGCAACCTCCCACAATAGTCTGGTGTTTATAGAACATTCCTTCTGTTGAAGATCAGCCCCTCACACTAATTAATGTCTCTCTCCGCTCTCGTGGTTTTCACAGTCACTAAGGGCTTGTCCACATTACCTGCAGGATCGATGGACAGCAATCGATCCAGCAGGGGTCAATTTATCGTGTCTAGTCTAGACACGATAAATCGACCACCGAGCGCTCTCCCGTCGACTCCTACTCCACCAGAGCGAGAGGCGCAGGCAGAGTTGACGGGGGAGTGGCAGCCATTGACTCACCACAGTGAAGACACTGTGGTCAGTAGATCTAAGTATGTCAACTTCAGCTACGTTATTCACGTAGCTGAAGTTGCGCAACTTAGATTGATTCCCCGCTCCCCAGTGTAGACCAGACCTAAGGCTGGCAGTACAACCTCTCAAATATTGCCTTACAGCACAAGATACAAATGTGATAAGTGAGATTAATGCAGGCAGCAACTCACACGCATTTAATAAAGGCTAAGCACTAAACACATTCTTATCATTCGAATGCCTATTTTAACAATGCTAGCACACAGGTGAGCCAGCCTGACTCCAGCTGTGTATTTGTCAGTGTTCACTTGAGATATGGGGACCTTGGCATGAGCTAGCGCCTGGTTTGCCAGCATCACCACCACATAGCTGGGGAGAGGGGAGAGGCACCACTGTGCCCTAGTGACTCCAGAGTATGTGTGGGGATTCTCTACTGCACGGTCTGGGTCATGGGCTCAGGGGGATTGGTCCTGCTTTGAGCAGGGGGTTGGACTAGATGACCTCCTGAGGTCCTTTCCAACCCTGATATTCTATGACTCTATGACTCTATGACACATTTGATCCCCTTTCTCCCAGTGCAAAAGTAACATGAAATAGCCCCAAAACACATGCAATGGATATTCAGCAACCAGCCCAGCAGAAACTGCTGGATCTGCACAGAACTTAACAATCCTCCTAAAATGTAGTTTCTTTACTACAGGGAAGCAGAGCTGGGAAAATACCATGACATGTTTGCTGGGAATATTCATTCCAATGTTAAAAAGAATTTGCTTTGCCTGTGTTCATGCCCCTATTGTGTTTGCTTCCTGTGCATAATTTCTCCTCCCTCCTGTGTGTATCCATTGTAACAAATAGAGGTCAGGAACGAGCATGAATTTGTGCCTTGTCAGACAGTTAACTCATCACTCCTGCTTGTTATAAAAGATTCTGCAACCAGACTCTAATCAGGCACTTTCAGCATGCAGGTCTATCAGCAGCCAGGTTAGCTTTGCCTTTGTACGCACTTACCATGATGTGGTATAATGCCATCTTCTCACACAGTAAATCCAAGGGAGTCTCATCACCATAAGAAAGGAATTATCCCTTTAAAGGCAGCTGACCCTGCCCATTGATAGCTCTGACATTCACTCTTAACCAGCTCTTTAGGGAGAGATCCTGGATCAGAATGTTAATAGAGTGTAATAAAATCAGGTGGGTGCTTTGGAAACTCAAAGATTTCTCTTTCAGCTACTGCTCTGAAACAGCAGGTGTGTTCCAGACAGACAGGCTTTTACTGGTGTTTCTCTTCTGTCAGATTAGGATATTCGACCCTGATCTACACTACAGAATTACTTCGGCATAACTATGGCACTCAGAAGTGTGAACAATCCACAGCCCTGAGTGACGTAAGTTACACCGACCTAAGCACCACCGTAGACAGTGCATGTCGGCGGGAGAGCTTCTTCCACCAACACAGCTACTGCCTCTCACAGAGGTGTATTATCTACATTGACAAGAGAGCTCTCTCCCATCGGCATAGAGCATCGTCATTAAAGCACTACAGTGGCACAGCTGCAGCGGTGCAAGAGTAGACCTGCCCTTACACTGGACCAAGACAGATAAGGAGGGACACAGAAGGAGCACTAGGATCTACCTTACCAAGCTACTCAAGTCCGCTCCAGCCCGATGCCATTCAACTCTTCCTTTTCCATTGCCCCCAAATGAACAGACTGTCTTCTATCCTGCAGCAGATAATTGTGCCAATGCAACCACTTAGGAGGCTTAGATATTGTGCTCAATAAACACAAACATCAGTCGTATGGGGTTATATTTCTGCACATACTAGAAGCAAAACAGATACAACCAGCCCACATTTGATTATTATTTATTGTCTGTATTGCTGTAGTACCTAGCAGCTGCAGGAATAGACCAAAACCCCAGTGTGCTAGGTGCCACACAAACACAGAACAAGAGATTGGGAAAGGAACAATCTAAGTAAAAGACAAGATAACAGGTGCATACAGGCAGGCAGAAGAACTCAAGGATACAATAAGAAAATACTGGTTGGCATGATATAGGCAGTGGTTTCAGCACACCAGCTGCCTAATCGGTTTTGATTGGCTGGCTTTCATTTAAGATTTAGGGAAACAAAGCAAGAAACATGAAAGTAAAATCTCCAGCATGGAGCATTGCATGCATGCATGCTTGGTCCATGAGATTCTATATTAGCTCTAAGAAAAGGAGGACTTGTGGCACCTTAGAGACTACCAAATTCATTTGAGCATAAGCTTTCGTGAGCTACAGCTCACTCCATCTCTGCCCCATGCCTGTGCTTAACCCCCAGTAACAGTAAGGCCTGATCTACACAGGTCTTTTTACCAATTTAAGTATTTTGGTTAGGGGTGTGATTTTTACTGTCTAGTTTTACCTGTACAAGCCCAAGTCTATATGCGATTATGCTTGTATCGCTTATTCCTCTTCCCTTAGGGGCATACGCTACGTTGGTGTTGTCACTACTAATATGACTAGATCTACACTCAGGAGTTTGTGCGGCTTTAGCTATACCTGACTTTTTTGTGTAGATAAGCTCTGAGTCTGGGCTAGTTTAATGCCCTGCAAATGTGGGCAGCACACTGGCAGAGAAACATGATTAAGAAGGAGAGGCAGCATCCAGTGACTAATTGGATTAATAACATGAGGTGCATTCCCCATAGAATCCGTGAGACCATTTCCCAGCTGGTCTGTGTTTTTGAAGCATGCCTTCAACATTCATTTCATGTATTAATTCCCCACCAAAATTAACACTCATCCAGTATTTACACACACAACCTCTCTGTGACTTTGGATTGAAGCAGAGCCACTTGACAGAAATCTGGATGGCTGGGTAAAGCCTGGAGCCACAGAATAGTGGAGCTTTTTGTTGCAGTAACTTTTGGACAAAGAGGTGTTTAATTTGCCACTATTGTAAACATACCAGCGAATCTGAAAGTGCATGTGGAAACACATAACAGGTTATTGTACTGCAAATCACAAGCTGCCCACCACAAGAACTCACTTTGCAACAGAAGATGAGGCCTAAAGAAAATTTGGTACCTTGCGGATCACATTCCACCTGTCCATATATACAGACTATACCTTCAGACCATGAAATTCTGTGTGAACAGCATATTAAATGTTGTTAGTTTGTGGGTATGTTCTCATAAGGGACTTTGTTAGCTTTCAAGGCCTGATTCTGATTACACTGACACTGATGTCAACCAGGAGTAGCTGCACTGAATTTTGATGGAGCTGCAAAACTGATGTGCGAGGAAATCAGGCACATAGAATTTAGGGCCAGGCTTTCAACAGGACTCTCAAAGCCAGATGTTAGGGCAGCTGCATAGCAGCCAGTTGGGGGGTTCAAAGTGGCATTAGATATGTGAGTGTTCATATGGATGTGTACCTGTGTTGGCAGAGTTTGAATGTGTGTGCATGCAGGTGTTCAGTGGATGGGTGTGTGTAGATTAGTGTGTGTTGGTAGGTTTCTGGGCTGGTGTGTGAGAGGGTGCATGTGTGTGCAAAATGCATGTGTATTTGTGTTTGCATGTGTTTTTTTGATAGGCACCTCCATGAATGTGTGCATGAGAGAGAGGGCATTTAAAAGGATGGAAGAAATAAAACCTGCTGAAGCTAAATATATTTTCTGAGCAGAAGGGGCCAAAAGACATAGAAAACTCATGAGAGAAAAGGAATAAATCAGTTACATAAATATGTTTTCTCTGCACTAAAACTATTCCATTAGCAAAGCAGCCTTCTCAAATGAATGTTAAGAATATCTGTGAAAAGGAAAAATGTGTGGGTGATGAACTAGGGGGTTCTCAGGTTTCATAAATAAACTTTACTGGAGCAAATCTCCTTCTCTGTTCACACCTGCCAGGGAAGCTGGGTTCATGGGCTGAACTTGATCTGAATTACCAGGAGTGACATGAGCGCTTCTTGGAGTCATGTGTCACCGTAGTTGGTATGTGGGAGCTCCAGAACACTAAAGAAACCTTTTCCATGGTTAAAAAGTAATGAAAACCCAGTTTGGGTACGTTTAGTGCCTGAGCAACCTTCACCTCTTCTTCTTTCCTCACACTCCAACTCAGAGCAAACAAAGCTGGAATGTACCAGAATGGTCCTTCAGTTACCTCCGGAGAAAACAGTCTAAGAATCTACTGAACATTTTCATTCTCCGTATTTTTCACGCTAGGAAAAAAACCCAAAACAAAGCCCCTGCTGGCTTCATTGAGGCATTTCTCTTTAAAGGTAACAACCTCCCCAAAGAGTTTAAACAGCACATGTGTTTCTATAGTCCATTCATAGAACCCAATGTACTTGCATCTAACAACTTAACCTCCCCGAGAGAAGTGAAAATGAGTTTTTCACTTCTCAGAGCTCAATTTAATGAAGCCACCTATTGACTTCCCTGTTACAATGTGTCCACTTACACCAGATTAATTGAAAATGACAGATTCTTCTATACCTAGAAGCAGTGTAGCATTAGCCAGGGCAGTGTGCAGTCTACACTGCAGGGCATTCCGCCCAGTGGATTTGAGATGAGTTAAAAAATAAAAGCGATATCACCACACACTGGAAAAACACATGAAAAATAAATGTTTCTCAGAGCAACGCACGTGACTTTGTCTTCATTTGAATACTGATTTCTCTGCTGGCTTCCTGATAAAAAATTAACCCATCTGCCTCCTTGTCACTAGAGTATCCCCCAAGGAAAATAAACTAATGAGCGAATGAGAAGGTTTTGTTAACAAACATACCATAATGGTGGGCGAGACACCCCCACGGAGCTTATGCAACTTGTTGAGGAGCAAGAAAGTTTACGCAGCTTTATGCAACTTTAAAAATCCATTGAAGTCTCTAGTTTACTGGTTTCCATCCAGGCTGGTAGAAAGAGAAAGTCATTACAAAAGCAGGAGCAAGGCAAGATGATTGGAATGATGCAGATGATGTGGATACGAGTAAATGGTTAGGGACTCCTTTTTAAAGCTGTGTCTTTAATGTCCTCTGACACAGTCCACAAACCATCATAGAGCAGTAAGGGTGGGAGACTGAGAGTCACTGTCCACACAGAACCGGAAGTCCCACTTTAAGCACAAGATATCTATGCCCTGCCGAAACTCTCACGCTAAGTATTTGTGCGGCACGGTCTCTCAGGAGTGAGCCATCAGGGCACCAGAGCACACTGCGTTTGCTGAGGGGCTGAGAAGCAGCCTCAGAGCATCTGTTGTGAGGTTGATTTAATTTTTCACACACACACACTCCTTTTTTCCCCCTTATTTTTCTAAAGACAGTTACTGGATCTGAAAACTTGGCAGACATGATAAAACAATCGACTGACAAAGGCTTGGGCTGGACTCAATGTGCCCTGATAAGCCTAAATCCCACCTGAGGCCTAGGGCGATCTCTGGAGAACGCCTGCACTGATGGATTCCTTTGCTTTTGAAGATGGTTTGAGATTATACAGATTCCACAGGTAGGTTCCATCATCTGAGAGGTGTCTGGATCTGCTCTCTCCTTATAAATAGGGCCCTACCAAATTCATGGTCCATTTTGGTCAATTTCACGGTGAGAGGATTTTAAAAATCGTAATGTCATGATTTCAGCTATTTAAATCTGAAATTTCACTGTGTTGTAATTGTAGGGATCCGGACCCAGAAAAGAGTTGTGGGGGGTGTCACAAGGTTATGGGGCGGGTTGTGGTACTGCTATCCTTACTTCTGCACTGCTGCTGGCAGTGACTCTGCCTTCAGAGCTGGGCAGCTGGAGAGCGGCGGCTGTTGGCCAGGAACCCAGCCCTGAAGGCAGAGTCACTGCCAGTATCAGTGCAGAAGTAAGGATGGTATGGCATGGTATGGCACTGTCACCCTTATTTCTGCGCTGCTGCTGGCGAGGCGCTACCTTCAGAGCTGGGCACCCGGTCAACAGCCGCCACTCTCCAGCCGCCCAGCTCTGAAGGCAGCACAGAAGTAAGAGTGGCAATACCGCAACCCCCTTAAAATAACCTTGTGACCCCCCCTCGCAACTCCCTTTTGGGTCAGGACCCCCAATTTGAGAAACACTGGTCTCTCCCGTGAAATCTTTAAAGTATAGGGTAAAAGTACACAAATCACCAGATTTCACGGGGGGGGACCAGACTTCATGGTCCATGATGTATTTTTCATGGCCGTGAATTTTGTAGGGCCCTACCTATAAAGATCTGATGAATTGAGGCCTATGGTATAAAATTCAGATGAAATGCCTTCGGCATACATCCCGATCAGAGTATGGGTGAGAAAACACAACAGAGAGATGATTTCCAGTTCAGCAACATAGCTCTTGTGCATGGTGCTGAAGAGCTGACCTGAGGACCCTGCCCTGGTAGCTGGGAATAGTATTTGTTATCCACATTAGTTCAGTGAGTTTCACATCCCCTCAAGTGGCTGGTCTGCATATGTGGTTAACAACCTACTACAGCTATTAGGTGAGAGTTACTCTTTTAGCACAAGTGGTAGATACTTATACTTTCAAATCCAGAGGTCCTGGATTCAAACCCAGCTCACGACCCAGACAGGAGGTTATTTCATATTCACAGTGAATAATTTAAATGACAAATACAATTCTTTTTGCTGATAATAAATTGTCCATGAAAAGACTTTTCATTTTTATGAATGTGTTCCCTATTCAAACATGTTCAGAGATATATCTCAGTCTACTGGTTCACTTGAGCTATGTTTTTGGCTACCTGCCATTATTTCATTGTTATTTTCTGTCATGTGTGATGAGTTACCCAAGTCAGAATATTTCTCTTCCTTTACTGAATGACTGAAACTTTTATAAACAGAATAGAGATTTTTAGATTGGCTGCATGTGCCCTTTCATTGTGAACCTTCACTTGAGTGTGTATTTGGGAGAATTTCCCTTTCTGCAAATGTTCTTGCAAGCAAAGAGGCCATTCATATGGCCAATGAATGGAAGAGGTCACAATGACCATTGATGCAAATTCTCAGGATTTAGTTGCCTGAAGCTTCACAATTACGTCACTGATGTATTTGCCCATCTGTGCTTGCACAGATTTTGCCATGGAGATGTGGACAGCTCACCAAGCCTGCCTCTGCAGAGATCTCCAAGTCACCTGTCATCATGGACAGTATCACGTGGAGGCTCCCTATAGCACATGTATTTGCTCATAACTGGTGGGGTCAAGCAGAAGAGTTACTGAAGGTGACAATTATGCCACCAAGGTGTTCGCTGAATTTCAGGCTGCTTGTTGTTTCATTTGATGAGGGTCCCTTCAGAGAAAGGACAGCCTTGTGGTTCAGGCCTCTAGACTGGGGCTCCAAAGACCTGGAGTCAATTCCCAACTGTGCCACAGATGACTTCTAATCCTCCATTTCCTTTCCCCCTCTATAAAATGGGGATAGGGACAACTTCCTTTCCCCCATTCTTTGTCCGTCCTGTCTATTTAGGTTGCAAGGTCTTTGGGATAGGGACTGTTTTTTATTGTGTTTGTACAGCACTTCACACAATGGGCCCCAATCTCAGCTGCTGTAATAGAAACGATAAAGAAAAATGTGGGAATAAAGCAGCACCAGTGGTGAGAGGCAACAGCCAGCTGTGAGTCCATCCAGCACAGGCATCCTATGGCTGAAATACCCAGCATAAGGATCATTGGCTGTGCACCCTGATGTATGGCTGCATTACCTGATTTGCTGCTGCATACTTGAGTGCACGACTGATGGATGCTCATTGCTCTGATTCATCCCTTGAAGCACATAAATTGGAGGAATTAAAGGAGAGGAATTTTTTTTCCCCAGCATAGTTGTGGTCACAGCTTGGAAAAGGTCAAAAAGCTCTAGAGAAAGAACTGATTTTAGAAAGAGCACATCTTTTAAAGGCCTTCTGCATCCTGAGATCCATTTGTACAGAGACAATTATTGATTATTTCCAAGAGGTGCCAAACCAACCCCCCGCTGTCCTTGCTCCAAACAGCGAGTACACACAGATTCTGTTGTCTTTATATTACTTTCTTCAGTCAGGGAGCCTATGGTTTACAGTATGGATTTTTTTAATAGGGAATCTGTTCTGAAGCTTCCGGAAGCTTTCAGCCCTCTTATAAGGTAGACTCAAGTGGTCTGATCTGCCAGAGGTGCTGATTACCCACAGCATCCCTTCCCATTGAATTCAGTGGAAGTTGTGAGTACCCAACTTCTTTTGAAAATCAGGCTTTAGGTCTTTTCTGTGGCTCTCCTGCCGGGAGACCTCCGAGAGAGCCTTGGGATACTGCAGCAGGTGATGAGGTCTCTGAGCAAGGGGAATGCTGTGATCCCAGAAGGAAGTTCCATCTTTCAGAGGCCTGGCTTGTTTCTGATCATTTCAATCCCCAGGCTTTTTTAGCAAACGTAGGGGGTGCTATTTCTAATGTCCGGGCTAATGCTCCCCCACAGTGGTAGCTGAATGTGTTATTGTTCCGTACATTTTCTTCCGTGGCGAACGTTTGTGCAGTGTTGCCCTGGGTGGTTTAAAATTTGCCACACTTATGCCCAAAGGTGGTTGTGTTTCAGCAATGGGTGACATGATTCCAGTGCACATGCTTTGTAAGGTTTGCCGAGCACTTTGGGATTTTTGGATAAAATATGCTATGCAAATGTCTGTTCTTATCTGCAAGAAACCGACACGACAGCCTGCCAGTCAGTGACATGTATGCACTTCAGAGAACTGGTGTACCACGCAGCTTAGCTGCATTCAGCAGCACAATCAGTCTGTGCTCTGGAGAATAACAACAGCAAGGGCGTTACAGGTCAGGATTGAGTGCATCAGTAGAGAAATTGGGGAGTGGGGCTCACAGCGGGGTCAAGATTGAAGTGGATCAGCAGAGCTATTTTTGGGGCCTGACTTTGAATCACTGGGCGTTGCTGCATGCTAGGATTGAGGGGTGTCCGCAGAGCTGCGTGATGATCTTTGACCAGAAAAGCAAGGGATATTGCAGACTTGGATGAAGATGCATTGGCAGCCCTGGGGGAGAAGGCGGGTAGAGAATCTCAACTGGGATAGCAGAGGGGACTACAGGTCATGAGTGAAGTGCCCCAGAGGCATTGGCCAGTGGGGTGAGTTTGCATAGCACTTTTCACACTCTATGGGGCTGCAGCTCACCCTACTGCGAGCAGTAAACTCACTCATGGATTGAAAGAAGCAAGCATGCCAGCCGTATGGGAACCCCAGGCAAAGCCACCAGTATCCCTGTTAGAGGAAATGAAGGCAAGTAGGACATGTGTACTTGCATACAGCAAACTGCTACTCTGCTGTTACCACCAGTAGTAACCCCATGATGGGCCTGGCCTTGTCTAAGTCCACATTCACATGGCTCCAAAGTGGCAGTATGTTCTAGTCCTTCCCATCCTTCCTGTGGATCCATCAAACCAGGATCCATCTGTATATATTTCAGAGTAGCAGCCGTGTTAGTCTGTATTCGCAAAAAGAAAAGGAGTACTTGTGGCACCTTAGAGACTAACAAATTTATTTGAGCATAAGCTTCCGTGAGCTACCGCTCACTTCATCGGGTATGCATCCTTAGTCTCTAAGGTGCCACAAGTACTCCTTTTCTTTCATCTGTATATATGTGTCCCTCTCCCACGTTGCCATTGTGCTGCTAATCAGATTAAGGTTTCCCTGCTATCTGAGTCACCCTGCATTCTTTAAGGCTATTTTTAGATAGCAAGGTGACTCTTCTCCCCTCGGGGAGAGGATCCATCTTGCAGCAGTGCTATGAGAAGGCAGAAATAGCATCCGGGCTCACAAACCACTGAGGTGGAAACCTACTGCCAGTGAGAGAGAAAATATACCGGTTGCACACTTCCTTCAGTCCAGTTTCCTTTGGCTCTGAAAACTCAGCCAGCCCTGTGGTTCGTAGGATACCTGTGTGTGGCTTTGTTTGACTTGACACCCAGACCCAGAGCAGCGGGATGAGGTGTTGTTCTCAGTGAATGTCTGGGGCTGTTGGGAGGGCTGTTCGTTTGCTGCTGAATCGAAGGTTTGGCCCCAGGTTTGTTTTAAAGGTTCTCCTCGGCTGACAGCTGGCAGCTCGCAAATGGCAGCGAAAGAGACGAGCGCAAAGGCGCTTCCTCCTGCGTGGCTTTAATCTGGCCCGGCAGCTTCTCATACAAAATAACAGCAGGACACACACTGTCTCTTTAGATTCTCGTCAAGATCACCCTCGTGAGGGTTTGTGGGGAGGTGGCGGGGAGAAGGCAACGGAAGGAAACAGAGACTTCATCTGTGAACCACAGCAATTCCCCTGACAAGGCAGCATTTTTGGAAACGGGTCCAACTGTGCCATCGCCAAGAGCAAGGCTGAAGCTAGGAAGAGGGAGCTGAGCTCTGAGTGGCTCCCAGTGCTGCAGAGGCCAAGGGCAGCTGTCACTGAGGAGGACAAGGAATTTCTGGGGAGAGCACAAGACAGGCTCTGACTCAGAAGAATGGGGAGCACTTGCTGAGGAGGAGACATATTAGGCTAATGATTCATCTCCCAAGGGAAGCAGTGGAGGTTCTACCACTTGGGATACTTAAAATCCATTGGGCAATATCCCACTGCAAGCAATCCTGCATTGGTCATGGAAAATAGGAGCAGCAGGAGATGGGAGGTCTTTCCCAACCCGAGTTCAGAGGGGCCATGTTTCAACCATCTGGAGGGCTCTTTGCCTAGCACTTTCCAAAGAAGAAAGCTCAGTGAGGTGAAGCCAAGAGTCCAGGGAGAAGAGGCAAGCCCAGTGACCCCAAAGCCAACATTTCCATGATGCACAGAGTGAGTGATGCTACCAGCTGCAGGTTGAGGGTCACCAGAAGAATGGCAGGTTGGATGGTATTCAGAAGCCAGGGGAGCTTGACTGAGTCAGCATCTTTAAAATGTGCCCTCTGAAATGGTGTGTGCCTGCTGCTTGCCACGATTACAACAGCTGCTGCCTGGAACTGGCCGCCTCCAAGTGGTGGCTGCTTCTGTGCCCTGCTCATTGTGCTGCCCTGTGCAAGGCAGGGAGAGTTACGCCAGGGAAGGCCTGGCAGGGTGTGCAGGTGAGGAGAGGGATTAGATCTGTCTGATGTGCTGATTTGGGTAAGGGTGCAATCAAGGTCTTGTCTACACTTGCGGTGGTGAGAAAGGTACAAGTAGCTTTCTGTTGCCGGAGCCTTTCCCCGCCACCTCCCCCCGCCAGAGCCTTTCCTTGCGGCCGGCGTCTTTTCCTGAGGCAGGGAGAGGCTCCAGCAGTGGTGAGGCAACAGGACACTACACTGCTAAAAACAGCACAGCTTGGGTGAGTAGAGAGCCCTGTAGGGATAGAACCTAAGGGTTCAGGCATGTCTAAGCCGTGCCTCACTGTCTACACTGCTCTTTAGAGCCATGCTTGTGGGGCATGCGGTGTCTGTACTCTAAGTGTAAGGGGACTGTTGCCCCCTTACTAACATTCAGTGGGGGTGTTTTAGTTGCTAGCTCCCAGTACTAAAAGGGGAAGGGTCTATGGGAAACCAGGACTCTGAGACTGACAGTCCCCAGGAACAATGGGGAGAGGCCAATGCTCCAGGTCAGCCTGAATGACAGGGCGGGCAGGCTAATCAGGGAGTCAGGAGGCCAGGGAGGTCCCGTCCTCTGTGTGAGCTGGATTTGCCTGGGTCAGACAGAGTGGGGCTGAGCTAAGGAGAAAGCAGGGGTCCAAGCTGAGCTGGGGAGCAGAGCTGTGCCAGATCCAGAGGGACCAGAAAAGCAGCCCAGAGAGAGCAGACCCTGTCCTGGGAGCAGAGCTGCAGCCCCAAAGCCAGAGGCACAGACCAGAGAGAGCAGACTTGTCCTGGGAGCAGAGCTGCAGCAACCAGAGCCAGAGGGGCCAGAAAAGCAGCCCAGGGAGCAGGTCAGTGCTGGGAGCAGAGTCACAGAAGCAGCCTGCAGAGCAGACCTGTCCTGGGAGCAGAGCTGTAGCAACCAGAGCCAGAGGGGCCAGAGAAGCAGCCCAGGGAGCTGGAGGCAGAGCAGCAGGAGCAGTGTAGAGACAGAGTGGTGCAGCTGGGGCTGGAGCAGTCTGGAGCTGGGTGCGGTGAGTAACTGGGGAGAGCGAGGGGGACCCTGGGCAGCGGGCCCAGCACAGGGAGATGCCTCAGCCAAGGGGCTCTGCAGGCCAGGCTTGGATCGTAACCCCGACAGGGCGGGGACAACGCTGGGAAGAAGGGTCCTACCACTTAGAGCCTGAGAGCGTGTGGCCACCACCAGAGCAAGTGTCCAACCCACAGCATCCCTGCAGCACAGCCAGGGCCGGAGAAGGAGGCCTGGGACTTACAAGGAACAGACTGTGAACTGCCCTGACGTTCCAGAGACACTGTTTGTGATGCTCCCTGCCACAGAGCGGGTTGATGAGTTTCCTATAACCTTTCCCATTATTCCTTATTCTTTTTAAAATTAATTATTGATTAAATAACTTGCATTTGCTTTAACTTGTGTGTAATGGTCAGTGGGTCAGAGAAGTGCCCAGTGCAGAGAGAGTACCCCGGAGTGGGGACACCCTAGCCCCTGTCCTACGTGACCACAGCAGGGTTGGGGGTCGAGCCCCCCAGGAATCCTGGGCCCAGCCTTGTTGGGGTTATGAGGACTCTGCCAGACAGGAGAGTGGAAGGGGAGTCCTCAAGGGCAGGGAGGCCACTGGGTAAAGGAAGTGGGAGTGAGGACTCAGATCCTTTCGCTGGCCCACTTCACCAGGGTGGTGCAGAAGCCAGGAAAGTTCCCCACAATAGCGGGACTATTCCCCCGCTTACATAAGGGCTGCCCCAAGGATAGACCTCCCTGAAAAATTACCTCACGTAACTAGAGAGGAGGGGGGAGGGGAGAAAGTGAGACTGTAAGAGAGAGAGAATGAGATTGATTGAGTGTGTGTGTGAGTGTATGCGTGTGTGGGGAGAGAGAGAGAGAGAGAAAGCACCATGGATTTCTGGTTCACCTCATTCACTCTACACCAGGAAGAGCGCCATGGGCAAAACATCCCAGCTTTAGACTCGTGGGTATCTCGCTGCGTGAAGCTGGTTTTTCCACCCAGCACACAGAGACCAGTGATGTGGTCTAAGACCCAGAAATGAAACGGGACAGAATAGAACCAATCTGAACCCCTGGCACAAAGGCTCCTCCAATTTGCCAGCAGCCAGAGCGAGGGGGAGCTCTGTTAGCAGGGGGTGCGCCCTGTTCTGACCAACCTTGTGGCCTAACTGAAGGCAAGCGGAGCTATTTCCACAGAGTAGACCCCCCTAGGGGTTTCCTAACTGACACGAAGGCGTTCATTACCAGGGCTTGGCTGGATTGAAATACAATTGACTCTGTTTAATGCTGGGAGAATGAAGGAGTGCCAGACTAGATCTCTGGAGTGGCAGGCAATGTGTCACTTTTAATAATCTTTCCCTGAACAATAAGGGTTGGTCCCAGCTGCTGAATCTATCAGAGTTTGTGTTCTTCTTTCCTTACATTTGAAACCAGAAATTCTCCCTCTCCTGTGCTACTAAGAACTACATGGATGGGTTCTTTAGCCACAAAGCTGGTATCGAAGACGTGATGCTTGGAGGGCAGAAGAAGGTGGGATGGAAAGGAGTAAGTGCATCTATATAGCTCTTGTGTGGATGTGGAACAACTGCAGTGGAAATCAAAACACAACAGTGTAGGTAGGTGTGTCTGGTTTGACATCAGCAACAAACTCTGTGTAATGAAATGTACCACTATAGTGGTACGTGATAAATAGAGCGAGGGGCCTGGGGCTAGCATAGAAAGGAATACAGCCAGAAGACCCACAGCATAGAGTCATAGGACTGGAAGGGACCTTGAGAGGTCATCTAGTCCCCTGCACTCATGGCAGGACTAAGTATTATCTAGACCATCCCTGACAGGTGTTTGTCGAACCTGCTCTTAAAAATCTCCAGTGGTGGAGATTCCACAGCCTCTCTAGGCAATTTATTCCAATGCTTAACCATCCTGACAGTTAGGAAGCTTTTCCTCATGTCCAACCTAAATCTCCCTTGCTACAATTTAAGCCCATTGCTTCTTGTCCTATCCTCAAAGGTTAAGAAGAACAATTTTTCTCCCTCCTTCTTGTAACAACCTTTTATGTATTTGAAAACTGTTATCATGTCCCCTCTCTGTCTTCTCTTTTCCAGACTAAACAAACCTAATTTTTTTCAATCTTTCCTCATAGGTCACGTTTTCTAGACCTTGAATCATTTTTGTTGCTCTTCTCTGGACTTTCTCCAATTTGTCCACATCTTTCCTGAAATGTGGCACCCAGAACTGGACACAATACTCCAGTTGAGGCCTAATCAGCGCGGAGTAGTGTGGAAGAATTACTTCTCCTGTCTTACTTACAACACTCCTCATAATACATCCCAGAATAATGTTAGCTTTTTTTTGCAACAGTGTAAAACTGTTGGTTCATATTTAGCTTGTGGTCCACTGTGACCCCCAGATCCCTTTCCGCAGTACTCCTTCCTTGGGATTCATTTGCCATTTTGTATGTGTGCAACTGATTGTTCCTTCCTAAGTGGAGTACTTTGCTTTTTTTTTTTATTGAATTTCATCCTATTTACTTCAGACTATTTCTCCAGTTTGTCCAGATCATTTTGAATTTTAATCTTATCCTCCAAAGCACTTGCAACCCCCTCCCAGCATGGTATCATCCACAAACTTTATAAGTGTACTCTCTATGCCATTATCTAAATCGTTGATTAAGATATTGAACCGAACCAGACCCAGAACTGATCCCTGTGGGACCCCACTCATTGTGCCCTTCCAGCATGACTGTGAACCACTGATAACTACTCTCTGGGAGCAGTTTTCCAACCAGTTATGCACCCACCTTATAGTAGCTCCATCTAGGTTGCATTTCTCTAGTTTGTATATGAGAAGGTCATGCTAGACAATATCAAAAGCTTTACTAAAGTCAAGATATACCACATCTACCGCTTCCCCCCATCCACAAGACTCTTTACCCTGTCAAAGATAGCTATCAGGTTGGTTTGACACGATTTATTCTTGACAAATCCATGGTGACTGTTACTTATCACCTTATTATCTTCTAGATGTTTGCAAATTGATTGCTTAATTATATGCTCCATTATCTTTCCAGGTACAGAAGTTAAGCTGACTGGACTGCAATTCCCTGGGTTGTCTTTATTTCCCTTTTTATACATTGGCACTATATTTGCCCGTTTCCAGTCGTCTGGAATCTCTCCTGTCTTCCATGACTTTTCAAAGATAATTGCTAATGGCTCAGATATCTCCGCAGTCAGCTCCATGAGTATTTAGGATGTATTTCATCAGGACTGGTGACTTGAAGACATCTAACTTGTCTAAGTGATTTTTAATTTTTAACAGCAGTCAATCTTCCACCAGCAAGGCACTGTGAACTGCATCCACTGAGATCCCCTAGTGCTCTGAGGCACTATTTTAGGCCCAGGAGATACAGGTTGCTACCTGGAGCCTGTACTGATGCCCTAGCCTTTATGGAGTGTCTGTGTCATTTGGATTTGCAGGCAATGTATGAAAAGTCAAACTGACTTGTGTGCTTCTCATGGGAAAAGCCAATAAGGATGCCTATTCCTGTTGATTACTAGAGTGTTTTCCTAAGCAAAACCTTAAGCGTAACATTCTGCCAGGGTGCCCTGAGCACCAAAAATGAGATTCTGGCTCTGCACATCTTCCCTCACTTGGAAATACACCCATGCAAACAAAGCCAGCTTTATTTATTACTTCTAGGTAAAATAACAGTGTGAACGGTGATCTAGTTATGCAGCATGAACTTAAAAAAAATCTTGAAGTGTAAACATCATCTACTGAAAAAAAATGTCTTAACCCCAACTTATAATGATTATTTATATTACGATAGCACTCAGGAACCCCAATCCAGGACCCGCTGTGCTAGGCTCTGCACAGGTAAGTTTATTTGCTTTGCTCTGGTTAGCTGAATGTCTTAGATCAGCTGAGGTTTTTGTGTGTGTTGAATTTGCCTCTCAGTCAGATGTAGTTGGCACTGGCCCATGAGACAAGGTTCAATGGCCAACAAACCTCACTTGGAAAGAGTTGCTTTGACCTCAAGGCTGAGGTAGTGATCTGAGGTAGTGATCTCATTTCTGAGAAGTAGTGGAGCTATAAACCTAGCTCGCTCCAAGCAAATCCTATACAATGTTTGCATGAGACATGGAGGATAATGTTGACAGAGGGGATATGCTCAATGTCTGAGCATTGAGAAATGCACTTTTCTTTGCATACTGAGTGCCTGGTTTTCATCCTGGCTGCGGCCCACCCTTGTTGTTTGCGCAAACAATGCCTGATCTGAACAGCTCAATGGAAAAATTTTCATTGGGATTGGGATCAGGCCCATGGTTTTACAGGTGCAAATGGCTGTGGGTGCAATTGCCCTATAGGCTGACTGCAATTATGCCTGCAGAATTTGTGCCCTCAGAACCACAGGCATAGAAAGAGAGACAGGCCATAAAATCATGCCCTTCAATGTCTGCCTCTCTGACTGGCACCTAGACAGACCCATTAGAAATATTATATATAAAACAGACAGACAGTTAAGGCATATCAGGCAGTTAAATTACACCAATCGCGTCCACAAAAAGGAAGGTTGGCTTTAAAAACTTGTAGCTGAAGTGTCCATTTCTAGACCATTCCCACTGATGGTCCCAACCAGATACATAAATGGAACCCAATAGAGGTGAGCTGTTTCTTTAGCCGAAGCAATTCTGAATCTAAGGTAATCTAAGTCTCTGCCATAGGTTGTAAGTGGGTAGACAGCATATGCAAGGGAAATACTCACAGATAAGCACCAGTAATTTACACACCTATTCTAGATAGAATCCTGTTACATATCATTTCTGCCCAATCTATAAAATGCCCCCATTCATCCAGCAGGATAAATTCACAGGCTAGACCGGGGCAGCACTGTGATCTGCGTATGTTTTATGAGGTCTCTTTGACATGACTTGAGTAAATCCTTTTGTCCGTTTTTTGGTTACTGCCTGGTCTGTAATCTTCTAGGCTAAACACAGCCCCGCTGAATGGAGACTGATATTAAGCAGTACGATAAAATACATATAAATTTGTGTTTCATCTCACTTCGGAGGTAATGAGGTAGTTTAATGTGAAATGTAATTTAAAAGCAGGTTTTTCTCTGTAATAGATTCAATATCCCTGAGAAGCTGACTGACAGATTAGTAACTGCTACCAAATGAAATACATTTTCTCCCAAGAAATAATAAAAGGTTGAGGCAGCTGGGGAGAAAGAAGCTGAAATGCAATGATCTGGGGACTTCAGAAAAAGACTCAAGTCTTTCTCCAGCAGGTACAGATTCATCTGCATGGAACAGATTCAATTCTTAATCCAGAGAGGATGAGAAATTTAAAAAAAAAACATGCAAATTAAGCTACAAGGTTTAAGAACAGTTTTCAAAAGGGAATTTGAAAAATAGGTACCGAGAGCTTTCACTTTAGAAAAAAAATTGTTCGTTGCTTTGAGTGTTGTAGAAACTTGAAGGCCTGTTCCACCCAAAGGATGGGGTTACACAGTAGTGCTTAGAAAAGAATCTGTTTGAGAGCCTGGAGTGTGGAGTGCATTGTATATCCATAGTGCAGGTATAGCACGGAAGTGGCTGTTGAGCTGTAGGCAGCCTTAGTGGGGTTGACCCCAAAATGTACAGTGGTAAAAGCATAAGCCACAAATGACTAAGCCCCTTAGCTGGCACCTGTAACAAGCTTATTATCCTTTTATATGGACTTGGTACTGGAGGGGACATGTGGAACACACACTAAACAGTGAAGTACACAAGATTACACCTCTGAGAGTACACCTCTGAGAGTACACCTCCCTCACTGGCTTATGATGAAAATGGCTCAGTAGGCTGTGACCTTTGCCTCTAGAGAGAGAAGGGCTACGTGAAGGGTCACCAGCGAAATCCACCAGGAAACGCAGGACCCACGGAGACAAGGACAGAGCTTTGTCACATTGGGCAGGAATCCAGCCCATAGTACTAAGTGAAGAGGTCCATAATGCCTCCTGGCATGCCTGTGCTCCTGGCCATCTACAAGTGGCCGGATGCCAATGAAAAAGGCCATTGGCCAGTCTCAGCTGGTCCTGGTGTCAAGAAGAAATGGGTTTAGGATGGTAGCTTGCAAGATGTAGAAAGGTTTCAGAGTAGCAGCCATGTTAGTCTGTATTCGCAAAAGAAAAGGAGTACTTGTGGCCTCTGTTGTGTCAGAAGATCCTCCTGGTAGTGAGCGATACTCAGCATCGGACCACATGGTTCCTTATTATTAAGGATCCCATCTGTTGATTCTTGTGGAGTATTTCTACCATCTCAAAATGTCCTTTATCTGGTATCTCTTATCTCACCCTACCTCTACGAGTGTAGATGGGAAAGTTGCATTCTCTTGTAAGGACAGCAATAAGTAAGCCTAATCTAAGAGTTATTTCAGTATGTTTCCTTTTCCTCTCCTCCCAGACCTTCCTTCGCATGGGTACATGGGAGACAAATCTCCGTATATCATAGCATCCAAAAGACCAAGAAAGGTGCAGCTCATAAGATATTCAAAAAGTAGTTTTCACTCAGGACAAGCTCAGAACAACCCTTATCAGTTCATCAACCATGTCCTGAGCCTCACTTACAGGACATGTGTTGAATGGAAGACTTCACTAACTTGCTAGTCTTCTGAATATCCTGGCCATGACCTAAGGTGGAGAAAACAGGAGCTGAGGAAGGGAGGAGTGAGTTTGGATTAGGCCATAGAATCAAAGAATATTAGGGTTGGAAGAGACCTCAGGAGGTCATCTAGTCCTATCCCCTGCTCAAAGCAGGACCAACGCCAGGTCTATCGGGGGCCTTAAAAGACAGTCCATTGCTGCTGAAGGGGCTCATAAGTAAATCAAATTTATTTCCCAGTCAGTGCCTGGAAAGTCATAGACTCACATTTGCATAAGCTGTGTCTGTGTTTTACGCATTGTTTTTCCTGTCGTTTCTTTGTCCTGGTGCCTCCTCATTTGTGTGCATTTGCTGATATGCTCGTCTAACCACCACAGTCTTCCCCAAATCTCATGCCAGTCAGCTCAAACAATAATTAGGAGGTTTCACCCTCCTAGCATGTTTTTCTCCAAAGAAGACTCGAAAGCGTGACCTGCTCCGTTTTCGTCATGTCGTCCTCTTTCCTTGCTCAGGTACCAGCTACACTGAGAAGTGGAGCCTTTTATCATAAGATGAGGGGTATTCTCCTTAGGGAATGTTTCTTCACCTTTCACAGAGGTGAATTCATAACACAGACAGATTTGCCCCAACCAAACAGTCTGTTTTAGCATCCTGGGCACTTCCAGGCTGGTTCTTTTGTTTTATAAGGTGTGAGAATCCTTTGTGAATTCCCCCCTTCCTCCTATTTTTCTGTCACATTCAAAGATTGCTGCATAGGACCAACCCATTCATTCAGTCACGGAGGACTAATTGCATGTCTCAACGGAGCTCCATCACCCTCATTACTCAGGGGGTTACTCACCTTGCTCCTGGGAGCGTCATTTTAATTAGATCATTTCAGTGGGGAGAGAACTGAGTTGAGCAAGATGAAGGTGTGGCGTGCCCAGTGAGAAGCATACTCCACTGATGGAAGCAAAGGAGCAAACCTTTCGAGGCTCATGTAAGCACCTTGCCTGAACTATCTGACTTTCTTTGGTCTCCAAAACAGAGCTGGCAATTGCACGAGAACAGAAAAACAGCTTCTGACACTGTATTGTATCCCTTGGTAAAGTACACTTCCCCCAGGAAGCCTTGCAACAATAATCCACATGTATAGATACATGTATGCAAACAAACAAATTTACCCACAAATGCAAAACCTCTTAATGCTTGAAATTCAGACTTCCAACCTATCATTTTTGGACGTTATTGTCTGCATTTGACTTATACAAAAAGATCCTTGGGACCATAGACCAATAGAGCTGGTCAGAAACATGGATTTTTTTTTTTGATGGAAACTTTTTATACTTTGACAAAACCCCCAAAACTGAAAAATTTCAGCAGAAAATTGCCAAAATTCTAGCGGGGCAGGGGCAGGGGGGAGAGATTGTTTTTTAGCTGGCAATTTGGGGTTTTCTAATGAAAAATTGAAATTTTTGAAGGAAAGCAGACATTTGCCATGAAATGTTTTATTTCACTGAGAACCCAGATTTTCCATCAAAAAATATTTTGATGGAAAATCTTTGACCAGCCCTATAGACTGTCTAACTTTGTATTTGAGCAGCACTGAGCACTTTCACCAAAACAGCCTTTCTTGTAGTATTATTCTGCTTCTACTTCTGGCAGGGCAGAGCAGCAGCTAAATGAAAAAGAGTAGGAAGGACATAGGTCATTCTTCCTCCAAAATAGATCTTCTCTGAGACCAGTTTGTGCCTTGGATGACGGACCATGTGGGTTCATGTAGTCTCCAGCCTGGCTTGCTTGTCCCTATTTATTTCCAAAGCATTTCTGCCCCTCTTCAAAAGTGGAGACAAGAATGGGCTTATTCTCATCATAAACCTGCATCCTTTGCTATAATGAGTATGTCAAGTAGTGGGACCTACCAGTGTAGAAATTATTTACTTTCTCCAGGGTTTTGGTTGTGTATTCACAAAGAACTTAGCACATGCAAAGTGCACTCAGAATGTAGGCAACACCAAGCACAGGTGAGTCACTCTGAAATTAATATTCCAGTGTCATTTATTTGGAGTCATTGGATGATACAAGGGACATGTTAATGGGAGACAGAACTTTCACCTCTAAGTCACTGGGTTCCAGTGTGACCCAGGGCAGTAGTGACCAACCGTGTAATTAACAGCTGATATCTGTTCAGAAGCCTAAATTGAATGAATTAGGGATCTTAATCCAATTCCCACTGGACTAGTGTTTGACTCATCAAAGCCACTATTCCAGTTAGCACTAATTTGCATCCTAGCTGACAATCTCAGTCCAGAAGACATGACATTTCAGCAGCGATTTCCTTTGAAGTACGGCTATTTTTCTTGCAATGCTACAGCACCACTGAGCCTAAAATCTAACTGGATGTAATCCACAGATAGCAAAATTCAGAGGAATTTTTAGCTGTGCTGGCACTGAACTGGGGTTAAAGAATTGATGTGCCATGTAAAACCATTGTGCCAAAACCCAGTAACAATATGTAGCACTTTGCACATTCAAACCACTGTCCAAAATGGAGCAAATTCATCCTCACATCCCTTCCTCCCCCATGAGGTAGGTATTAGTAACCTTTTTTACATTTGGGGAAACTGAGGCACAGAGCTGTTGTGACTTAGTCAAGGCCACAGAGAGGATCAGTGGCAGAGCTGGGAATAGAGGCAGTATTGTCTAGTAGATTGGACACTGGACTAGGACTCAGAAGACTTGGATGCTATTCCCAGCTTTGCTACGAACCTGCTGCATGAGCTTGGGCCAGTCACTTTACTTCGTGTGCATCTGTTTCCCCACCCACTCTCTTGTCTTGTCTACTTGGACTATGACCTCTTTGTAGCTGAGACTGACTCTTTCCATGTATGCACAGCACCTTGCGCAGCAGGGCCCCAATCTCAGGCGCTGCCTTAGGCATTGCTGTGATACAGATAATAGGTCTAGGAACTCCAGGCTCCCCAGCCTGTGCTCACCTCAGTAGACCTCATTGCCTCTCTGCTGCCCTGAGGCTGGCAGGTGTGTCTCAATGCAGGATTGAGGCCTCTGGTTTTACCTTTCTTTATAGGAGCGGGTTTTTTGCTCTTATATTTTTTTAAAAGAGAATGTCCTTGAAATCCGCGCTTTAAAAAATTGGCCTACAAGTGCTGAGAAGCAGTCATGTGTTTTTATTTTTAGCGGGGACTCCCTTTGCTCAGACCAGCAGAGAGCGGCACCATCTCAGCGGCGACACATGGAATCTATCAGGTGTGAGCAGCCGACTACAGTTCTCTCCGGAGTAACCACTGCTAGTCGGAGAATGGTGCTTTGCTCTGCCACAGGTAATAATGCATTGCACTTTTACAGCTGCACTCATCCAAAGAGCTTCAAGCCCTTTGCCAACACTGACTGAGCCTTCCTGGGTGGTGTAAGTATTATCCATCTTACAAATGGGGAAACTGAGACACAGAGAGTTTAGTCAACTTGCCCAGACTCAGTGAGTCGGTGGCAGGGCTGGGAATAGGCCCTGGAAACCTGACTCCCACAGCTCCGCTCCAATCGCTAGACCACGTTAAGTTCAGCTACAAGAGAGGGGTTTGGAGGAATGGGGAGGATAAAGGCACCCCCAGAAAGAAGCAGTGAGTCAGAGCAAGCACTAAGAGCTGGGGAGACACCCGCGAAATGGGAACAAAGGCTCAATAGCTTTGTTCCCTCCCTCCATTGCTATTCCTGATGTTGGTAGGTTGTGATGGCAGAGACAACTTTATTCTACGAGGCTAATATCAGCAACTGTCACATGCCCAGCAGGGGGCAGGCTTGGCCGGGGGGGGGGGGGGCGCACAGAAGATAACACATAGCTGTTGTAGATATCATGGTAATTTATTCAGCCTCAGCAGGCAAGGCTCTGCTCCAGAGCTGGTTAGATGAAGCATGTTCTCCGCTCAGCAGTCTGACAGTCAGCCCTTGGTTCCACCCCAACTCCCTCACCCTTGGAAGTTCTCTAGTCAAGGGACACCCTTCCATAATTCCACCCCTGGCAAGTAGCGAGAGGTTACTGCTACAGGTTACTGCTCTGCCTCCTTCTCAGGCATGAAGAGGAGGTTTTGTTACACTGGCATGATCCTGTTGAGCTTGAGAGTAGCATAAAACCTGTTTGTCTTGTAAACAAAGCACCACAGAAGCCAGATGTCTTGGAGAAAAAGCTGTCTGTATCAGAAGTATAAGCACTCGCATTCCAGCCCTTTATGCCTGGGAAGCTTTAATGCTACTATAGCTGGATAAGTAGCTTTTGTCACCATCATGAGGCTAAGCCACACATAATGCCTTCAAGTATCTTGTTGGAAAGAACCAACTATGCCCCAAGACAGCTGGGCGTTTTTCAGTGCTCCCTTTCCTTGAGGGATCTTGGGTTTCCCTAAACCAGAGGGATTTTGCATGAGATCCTTGCTGTAGCTGCTGCTCCAGTGACTGGCACAGAACAGAGCAATGAAAGAGCTCGGAGCACATCACAGAGTGTTGGTTTTCTCATCATAAGAAACTCAAAAAGAAGAGAATAACAGGCAAATAATAGGAATTAAGACAAGCATTTTATTGATTGAAATCCTGGGGGAAATGCTTGCTTCTTCGCCAGGAGCACAACAGATTCCGCTGGACACACTAATACCCACAGTGCCATCATCTGCTGTTTTTAACATATGAAATGGTAAATAATGCAACTGCCTGTTCCCCTGGTCAAATTCTGTACACTGCAATACAGAAATCTCTCTGAAGATGATCTGTAGCTATTTGAACGTGCAGGCTGGAAACTGCCATAGGAGGCCTCTCTAGGACCCAGGTGTAGCGATCAACCTGTTACATTACAGTGAGAAGGTAGAGGATTGGCATGTAGGGGCTTCCTTCCGAGGAGCATTTGCGGTAATAGTCATGGAACTAATTTGCTGTGAAAATCCGTTTCTTTTTAAACATCAGGTTTCAGCATGGCTGTGGTTGAAGCACAGGAGTGGAGTCAGCTGCTCTGTGCAGACTCCTCTCACCAAGAGTTAGTTGCCTCCTGCCTAGTTTGGACCCCAAATAATTTCTTTGTGAAGTACAGCTACTGTCTTGATGTGTTACAGAAACAAACCTGAAGAGATACTAGAGCACCAGGACTTTACAAGGCTGTATCCCAGGGTGGGCCAGGGCTTTGCTCTGATGCATTTTTCCTTTCTGTCTATTCATTAACAACTAAGATTGGGCAAACGTAAAACAACAGAACCAAAGAGTAGAACCTGGGTAATAATAAATCAACGAAGGACGGTGCAGATGGCAGAAGCTAGTTTAGAGGCAATTCAAATCCTAGGGCTCCTGTAAAACTGTAGCCTCCCCTTTCCTTGGAAGACAGCACATCTCTCAGTCACTTCTAAGTAGTGTGAGCTTTTCTATTTGAATTAATTTTTAATAAATATCCCTTTTTGAAAATTACAGCATCAGCCTAGTGACTCGAAGAGGTTCTGAGCTTTTTCATACTTTGATGCGACAGTGCCTCTGGGGCACCTGGCATTGGCCACTGTCAGTAGAGAGGATACTGGGCTGGATGGACCTTTGGTCTGACCCAGTGTGGCCGTTCTTATGTTCTTACAACCAGCCATTTATGACTGGTCCTTATTGGGTGTATCTAAGACTCCTCTGTGCTAGTCCCACAGTAACTCAAGGATCTTGTGCAATGGTGTAGGAGAAGGATCATGTAATTCCACAGACCTAGAGTCATAGGGACAAAACTAAGGGTCTTCTTCTGCAGGCCCTTTCCATTTGATCTGTAATCTCTAGTGGCATTAGGGCAGACCCTCTATGAGTCTGTGTGTAATATTAAGAAACCTTTATGGGTACTAGAGGGCAGCAGAATTGCACAGATTTGAACTGGTCTAACATTCCACCCAGCAGAGGACAGAAGTCTCTCTCTCTCACACACACTCACATGCATGCCAGTAAAATCTCATCTCCCTCTGTCTAAATTTCTTGTCTCTCCCCTTCTCACATGTATAATTTTACCCCCTTCTGCTACCCTGATGGTATATTTTTCCTTTTGCTCCACTCCAAAGGTTGGGGGGGGGCATAATCTTCCTCCTCCCTCCCCCATCTTCTTGACATGAATTTTAAAATAATTTTTCCCACCTCTTTTCTGGCACCATTTCTCTGCTGTGTACTTGTTGAATGTCGCTATCATAAGAGGAGTAACATCAGTCCATTTTTATAAGCCTAATGCCATCTTCCGTGTATTACAGAGATGGATCCCCAACTCGAAACTGAAAAGAACCCCAAATTTCAGGGATGGGTGGCTTGGATTTGAATCCCTAGATCAGAACTTGCTCCCCCAGCTTTTATTCCAGGTCAGATCAAAGCACAAAGGGAGCCACTTTTCCAAATGTGGTTTAGATTTAGCAGAAGATGGCAAGAATCTCGTGTGAACAGCTGATTTCCAAGGATTCTGTCATTTGGGGCTGAAATCTTACAAGAAGAGCTCTCAAGATATGGCAGTTGAAACCTCAGCCCCAAATGGGGCTCAACCTCCAACCCAAACCCTGAACCCTTGCCTAATTTAAGCCAATTTAGATCGAAACTCCAGCTCCTCAACCTATCCCTAATTTTAAACATTGATCAAGTCACAAACAGGGTACCTGAGAGTCAGCACTGAATACTTTCTGGAATGCAGGAACACTGAAAAGGATTAGGGGTCATAGTAGGTAACCAGTTAGACATGAGCTCCCAATGCAATGCTGTGGGCTAAGAAGGTTAATGTGATGCTTGGACGTATGAGCAGAGGAATATCACATAGGAGTAGGGAAATGGTGTTACCTCTGAATACAGCTTTAGTGAGACCATTACTGGAATACTATGTCAGTTCTGATGCTCCATACTTCAAAAAGGGTGTTGGCAAATTGGAAAGGATTCAAAAAAGAGCTACACAAATGATTTGAGGTTCGAAAAACATATCTTACAGTGAGATGTTTATGAAGCAAAATCTATTTAGCTTATCCAAGAGAAGACTAAGAAGTGACTCAGTCATGGCCTACAAGTACCTGAATGGGGAAGGGATTTCTGGTAGAAGATGGTTTTTTATCTAATGGAAAAAAGTTAGAACAGCTTTTGCTTGGAAGCTGAAACTAGATACATTCAGACTAGGAATAAAGTATATTTTTTAAAGAGTGAGAGTAATTAACCATTGGAACAATTTACCTAGAGATGTGTTGGATTCTCTATTACTTAGAGCTTTTAAATCAAGACAGGATATCTTCCTAAAAGATATGCTATCGCTCAAACAGAACTTATGGGCTTGCTGCGAACATTACTGGGTGAAGTTCTAAGGGCTGGTGTTATGCAGGAGGTCAGATTAGATTAGCATAGTGGTCCATTTTGGCCTTAAAAAATCAATGAGTCTATGAACACTTTCAGTACCTGATTTCCGAAGTAAAAATGTAATAACTTATTAAAGTGCCTTTCCACCATAGGTCTGAAAATATTGGTCAAGTTATTAATTATTTACTCCTGACAGGTTGTACTGATGAGGAAGCCGAGGCAAAGAGAGATGATGGAGCTTGCCCAAGGTCACGCCACAAGTCATTGGCAGGTCCAAGAACAGAACCCAGGAAATCTCACACCTTGTCCCCTTCTCTGATACCTCTTTCAAGGAGAAGTGGTAGCATCAGGCAGGTACTGAGTGCCTTTGAAATCCCCTGAAGGGCTGTGACTTCAGTTCACATTTTCTGATTCAGCACTGGGGTGTGTGTTTCTTGAGACATCACTGTAATTTACGAGAGCCTGGCTTCTTATGCAAATGTGTCTGACCTGTGCCCTGGGCCCCAAAACCGGTGTTCTGGGGGACTTGATTTGCTTGGTTATTTGTAAGTAACATTGAAAGGAATGCAAGGTATGGTCCCCTTTGCCCGCAGGTTAGCAACTAAACACATTTGCCTTCTCAGTTAGTTCAAATAAAGCTGCTTCTGAGCGCATAAGCTTTACTTAAAAATCTGATGATGATTCCATTTATTTCAGAGTTTAACATAGTCAACAAATGTTAAGCAGCCCCAGGTTCATCTATTAAACAAGGCAGACAATTAGTTCCTCTGCATTGATTCTTAGTGAGAGTCAGAAGGGGAAGAGGATATAACCTTGTTCCTGTATCCAGCCACTGACGAGAGAGGGTAATGTGAGCACTTCACAGACCTTGGAGAGCTCCAAAACAAACCACCAATCTGGAGAGAACAGTTTTCTTCCATCAGACAAATGAGCAGTGGAGCAAGTGCCTGGTGCCTCCCGTCTGGTTGCCCTTTACTCCCCGGGTGCCCTGTTACACATCTGCTCAGAATGAAAGGGGGAAAAAGAAGATACGATGTTGGCAAGCATCATTAAAACCAACTCTGCTGCCCTGCCTCTATTTGCTGTATGGAAGGATGTTGTCAGGAACTTTTTAATAGCATGTGCCTCCCCTGCCTCCCAAACCCAGTGGGAATGGATGATTTAATAGAGTAAGCCTGTCAAAATGATGAAACTGAGAAAGCTTTTACAAAGCGAGACCGGGGCAGAAATTTGAGCTGTCTACATACACTGGGCGAAATGCAGTGCATGAAACAGACACGAACAGAGACAGCGAGGATCAAAGTTAAAGATGGAATTAACCTATTAGATCATTCTGTCCATCTTCCTGCCATGGCAGGAATGTTTCCTATTGCACATATACGAGTCTTTTTCCAGCTTAATTGTAAAAGTCCTAGATCATAGAATCATAGAATCATAGAATATCAGGGTTGGAAGGGACCTCAGGAGGTCATCTAGTCCAACCCCCTGCTCAAAGCAGGACCAATCCCCAATTAAATCATCCCAGCCAGGGCTTTGTCAAGCCTGACCTTAAAAACTTCTAAGGAAGGAGATTCTACCACCTCCCTAGGTAATGCATTCCAGTGTTTCACCACCCTCCTAGTGAAAAAGTTTTTCCTAATATCCAACCTAAACCTCCCCCACTGCAACTTGAGACCATTACTCCTTGTCCTGTCATCTTCTACCACTGAGAATAGTCTAGAACCATCCTCTTTGGAACCACCTCTCAGGTAGTTGAAAGCAGCTATCAAATCCCCCCTCATTCTTCTCTTCTGCAGACTAAACAATCCCAGTTCCCTCAGCCTCTCCTCATAAGTCATGTGTTCCAGACCCCTCATCATTTTTGTTGCCCTTCGCTGGACTCTCTCCAATTTATCCACATCCTTCTTGTAGTGTGGGGCCCAAAACTGGACACAGTACTCCAGATGAGGCCTCACCAATGTCGAATAGAGGGGAACGATCACGTCCCTCGATCTGCTCGCTATCCCCCTACTTATACATCCCAAAATGCCATTGGCCTTCTTGGCAACAAGGGCACACTGCTGACTCATATCCAGCTTCTCGTCCACTGTCACCCCTAGGTCCTTTTCCGCAGAACTGCTGCCTAGCCATTCGGTCCCTAGTCTGTAGCTGTGCATTGGGTTCTTCCGTCCTAAGTGCAGGACCCTGCACTTATCCTTATTGAACCTCATCAGGTTTCTTTTGGCCCAATCCTCCAATTTGTCTAGGTCCCTCTATATCCTATCTCTGCCCTCCAACGTATCTACCACTCCTCCCAGTTTAGTATCATCCGCAAATTTGCTGAGAGTGCAATCCACACCATCCTCCAGATCATTTATGAAGATATTGAACAAAACCGGCCCCAGGACCGACCCCTGGGGCACTCCACTTGACACCGGCTGCCAACTAAACATGGAGCCATTGATCACTACCCGTTGAGCCCGACAATCTAGCCAACTTTCTACCCACCTTATAGTACATTCATCCAGCCCATACTTCTTTAACTTGCTGACAAGAATACTGTGGGAGACCGTGTCAAAAGCTTTGCTAAAGTCAAGAAACAATACATCCACTGCTTTCCCTTCATCCACAGAATCAGTAATCTCATCATAGAAGGTGATTAGATTAGTCAGGCATGACCTTCCCTTGGTGAATCCATGCTGACTGTTCCTGATCACTTTACTCTCGTGTAAGTGCTTCAGGATTGATTCCTTGAGGACCTGCTCCATGATTTTTCCGGGGACTGAGGTGAGGCTGACTGGCCTGTAGTTCCCAGGATCCTCCTTCTTCCCTTTTTTAAAGATTGGCACTACATTAGCCTTTTTCCAGTCATCTGGGACTTCCCCCGTTTGCCACGAGTTTTCAAAGATAATGGCCAATGGCTCTGCAATCACATCCGCCAATTCCTTTAGCACTCTCGGATGCAACTCGTCCGGCCCCATGGACTTGTGCACGTCCAGCTTTTCTAAATAGTCCCTAACCACCTCTTTCTCCACAGAGGGCTGGCCATCTACTCCCCATGTTGTGATGCCCAGCGCAGCAGTCTGGGAGCTGTCCTTGTTAGTGAAGACAGAGGCAAAAAAAGCATTGAGCACATTAGCTTTTTCAACATCCTCTGTCACTAGGTTGCCTCCCTCATTCAGTAAGGGGCCCACACTTTCCTTGACTTTCTTCTTGTTGCCAACATACCTGAAGAAACCCTTCTTGTTACTCTTGACATCTCTTGCTAGCTGCAGCTCCAGGTGCGATTTGGCCCTCCTGATTTCATTCCTACATGCCCGAGCAATATTTTTATACTCTTCCCTGGTCATATGTCCAACCTTCCACTTCTTGTAAGCTTCTTTTTTATGTTTAAGATCCGCTAGGATTTCACCATTAAGCCAAGCTGGTCGCCTGCCATATTTACTATTCTTTCGACTCATCGGGATGGTTTGTCCCTGTAACCTCAACAGGGATTCCTTGAAATACAGCCAGCTCTCCTGGACTCCTTTCCCCTTCATGTTAGTCCCCCAGGGGATCCTACCCATCCGCTCCCTGAGGGAGTCAAAGTCTGCTTTCCTGAAGTCCAGGGTCCATATCCTGCTGCTTACCTTTCTTCCCTGTGTCAGGATCCTGAACTTGACCATCTCATGGTCACTGCCTCCCAGATTCCCATCCACTTTTGCTTCCCCCACTAATTCTTCCCTGTTTGTGAGCAGTAGGTCAAGAAAAGCTCCCCCCCTAGTTGGCTCGTCTAGCACTTGCACCAGGAAATTGTCCCCTACGCTTTCCAAAAACTTCCTGGATTGTCTATGCACCGCTGTATTGCTCTCCCAGCAAATATCAGGAAAATTAAAGTTACCCATGAGAACCAGGGCGTGCGATCTAGTAGCTTCTGCGAGTTGCCGGAAGAAAGCCTCTTCCACCTCATCCCCCTGATCCGGTGGTCTATAGCAGACTCCCACCACTACATCACTCTTATTACTCACACTTCTAAACTTAATCCAGAGACACTCAGGTTTTTCTGCAGTTTCGTACCGGAGCTCTGAGCAGTCATACTGCTCCCTTACATACAGTGCTATTCCCCCACCTTTTCTGCCCTGCCTGTCCTTCCTGAACAGTTTATAACCATCCATGACAGTACTCCAGTCATGTGAGTTATCCCACCAAGTCTCTGTTATTCCAATCACGTCATAATTCCCTGACATCACCAGGACCTCCAGTTCTCCCTGCTTGTTTCCAAGGCTTTGTGCATTCGTATATAAGCACTTGAGAGAACCTGCTGATCGCCCCTCATTCTCAGTATGAGGCAGGAGCCTTCCCATCACAGACGTTCCTGCCTGTGCTTCCTCCCGGTATCCCGTTTTCCCACTTACCTCAGGGCTTTGGTCTCCTTCCCCCAGTGAACCTAGTTTAAAGCCCTCCTTACTAGGTTAGCCAGCCTGCTCGCAAAGATGCTCTTCCCTCTCTTCGTAAGATGGAGCCCGTCTCTGCCCAGCACTCCTCCTTCATGGAACACCATCCCATGGTCAAAGAATCCAAAGCCTTCTCTCCGACACCACCTGCGTAGCCATTCGTTGACTTCCACGATTCGACGGTCCCTGCCCTGGCCTTTTCCTTCCACGGGGAGGATGGACGAGAACACCACTTGCGCCTCAAACTCCTTTATCCTTCTTCCCAGAGCCACGTAGTCCGCAGTGATCCGCTCAAGGTCATTCTTGGCAGTATCATTGGTGCCCACGTGGAGAAGCAGGAAGGGGTAGCGATCCAAGGGCTTGATGAGTCTCGGCAGTCTCTCCGTCACATCGTGAATCTTAGCCCCTGGCAAGCAGCAGACTTCTCGGTTTTCCCGGTCAGGGCGGCAGATAGATGACTCAGTCCCCCGGAGGAGAGAGTCCCCGACCACCACCACCCGCCTCCTTCTCTTGGGAGTGGTGGTCGTGGAACCCCCAACCTCAGGACATCGCATCTCATGCCTTCCAACCAGCGGAGTCTCCTTCTGCTTTCTCCCCCCAGACGTATCGTCTGGTCCACTCTCCGCAATGGTACCTGTGGAGAGAACATGAAAGCGGTTAGTTACCTGTGTCTGCGTTGCTGGAACCCGGACATTCCCCCTTCTTCTTCTGGAGGTCACATGTTGCCAAGCTTCTTCACTGGCCTCTTGGCTCCGCTGTGCAACCTGCTCTAAATCTTTAGAGCTTTGCGCCCGTAGAAGCATATCCTGACTTTTGTCCAGAAAATCCTCAGATTCTCGTATGCAACGCAGGGTCGTTATCTGTTGCTCCAGACCTTCAATCTTCTCTTCCAATATGGAGACCAGCTTGCACTTTGTACAGACAAAGTCGCTTCTGTCCTGTGGAAGAAAGACAAACATGGCACATCCAGTGCAGGTCACAACAGCTGAACCCCCCCCTTCCATATCACTTTCCTACTATGAGCTTCCTCAGAAAAGTTGACAAGATGTAAGCCTCACTGGGCTCACTCCAGGCAAACTCCCAGGCAAACTCCTGCTGTGTGCTGCTCTGCTGTCCCCCGCTGCTCAGCTGGTTCGCCGCCGCTCAGCTGGTTCGCGAAGCTCTGGCTATTTTTAAACAGCCAGGCTTCCCTGAAACAAACAAACAAACAGACAGCCCCAAGGCCCGCCCCCTGCAGGCTACCAGCCAATCAGGCACTCGCTCAGGCTCTCACACTGCCCTCCCAGCAAACACACACACACTCGGATACTTACTCGGCAAACAAGCACTCGGATACTCACCAATCCCAGGCAAACTCCTGATGATGATGGCCTAAAGCTTCCACTGCGTCCTGGGAAGACATTTCCTCAGCCTATCTGAGGCTGCTTCTCCTCATCTGCAGCCTGGATTTTCTCTATTCTATTCCCATGCACTACCCTCAAAAATTCATCTTCATCCTTGGTGTTTACACCCTTCAAATAGTTTTACCCTTGTTAGGTTCCCACTTAATCATCCCTTAACCAAACTGGATGTTTCTAGCTCTGTTAAATCCATCATAATAAGTCATTCTCTCCAGAGCCCTGATCATTTTCATTCCTCTTCAATGAACTCCCTCCAGTTTGTCAATATCTTTCCAATAACACAGTATTGGACTAAATACAGTGGGCTAGATTCTAGCCTTTGCACTGCTCTCTAGCCTAACAGGGTAGTGGGGGACTCCCCCATCCAGCATAGCTGACTCTATATCACCCCAGGGTGTGGCTTACGCAAGCTGCTGTCTGCTGATCCCTACTGGGGTAACAACACTGGGGCTGCTCTACACTGTGCCAGGAGCTGAGCCAGATGCCCACAGGATCAGGGGAGTGGAAGGGTAGTTTCAAGCCACCTTTGCCCCTCCTCTCCTCAGGTGTGCTCAGCAGAGCTCTTGCCCACCTGAGGGTTGGAGCTGCTATTCCGCACTCTTAAGACATCACTTGGATACATATGAAAAAGGCCTGCTCTTTCCAGCATGCTAACACCAATTGCACCACTCCTAAGTGGAGCACCCTCAAAGACCTCCTGCTTCAGCGAGGAAGAATGGGCAGTGGCTGGGTGCTAACCAGGGACTCAGTGGGTTCAATACCTTGCTCTACCAAGGACTCCCTATGCAACACTGATCAAGCCACTTAGCCCCTGTCCCTCAGTACGCCACTGAGGCTGAGCCAGAAAAATGCAGTTTAGAAACTAAGCCCATAACAGTGGCAATGATTAACCATTGGAGCAAACGAACGAGAGATTCTCCATCTCATGATGTCTTCAGATCAACACTAGATGTCTCTCTTCAAGATGTGCTTTTATCTGACACAAGTTATTGGGCTTGACATAGGGGTAACTGAGTCAAATGTCAGGTTTCAGAGTAGCAGCCGTGTTAGTCTGTATCCGCAAAAAGAAAAGGCGGACTTGTGGCACCTTAGAGACTAACAAATTTATTTGAGCATAAGCTTTCGTGAGCTATAGCTCACTTCATCGGATGTGACAGACAGGTGATCAGACTAGACCTTCGGGCCTTAAACTCTGTGAATCTGGCAAATGACAAGAATAGCATTTCCCTACCTCGCAGGGGTGTTGTGAGGATACATTAAAGATCGTGAGGCCCTCAGATACTACAGTAATGAGGGCCACATAAGTACCATAGATAGATGGATTGAGTGTGCCTCCTTGGAAGCAGCAGAATTATTATGTACAAGACTGGCTGTAAATTGAACGACGAGGAGGCTTTTGCAGCCCATTCATTAACAGCTGCCCTCTGCAAAGACTCCAGTAAACAGCTGCTTGGCCTGAAGTGATGAGACAATCTCCTTTCGCAAAGGGAGCTTTTATCCCCTTTCTCCTGATGTGTATAGCACTCCATCAGGGGGTAAATTTGCTGCATATTTTTTCGTAAAGGGGCCGTTTTGCAGAGGTCCTTTGGACTTTCACATGGTGACCACTCGGACTATTCAGCGACAGAAGCAACACCCTGGACGTGGAAAAACCAGAGCCCTCTGAATATTCACCAGGGTGAATGGCCAGCATAAAAATGACAAAATATCCACGGTCTGCCGTGAAATGCTGCAAGCCAGGATCCCCCTCCCTCCCTGAGCTGACCCACCTCCCCCAGAATGTGGAGCCACCTGACTATGAGTGGTTTTCTAATTTGTCTGTTTCAGTAAAACCCACTTCATGGATGAGCCCAGTTCACTTTAATCAGCTTTGGCAGCTTGACAGCGAGAGAGAAGAAAACACCCCAGGACACCCTGTCAGGATGCACATCAGCAGGCAGTGACAAAAAATAAACGTTTTTTGGTGCATGACAGATAAGTGCTTTCTGACAGTCTGTCTGCTTTTATCTCTTTCAAGTCCTCCACCAGCTGGTAAATGATTCTGGCCAGTGCAGCCACTTTACCAAGTAAAACCTTTTCTTCCTCGATTACCAGTAAAAGGTTGGAAACACGGCAAAATCCATGTCCACTTGCTGTTGTTTTTCTTATTTGATTTTATTTCATAGCAAAAACTGCTCCCTCCTCTCCTCGCCCCACTGTACATTTCATCTCTTGAATATTCAGGGAGATCTGGTCATTGCTAGGCAACATGTCATAATAAATATTTCATCAGTGGAAGAATGTTCAATGCCATCACCAAAAATCCTTATCTAGAATGAGTTTCAAGATTCTGTTTGACTTACATAAATTGGGATGTTCTGCATCTCTGGACTCTGTGTGGCTAAGGGACAATAGTGGTCAATGAAAAAACAGCAGCTCCCTTGGGTCAAGTGTTCAGCTCTGGCCCCCAATATCATGCACCCATTTTGCATCCACAATGGATTGTGCCCACAAAAGTAGCAAGGCCCCCCCCCATTTTCACACATGCAGGCAGCACTGTATTTGAACAAATGGGACAGATAGGAAGCCAGCTGCCTGATTTGCATGTGAAAAAAATGGATACACACCCACTTCTGCACGAGCAAGCCATTGGGAGTGCTAACCTGGGTATTTGAAATCAGAGATTGAGTTGAATCGTTGAGTTGAAAGCTTTGTGCGTTTGTGTGAACAAGAGAGGATGAGGGTGGTGGGCAGCCTGACAATGTGTGAGCTCCCGTATCCTGATCCCACTGAAGGCAACCAGAGATTGGGCAGATACACAAGTGCAATGAGAAAGTGTCAGTTTAACAGTGCAACCGGCACTCAAGAATCCCACACCAAGCCAAATAGAAGACTTACAATGAATGACCTACAGCAATGGACACCCCCCCCACACACACGCTGATACCCAGGTGTTCCAAAGTATAAGGCCAATGAGGTGTCTTCAGGCTTGCCTAAGTGCTTTCTCTTTGCAACGTTAACAGAACCTGGAGCTGCGTTCATCTGACAGGGCAGAATCTTGTCTGCTACTACAGCAGTCTCAGTCCTGACATACACCTCAAGTTGTGGTGAAAGATCTGCTATGTGGGCTGCCTTTTCTACTAAAAATAGGCTGTTTGATGATCATTACTCAGGCTATAGCATAATACAGGTCCGATTGGGACTTTAACATTTACAAAGGGATAGTGTCTTCAACTGAGACCTTTGTTCGGTGGCAGAACCAAGAACTAGTCAATGTTGGGGAAACCCCACATCAGGGACATTTTCAGCTGAAAGAAGCAACCACCATAACCACCTGCAACAAATTTTTGGCCCCATCAGGCATTGGGAGCTCAGCCGAGAATTCCAGTGGGCAGCCGGGACTGCGGGAACTGTGGGATAGCTACCCACAGTGCACCACTCAGAACGTCGACGCTTGCCACGGTACTGTGGACGCACACCGCCGAATTAATGTGCTTAGTGTGGATGCATGCACTCGACTTTATACAATCTGTTCCCAAAAATCGACTTCTGTAAAATCGGAGTACTTTCGTAGTGTAGACATGGCCTAAGTTACAGCGGCCATGTTACTATGTAGCACAGAATCCCCTGTAGCATCGTGCACTATGGGCCCACCCGGCACACCCCCGTATACTCTGGCTTGTGAAATGGGGTAACTTGGAGCCACTTACGGAGTCTGTCCCAGGATCTCTGTCCACAGAACAGGTACAGCAGGATCAGTGGCCATGCAAGCTTTCTTCATGCTGCCCTGATGATAAACATCAGTACTGAACTAGTGGGACACCATGTAGTCATTCTCCATGGCCCATCCATTCTTTAGCCTTGTTGCTGAGGCTGCTAATCAGGGAGCCAATGGTGGTGGTGTTTCTTTGGGATCTGGGCACTTGTCAGGTGAATTGGCCTAGCGTTGCTGCCTTTGACTCCCCTATGGGACAGCTAATCAGGGCTCAATGTGTGGATGTTTGCATTGTATCACAGTGTGATTCGCCATCAGCACTTTATCTAGAACCATCATCACATTGCAATACAACTTGGCAACATCATGATGTAATGCCAACATACCATGATAGGGCCATTACAGCCTGAAGTAATTTTCTGGACATGTCAGTGCTTCAGCAAGAAGAAGTTTCAGGGAGCAAAACTGTCCTGTTGAAATTAAGATATAGCCCCATAAAATTTGGATGAGTGGCAATCCTATAACTGGAGGAAGTGCACCAGCTGATTTCACACAGGGCCCTGTGAACCAGATCCTCAGTTGGTGTAAATTGGCATCACTGCATTGAAATCAATCTCTTAAAGTCATTGGCTGCAATGGAGCTATGTCAGTTTAGACCATGTGATGATTTGACTCCAGATTTGTAATGTTTAGTGAATCTTGTTCTCTCCTTGGGGCTGGCGAAGAATGTGTTGAACTATGTTGAGCTGGTGCATTTTCTGGCATGCCCATAGGGCAACCCACGGTAAGGTTTATTTACAGTCATTTCTCTATGTGGTATCAGTACGATGTAAAGTAAGAGACAGGCATCCCAATGGCAGCAGGATGCACTTAGAATTAAGACTGGAGAGCCATGCAGTAAAAAGACATAGCCACAGCTATAATACCTCAAAGTCCCGAGCACTACCAGGTTGGAATCTATGCTCCACTCCGGCTGCTAACTCAAGATGAAATGAGACCATGAGTGGTGTAGCAGGTGCACAGAATGTGCACTGATTACATGGCCCCTAAAATCCCTAGTCATTCTTACTAATATGGGGCTTATCAGCCCTGGGAAACTACATTATGTTAGAAGATGACCTGCAGATAACTAAGATATTGTCTCCGTTGATTACAGTTAACCCCAACAAACTGCTCACATGATGTTTAACAAGATAGCTTCCATCCACACTGAGTGCTAAAGCATATTTAGCATTTAATTAGTTTCCACGACTTGTCATTACATTCTGAAATGCTGAAATTTCCCAGGGCAGAGAAGCCCATGGACAGACCCTGTCTAAGATCAGAGGGGAGCTTTTAGGTGGCTATTTGGCCCACAAATAGGCCATTCTCCTTTCTAAGCTATGATAAACTGGTGTGTGCTGTAGCTACTATTGTTATGGAAAGTGGCACACTTGGAGCCCCGCTGACCTTTGCAGCTTCAGGCTGGTTGTTGAACATCACTAGTGGCACTTGAATATTGAGGTCACAGGGCCGCTAAACCCTTTTATTTTCAGAAATACCTGCCTACATTGCAGTGACCCAGTTTAGCTCGACTCTAAAAACAAATGCAGCCTAGAAGTACAGTATGAACACATATATTGTTCCTACCACCTATGTGTTCCTGCGCATTACTGAAAAGAATTCAATCTTCTGTGGGAGGGGAGGATGTTGTTCGTTTTTTGTTCTCATTTGTTTTGATTTTCGTTTGTGTTTTTCCCCCAGAAGCGATCTGCAGGGCTACATAGAAAGGGGCTGATTCTCCACCCCTTTAAGCCAGTTTCACATCATCGTACCTCTGCTGAAGTCAATGGACTTGCGCTAGCATGGTGGAGCAGAGAGCCAGGCTCAGAATGTCTACAGCAATCCATGGTGGGGCCCATATGTGTGACCTCCAGAGTTAAATGCCTGCAGACATTAAGGACAATTCAGGGCTGAAGTCATCCAGTGTCTGACACAGAGGAGCCAGCCATGAATCATTGCAGCTTAATGAGGAGTAGGTTGGTGGCTGTACATTGATGGGGGAATATATTCTGAGCTCTCCACCAGACATTGACTGATTGCCTCCAGCTTATTTTTTGTGAGGCAAATGAAATGGGTTCATAGAAGGTGATTTTCATGGTGGGATTTTAGCTGCATTCACAAAGTTTAAAAAAGGAAAAAGGCTCTCACCTGCTGTTAACCTTCAGTGATGGTGGAAAAGAGACACCACAATGAGGTAAACATCTATTAAGTTGCTTTTTAAAATGTCACCTTTAATTAAATCATTTCAAACATTTAAAGGGCTCATCAGCTCCAGCCTGGCCTCTTTAAAGGGATGTGCTCCAAATATTAGACAGAGCCCTGGTTTCATCTGCTGCCAACCTAGTTTGTCTCTAACAGGGAACACAAGAGAGCTTTGTGTTTCTCCCAACTATTTGGGCACAGAAAGCCAGCGGGTGTGACGTAGGCATCGTTCTGCAAGGCACATCATGTGATGGAGGCATCTCAGGTGAGGACACTGGTGAAGAGAATTGTCTTCTGGATTTGGAAAGAGGGGAAGCGTAGAAATTAGAGATGGAAAAGGCCTATCAGGTCATTAGTCCATACTATCTCTGCCAGCTCTGGAGTAATCCTATGATATGTTCTCCAGTGCTTTTGCCCACCCCAGTTACAAATGATGCAAAAAGGGGTCCTCACAGCATCCCTTAGGAGGCTATTCCACCATCTATTTCCTTACATTTGGCCCAAATGTTCTTTGGTTAATTTCATCCCTCACTCACTAGAAGCCAGTGATGTTTTTCTTTCCCTCTTTTTAGGACAGAGAAACTGAGGGGGCATCTTTGATAGGGAAAGGGTTGGGGGTGGATTCTATCCTGGAAGAACAAATAATACTAATTAATTGGGAAATATTATTGTAATTCTACATCACCCGAGCACCCCATCACAGGAGCTCAAAGTGCTTTTACACACGTTTTTGTAATTCACAGCACTCTGCTGAGGTAGGTTAATATTGCCAAGCAACTTTCTTCCCACATACAGAGCAGGCTGTGACCCAGAACCCACTGCAGGCATTTTTTACAAAATAAGGAATGAGCTGGAATGCAGCTCCCCAATGGTAGCCCCCAACAGCATAGGGTTCTCTCAGCTACAGTGTTGCCAACTCTCATGATTTTGTCATGAATATCATAATCTTTATTGTTTTCCTTAAAACCCCAGCTCCTGGAGTCAAGTGGATATGTGATGACTTCAGCCTTCATTCTTAAAGAAAAAGTAAGTTTCTAGCCCTCGTGGCTGTGGAGAAAGCTTCAAAATGTGACCCCAGTGCACCCGAAAGGTTCAAAAAGCAGAAGGCAATTAAAAAGAAACACCAAATCTATTATTTTTATATCTCGTGATTTTAAAGCCAATCTTGTGATTTTTGGTGAGTCTGACTCATGATCTTTGAACATTTGGTGTTGGCAATACAGCAGCTTCATCGTTCCCTTGCCATAAGAAGAGTTTCATGAACCACATTTCTGTGTCCACATAGGTTGGACACTCAGTGCTCAGGCCAGCTTATTGAGAGGGGTGAGCTTGTGTTCTGCCCTCCCGCTCTTCACAGCGGGGAGGAGTCAGGGCTTGGTATGGAACCAGCATGTTAGTCTTGTTGCTTAATGCATTACTGAAAGGTGCTCAGAGACGAGGGAGATGAGGCTGACCTAAGAACCTGTATAGGACAGAATAGAGATGATTAGACTAGAACTTGGGAAGGGAGAGGACTGAGGGCACTGGAATAGCTCCATGAATGACCGAAGGTAGCAAATTGGGGGGAGTGGTGATCTCTCTTCCCTCAGCCTCTTTTCAATCCCCTTTGTTCTCAAAATACCTCTTTACCGCTGTTCCTGAGCCTCTCATCCCTGCCCTACTGAACCAGCATGTTTGGGCCTGGGAGTTGAGGGAACCATTTTGCTTCTGAGGGATGCAGCTTCTGGATGCTTTGGCTGCAGGGTGTGAGTAGCTAAACAGATCTCAGAGGGGTCTAAACCACACAATGTGTATGGATCCTCACTTCATACACTGATATCTGAGGAGCATTTTCTATCAGCTGGTAACAGAGCTGGAAGAAATGTTCAGCACAAACCCCCAAACCAGATGAAACTTGTCTGGTTTGGGGTTTTGTTTCAAACCTGGAACTCAGATCAGGTTCACTGGAAGCTTTGGGGAATATGTGGGGGGGAGGGGCAGGGGTGCAAACCTTTGGGAAAAGCCTGAGGCACATTCACCATTTCAGCTGTAAGCCACATGAACTCTAGTGTTTGCATGAGTTTTCTGACGCAAAATCAGTCAAACCTTGGCAGTTTTGTCTGGGTTTTCCAGTGGCTGATCTGCTGATTGGGCAACGACTATAGCTCCAGAGCAGAGGTGCCCCAGCCTGTATGTATGTGTGAATGCCTAGACAAACGGTTTTCAGAAGGAAGAGGAAATGGACGTACAGCAATAATCCTCAGCCACTCCAGCCTCTTGGGCAGGGATACCCCACTCACTGCTGGGACAAAGTCAAACAGTGCTTAGAAAAGAAAATGGCTCCCCCAAGGAGGAGTGTCCCAATCTCTGACCCAGAGACTAGCAGAAACCATTGATCTGTACTCAAGGCAATGATCTGACATCCAAATGCTCCCTCTTATGTTCCTTGACCATGGTGTTGCTGCTGATTAGCATTTGAATTGGGCATCTAATTAGAGGGAGGGAGAGAGACAGACAGACCACAGGCAGGGCAAGTCCTCAACTCCTACCACTCACGCCTGCATATGTTCTACTGATTAGTGTCTGAATGGGACCATGATTAAAGAGGCCACGGCCATTGTGCAGCCTCTCAATAGAGTGGCTACATTCAAGGATTTATTTCAATTAAGACTTGAATAAATGTTTTGCAAATGGGAGCCTCTCCTGTTGAATGGGACGAGCTTTTAAACACCTCGGAAGCATAATTCTATCTTGTTCTTTGCCTTATCATGCCAATCTCTGCGTGTGTGTATAGCAGCGACATGTTTCAGTTCAAGTTTTGATTTGAACGTATCTATTTTTATTTGTTCGTGGGCTTTGTTGTTCAAAGAGCCGCTGTCGACCCCTGGTGGAAAACACTTGAAAACCATTCTTGGGAGAAACATTTCTGCTCTCTGAGGCTACGTCTATATGTGCAGCGCTGCCGCTCTCCTGTTGGCGTAAAGACGCACCGTCATGAGCAGCAGAAGCTATGTCGGCGGGAGTGCAGACAAGTGCTTATGCTGGCGTACTTTATGTCGTTCACGAGGATGGTTTATTCACCCCCCTGAGCGACACAAATTATGCCGGCGTAACCTGTGGTGTAGACATAGCCTTAGGCATTTGTGCTGTGTGTGAGTTCTTCCACCAATTGCATTATTTAGTACAATGGTTAATTCACAGTAGCATCTGGTAGATCGATCCAAGATCAGGGCCCAATTGTGCTAGGAACTGTACATACATATAGTAAGAGACTGTACTGACCCCAAAGAGCTTACAGTCCAAACAGACAAGACAAAAGTGATATTATCCCCATTATATATCCCTATTAGCTCGAGCTAGCGCCCAAAATAGCAGTGTGTCCACGGTGGCTTGGACAGGGGCTCAGGAAAGCATCCTGCGTACATAGCCAGGGGGTCGGATTGTACTCGGGGCAGCTAGCCAGAGCAGCTGCCCCTGCCACTGTGGACACACAGCTGTTGTGAGGCGCTAGCTCGCGCAGGTATGCCGCTGACAAGCCAGGTGCCAGCTCTGGTGTCAAGACTGCAGGCATTAGCTAAGAACTAACAAACTCATAGCAGGAGATCAGACCAGTTCACCTCTATGTTAGTTTTGCTCAAAATGGGTATTAGTCTTATACCAGTGTATTTCGCATTTAGCCTCTATCAAACGCTTATAGTTGCGGTACGTCTTACTCTCACTTGCAATGTCTGTATTCCAGGCGGTGAGAAAATATGTAAGTTTTGCTTTATAACTTTGAAAATGTTTTTTTCTGAACTTGTGAACCCAGGCACATGAATCCTCACCCAGGCCCATCCAAAAGAACTATCCAAATCAGAGGGCCAGCAAGGAACGTTGCAATATAAAGGACTGGTTAATGGCCCTATCACACCCATAGAGGATTACATACAAAAGGCCTCCTCCCATCGCTTTGAATGCTGGGAAAGGGAAATAAAAATAGGTAATGTGAAGATTTTTCTTCTCTTTGCTGTTTGAACTCTCACAGGGCCAGAGAAACCAAACTGAAGCCAGAGATTCCCAGGGGTTATCTCCTGGCTCTGCCCTGAAAGACACTTTGAATTGACAGCTCACTACAACTATATCACTCTTAGGATTTAGATGATAACTCATTTGTGTATATATGTTTCCTTGCTTTAACCTGTAAATAGCGCTATTATTCCTTTTTTCTAGTTAATAAACCTTGGATATTTTATTACAGAATTGGCTACAGGTGTTGTCTTTGGTGTAAAGATCTAGGGTACCAATTGATCTGGGGTAAGTGGTCTCTTGGGCCCAGAAGTAACCTGAATATTATGTGATTTTTGGTGTAAGTGACCATTTATCACCAAGTACAGTTTGGGTGTCAAGACAGGGTGGAGAGTCTCAGGAGACTGTCTGTGACTCCATGGTAAGACTGTTTAGTGATCCAGAAGTTCACATTTGTTACTGGCTTAGTGAAATCTAATTATAAGAACATAAGAGCGGCCATACTGGGTCAGACCAAAGGTCCATCTAGCCCAGTATCCTGTCTTCCGTCAGTGGCCAATGCCAGGTGCCCCAGAGGGAATGAACAAAACAGGTAATCACCAAGTGATCCATCCCCTGTTGCCCATTCCCAGCTTATAGAACATACCACCAATTTGGGGTGTCTGGCCTGTCTTTGACAGTCTGCCCTGAGGTACGTACTCACGTTTGTGAGCCACTCCAGACAGCATGACAACAGGTACGTCTCCATGAGCTGGTAATCACACCTCCTGGGTCAAATGAAGACATAGCCTAAGTGACTTTCCCACGGTCACACAGGAAGTCCGTGAGAGACCATAAATCTTAGCGCCGTGCATTAACCACAATGCCGCCCTTCCTCTCCTAACTATAGGCATGTTCATGTCAATAAGACTCTTTAGCCACAATTTTCAAACCTGGTTGCTGTTCAATGAAAATGGGAGTGCTGCTGCAGAGCCGCAGCTCCCACTGACAGCTTCTGATCTGACTGTTAATCAGATCTGAACGTGAGAGGGCCTTGCAGATCAGTTCAGGAAGGCTGCCCCATGCATGAGGAGCATTATGGACGAAAGCCTAAAGATTGGCTATGGGAGAAACAGAGTGTGAGCCCAAGCTGGTCTCATTAGCAGAGCACAGAGAGCAGAGGCATGGGCAAGTAAATAGGGAGGAGCAGAGTTTGGCGGGCTTTGGAGGCAAGGACAAGAATCAGAGTAACAGCCGTGTTAGTCTGTATTCGCAAAAAGAAAAGGAGTACTTGTGGCACCTTAGAGACTAACAAATTTATTTGAGCATGAGCTTTCGTGAGCTACAGCTCACTACATCGGATGCATACTGTGGAAATTGCAGAAGACATTATATACACAGACACCATGAAACAATACCTCCTCCCACCCCACTCTCCTGCTGGTAATAGCTTATCTAAAGTGATCATCAAGTTGGGCCATTTCCAGCACAAATCCAGGTTTTCTCACCCTCCGCCCCCCCGCAGACAAACTCACTCTCTTGCTGGTAATAGCCCATCCAAAGTGACCACTCTCTTCACAATGTGTATGATAATCAAGGTGGCCCATTTCCTGCAGAAATCCAGGTTCTCTCACCCCCTCACCCCCCTCCAAAAACCACACACACAAACTCACTCTCCTGCTGGTAATAGCCTATCCAAAGTGACCACTCTCCTTACAACCTGCATGAAAATCAAGGTGGGCCATTTCCAGCACAAATACAGGTTTTCTCACCCCCCCACCCCCATACACACACAAACTCACTCTCCTGCTGGTAATAGCTCATCCAAAGTGACCACTCTCCCTACAACGTGCATGATAATCAAGGTGGGCCATTTCCAGCACAAATCCAGGTTTTCTCACACACACACCCCCCACACACACACAAACTCACTCTCCTGCTGGCAATAGCTCATCCAAACTGACCACTCTCCCCACAATGTGCATGACAATCAAGGTGGGCCACTTCCAGCATAAATCCAAGTTTAACCAGAACATCGGGGGGGGGGGTAGGAAAAAATAAGGGGAAATAGGCTACCTTGCATAATGACTTAGCCACTCCCAGTCTCTATTTAAGCCTAAATTAATAGTATCCAATTTGCAAATGAATTCCAATTCAGCAGTTTCTCGCTGGACTCTGGATTTGAAGTTTTTTTGTTGTAAGATAGCGACCTTCATGTCTTTGACTGTGTGACTAGAGAGATTGAAGTGTTCTCCGACTGGTTTACGAATGTTATAATTCTTGACATCTGATTTGTGTCCATTTATTCTTTTACGTAGAGACTGTCCAGTTTGACCAATGTACATGGCAGAGGGGCATTGCTGGCACATGATGGCATATATCACATTGGTGGATGTGCAGGTGAACGAGCCTCTGATAGTGTGGCTGATGTTATTAGGCCCTGTGATGGTGTCCCCTGAATAGATATGTGGGCACAGTTGGCAACGGGCTTTGTTGCAAGGATAGGTTCCTGGGTTAGTAGTTCTGTTATGTGGTATGTGGTTGTTGGTGAGTATTCGCTTCAGGTTGGGGAGCTGTCTGTAGGCAAGGACTGGCCTGTCTCCCAAGATTTGTGAGAGTGTTGGGTCATCCTTCAGGATAGGTTGTAGATCCTTAATAATACGTTGGAGGGGTTTTAGTTGGGGGCTGAAGGTGACGGCTAGTGGCGTTCTGTTATTTTCTTTGTTAGGCCTGTCCTGTAGTAGGTGACTTCTGGGAACTCTTCTGGCTCTATCAATCTGCACATTGTAGGGAGAGTCTAATCAATCATGCACATTGTAGGGAGAGTGGTCACTTTGGATGAGCTATTACCAGCAGGAGAGTGAGTTTGTGTGTGTATGGGGGTGGGGGAGTGAGAAAACCTGTATTTGTGCTGGAAATGGCCCACCTTGATTTTCATGCAGGTTGTAAGGAGAGTGGTCACTTTGGATAGGCTATTACCAGCAGGAGAGTGAGTTTGTGTGTGTGGTTTTTGGAGGGGGGTGAGGGGGTGAGAGAACCTGGATTTCTGCAGGAAATGGCCCACCTTGATTATCATACACATTGTGAAGAGAGTGGTCACTTTGGATGGGCTATTACCAGCAAGAGAGTGAGTTTGTCTGTGGGGGGGCGGAGGGTGAGAAAACCTGGATTTGTGCTGGAAATGGCCCAACTTGATGATCACTTTAGATAAGCTATTACCAGCAGGAGAGTGGGGTGGGAGGAGGTATTGTTTCATGGTGTCTGTGTATATAATGTCTTCTGCAATTTCCACAGTATGCATCCGATGAAGTGAGCTGTAGCTCACGAAAGCTCATGCTCAAATAAGTCTCTAAGGTGCCACAAGTACTCCTTTTCTTTTTAAGGACAAGAATCTTGATCTTGATGCAGTGGAGAAGTTGAAACCCAGAGATGAGATCTTGCACACAATTACTTAAAGGATCAGTGACCATTCTCTCCTGTAGCACCAGGTCAAATGCTCACATCACACAGTGTTAATTCCAGAAATAGGCCATAAATGTGAGCAGACACTTTTTCTCATCGGGCATTTAAGAAACAACATTTTTTTCCCGTCTTTCAATGAGTGAAACCTCACTGGCAGAGTTTGAGAATGAATGTTCGGCCCTTTCTGCCTCTGAAATAGAGTTGTGAACCTAGCCCAAATCTTTGCCCTTCGCGCTTTCATAACCTCCAGGCTGGATTACTTGTTCATGGCTAGGGATGAAAATAAACCTCCCTTAAAGAAGGTGAGCAGCTGTAACATGGATCATCAGGAGTGCATTATCTAGATGCTTGGCTTACTACACTATGCCCCCTCAAAATACTGGGTCAAATTCAAAGTCTTGGTCCTATTCTTCAAAGCCTTCCAGGGAATTGTCCCTTGCTACTCAAGAAATTGCCTCTGCAACAGTGATCTCCCCTCACTGCTACATTCCTCAGGACCTGTCAGCTGGAAGGGTGAGACTCATGAGAGCAGGAGACAGAGCTTTCACTGTGGCTATTCATTCCCTCGGGAGATCTGAATGACCGTGGAACTCAGAAGTGTCAGAACAAAATGGAAAAAATCACTCCTTTGATTCGACAGCAGCTTTCCCAGACTATCAACCAGGAAGGCGAAAGAGGCAGAAAAAGAGAAGGAAAAGGTAGATGAAGAAAGAAGGGCAAATTTCTTTAAAGGGCCATCTTTGCAGGAAGGAAGAAAAGAGTGAGACGTGACTACAGGCCAGTCTTTGGAGATTTTGAACTATTAGGTGCCCTCTGACTCTGGTGGGGATCTCTGTAAAAACGTGTCAAGATCTCACACCCTTTGAACAGATGTTTCTTGGATTTTAAGACATTGTTTCCCATGGGCAAGACTGTGGATGTTCTAACACTCGTGCAGCCGGCTGACAGGTGGAAACATGCAAGGAGGCTCTCTTCCCCCTTTGAATAGCTTGTGCAAGTGTACAATCACACCTCCATTCCCTATGAAGCACAGGGCCTGCTGGCTGAGTGTGCATAAGGGCTCCTGGCTTCCATCTCCACATGGCCACCTGGAGCAGACCCCCTACTCACCAGGCCAGTCAAGAAGGAATTGAGGAAGGCCATAGTATGTTTTCCTCCCCAGCTATTCATCCTGGAAAGCTGTTTCTCTCTGCTGCATGGCTGCTACAGTGCAGAGTCACCCTGCCTCCCCCAACAAGCGTATTGATTGTCTGGCACAGGAAGATGAGTCAAATTCCTACTGTGAGGTCTAGTGTGAAAGTGGGAGCCACCTGAGCTCCTGCCCTCAGTACATTAGCTCTCTTAATACTCCCGGATTTTGGGGTCTTGGTGCCCTGATTGAAATTCAAAACTCCCAGCGATTTCTTTCCCCTTTCATTAATTTCCTAATGTTCCAGTTCTGCTGAGATAAGATCGGGCCAAGGGCTGTGCTCACACCACTTTATTTGTCACTCTGATCAATAGCAAACTTGTTCTGGTGCAAAGGAGGAAAGGACAGCGAGGGGTCTAATTTCCAAATCCATGGAGGTGGGAGAAGATTTGAAGATCCCTCTGTCCTAATTATCCTGCTGTAGAGAGGGGCAGCAGAGCCTAATCTAGACAGCAATAGACCAGGCAGACACACTGGGAGATGGGGGTAGGTCCTTAATATTACAAGGTTCAACATCTCCAAACCTCCAACACTTGTATAAAAAACTGATGGGGGGAAGGGAGGGACTTGATCCAGGTTAAAAGAAAGCAGGGTTTTTAAGCTTCTGTAAATGTGTGCATGTGTGATTGCATCCCATTTCATTCCCAGTGTGCACAAAACAAAGGATATTTTTATTACAAGCCTTGGAGCAGTGAGTGTGAATCCAACCCCTGAGTAGTGAACAAAAGTTATTGTCACCTGATAGCTGTTTGATGGCATGTGTGAGATGAGTTTGGTGACTCTCAGTACAGAGCCTAGTGATCAGATGTTAAATGATCACCAACATTCAGGCAAAAAGGACGATGGTATGAAAAATGCAGGATGGCAAGCCACAAATGTGTTGTTAATAGTATAGAATCATACACTGTACAAACTCATGTATGAATTTCATAATGTATGATTCCCTTGCATGATGACTTCAGAATAGCATGTTGCTAAATGCAGGACAGAGTGCTTCCTAGAGGGATGTAGGACATTAGAATAAAGGATGGCCCTTAAGAGAAGGGCTAAGTGGTCCTCCTACTATGTTTTGCAATGACAAAAAGCGCCACCTAATTGGCACCTTTGTTGGCAGTAAAGGTGGACTTCCAGTCATAACTTTCAGACCCCAAAATTCTGAGATATTCAGATCTAGTGTTTTGGTTGGATCCAGGTGACGGTATCATGTGCTAGAAATCCTCCATGGAGATGCAAAGCTATTCTGCTGACTCACCTGGAAACCAGTCCTGGTGGGTCCTATTAGCTGCAACCCAAGCATATAAAAGGAGTAAAATGTCCCTTTCTGAGCCAGAAACACAGAAGATTGCAAGCAACCATGATTGAAACAGTGAGGTTGATCTGTTGTCATTTAAGATAGCACTAAAGATAAGTCTGAGGCAGGGGGTAAGTTTGTACCTAACCCAGTGTGTGTATGTGTCAGAAACAGAGATGGAGTGTCTCCTGCTTACATACCACTATAAAGATAGGGGTCAGTTGTGAAATCTGGAACTTGATTATACATGTATGCACATTCCTGCCTGCTAAAAGTCTGGGAGTGTCTGAATATTGGGTTTTGGCTGCTTATCTCCAGTGTGAAACTCTGTAGAAATCCCTGCATGCTGCCATTTTTAAAATGAAAGCACGTGCCCTCTTCTCTAGCGCCTGATTTTGGGGAAGTTTGGCTCCAGATGTAGATTCAAACTTTACAGTCCAGATCCATCTCAAGTGTCTGTCTTTGGCCTTCACTACAGGCCAGAGGGTCTTCTCCACTCAGCAGCCATATGAGGGGTAAGAGCACTTATTGTTCTGGGGGATTGTTCCAATAAGACACAGAAACTAGAAATGGTCCCATGCCTGCAAAATTCAGTTCCAGGCCTGGAAAGGGTGGAAATGCTGGGATGTCAAGTTTTGGTTCAGCCCGTTATAAACAGAGGCCATTTGAAAATCCACACTCAGGTTCAGAAGCTGGCTATCCCAAAAGTTTGGATCTGACTGAAGGTGGTCAGAAAACCCTACAGTCAAAGGACACTGATCACATGGGGTAAAACTACTTGACCCTAATGGATGAGCTCTGATCAAAGCACAGCAGAAAAGTCTTAACACCCATAAGCCCCCGGGCCAGGTTTCTGTCCAACTCCAGATCTGTTGATCCCAGTGCACATGAGCAACACTGGCTGTCATTTCACATGTAATCCCAGCTAATCCCAGCAGTGCAGATCCTGTCCCAGCCTCCCACTTTCTAAATTCAGTATCATCAGAGGGTAAAGCTTTTATTCCCATATTCCGTGCTGCTTTACCAGACAGGCTCTCAAACCTAATTAAGCTTTGCATTATCATTGTTTTTATCACATTAAGATCCCACTTGGCTCTCAGCAGCATAGACCACAAAGTCAACACTGCATCTTTAAACAGAAACAACAGATTTTGGTTCAATTAAAAATTCATTAAAATGTAAATTAGTTTGGGATTTTTTTTCCTTCCAATGCCTACTCAGTGTGGTACTTTAATTGCACAGAGTGTTCAGAAGAGTGGGACTCTAGGCACAGAGAGAAATTGATCTCCATGTACTCACCTGGCTAAATGATCTTTGAAGGGCGTTTAACCCTTTTCCTTCACCCACTGCAGCGTCTGTTGTCACACAGTAGATCTTCAGTTCACCGCAACACAATCAATTGCCTTAATGATCTGAACTATGTTATTTTACAGCTATGGTGAATGACTGATTGACATTATCATGCAACTTTGATTCCTTTCCTCTCTTCTTCCTTTGAAATTCTCATATTGCTCCCAGGAAAACTTTTTCCAGTAAGGCCCATCTTGAAAGCCAGCTGGTTCATAGCAGATTTGACTCAGTGTGCCAGAATAAATTTACGAGCCGTATCCCTTATAGAATCTGCAGCAGCCCTGGAGGTGTAAGTCCATTCTTACTAGACCATGCTTTGCTTCTAATGTGCTATAAAAATATGTGTGTGCATTATTTTTTATATCTGTATTTTAGTTTAGTTTTCTTAACATGGTAAATCCAATCACTATAGCAAGTTCATTAGGTGTCCTTAATTGCTAAGAGCACGCTCAGAACGTATGGCAAATGCAACATAATTGAGAACTAATTAACTTGTTATAGTTATCTCGTTATATGCCAATTAAACTTTTAAACATTCTTTCCAGTAGATAAAGAAACAATAAAATTCCATCGGGCTAAATTCAGAGCTGGGGTAAATGGGGCAACTCCAGTGACTTCAACTTGTTTTAAATTTCCGTCTTTCCGCTTTTTCCATTAAAAAGATCCACACAAACAAGGGGCGGGGGGCGGCAATTGACTGTTCCACAGAAGCAGTGGAAATATTTATGCTCAAACTGTTGTCAAAAGCAAACAAAATCAAGAATAATATTTTCTTTAACCTCTTACGTCCAGTCATCTGAGGTGTTACTTGTAATAACGGGCAAAAAAATATTCAAATCAGAGAGTGACTGTTAAATTCATAGTGATTCTTTAATGTTTGTGAAACATTTTGGAGGTGAAAACATTAATTGTTAATTATTAAAATAAAAGGCAAACTCTCTGAGCCTCTTCGAACTGACAGTAAAATCACTGCCTAGATTTATTTATCACTGTGAAAAGAGACATGGGCATGAACACACCACATGGGGGTGGGGGAAATTAATGAGATTTTCCCATCCTGGGAGATATTTCCTACTTTTTTTTTTTTCCAAACTGAAAATGTATGCGGGAAAGGATTAATTCTGGAGCCAGAATATTATAATAATGAGAGCCGGAGAAGGGATAGTTAGGTGCTCATATACCATAGTGCTTCATGGACTGGTGTTGGGGTTGGTCCTGCTTTGAGCCGGGGGTTGGACTAGATGACCTCCTGAGGTCTCTTCCAACCCTGATATTTTATTATTAGATTAGATTAGATGAAATAATCTCTTGAAAGCAAACAGGGTGGCACCTTTGTGATACTAGGCAGCCACGAAGAGCCAAATCCAGCCTTTGGCAGGTACTTTGGGAGTTGTGTCTATTCATATCTAGGCTGAATCTGGTCCAAAAAGTTTAAATTAGAGATGGGTCTGGACAGGTCAAATTGTTTAAGAACATCATGACCACCCACACCTCCCTTAACTTTCTTCCAAATCCCAAACTGAACCTATCTTTTCTCTCCTTGCTATTTCCAGGAAGCTCCGTGGTACAACGAGAGAGGCTGTTCTTAAGCGATTTTCCCACCTAACTTTCCATGCCAAGATGACAAAACCCATCCAGAGACCTTTCAGGTATTTGCTGCATCTAAACATTGTGAAAGTCTCCCATAACTCCTGTGGTTTAAATCGGCAAAATTCCCGGAGTGGAAAGAGTGTGATGTAGTGTTATGGAGGTTACTGGCAGCACACCAGAAGACTGGACTGCCCTCTCCTGTGCAGTTCCCCAAGATGTACTAAAACAGCAATGCTTGCACAGTCAAATATTGTGTGTTTTTATTACATTTTTACAATGTTTTCATTACGTGCTGTTATTCTGTTGTTCTAAGTTGCTGTAATGAAAGCTGGAGCGATAAAAGTTGATTGATCACTACGTTTCCATGTATAAATGGAGGGGTTTTTTTCCCCTAGGAATGCGTGAACCTCAGAAGGTTCAAGAGTTTGATTGAATGCAAAGACCAGGCATCAAATCCAGCTCCAGTGTAAACTCGCTGAGGTCAAGACCTTTACATTGATTTTTCCGAGTACTTGTCAGGTTATTGGGACATCAAGTTTGCAAAACTGGGCTGGAAATCTGGTGAGAAGGTCTATGTGTGACCTAGTGGTTTGTTTCATCCAAGCTTTTTTGTTGGTTTGGTATTATGTGGGTTCCCATGTCCTGAAATTCTAAAAACTAAAGGAGTTTTTATTTTAAAAATGCCATAGTTGACTTCAATGGGAGTTTTGGGTGCACAGGGAAAGCAGGGTCAGGCCCTTAGATAAGGATGTACTGTTTATAGTTGAAGTCAAAGTAATTGTAATGGGTGGATTCCCTAGTTCTTCTTCAAGTGCTGATTTTTGTGCGTGTAACACTGTGGAGTATGCATGAGCTCCTTGCATCTGAGACCATAGGATTCTTGCTAGCAATGTCCATTGGTCTGGCCTGTGTTCTTCTCCTCCTCATGCTCCAAACCCAGGGCATAAAGGGGTGATGTGAACAGATCACCTCTCCCATTCGTCCTCTACTGCCGCATGGTCTGAATCAGAACCCTCCAGCATCCCAAGCTGATCCTGTCTTCAAACCTGCAAATATTGTAAATAGAGTTATTGTTAGTTAGATTTAGCTCTAGTTTTCCTAGAATTAATTTCTAATTAGAATGTGAGGACTTCCCTTCCCCTTGGGGAACCCCCTTCCTTCCCAATACAGGACAGAGATTATGACCCTACTCCTTTCCAGTCAGCAATGACCACGAACAGTGCCTTTATTGCTTGGGAGAAGCCCATTTTTCATGGAGTGTACCATTTGCTGCTCTTTTCCCAGCCTCACCCAGCAATAACAGGAGTTCAGGCTTAAGAAACATTTCATGGATTGGGCAACGAGGCCCCAGTCTAATCCAAGGCAGGCCAACCCTGTGCTTCGGGCAGAGGTGTTGAGAAGTGCGCCTGCTCGCACCATGACAAATTCCTCTCTCTTCCCTCTTTAGGGACCGCTCTCACGATGGGATACTCATCCAAGAGGTGGATTCCCTTTTCTGATGCAGAGCCATAGATCTGGTGCCATATAAACATCAAGGAAAGGGTTTTCATTCCAGATACTTCCTGATCACCAAGAAAAAAGGGAAGATGGAGACCCATCCTGAATCTTCAGCAACTCAATGTCTTTATCTGCAAATTGAGGATTTGGATGGTCACCCTGGCATTAATAATCCCATCCCTAGACAGAGACACTTGGTTCATAACTCTCGACATGAAGGATGCCTATTTTGACATAGACATTCATCCCTCCCACTGGAAGTTCCTCAGGTTTGTCGTAGGTCCCAACAACTACCAATACAGGGTACTTCCCTTCAGACTAGTAACTGTACCCAGTGTGTTTGCAAAAATATTCTCAGTAGTTCGCAGCACATGTTCGTCACAATGGCTTGACAGTCTTTACATACCTAGATTATTGGTTTTTGATGGGCAGGTCCTGGCTGGAAGTTCTGACCTCAACGAAACCGCTGCTCAATCTTCTGGCATCACTTGGCATCTGTGTGAACACAGAAAAGTCTGTCCTGACTCCAACACAAATTATACAATCCATAGGAGTGACTCTGGATTCTATCAGAGCAAAAACTTGTCTTCCCATAGGCAGATTCCAGTAGATGAACAATCTAATCAATCAAGTCAGGAAGAATCCAAAGACATCAGTTCATTCCTTCCTTATACTTTTAGGCCACACGGTGTCATGCACCTATGCAACACCTTTCACAAGGCTTCTCTCCCGTATCTGCTAGCTTGCTTTGAACAGTTTATGCACCAAGAAGAGACAGCATAGACAAATTAGTAATGATTTCCTCCAATGTGAAGGATCCTCTAACTTGGTGGGCAAACAAGGAAAGTTTGTGTGGGAGTTCACTTCCTTCTTCCACACCTGAGAGACCCGTAATCACAGATGCATCATTATGAGGTTGGGGCACCCCCCTGGATGAGCACAGCCACCTAGACTCCTTGGGAGGCCAGAATGCAAATAAACCTGTCAGTGCTGAGAGTCGTCCGGGAAGCCTGAATGGCGCTACATCAGTGCAAGCCCCAAATACTGATGTGCAGCTGCAGCTCTGGTGTAATATAGGGCTGGAATTGGTGTGGCTTACTCTAGTTTGAAACTAGGGTGAGCAATTCTGGTATAATGTGTTTACACTGGTGGCTAGCTACACCAGAGCAACAACAGTACAATATCTCCAGTATAACATGCCCTCCTATGGAGATATGGGAGTTCAGCCCCTCACAGGATTGGTTCCTTAGCTTCTTGGTGAATATATCTCTGCAGTTAGTACAGTCTGCTTCTCCATCCAGCTTCAGTAGAAATTTCCAGGCTAAAGAAGTCTTATCTGCCACTGATGCCATTAAACATTGATTCGTGCCTTTCTTGTACTGTGCCTTAGACTCATACTCTGTAATTCTTCCTTCACTGGGCCCCAGGCCATGCTCCAGAGACTGCAATTCATTGTGAAATGCCTCTTCCAGGGCTCTTGCGCCCAATAGAGTCTTTTCCCCAGATAGTTTAGAGATGTCTATAAAGTCGATGAGCATCAGTGTCCAAAATTCCACAGGGAGGCCCACGAGTGGGTAGGACAGAACACCAAAAGGGCATGAGATGATGTGTGCACCAGGAGGGGAGATGCCAGAGCTTTTTAGGAAGTAGGTAACAAGGATCTGGATTTCTTAGCAGACTCACAGCTGTGGTTTATTCATAGAAAGAAGGAAGGGAAATCTTTCCGCTTCCCCACACTAAAATTCTCCGTTCCCTGGCTTTAGTCACGAACCTCCCAAGCAGGAGATGTATATCTCCACCCTCCATAGAGTATTCTGCATCCGATGAAGTGAGCTGTAGCTCATGAAGGCTTATGCTCAAATAAATTGGTTAGTTTCTAAGGTGCCACAAGTCCTCCTTTTCTTTCTGCAGCTTGTGTTATTGTTTGCTAAACATATTGTGGCACATTGTTTACCTCACTCTGCAGCCTCAAGATCTTTCTGCCGTTTCTCTGCTCTAGGAATTTCATAAATAAATCACTAGGTCAGGAAGTCTCCCTCTTTCTCCCTCTCACACCCTCCCCTCTGTATTTGTACAGATCATTTAAACCTGCCATGAATGCTACTTTTGATTGCTCCCCTCTGATGGTATCTCTGTGTACTAGGCTTAATCCGGCAGAAGATTGATCATTCATACTCCTGACCACAAAGAACCCTAATGATCTAATACCATAGTACAATCAGATTTAGATATTACTTGAATGTAAGTTTGTTTCCCTGGTAATGTAGACATCTAAACCTACAGACCAGGTGTTCAAAGGAGTGGGTTTTCAGGGGCTCAGTACCATGGCAGAGCCAGATATTCAAAATTATCTCAGCTCCCATTTAGGCACCTGAAAAGACAGCAGGATTTTCAAAAGTACCCGGCCCCAACTGCTCCCATCGTGACTTACATGCATCCAACATACTGAACTCTTTTGAAAATCTGGCCAAAAGTGACTGTTCTCAGGTCTCCCACTTAGTCCTTCTCAAGACTAAACATGGCCAGTTTTTTTTAAATCTTTCCTTATAGGTCAGGTTTTCTGACCTGCTTTTCAACACAGCTGTAAAGAGTGACTGAGTTTCTGCCAAATTCAGGACAAGATGAACTACTGGAATCTTTCTAGTAGAGAAAGGCCAGAACCAGAACTTCAAATCCAAAAATACCCCTGAACTGTAGCGGTTTTGAAACTCAGCCATAAACTTCATGATTACGGTTTATTACAATATCAGGCCAAAGAGAAATATCACATCCTAACAGCTCTGAACTGGGCTGAGGACAAAATCTAGGTCTGAATTTTGTATCTGAAGCCCTTCTATGTTAGCTAGTCACTTTAAAGCTATTAGTGTAAAGGAGAAATAATAACCGGTTGGGGCTTATTTTGTGCAAAGTGCTGTTAAATTTGAATCACTGCAGGTTGGCTATAGAAAATATCAGTGTTACACACACACACACACACACACACACACAATCCAGTCCGATTAATTGAAAATATGGTCTTGTTTAGCCCAATTTCATTATAGTGCAAGTTACCAATATGTAATTGCTCTTATGAATGAGTTTTACTTCTAAATCAACAGGCTGGCCCACTGGATGTGTACAACTCCATGCCTACGCGAGCGACAGTCACACCTCCAGTTGTAACACAGGCTTTGTCTACACTACCAAGATTTGTCGACAAAACTTAATGTTGACACCCAAAAGTCGACAAAACAAAAATTGCCAAAGGGTGTTCACGCTTGCTCCCTCTGTCGACAGATCATGTCCACATTGTGGGCACCATCATCAACCGGGTGAGCCATGCATTGTGGGTATGTTTCCCACAGTGCAGTGTTGTGGGAAGGTGGAGGTGATCACTGCGCATCTTGCGAGGATTCCCTCCCGGTTCTCTCACAGCCTCCGCAGCTGCAGGGAGCAGCATCATGAGTAGCTCTGGAAGCTCTCCATGCTGAGGAATGTCAAAGCAGTGCAGCCGTCTCTCCTCCCGCCCTTCCTGCGACAGCAATCTGCCTGCCGCTGCCTTCCTAGCGCAGGGCAAAACACGGGCATTCCAATGATTTTCTCTTTGTTCCCCAAACGGAGCAGCACCCTCAGCTGTCAGATATTTCCCACAGCTTTGAAAGGGGAGGGGCGCATGCCTGCAGAGATCAAAACACTGAGCAGAGCAATCAGGGCAGGCATTGTGGGATACTGGTGGAAGCCAGTTCTGTCGACAAAACAAACAGCAGTGTCTACACTGGTTCTTTGTCAACAACAAAGGGAGGGGAAAAGAAAAGAGTCTCTCATGGAGTGGAAGTTTTTTGTCGCCGACACCAGGCGTTTTTCCCCACAAAAGTCTCATTGCAGTGTGTACGCTCTCACTGTTTTGTCGCCAAAAGGCAGTTTTTGGCCACAAAACTTGGTAATGTAGACAAAGCCATAGACAAGAATAAGGCTGAAGTGTGTAGGCTCAGGGTAAGCAGGGAATAGAACAGGTAACTCTTGTGCCTTTTCTACAGCAACATGATCTATGAAAGACTCCTTTGTTTGTTTGTTTGTTTGTTTGTTTGGCTCTATGTAAGGAAAATTTGCAAATGCAAATTTCTATGAAATTCTTTGACTGCTTCCATGAGCCTGTGGAGCTGACACTGGGTTTAAACTTAGTGGATTTGCTCCCTTTGGATGTGGAGGTTTACAAGGGTCGATGAAAACACAGCAAGAACCAACATTCTTTAAAGTTAAAGCCTCCTCCCGCTTGTTTCCTTCTCTTTCTCACTGCCTTGGGCACCTCTGTGACCCTGTGCTCATCAAGCATGATCAAAACATTCCCAAGTTCATGGCCCCCCTGAGAGAATGCTTCCCGCCCGCTACATACACACACTGCCACCTAGTGGTTTGATAATCCACCAAAGCTTGACAGCAACAAAGAGGGGCAATGCAAATCTGGGGATTTCAGCCAAATGCCATTAACGCTGCATTTAAAAACTTGACATCCGACAGTACTCAGCTATGTTCCACCTTCCCAAATTGGAGGTGCCCTGTTAGAGATGCACAAACTGCCAGGCTATAATGGATTGGGTACAGTGCCAGCTGTGCAGATGCATTTGGAAATATCACTACATTAGCACCAGTCTCAGATAACAGGAGGTACAATTGTCACACGTTTTCTACCTTTTCAGTTTTTTGTGCGTGTCTAATTGAGGGGGAGGAGGAAGGACCTTATCTCTTGTGACTAGTGGTGGCACAACTGAAAAAATTGTTTTTGTTACCAGGTGGAAAGCTTTTCACATGCAAATTGTCAATATCATTGCAACGTAGTTTTTTTATTCATCTAAAACAGTTTATCGGACCAGAAAAAAAATAATAATAAAAAGAAAGATTATTCTTGTTTTATATCAAACATTTCACTCTGACAATAGTGAGTTGTACACAATGAAATGTTGGGATGGATCACCCCATTTTGCAATTTCCTATGGGAGAGAAAAAACAAAGGAGAATAATGGACAATTATCTGTTTTGGACATTCATGCCAAACAACAGTCAAGTGGCTGTTTATGCAGGCTTTTTATTTTCTCTTTTTCCCCATCAGAGAAATTGGTACATTTTTATAGTTGTGTATTTTGTTGTCCCTTCATTGTTTACAATTCCCTCTCAGAAGCTGGGAAAATCATGTCACATTCCCTACTGATTCCGTCCTTTGCTATTGATTTTTACTTCCAGAAAATCCTAATAGAGCTTGAAATTAATACAATTTAATTTTGTGCTCTCCATTTATTTTGTGCCAAAATGAGGATCTTCGCTGCTGTTGCACAGCTCTAGGTATACAGAATATGGCAGAGGTCGACTCCTGAGGACAATAAACACTGGGAAGAGGAGTACATTGATACTTTACACTCTCCATCCCAAGACAGTGAGGATCATTTGCTCCAGCCCAGTGAGCCAGGTATAAATATTTCTCTCTTGGATGGTTCATCCAAAAAATGGAATTTAGAGGGCCAGATCCTAAACTGGAATAAATCAACCCTGTTCCCTTGATTTTAACCTACATCAGATTACCCCAACTGAGAATCTGGCTCGATATGTCTTGCCTCTTAAGTGAAGAACACACTTCTAGACCCATGAGCCAAGTCATCCAATGATCTCAAAGCACTTTGCAAGCAGCACAGTATCTCTGTGAGGTAGGTAAGTGTTGTTTTGCATATAGTTAAACTGAGGCACAGTTTGAGTGACTTTGTCTAAAGTCAAACAGATCTGGGAAAAGAACCGAGGTGTCCTGGTTCCCAGTGACTTGCTCTGCTCACTGGAGGGCTGCTTAGGCATAATTAGGTGTAGATCCATTCACCTGCCAAAGATGCAATGGATTCTTTCTGCATCGATGAAGTGAGCTGTAGCTCATGAAAGCTTATGCTCAAATAAATTGGTTAGTCTCTAAGGTGCCACAAGTCCTCCTTTTCTTTTTGCGTATACAGAGTAACACGGCTGCAATTCTGCAAGAGTGGGGTTTATGCAGAAGTGGGCTCTGCTATGTATGACAAGAGCCTTCAGGAGAAGACTAGGGACACTGAATCTTGCCAAATCTGCAATGCTGCTTCCTGCTAATGAACTTGCTGAGGAGGAACAGACACTTCCTGGCCTGTGGGAGATGTTTCACTTTTTCAGGAGGCCTGAGGCTTTCACTGGAGGAAGCGCCTGTAGGCAGGTTATAGTGTTGATAATGAGGCTATGAAAGGTTGTGGCCCTGGTTAATATAGGCTTCCATTTGTCATGCCTGTTTGTCATGTCACCACACTGTTTAGCTGTATAAAATGGACTGTAAACTTTGTTCATTTGGGACTGACAGCTATGATAAAGGTTATATGCATTTTACAGCTTTGCAAATTTGAAGGAGAAAGGTCTCACTGCACAAGGACTTATCATTCATCATATCGCAGAAGACACTATTAGATCATTTTGCCTGTCCCTCCCCTGCCAGTTCAGGATGCCACTGCTTGGCTTAATGGTGCCTCCTGCTCAGGTTAAAGACTTGGTTTTAAATACGTAGAACTTCTGCTCTCTCTACACATCTGTGTCTTTCATATCTGCATTCTAAATCCACTCTCTCTCCTCAAGTTGTCGTTTAATATCTGCATTCTAAATCCACCATGCCTCCTCAAGTTGTGGATTGCACCCTCAGCAAGTTTGCAGATGACACTAAACTGGGAGGAGTGGTAGATACGCTGGAGGGTAGGGATAGGATAAAAAAGGACCTAGACAAATTAGAGGATTGCGCCAAAAGAAATCTGATGAGGTTCAACAAGGACAAGTGCAGAGTCCTGCATTTAGGACGGAAGAATCCCATGCACCATTACAGACTAGGGACCGAGCGGCTAGGCAGCAGTTCTGCAGAAAAGGATCTAGGGGTTAGAGTGGACAAGAAACTGGATATGAGTCAACAGTGTGCCCTTGTTGCCAAGAAGGCTAACAGCATTTTGGGCTGTATAAGTAGGAGCATTGCCAGCAGATCGAGGGACATGATCATTCCCCTCTATTTGGAATTGGTGAGGCCTCATCTGGAGTACTGTGTCCAGTTTTGGGCCCCACACTACAAGAAGGATGTGGAAAAATTGGAAAGCGTCCAGCGGAGGGCAACAAAAATGATGAGGGGGCTGGAGCACATGACTTATGAGGAGAGGCTGAGGGAACTGGGATTATTTAGTCTGCAGAAGATAAGAATGAGGGGGCGATTTGATAGCTGCCTTCAACTACCTGAAAGGGGGATCCAAATAGGATGGCTCTAGACTGTTCTCAGTGGTAGCAGATGACAGAACAAGGAGTAATGGTCTCAAGTTGCAGTGGGGGAGGTTTAGATTGAATATTAGGAAAAACTTTTTCACTAGGAGGGTGGTGAAGCCCTGGAATGGGTTACCTAGAGAGGTGGTGGAATCTCCTTCCTTAAAGGTTTTTAAGGTCAGGCTTGACAAAGCCCTGGCTGGGATGATTTAGTTGGGGATTGGTCCTGCTTTGAGCAGGGGGTTGGACTAGATGACCTCCTGAGGTCCCTTCCAACCCTGATATTCTATGATTCTATGATTCTAATGTCCCTAGAGAGTTAACTGTTATTTCTTGAATCCTTGGAGCTATTGTATGGGAATTTGGTTAGTACAAACTGATATTTATAAAAGGTCAAAAGGAAATGTAAAAGTGTCTTTCCTTTCTTTTCCTTGCCTTCAAAGCAGAGAATGCAACATTGCATAAAGAAGTTGCTTTTGCCACTATGCAAAGATTTTTTTTTTCAGTACTCCCAGTATTTAGTGCAGAATTCTATGAGTGGAGAATTATTCTCCAAATTACCAGAGGCAAGACGATATAATAGTCTTTTATTCTATTTCAGAACATATTACTCTTCCTTTACGGACTGTTTTCCACAGTTTACTCTAATCTTCCTGCAACCTGTCTTGTAGAGGAGATATAAAATTGAGGCCCTGCCACATTTGTGCACCTGTTTAATTTTAAGTGGGTGAGTAGTCCCAGTGGCTTCAATATACAGTGTGACTAAGAGCTGCAGAATCAGGCCCATTGTTTGTGACGCACTTTGGGATAAATAGCATATTAGCAAAATGGGGTGTGTTAAACCCAAATCTTGCACCATCCTTTATGGGAGAGTCTCAGACTCCTCCAGAAGGACTGTGTGCAGGCTGAAATATATTGTACTATGGTCTGTATGTGTTATACTGATTTTGTGCCTATATTCAAGGCTGCTGTACTAGACACTTTTAGACGTAACTGATGCAGTAAGTTCCCCAGATTTATGTCACAGAGCTGCATGGAGTTATGTGACATTTTGTGACTATGTTAATCAGTTACAAAACAAGACAGTAAATTGCCTGGTTCCTTAACCCATGGGAATCCAGGGAGCCAGACACCATCCTTCACCCAGGACATTGGCTCCCCCTCCAATACTGGATCCAATTCAAGGTTCTGGTCCTCATAGCCAATGCCTGATCACCTATAGAAGGTCTTTCCCTCTGCAGTGCTCCATCAATAGGCATGAGGCAGCTGATGGCACCAAGAGCAAGATTCTACAGTGTTCTCTGTGAAAGCACCTAACTATGGAGCTCTCTGGTATAGGACATCAAACTCAACTCACGGCATGCCTCCTTCAGGGCCTGATCTTGTTTCCATTGCAGTCAGTGGCAGGGCTCCCACTGACGGACTTAGTGGCAGGTGGATCAAGACCCAGAGCAGGCATCTATTTACACAAGTCTCTCCTTAGCAGAAGGGATGACTCTCCAGCCAACAAGCCCCATTTCCTAATAAAGTCCTCACCCGGACAGACAAACAGCCTATGGAGTATGACTCCTGCCACAGGCAGAGCATAGAATCCTGCCCTCCTGCTCAGACCGCTCTGAGGCTGTTCTGATATTTAGCCAATGTGGCTGGCACACTCTAAACAGAAGGATCAGACAGAAGGACTGAAGCACCATCTGGGGTGGAGCAGGCAGGGACCCTGAGGAGCAGAGCTTCTGTACCACTAGAGATTCACATAGTGGGGGAAAGTGCCGATTGTGTGGTGTTCCCAAGAGTCACAGGATGAGAGCGCCACTCCTCTTCCTCCTAGGAATCCCAGATGCCAGCCATCACACTATCCAGCCTCCTTCTCAAAGCCCTTCTTCACCGCACGCTCTACAGCCCATTCGTGAGGCTGGCCACGCTGCCCATTTCCTGTGGAGCCTCAAGATGTGGTGGGCAGAGAAGCTGAGGAAATGGAAATTGGAAGGAAAACAAGCCTTTTTTTCTGGATTACTGCAGAGGGGAAATTATGGAGCTGTTTCCACTTCCACAACATCTTATTAAACCCAAAGCTCTTGCTATGCTCCATTCTGAATACGGTATACAGACTCTAAATCTACTGGATATGCTCTAGTATATACAGAGGCACAGTGTAATTGTACTGGACTGGCCTATGCTGTATTTTAACCTATAAATTCACAGTAGCTGATGGTTTGTTTCCCCTATTTACAATTATATTAAATTTCAAAAACCCAGCTCCCACAGGAGGCTATGAAAGGGCATCAGGTACAAAAGACCCCCGCACCTCTTTCATACTGGCATCTAGTACTAGGGGAACACACCACACCACACCCCTGGCTACCCACAAAAAATTGTGCCACTTTAACTATACTGGTGTAGTTATATTGGTACAACCCTTCACATACACTCAATGTGGGTGCAGTTATAGTGGTAGACGTGTTTTATCAGTGTATCTCAGTCCAATATAACTGCATCCACATCTGGATTTGTACCAGAATATCTCTAATAATAAAAAATCACACCCCTACTCGACATAGCTATACCAGTACAAAACTGAGTGTAGAATAGAAAATGGCAGTTCTCCAAGTGGCCCATTTAATAGCCCTGTTTTGCTTAATAGTCCTCCTATTCAGGCTAAAGATGCTGTTTTAAATATGTAAGCAATTAGTCTCCCTCTCACCCTCCCTTCCCCTCCCATCCCATCTGTGCCTCTCCTATCTGCTGCATTATAATCCACTGCATACCTCTCCAGTTTGGTGGCATGTATAACACCAGATAATTCACTGTTCTGTCCAGCAACCTTTAGCTCAATTGCAACAAGCCTGGGTTTGGACACAGCAGGCCAGCTTGGCCTTGGCTAACCCCATTGCATTATTGGCCCTTTATCTCCATGGCAGGATCCATCCTGGAATCATAGCCTCATCAATGATAAGGCTGGAAGGCAAGAACCTCCTGGGTCATTCTCTGGTCCAACCCCTCCTCCTTTTTCCCTCCTCCCACCCTGTCACACACACACACACCATCACAACCCTGCCTGTGAAAGAAATTGCAGCTCTAACCCCAGCGGCCATTTCTCTCCAGCATAGAAACTAAGATTCTGGCTGTAGCTTGCAGCAAGTTACTGGGGCTAGGAGTGTGACAGGTCTCTGGGAAGTAAGACTATTGTGTGCCTTTGCTGGTAAACACAATGGGCCAAATTAATCTGATGTAACTCTAGTGAGATTGAGTCACAGCAGGACAATATTTTATTATTACAAAAGCAGCATCACAATCTTCAAATATTTATTTTTCCCATGTTATATATTAATACTAATAAGGAATGTTAACAATCTTATATTATTTATTTTTATATAGTGCTTTCTACCCCAAAGGACCCCATTTAATGTATACATTATACAAGAAGTGGAAAGGTACAATCACTACTGTAAGCAATGTGATTATAATAATCATCATTATTAAGAGTATGTTTTGTTCGTAGAGGGACAAACCTGCCACCAGCTGGCACTCCCTCCAATACATGCATAAGCAATTGACCTGCAAAAATTCCTCCAACACCTGTATTTACATGTGCAGATTGTGTACGCAGGAAGGCTGATGCACACATCATTTTGAAGGTGCAAAATACTTCCATGGGCATTTTTGCCAGTACAAATCTAGAGGGCTTGGCTATAAAATTTGGACCCCTGTGCAATGGGGTGCTGGTCCGTGACATATAGCGCCTTTCATCTGAGGATCTCCTAGCACTTAGCAGACATTAATAAATGAAGGTTCACCACACCCCCTGGGCAGGGGTCAGTTTTAATCATACTAAGTCCATCTTCTGCACATGGTAGATCTCACATGGGTCCATAAGGAGAGGCCAAAGGTTCTGCCTATGCCAGGGTATAGCACCTCCGATGTCATGAGAGGAGTGTGCCCAGTGCTGGCAATGGATCTGCCCCACACTTGAGAAGGGGGGGATGTTACAAAGCATTTGCCTCTGCCCACCTGCCCTTGTCTGTGTGAGGGGAGTGCAGGCAGGAGCTGCTCCCACTGCTGTCCCCAGGTGCCGGTCTGTGTGTCAGACAAACTTTGAGGGGGGGCGGGAGGGAGGAGGGGGATACATTTCCCAGCCTCTGTCTCCTTCCCTCCCTCCCTCTCTCAGTGTCAGGGAGGGTGGAAAAAGCTCTCTCCTGCTCCTTTGCAAAGAGGGGACCGGGCTCTGCCAGCAGCCCCTGCCCACCCCTGGGCTGCGGGGAAGGGCGAAGAAGGAGCGAACCCGGCGAGTCGGGCAGGGGGTGGGGGCGTTTCTCGGGCGAGCCCCCGAGCTGCTGGCCCTCCCGGGGGGCTCCGCCCAGGACCCCAGCGCGGCTCCCCAGCCAGCCGCCCCCCGCCCCCGGCCAGGAGCCATGCAGCTGCCGTGCCGGAGCTGGGCGCTGGCGCTGCTCACCCTGCTCGTGGGCTTCCTCATCTTCGTGGACATCTCGGAGCTCGAGGAGGAGGAGACCGGGTAAGCAGCCCCGCGCCCTGCCCCGCTCCCCGCCGCCTGCCGCCGGGGAGCGGGCTCCGGGACGGGCGCTCGGGAGGCACGGGTGGGCGCTGGGCTGCTTGCAGGGGGGTCGACTGCCCGGCGGAAAGGGGGTGCTCCATGCTGGAGGGGACAGGGTGCCGGGGTGGGTGCTAGGGGTGGAGAGGGGTGCCAGGGTGGGTGCTGGGGGTGGGTCTGGCGGGAGGAGAGGGGTGGGTGCTGGGGGAGGAGAGGGGTTCCGGGGTGGGTGGTGGGTGCTGTGGGGAGGAGAGAGGTGGGTGCTGGGGGAGGAGAGGGGTTTCGGGGTGGGTGGTGGGTGCTGTGGGGAGGAGAGGGGTGCCAGGGTGGTGCTGGGGGAGGAAAGGGGTTCTGGGGTGGGTGGTGGGTGCTGTGGGGAGGAGAGAGGTGAGTGCTGGGGGAGGAGAGGGGTGCCGGGGTGGGTGCTGGGGGAGGAGAGGGGTTCCGGGGTGGGTGGTGGGTGCTGTGGGGAGGAGAGGGGTGCCGGGGTGGGTGCTGGGGGGTGGGTGCCGGGGAGAGGAGATGATGGAGGAGAGAGGAAGGAGGGGCGGGGGGTTCAGGAGAGTTTCTTTGTCTGGCTCTCCGGGTCTCTTGCCCTTGCCGATGTGGGAAGGGGGCGTGTTTCGCTCTCTCCGCTCAGGGACTGAGCATTGAGCAAGTGGGGAACGAGGGTCTCTGAGAGGCGAACAGGGGGCGCGGGGAGCAGGAACCGGCCCGACTAGCGATGGGGGAAGCCGGCACCGGTCCCGGTCCCGGTCCCGGCGGGATGGGGAGCAGGTACGATCCCGATGTGATGGGAGGAGCAGATGCCGGTCCGGGTGGGGATAGCAGTGGCAGGTACCGGTCCGGGTGGATATGGAGGAGCAGGTTCCAGTCCGGATGGGGATAGAGGGAGCCGGTACCGGCCCGGATGGGGACGGGGAACTCGTACCGGTCCGGGTGGAGATGCGGGGAGCCGGTACCGGTCCGGATGGGATGGGATGGGAGTGGAGAGAGCCCAGTCTGAATTGTGCAGGGGTTTCCACGAGGTGGGGCTGGGGTTCTGTGATTAACTCCCTGTGCGCCCCCCCCCGCCCCCACCCCCTGTCCCCAGCTCCCCCTTCTGCTGCGCTTGGCCCTCCCTCCTCCCCTGGAGCCCTCTGCGTCTTGCTCCGAAGGCTCCTACCTCCTCCACTCCAGCCCCAGGCTGAGCCAAGCCTAGCAGCTATCTGCGGTGGGGCTGGGGACCCTGCCAGGTGGCCTCTGGGCATGACTCCATCCCATAATAACCTACTCCTAGGGGCCGCTTGGCATTAAAAGGCCAAGCATTCTATAGGGGCACAGAGTGGGGATGGAGGGGGCACGTTATAAACAGCGCGGGATTTCTGTTAACCTGCGGAACTCACTGCTGCAGGCAGCATGGTGGTAAAAGATCTGACGTTTCTATGAATCAGAGTCGCGCTAACACCATCCAGGCTAAAACGACAAGGGTCCCCTCACTCCTGTTAAGAGCAGGGAAAGATTTCCCCTCCTCCTTCCCAGCACAATGAGTGCTCAGGAAAGCTTATGCTCAAATAAATTGGTTAGTCTCTAAGGTGCCACAAGTACTCCTTTTCTTTTTGCGAATACAGACTAACACAGCTGTTACTCTGAAACCTAGCACACAGCTGGCACCATAAAATAAATTCATTAATCCTCTTCATGGTTTTATTATTACATTATACTGGCTGCATTTCCTGGTGCTGAGGGCAGGAGGGGTTACAGAGGGCAATAACTTTCCTTTGAATCACCAAGAGACAGGGACACTGACCTAGGTGGACCATTGCTCTGGTCTGGTTTGGCAGCTCCTATGAAATAATAAAGCTGTTACAATGTATTTAAAAGGTGGCTTCTCTTCCCTGCCCCATTTCCATCAGTCAGACAGCTCTAATGGCCCTTGGAGGTTCAGCTGCACAGTTGTCCTTAGACTGTAAATGCTACCGGGCAGGAACCGGCTCTTTGTTACATGTTTGTACAGTGCCTTGTGCAAAGAGGTCCTGATCCCTGATTGTTGCCCCGAGATGCTACCACAATACAAATAAATAGGAATAATAATCTACTCAGGGGGTGCCTCCTTGTTAGGGTTAAGGGGCATTGGTGGGGCAATGGAGCCAAGTTGCTACTGTCTTTTCTGCACCTGTTCTGGGGATATAATCTTGGCTTTTGGACTCGGGGCTGTGTGATTCCAGCATCTTTTGGAGACACTATGGGTATTTCTACCTTTCAATTAAACACCCATGGCTGGCTCATGTCAACTGGCTCAGGCTCGCAGGGCTTGGGCTATGGGGCTGTTTAATTATGGTGTAGACCAGGAGTTCTCATCTGGGAGTCGTGACCCTTCTGGGGGGTCACAAGGTTATTACATGGAGGTCGTGAGCTGTTAGCCTACACCCCCAAACCTCGCTTCGCCTCCAACATTTACAATAGGGTTAAATATTTAAAAATGTGTTTTTAATTTAGAATGGGGATCATGCTCAGAGGCTTGCTGTGTGAAAGGGGTCACCAGTACAAAAGTTTGAGAACCACTGGTGTAAACATTCAGGCTTGGGAGGAGGTGCCCTTGAAGCGGGAGGGTCCCAGAGCCTAAGCTTGAATGTCTACACAGCAATTAAACAGCCCCATAGCCTGAGCCCCACAAGCCTGAGTCAGCCGACATGGGCCAGCTGCAGGTGTTTAATTGCAGTGTAGACATACCCTAAATGCTTATGAACAGGAGAGAGTAGCTGCATAATGTGCAAAAGAGAAGGGGGACAGCATAGAGAAACAGAACTTTTCAAAGTTTTCCAACATTTCTTCATGTATCTTTGAGAGCAAAGTTGCTCTAAATTAGAGATGGCAGGAAGCTGGATTTGCATCCAGATCTGCATTTCAGCCCCCCAAATTCAAGAATGCTCAGATCCCAGGTTATGTTTCAGCCCCCCTCCTCTGCTCTCAGTCCCCTCCTTTCTCTTTGCTCAGCTTTCTTGGCCTATTGAAATGAAAGCACAGTCTGTCACGTGTCCTCTGGAAGGACCCAGTAACCAACCGGGGCTGGGAATCAGGGCTGGCTCTATTCCCCTCATGTCTTTCCTTGGCTCAGACATGTCCCTTGGTTATTGTAAGGAGAAGAACAGCTTGCCCGCTTTTACACATGCCCTTTCCCCCAGCTCTGGAGTCGGACGCTGGGGCCATGCATCCTGTCCAGAAGAAGATGGCTCGTATGCGAAGGGGGTTGGGTGGGAGGGGAACAACCTGCTTTTCTCGCCCTCAAACACCGGGAAGTCTCAAGCATCCCAGTAAAAGCACAAATGGATAAAATGCTCATTAAATGCAAAGTGAAGGGTGTGAATATAATTGGCCAGGTGTCAAAAACAATCAGGCTGTTTTCAAGGACAATAAGTCCTCAGCATCACAATCTAAAAAGTGGTTTCAGAGGAGCAGCCGGGTTAGTCTGTATCCGCAAAAAGAACAGGACTTTTGGCACCTTAGAGACTCACCAATTTATTTGAGCATAAGCTTTGGTGAGCTACAGCTCACTTCATCGGATGCATAAAGTGGAAAATGCAGTGAGGATGTTTTATACACACAGACCATGAAAAAATGGGTGTTTATCACTTCAAAAGATTTTCTCTCCCCCCACCCCACTCTCCTGCTGGTAATAGCTTATCCAAAGTGATCACTCTCCTTACAATGTGTTTGATAATCAAGGTGGGCCATTTCCAGCACAAATCCAGGGTTTAACAAGAACGTCTGAGGAACAGTGGTGGGGGGGGGGTAGGAAAAAACAAGGGGAAATAGGTTACCTTGCATAATGACTTAGCCACTCCCAGTCTCTATAGTGAGAGCTAAGGAGCAGGGGTGGCTGTAGCTACTGAAGTGTGACAGATGTTTCAGGGAAAGCCAGTCATTTAGTTTGTTTGTTTCTCAAGCAATCCTTCTTGCTGCTCCACGTATTATTAGCCGCCCCCACTTTGCTGCAGATGGGGGCAAACTGAGGCAAAGAATTAAAACAGAGGGAGTCAGTGCCAGCTTTAGAATTCAAAAACTACTCACTGCCAGGGCTGTGCTCTGCCCACCACCCCAGCCCTCTCTTTCTGTTCCGCGTGGCCTGTGCACTGTTTTTGTAGCAGTATAACTATGTCCATTAGGGGTAGGATTTGTGCCAACAAGTTATTTTGATTCAACCCCTACCGTGGACACCAGATCATCTATTTAGTGAGTTATAATAGTTTCCCTTCTTGTATGTGAATAAGCTACGCCTTTATAGTGTCCACATTAGATGGGTTGTGCCACTTTGGCTATGTGGGCATCGTAAAAGAAGTGTGGGTAGGCAAGTCCATTCACCTCTCTCTGGTATGTTGCACTGGCATTTCGAATGACATTGGTACTTAGTTTTCAAAGACTCGCCTGATTCCAGGCTACTGGAACTTTAATCTTGTGGAGACTTCCTCTGCGTAGGTCCCTCTATGCTGTGTCCTTTGTTTCCCCTGAAATACTCAGAGCAAAGGTAAGGCTTCCCTCTAGAACACACCTTGGGGAAGCTGTGACATGAGCGTGGCTGTTTTCTTATTCACCTTAGCCAGTGTAGTGTAATGGGAAATAATTGCCCTACCCCTCTGCCTCTCACTGCAGGGAGAGACAAAGGCTGCAGTGACTGGGGGAATCATTATTGTCAGTTTCTGAGAGTAAAAATGTGGTTCTCTTTGTGAAGTTTAAAGGGACAGTGTCCCCTAGCAAGTTCTGCAGGGATCCCTCCCTGCCCTGATGATCCATCACAGACATTAAGGGAGCCCGTGCCCTTGCTGTCACCAGGTGACTTCGTCAATAAGCCATCCTGGTGCACACTTGACATTGAGTCATGCTTAATATGTATTAACGCTTTCTCTGCTGGATTAGACTGCATGCCTCTCAGCCTCCGTTCTAGAGAAAATATATACTGCTCTTTCAAATGAATGGTATTGCCAGTGATTTTGGGCCAGCTTGGAAAACTGGGGATGGCACGCTACCCTTTGCTAGTGGCTTAAAAGTCCCATTGAATCCCTCACTTCATCTGGACGTGCACAGAATAACAGCAGCCTGTAGTGCCCATTTCCAGGAGACTGTGGCCTTTCCTCTCAGGCATAAAGCTGGCCTCTCCCAGCCATGCCTCCTGGCTGGATTATTGTAAACCTGCCCTTGATCCAGCTTCTGGAAGCTGTAGCGGCTGCAGAACACAGTGGCACCTCACCCTTCGAGTGGTGTGGGTTTCTACGGTCACTCCCCAGGTCTGTACTCTCTTTTGGCTACTTCTTCAGTTGAAAGTGCAACGCAAGGTGTTGCTGGTGAAAATGTTTAAACCCTGGGACCCCGTTACTGTCTCCTTATAGGCAGCTGTGTGTCTGCTGCCACTGTCTAGAACTCAGCTTTCCCGGTTCAGTGGCAGACGGTTCTCAGTTGAGAGTCCCCCTCACAGCACAACAGATCCTCAGCCTGGCCAGCTTCAGATCCCACTGCAGGGCTGTGTCTGGCTTCTGAGTGCTCACTGGGCATTAGCTGGTGCTTTGCCAGTGCTTTTGCTTTTGTTTCCTGTTTGCGGCTGTGAGGCAGAAGAAACAACAGGGGGTGGCTTCGGGGGTCAGTTATGATGGCTGAATGCTTGTATGCTTTAACTTGATTGTGTTGACAAGCCTGGAGTGACAACTTGAATTTATAACACTTCTGGCCCAGAGGATCTCTCCCTGTGGTCCACGGAGCACTCATGGTCTGCTTACGTCTTTCAGGCACTCTGATCTGCAGCTTCTGTCTCAGAGGTGAAGCACATGTCAGTTTTAGAGTGATTTTTCTTCCAGTCCTGTCCAAGTCTCTCTTAGGGTTTTCAGGGGATTTTTTTTACCCAAGTAAACTAAAAAAAAAAACAAAATAACCCGAGTCTCTCTCTGAACTCTGTGTGGCTGCTTCTTGTCTTCCTTTGCTGGGTATTTCATTAGTGTAAATTCAGCTGTGATGAAGTAAGAGCAAATGGGGGGTTGCAGGCAGAGGTGTTCTGCGCCAAAAGGAGCCAATGCTACCATTGAAAGAGCTGCTGTGGGATAAATGAGGAATACCCCTGTGGCTGTACGCATAGATGCATGGTGATGTGAAATGTGTGGATAATCCCACTTCCTGACGCATGCTACTGCTTTTACTGTAAAACAAGAGTAATAATGACTGATAAGTCATGCCCCGTTGCCGTTATATTGGGCGTGTGTGGATCTGAAACCTGACACTTCAGAGATGCCTCCTTTTTTATCCATGTAGCTCATTGTTTTAAGACAAGTTAAAGAGACAGTAAGATACTTTTAGAAAGAGAAAGAGTCAAGAACCTAGAACCAAGATCACCTGGGGCTGGGTGCTCAGTAAATAGGGTGACCATCCTTCCCATTTTTAAAGGGACAATCCTGGTTTTTGGGACTTTTTCTTATATTGGCGCCTTTTTACCCCCACCCCCGTCCCATTTTTTCACAGTTGCTACCTGCTAACCTTATCCATAAACACCAAGACAGATACCAAAGGAGACTGAGATAACCCATGACAAGTGCTGATCTGGTTGCACCAAGTGCCATTTTCCCATCTGTTGGTTCTTTGGGTTGCATGTTTGAAAGCAACGGAAAGGGGTTTCCCTGAAATGAATGAAAATAGATCCCAGCGTCATGTCCTTGTGAAAGGCAGTTTGAGGATTCCCTCTCATTGCCTCACTTTAGGCTACCTCAGCTGCACTTCTGTGTTTAGATTTGTTCCTTTCATACTGATTCTTCACTGATTTTCCCATGTCAGCACTTCAACGTAATTCGCTTTTCCTCTCTCGGGCACTAAGCCAGGGTCTCGGTTCCTGTGTCTTCAGGTTACACTTGCAATGAGACAAACACTTATTTGTGACAAGGCAGAAAACTGAGGGCCAAATTCTGCTCTCGTTTACACTGAGGCAGACCTGGAGTGGCTCCACTGAAATCAGTATCTGAATGGAATAGCCATGTCTGCATGGAGACTTGTAGAGCATTCTCCCACCACTGGTCTAGCACCAGTGCACCTCCATTGATGCAAGCAAAGTTGAGAGATGTAGCATAGTTCAGAAGTCAGCATTTTTACCACTGTGTCTTGTAGACCTGCTCTAGACCTCATCAGTGGCTCATCTCCACCAGCACTCCCCTTGGTGCTAGCCCTGTTGGAGCTGCATCAGCCCTACAGCAAGGGTGAGGGAATTTCCCTGAAATGCTCAGCATGGACGCGGTCTCTAGAATTCAGTCTCATGACATTAGCAGGAATTAAGCTCACAGCTATAAAAATAGCATCTGATATTTAGGAAGGTTTTAACACTGAGGCTGTCAAGCTGTGACAACGCGAACAAGTGAGATTTTAAACATTTGTAAGCGAGATTTCAAATGTTTCATTGAGACACATTGCCAGGTCCTTCATCCCAGCAGAGAAATGCATTCACAATTTCCTAATCCCAAAAGAGAGAACCTCACTTGCCATGAGAGTGGGAGTTGACAGGTCTCTCTAATGGCCCCCACTCCAATGTCCTCTCAATCTTGGTCTTTTTCATACCCTGCAGTGACAAGTGCAAAGGCCACTGCTGAAAAGTTGGGCAGGGGGAGATGGACAATCTGCCACTATCAAATGTTCTGACTCCTTACAGTGGGTTGTGAAATGGGATACGTTTGAGCAAGATGTGTCTATGGTAGCGACAAATCTGGGCTTTGGGAGGAGTGGCGTCAGAGGAGGCCTTTAAGTATCTGACCTCAAGCGTCAAAACTATTTCTCTGATCCCCTCACTTCTCTACTGACTTTGGATTTTATTTCTGACTTGTGAGTCAGGTTAGTACTTACAGAAATATAGGACTAAGACAGGTGGTGAGAGCCTAGGATGACCAGATGTCCCGATTTTATAGGAACAGTCCCGATTTTTGGGTCTTTTTCTTATTTCGGCTCCTATTACCCCCCACCCCCGTCCCGATTTTTCACATTTGCTGGTTGGTCACCCTATGAGAACCAGGCATACTGCAGGCCAGCACGCAACAAGCTCTGCAAATCACCTCAACCAGCCTGACCTGCAGAACCCGCTGCTGTCCCAGTCCTAGGCTACGCACAATTCTGCCAGTGCACCTCACTTCACTTCTGATGCCCACTGCTAGTCCATTCCTGGCTCCCCCATTGTTCTGTCCATTCGGTTCACTCCTCATGCACAGCACCCACTGCTGTTTCACAGCTCGCCTTGTCTTGAGCCAGCTGTGCTGTATTGCGATATGCTCCAATGGAGAACAGGGTGAGACAAACCAAATTAATTTTCAAGCCAGAATCACATGTCCAGAAGAAAGGTTCATGTATAAACTGAAGCCCAGCTGAACCATCTACAGTCAGGCTTGCTGGACTCAGGCCGAAATTTCACCAAACAGCATCACACCTGGGCATTGTCCCAACACAAAATCACAGATCCAAGCACCTACACATTTTGGGGTGCAGATGGGGATTTCATACTTTAAACCCAAATCTTACAGTTGGCTCCTATCTCTGTAAAGAGCCAAGCCAAAACCCCAAATCTACAGCTAGTCAGAAAAACATCAGTGAAACATTTTTGGTGGGAATTTGCCAATTCACCAATATCAAAAGGCTTTGCAAAGATGGTCTGATTTCAATGAAAACTTATCAAAGAACCCTGCTATTCATAACGGGGCGTTTACCACTAGTACCAATTCCTGTATGCAATGCCCAGCATCTCAGCTAAATTAATTTCATTCTCTGGGGTAACAGAAAGGCCATTTTTTTCTGATGTGGATTCAACCCATTCCAACAGGTGGATCTGATTTGTCATTTGTGATGGGGTATGTCGGGGTGGGGGGTGGTATCTGGTTGTGTTAGCATCTGTGAGCAGGACTGTGTTTGCTGTCTATATAAAATCTCTGTGTGAACCTGTGCCTGTGTCTGTCTGAGAATCTGTGTGTTTTCTGTTTGTGTGTGTGTCTGTGTGTGTATATCTATGTGTCTGCATATTGAGTCTCTGTGTGTGTGTGTGTATAGGTGTGTCTGTGTATGCATGTGTTTGTGTGTCTGTCTGTAAGGCTGTGTGTCTGTGTATGAGTTTATGTCTCTGTTTGTGTAAATCTGTGCCTGAGTGTTTGTGTGTATAAGTGTGTGTGAGTTTCTGTTCCTGCTTCTTACACTGTCTTCTTGGGTGACCATGGCCAAGTCACTTACCTTCCCTGCCCTATCTGTCATAGGGAGATGATCAAATGTACTTGGCTCAGAGGAGGGTGGTGGAACTTAATGAATCAGTATTTGAGATCATCACTTATAACCATGATACATTGTACCTTGATAGAACCTGTTTTCTGGGAATATCAAGGGGCTTGAATTTAGTTTAACAGTCCCCTACCCCCATGGACTATGTAGCTATGATTGTCTCCATTTTCCAAAGGGAAGAAACTGAGGGACAGAGCTAAAATGACTTGCCCAAGGTCACTCAGGAAGTCTGTGGCAGAACTAGCTATAGAGCCACTAAAACGAGGTGAATATTGCAAAAACGATCATTGAGCTTTGTTTGTAATTTTTCAGCCAGTTCGCTTTTACTGTGCCCTTTTTTGTATTCATTTTCCATGAATATTCTAGTGAATGAGCTGACTGGCAAGGATGTTTATGGCAACTGTGAATTGTAAGTGGATATTGGAGTATATTTCAAATTCGTAATCCTGAGAATTTGGTCCAGAAAACTGCCTCCAGAGTTCCACTCATCCTAATATGCAACGTGACCTAGTTGTCCAATCAAAGCAGATTGGAACTCGCATATCGAAAACTCACAACACACGGCTTGTGAATAAGCTACAGACTAAGAACGGTTCCCAAAGAAGAGTAAGTAAATCATTTCAGAAAAAAAGTGCCTTTGAGAAAAATCACAGGCTGGTCACAAACAAGTTGTGAATAGAAAATTCTTCAAATAAATTATTCATCGTAAATGATTCATTCTACTCTAGAGTCTGAACTATGGGACAATCTTTCCTCCCCATCCTGTGATATATAAATCATGTCACCTTACATTTGTATACAGCACTTCTTGGCCAACATAACACCTTCCATAGCCCAAATTCAGCTCCAGCACCTCAAAGCGAAAATAAAAGGGCCCGGGGTACTCATCCATGATATAGAACTACCATACAGCTATGCTACTTGGTCACTGGGAAACCTCTCCAAACAGAAGTCAAAGGACCTGAGCTATGAGAATGGAATTTGGAAGCAGGTTAGTTTGCTGTGGGGCTGACAGTAAGATCAAACTGATAACACTTAGATCAATAGGTGAATACAGCCATGCAGCATTAGGAAGCTTTTTACATCAACGTCTGTCCGTATAACTTTAATAGTGGTTGGTCTTTACCACGTGAGGCTGAGAGATTTAAGTCTGGATCAACTGAGCAAGAGTAAAATGGGCTGAATTTCTGATTATTCCTTTTAATTAGCACCGCCCACCTTTTAGTATTTTCCTCTCTGCAGGGCAGTGAAGTGGAGTGGCCCAGGGGTATTGCCCTGCATGTGTTGTCTGTGAGCATGACAAACCTGGGAAAATCTTTTTCCTGTCAGGATCACAGTGCCTAACAGTAGATTTGCTTGGACAGTCACCACTGGAGAGCTGCCCAGTGACCCAACTGGGAAGAGACAAGCAGCCCCGCAGACCATGTTCATGCTGCATGATGACTTGAACTGTACACTGAGAGGAGATGTAGGGAAAGTATCCAAATGTTAGAGTGCAAAGAGGAAAAGGTGCAGAGTCCAATCATATTTTTAGTATTTATTCACTGGAGGGAAACAAGATTGCCCAGCTCACACCATTGATCCATCAAGCCTGATGTCATGCCAAACCAGTGCTCAACACCTGAGGCTTCAGGTGATGGTGAAGAATAAACGAAATCAGCTCAGGGCCTGGCACAGTCACCCTGGGCAGCATTTCAGCTGCCCACCTAGTTCAAGAGAGTGCCACCCAGAATCCTTTATGCCAGCTGTGTGCCTGCTGCAGTGACCATGACTAGCATTGCAGATGTCCTCAAGTTGGGTATCTGCTGCATGTTTCAGCTGGGGAAATGAAACGTTTGCCTGAACTCCTTCCATCAGGCCACACCTTGTCCCTCATTTGAGATGCCACCAAGTTGGAGACATAGGGCATAGAGTTCTTCTGCGATTCCCTTATGTGAGAGCGGTCACCAGAACTGGTTTAGATGCCCTCAGGCTAGAGATGTAAATGGGAGGATACCTCTCCAACCCCAGATGGGCTCGGATGACTGGCATTCACATACCCTCCAGACTATGAGCTTTAAATCCACCCTCGGGAGAAAAACTTGACAAACGCTGATGAGAAAAAGGGGAAAGCAAGTACAAGAAATATTTGCAGGCAGAACCATTGTTTGTTTTCTCCTGAAGTTATTCTCCTATCAGGTTATTAACCAGCGAGCACTGGAAATAGAACTCTGCACAAGTGGCTTGGGGTGATCATCTGCCATGGATCACATTTTACATTCCCTCTTGTCACATGACCGTAGGGTCAATACAGCTTTGTCCTTAGGGAGCTGGGTTCTTCCACTGACATCATTCCCACTGATTAACCATCTTCTCAGCTTGACACAGCCGCAGCCACAAGGGTCTTCTCCCTCTCCTAATTTCTCAGGATTCCCCTTTCCTGTGTGTTGCAGAGATTTTGGGCAACCATTTATTCGTTTCCCTCTCTAAGCCCTTAATCCAGTTCCTATCTGTATTACAGAGAGTGTGAGGGAGCGTGAATCCCATTTGGGCGGTTTCTTCAAAGGACAAGTGTTTGAAAAGAATGCACAGATTGCACACTAATCTAGACTGCTCTCACACCCTGCGATGAACCCTATTAAAATGGTTGCTTGATAAATGCTCTCTGAATGAATCAGCCCTGCCACCCCCTTGACGAGATGAAATAGCAGTTGATTCTCAGACTTTCAAAGGAATGAGAAAGCTGTTACAGGAGGGATCCCTCCAGTCTGATAATATACAGTGTCCTATGGGAAGCAGGAAACTGCATATGATGGCATGCTCCAAAGCAACATGTCCCAGATGAGCTGCTCAGAGGATATGATATTAAGAGGGGGTGAGGATCCAGCTCAGATAAAACAAGGAACCTGTCTCCCAGTTCCCTGAGTTTTCACTCCCAACATAAATTATTTCTGGAGGTATGGTACACTTTTCTGTTGCTTATCCCCTTGGAACTGGTGCAGCTGGGCTGTGGGAGAAAAGAGGCCCGTAAGGGAATTTTTCATTAAAAAAAATGTCCAGTTGAAAAGCTGAACATTTCAAACAAATCTTTTGAGCAGCTTTAGTACTTATAGAGCACAATCATCTAGTACCTAGGCCATGGGCACAGAAAACTAAGGACAAAAGATGTAAAGCTGTTATTTTGCAATAGGTCTAAGAGAGTTACATGCCCAACTCCTGTTGAGCATCAGTAGGAACTGGGGGCCAATTCCCTGAGAATGCCAGGCTAAAGAAGGAGTGAGCTCGGCAGTCAGCAGATTGGACACTTGTCCTGTTTTTTCCCCCTCTCCCCTGGTAGAATGTTGCATTCGCCTAGGAGCCAGCACGAGAAATATCTTATCTCCGGCTCCCAAGAGTCTGACTTTGGGAAGATCTAGTTTCTGTGTCTCTGGTGAGTGCAGTGGTCTCAGGATCGTGACTGACAAGGCTTAATTTGGTAATCTAGTCCAGCCCATAATAGGCTGTACCAAATAGTCCCCATGATTTCATTGAGACTATTTGTGGTAAGGTACCACAGTCTGACCTGAAGGTTTTCATAGACTAATACCAGGACCTTGACTTGGAGCCAGCCTTGGGCACAGGAATCCAGGGGAGACTGTACTGGTGTGATGTGTTCCCCGTGACTCGCCCAGGAGGTGGGTTGCTGTCTGTTGGACAGGATGGAGATTTTTGGTTGGCCTTAACTGACAGCACAAGATAAAAGCAGTTGCAGGAGTCAAGTCTAGAAGTGGATCTTGTTTGCCATGTCCTCTTCGGAGAGGGAAGCGTGAAGTCTCCTGGCGACCTGGAGATAGAGGAAGGCATTCCTAGCCACCGCTGCTACCTAGTTCTTGAGAAGCAGAGATGTATTTAGTGTGACCCTTAGGCTGCGCACGGCTTTGATGATCTGGGAGCCAGACACCTGTGATGGTGGGTGAGGTTATTATTAATAGAGCTGGTTGGGAATTTTTCTGATGGAAAATGGAGTTTTGGAAAAATCAGAATTTTCTGGGGACAAATTTTGATTTTGCTGCAAATTTTTGATTTTCCATTGGGAAAACTGACATGACATATTTCCTTTCAGGTCAGTTCGAATGGTAATGTAATATTTTGGATTGCTGTACTGACCCAAAACATTTATTTTGAGTCAGTTTAACATTAAACTGCATTTCTCTATTGTGGCATGGTGCCTCATGGGAGCTGAAATTTGCGTTGCTTGATAACACCATTCTGTCCAGTGGGCTGGGCTCTCTGGCCAGACTACAGCTTCCATGATGCAGTGCAGTCCTTCCTCTGACTAAGCTGTGTGGCACATTGTAGGTGCATGATGGGAGGTGTAATCTAGCCAGGAGTCTAGTCAACATGCTGGTAGCAGAGCAGGCCATGGAATCTGACCATTTCTGCTGAAGTGCTCTTCTGTACATTGTAAAGGATGGGGGCCAGGGCTGACCACTGAGGCACTTAGCCTATGAGGGCTGGGGAGGATAAAGAGCAGTTACTCATCACTCAGCTGGAATCTGCTGGAGAGAAATGATCAGGACCAGGTTGGACCCATGCTGTCCACCCCAGCCAGGGCTTGTAAATGAGTCAGTGGGCCCTTGGGATCCACTGTCAAAGGCTGAGATTCAGCCTGTATCCATTGCCATGGGATGGTCATCCATCAGGGGCACCAAAGCTATTTTTGTGAATTATTTGTGGCGGTGGCAGATACCATGCAAAAACCTAGCGCTCTGGGCTGTTTTGATGTTAGTTTGAAACTCAGAGTATGAACCCACAGAAACAAACAACCAAAAAAGCAGCCTCCTCCATTAAACTAATCCTTCCCCTCGCCCACGCTGACAACATTCTAGGGACAGGACAGGATGGGATGGGGACTGAGGAAAAAGAGGACTCCAGTGTACGTTCTCAGCCTCTGGATCCCACCTGTAAAACTGGACTAACATGAAGTACTATGAAATCCTCAGGTGAAAGGGGCATCTACAGACACACACTTCTATTTGGAGATTGGCCCAAACCATGACATTCAGATCAGGATTCGGATCCAAATTTCCTCTCTATGAAGCTGTTTGGGTCTGGGATTCTGGCCCATCTGGAGATTTTTTGTTACTACATATGACCATTGGCTGGAAATTTAGCTCCTATGTGACTCTCACTTCTAGTCACTGTTATATGAGCATGGCCAGGTGAAAAAGGGTGTGGCTAGGGAATCCTTGCTCCCCTCTGATCCGCAGCTGCCACATTGGGCCAGTCAAGTGTAAGTTAGAGGGGCATGCTGGGAACTGGGCTGGACTGACCCGTGGCCTACCTTAGGATCAGGGTAGCATAAAGGTGGTTTAAAGATCCTGTGCTGCCCACCCCCGTCTTGCTCCACGTGCAGCTTGTCAGGGTGAGACGATCAGGCCCTTTACTTGAAGCCTGTGGCACTCTGAAGTGGTTAATGCAAATAACTTTTAACTGATTCTTTGGACTACCAGAAGAGGGTTGCTCCCCACTTTTGGTTTAGTCACAATGGGGCACCACTTTGAAGAAGGGCATGAGAACCCCTCCCCAACCGCCCCTAGATGTTGCCATTTTGGATGGTGTGAAGTGTGAGTGTTGTAGCAGCTTTGAGGATCTCTTGAGTGTTGAACAATGCTTTGCAAAGAGGAGCTGGGTTTATAAATAATGCATTTCCTTTGTCTTGCAGGAATTCTGGAGGCAGAGGTACAATCAGATCAGCTGTGAACAGCTTACATAGCAAATCTAATAGGTTTGTAAATTAGATTTTGTGTTCATTTGTTTTTGCTCTAAGGCAGCTATTAATCTTCTTCTTCTTCTTTGCTGCATGGTACTCTTCCTATTTAGCAAATGTATCTGTTTCTTTTCCCTTCTGCTTTACATTTCTTAATCATTCTCACCCCTCTATTCAATGCAATAATTATTTGCAAATGACCAAGGATCTGCAAGTTGCAGTGATTGAGAATATGGAAGAGAGTTACTTATTGTACAGAATAAGTCAGCGGGAAAGTTGCCACCTTTGCAATTTTCCACCGTGGTATTACAAAAGGGATTTCTTTCTATGACATCAGACTGTCATTCTGTTGCATCATAATGGCACTCAATGACATGGAGACATCACTCCATCACAAAGTCCTTCTGTGACACTACAGGCATTCAGTGCCTTCTAGGTCATTTGCAAGATCATCCCATGTCATCACAATATTGTTATGTGCTATAATTGGGTAGCTTGGGTGTCATCGCACTGCATTGTGACATGGCGATGCCACACACTTCATCAAAATATGAAAAGCATCAAGCACAACAAAAATCAGTTATTGCTAGGAAGGTTTTCTCCACTCAGTTAACTTTGGCATTTTTTGCATTTTCTAAATTTGCCTTGCAGGAGATCAGATTATGTGGTGAAGTGTAAGATTGATAGCTAGCCTTGTTGGCAGTCTCCGCAGATCATACTTTGCTATTTTGTATATACACACACAGTGACAACTAGCATCTAGAAATATATTCAGCTTGCCTCCCTAAATATTAAGTAGCAGGAGTCCCAAAATATCCTCACATGTGCCTGAGATCTCCTGTCAATCATTCCCCATCTGTACCTGAAGCAAACAAGCCTCCTCTCAACTGGCAGTGAATTGCCAAGGTGGCCCACGGAGAGCAGCCAGCATTCCAGGAGGAATGGAATCAACACGACGCTGCTGTACCACACATTGTACCATTGTGAAAGGACACAGCCTTATGTCATGATGCCCTCAGCAGCCGTAGCTCACTGTCAGGACAGTTTTACATGGTACATTCAAAAGCATCCCTTTCTACTCTCACCCCATGCCTCCTAGAGGTGCTCTCTAGGGGTAATTCCTCTCCCTCTGGGGTGTTTACCTGCCTGGTGTAAATCTCTTCATTTGCCAACTCTCTCCCTGCTGAGAGTGGCCTCTTGCAATGAGGAGGGACATTCTGCTTAGCTGGCAGCAAACACTCTGGCTGTGGATTTTTCAGTGTACTCTGGAGTGTGAAGGGTTTTTCTGAGCTGCACACACATGCTCTGCTTCCTGAGAAGCCTCTCGGTTATTCTTTTTGGAGGGAGGCTCGCAGACATAAAGCGTGCAGCGGTTCCCATCATTTATGCCACTTGATGCAAATTGAATTGAAATGTTGGGGCCTTGATTGTTTTGCTGATTCAGTGATTAAATTTGGGGTCTCACAATGATCGTCTCCAGAGCTGCAACACCTGGGTACCTGACTGCTCTCTGGCCCTCCCCGACCGGTCATTTGCCAGGGTCTGGTGCCCTAGCACAAAGTAGATGCCATGAAATCTCATTGTTCTCCTCTGAAGGGAAGAAAAGTTATCAAAGAGCCCTGCTGTTTGTAATGGGGCATTTGCCAGTAGTACCGATGCCCAGCATCTCAGCTAAATTCATTTCTCTTGCTGGGGTGAAGTAAAGAGCACGTTTTTCTGATGTGAATTTAACCCACCACAACAGGTGGATCTGATTTGTCATTTGTGAGACGGGCATGCGTGTGGGTGGATGTGTATCTGGTTGTGTCATCATCTGTAAGCAGGACTGTGTTTGCTGTCTGTGTATAGAATCTCTGCGTGTGAATCCGTGCCTGTGTCTGTCTAATTCTCTGTGAGAATCTCTGTGTGTTTTTTGTTTGTGTGAGAGCCTGTATATCTGTGTGTCTGCCTGTTGAGTCTGTGTGTGTATCAGTCTGTCTGTGTTTGTGTGTCTGTCTGTAAATCTGTATTTGTGTAAGTCTGTGTCTGAGTTTATGTCTGTGTTTGTGTGTGTGTGTGTAGTAGAGAATAAATAGGCTTTCCTTCCCTGCTCAGGTAATAACCGCAATTTTGCTTTTCTACAGAAGTTTGAATCCCAGCCACCTCAGAGCGATTAGAGATGCCATTGGGAAGCTAACGGATCATGTCTCTCCCCCTCTCTCTGTCTCTCTTTTCTCTAGAGCTGAAGTAGTAATAAATGGCTCTTCATCTCCAGCTGTTGTTGACAGAAGTAATGAAAGCATTAAGCACATTAAACCAGCTTCATTCCGATGGAGACACAACCAGACACTCTCTCTGAAGATCAGGTACTGGTAATTACCTATAGGACAAGAGACAGATTTGGTCCTCCCCAGTGCAAGCTGGCAAATTGCCTCTGTATATCATCTAAAGAAGTCAAGAAAGAAATAAAATGTTTATCTCCTGCTGGGCTAGCCTTCATATCTGTAAGTGATCACTTGGAAACGAATTCCCAGCTCAGCCACGTGGCCTCGCGTTAACAGAGCAACACACGCTTGAGCCTCCGCTCTTGGAGACAAGCAGGGGCCAGAGGGCGCTGCAGATTCACCATGATCAGCCACTCATGGGGGGAAGGAAATCTGCCACCTTGTGCGTAAATACAGTGACCCCTGCTGGCGGAGAGGAGACCGGCCGTGATGGGCTTGTTAAGGACCTCCTCCGATGGAAAGGGGGGCATGGGAGATGCAGACATTAAGATGGGGCACCATTTTATAGCACGCATGCGGTAGCAGGTGGGAAAAGGTGCCAAAGTCTGAGTTGCTCCTGAAGGCTGTCAGTCTCTCTGCAGCCAGGCTGTGGAGCATAAACAGGCAGGAGGAGGGAGCTTTGCAGTCATAGGCCGTGCCGCAAGCTTTCCCTTTATCTGTTTTATTTCCTTTCCCAAGGAAACAGATCTTGAAGTTCCTGGATGCGGAGAAAGACATCTCCGTGCTGAAGGGGACCCTGAAGCCCGGGGACGTCATCCACTACGTCTTTGACCGGGACAGCACCATGAATGTCTCACAGAACCTCTATGAGCTGCTGCCAAGGACCTCGCCCCTGAAGGGCAAGCACTTCCGGACCTGCGCCATCGTGGGCAACTCAGGGATCCTGCTGAACAGTGGCTGCGGGAGAGAAATCGATGCTCACAGCTTCGTAATCAGGTAGTGAGGGGTCAGAGAGGCCAAGCCTCCCATACAGCAGGGCTCCCACTCACTCCCACAAAACACACAGGGATCCAGGGATGGGACCCCCAGGCTCCAAGCCAGGCAACTGGGCCAGAGCCTTTCCTGTCACTGGGGGACTGACAAGAGTGCTGCGTATTCCGGCCCCCGCTCCTCCGCCCTCGCTTCCCCTTTCTACGGTGTGCGCTAAGGAGTGCAGGGAGCCCCCTTGTCAGGACGGGAAGGATGGGCACTGAACAAAATCCAATGGGGAGTGTTTAATATGAGTTCAAAGAGCTGGAAACAGTCGGCAAAGGAGCCAGGGCTGTGATGTACCCAGAGTACTTCAGAAGGGGGCCTTGCACAACATCACAAGCCTGCCCGCCACAACCTGACACACTCCACAAGCACGCACTGTCACACACACACTCCATCCACATAAACGCCCTTCAAGTCATGAACACCTCCACCATCACCCTCCCATACCCCCACAGACACACACGTCCTTCTCACACACCCACCACTCACACCCTACACACACTGTGCCCCGGCCACCCTACAAACCCACACATCTTCTCATATACACCACTCTCTTCCCACAACACGCTCTGCCCCCCCACCTTGGCATAGCACTGATGACACACACCCCAGCCAAACCCCCTGGATACAAGCAAACCCTATCCTACACACCCCTACAGACACATACATCATTCCCACACAAACACCCTCTACCTTCTCCAACTGTCACCTACACACTCTCCACAGACACCCCAACTCAATCCTCCCTCACATGCATCACTCCCACCCCAATACACACACTGTTCTTACAATAAACACACTCACACATACACAAGCTACCATGCACACACAGATGTACCACTCCCTCTGCCCCTCCAGAAACTCATACCATCCCTACACAAGCCAAACATTTACCATACCCTCGCCTCTCACACACACACACTAAATTGTCAAAATAATACTTGCAGTAGCAAAGAGAGAGAAGGAAAAGATCCTGCCTCTTTATCCCTCAAGCCTATGCAGATGTGTTAGCTGAGGAGCTGTGCATGTCTGCTGGTGATTTATGTCTGTGCAGACATTTGCTTTGTGGCAAGTCTATTATGGAGACAGCCCAATCTGTCAGTGGCTTATAAAGGCGTGGGAATGAAGATAATGCCACCTCTGCCCTCTGGATGAACACAGCCAACCCAACCTTTCTGTGGGTCAGAGTGGAACCCAGGGCCTCTCTCTGATCTTTGGGGAATGGTCCCCGGGTAGTTTGCTTGCAGCTTGAAATGAAACAAAAGCCAGCCTAGAAAACAAAGGCCGTCGTGGTCACAGTAAGGGTTAGGCCAGTGGTCTTATGGCAGTGACGGTGACAACTAGGCAAGGTCTACACTAGGAACGAGTATAGTAAGGTTGACTGATGGGGTGATTTTTTTGCAACATTTCTATGACTAAAGTCCTAGTGTAGATGCAGTTACATAAAAGTGCTTTTGCCGTATAACTTATTTTGCTCAGGGAACCAGAATAACCTCTACTGGCAAAAGCTCTTTTCGCTGGAACAAACTGAATATACACTAGGAGGGTTTGCCGGTACAACTAAACCGGCATAACCATGCCAGCCAGCCATTTTCAATGTAGACTAGGCTCCAGCAGGGATGGTGACAAGGAGAGCTGGCTCCTGCATTCCTGGGCACACAGATTGCCATGTCTTTGGCTTTCAGTCCTTGTATTTCCTTTGAGTTTATTAGCCATTAAGGCAGCATGTCCTAATGATTAGAGCAAGGACCTAGGAATCAGGACCCTTGTATCCTATTTCTCACTGTGCGTACCCTTGAGTAAGTCACTTAGACTGATAGACTTTAAGGTCAGAAGGGACCATTGTGATCATCTAGTCTGACCTCCTGCACATTGCAGGCCACAGAACCTCGCTCACCTACTCCTGTAATAGACCCCTAACCTCTGGCTGAGTTAGTGCAGTCCTCAAATGATGATTTAAAGACCTTAAGTTACAGAGAATTCACCACTTACACTAGTTTAAACTGCAAGTGACCTGTACCCCATGCTGCAGAGGAAAGCAACAAAAACACAGGGTCTCTGCCAATCTGACCCAGGGGGAAATTTCTTACCAAGCCCAAATCTGGTGATCAGTTAGATGGTGAGCACGTGGGTAAGACCCACCAGGCAGATACCTGGGAAAGAATTCTCTGTAGTTACTCAGAGCCCTCTCCATCTACTGTCCTGTCTTCAGCCATTGGGGATTTTTGCTACTGGTAGTTGCTGATGGGACACATGCCATTATAAGCAGTTCCATCATTCCAGCCTCTCCATGAATTTATCAAGCTCATTCTTGAAGCCAGTTAGGTTTTTTGCCCCACTGCTCCCCTTGGAAGGCTGTTCCAGAACTTCACTCCTCTGACGGTTACAAACCTTCCCCTAATTTCAGGCCTCAACTTGTTGACGGCCAGTTTATAAGTATTTGTTCTTGTGTCCACATTGGCACTTAACTTAAATAACTCCTCTCCCTCCCTTGTATTTATCCTTCTGATATATTTATAGAGAGCAATAATTTCTCCCTTCAGCCTCCTTTTGGTTAGGCTAAACAAGACAAGCTCATTGAGTCTCCTTTCATAAGGTAGGTTTCAGAGTAACAGCCGTGTTAGTCTGTATTCGTAAAAAGAAAAAAGAAAAGGAGTACTTGTGGCACCTTAGAGACTAACCAGTTTATTTGAGCATAAGCTTTCGTGAGCTACAGCTCACTTCATCGGATGCATAGCATATCGTGGAAACAGCAGAAGACATTATATACACACAGAGACCATGAAACAAAACTTCCTCCCACCCCACTCGCCTGCTGGTAACAGCTTATCTAAAGTGACCATCAAGTAGGGCCATTTCCAGCACAAATCCAGGTTTTCTCACCCTTCCCCCCCCCCCACACACACACACATACAAACTCACTCTCCTGCTGGTAATAGCCCATCCCTCTTTGAAACCTCTCTTTATAATGCGCATGATAATCAAGGTGGGTCATTTCCAGCACTAATCCAGGTTTTCTCACCCCCCCACACACACACCCCCCTCCAAAAACCACACACAGAAACTCACTCTCCTGCTGGCAATAGCTCATCTTACAATGTGCACAGCAATAATCCAAGTTTAACCAGAACGTCTTGGGGGGGGGGTTGTAGGAAAAAAACAAGGGGAGATAGGCTACCTTGCATAATGACTTAGCCACTCCCAGTCTCTATTCAAGCCCAAATTAATAGTATCCAATTTGCAAATGAATTCCAATTCAGCAGTTTCTCGCTGGAGTCTGGATTTGAAGTTTTTTTGCTTTAAGATAGCGACCCTCATGTCTGTGATTGCGTGACCAGAGAGATTGAAGTGTTCTCCGACTGGTTTATGAATGTTATAATTCTTAACATCTGATTTGTGTCCATTTATTCTTTTACGTAGAGACTGTCCAGTTTGACCAATGTACATGGCAGAGGGGCATTGCTGGCACATGATGGCATATATCACATTGGTGGATGTGCAGGTGAACGAGCCTCTGATAGTGTGGCTGATGTTGTTAGGCCCTGTGATGGTGTCCCCTGAATAGATATGTGGGCACAGTTGGCAACGGGCTTTGTTGCAAGGATAGGTTCCTGGGTTAGTGGTTCTGTTGTGTGGTATGTGGTTGTTGGTGAGTATTCGCTTCAGGTTGGGGGGCTGTCTGTAGGCAAGGACTGGCCTTTCTCCCAAGATTTGTGAGAGTGTTGGGTCATCCTTCAGGATAGGTTGTAGATCCTTAATAATGCGTTGGAGGGGTTTTAGTTGGGGGCTGAAGGTGACGGCTAGTGGCGTTCTGTTATTTTCTTTGTTAGGCCTGTCCTGTAGTAGGTGACTTCTGGGAACTCTTCTGGCTCTATCAATCTGTTTTTTCACTTCCGCAGGTGAGTATTGTAGTTGTAAGAATGCTTGATAGAGATCTTGTAGGTGTTTGTCTCTGTCTGAGGGGTTGGAGCAAATGCGGTTGTATCGCAGAGCTTGGCTGTAGACGATGGATCGTGTGGTGTGGTCAGGGTGAAAGCTGGAGGCATGTAGGTAGGAATAGCGGTCAGTAGGTTTCCGGTATAGGGTGGTGTTGATGTGACCATCGTTTATTAGCACTGTAGTGTCCAGGAAGTGGATCTCTTGTGTGGACTGGACCAGTGCCACAAGTACTCCTTTTCTTTCATAAGGTAGGTTTCCAATTCCTCAGATCATCCTAATAGCCCTTCTCTGCACCTGTTCCAGTTTGAATTCATCTTTCTTAAACATAGATTAGAATTGCACACAGTATTCCAGATGAGGTCTCACCAATGCCTTGGATAATGGTACTAACATTTCACTATCTCTTCTGGAAATACTTCACCTGATGCATCCTAGGACTGTATAGCCTTTTTCACGGCCACATCACATTGACGGCTCATAGTCATCCTGTGATCAATCAATACACCCAGGTCTTTCTCCTCCTCTCTCATTCCCAACTGATAAGTCCCTAGGTTATAGTAAAATTCTTGTTGTTAATCCCTAAATGCATGACCTTGCACTTTGCACTATTAAATTTCATCCCATTTCTATTACTCTAGTTTACAAGGTCATTCAGATCTTCTTGTATGATATTCCGGGCCTCCTCCGTACTGGCAATACCTCCCAACTTTGTGTCATGCGCAAATTTTATTAGCACACTCCCACTTTATGTGCCAAGGTCAGTAATAAAAATGTTAAATAAGACTGGTCCCAAGACCGATCCCTCAGGAACTCCACTAGTAACCTCTCTCCAGCCAGACAGTTCACCTTTCAAGTCAACCTGTTGTAGTCTCCCCTTTAACCAATTCTTTATTCACCTTTCAATTCTCATAGTAATCCCCATCTTCAACTAATTTTCCATGTGGAACTGTATCAAATGCCTTACTGAAATCCAAGTAGATTAGATGTACTGCATTTCCTTTGTCTAAAAATATCAATCTTCTCAAAGAAGGAGATCAGGTTGGTCTGGCATGATCTACCTTTGGTAAAACCATGTTGTATTTTATCCCAGTTACCGTTCACCTCTATGTCCTTAACTACTTTCTCTTTCAAAATTTGTTGCAAGACCTTGCATACAATTGAGGTCAAACTAACAGGCCTGTGGTTTCCTTGATCACTTTTTTCCCCTTTCTTAAAAATAGGAACTATATTAGCAATTCTCCAGGCATAGGGTACAACCGCCGTGTTTACAAATTCATTAAAAATCCATGCTACTGGGCTTGCAATTTCATGTGCCAGTTCCTTTAATATTCTAGGATGGAGATTATCTGCCTCCCCACCCCCAATTTAGTCCCATTGAGCTGTTTGAGTTTGACTTCCACCTCGGATGTGGTAATTTCTACCTCTATATCTTCGTTGCCATTAGCTACCCTGCCACTACCCCTAAGCTCTTCATTAGCTTTGTTAAAAACTGAGGCAAAGTATTTGTTTAGGTGTTGGGCCATGCCTAGATAATCCTTAATCTCCACCCCATCCTCAGGGTTTAGTGGTCCCACTTCTTCTTTCCTTGCTTTCTTCTTATTTATATGGCTATGGAATTCTTTACTGTTGGTTTTAATTCCCTTTGCAAGATCCAACTCTGCTTGGCTTTTGGCAGTTCTCACTTTATCCCTACATCATCTGACCTCCAAAAGGTAGCATTCCTTGCTGATCCCTGCCAGCTTCCATTCCTTGCAGGCTTTCTGCTTTCACTTAATCTATCCGTGCCCCAGTTTCCCCCTCTGTAAAATGGGGATAATGATAATGATGTGCTGTAGGGATAGTTGGGAGGATTAATTCATCTATGTTCAGTACGTGCTTTGAGACCTTCAGCTGACAGGCACTACAGAAATGCATGTGATGGGCAGCGTAGGGGTGCTCTGGGGTTTTCGACACATTGTCAGAAGCATAGCAACATTTCAGGGCCCTGTGAGGCCACATCAGCTGCTCACACACTCCATTCTGCCAGCACCAGGCTCTGGTGCACAGTATGGGTCAGTAGAGTCATCTGTCCAACACCCAAAGCGACAGAAATAAGTGACATGGATTCCACCATCAGGAGCAACAGGGAAAGGGGGTGATCAATGTCCCAGCTCAATGCAAATGCAGCCCTCAGTCACAGTGCCTCACGGCTTTCCTTGCCCTTGCACGTGGGCTGGAATCACAGACAGAATGAGTGTGAGGAGTTTCCAGAGCACCAGGAGTGAATTCCTTTTGTGTGTGTGCATGTGTGTGCACATGCGTGTGTGTGTGTGTGTGTGCGCATGTGCATGCGTCCCATTCTTGCATTGCACAAAGGTTTCCCAAGGTCACAGCCCATAAGCAGCCTGGCCCTCTGGAGCCCACAATCACTGATATCCCTGGCTTCCACCTCCTGCTGGTATCACTATCATTGCTGGTGCTGTGGGGTCTGCTGTTTAACACACAGTTGCCGGGCAGGGAAGAAGGGACTCGGGATAATATTACTTCAGCCAGGCTAGAATTAAGGACTGCAGGTGTCACGCTGTCATTCCGGGCGAGACGGAAACTCTCTCACAGGATATCACTAGCCCTTCCAATTAGAGCAGCTCTCTGCACGCTCCGGTGCGGTAAGTTCCTTGGAGTGACTTGCTGAGTCACTAGAGATGGGTGTCTCAATGCACACACTCACAAGCATGCCCAGCCCCCTGGTGCACCCTCTGTTTTCGGTCAGGTTCTGCTCCAGCAGGAGGGCTCACTGGAAAGAGCCAGCCTTGGCCCACTCTGCTCCTCAGCCACTGCGGCTTTCCTGAGGCTACACGACCAGCTCTTCTCTCCCCCCTATGGGTGCTGCCCCTGCAAGCTGCAGGCTTTGTGTGTCTCCCCTTCCCCCTGGTGCATATACCATCATGAGAGGTAACAGTGGACTCTGTGCCCCTCACAACACTTGACATTCAGAACCGGATGTTGTGATGCTGATACAACGAGACACACAAGACCTCTATTGCAGAGCGGGTTTCCCGGCTCTGGAAAAATCACTTTGATTCAAATTTGTCATAGCAGCAACCATAGGTATTTTGTTACCTTGTGTTTGTTAACTGTGCACATGTACAGATACGTGTCGGTACAAGCATACATGTGTACCAAAAATTCATGCCCTGGGACATTTCTGAACATGCACACAGAGACACGCATGCAAACTGACAGACATACTCACACACACATTCAAAAGCCAATGTAGGCCTGTGTATGCACAGATATAGCCGTTCACCCAGCTGTGCAAACATGCGTGCATACATAGACCCGTGCACACAGATGCATACATGCACAGGCACACACATGCCCCACATTCTGGCCTGGTACACACACACTTTCTGAGTTTGCTCTGATCATAGTGTTTTTTTCTATATTAAAACCATCGCCTTGACCTGAATGGCTACTATAACATTCTAGTACTGTGTGCTCTGAAGTCACATTCGCAACATAATTAGGTGCCCAGAGGCCATTAGTTAGTCACTGATATTCCTAGCAGGCTCTTGATAGGTCACGTTCTAGGGAATTGGTAATGGGATGCAGAAGGTCTTTCCTCAAAGTATCTGCCATGAGTCTGACCTGGGGTTGTAGTGACTGAAAGGCATTTCATGTAGCTCGCTGAACAGACTCCGCCAATAGGAGGTGTCCTCATCACAGTAACACTCCCCTGCTCTTTATAAAACATTAAGCAATCCTCATAACATCCCTCTGGGGTTGCTATCCCTACGTTCAGGCAGGGGACACCGTCTACGGGATTTGCCCAGGGTCACACAGGAAGTCAGTGGCAGAGCCAGGAGTCAAAGTGAGGCATTCCTGGTCCCTAGAACTGTGTTCCGCCACCACCCGAGGCTGCCGCGTCACCACCACGCTGTTTGGCCCCTTTGGTGGTGGTCGCTGCGAAGAGAGGGCAAAGGCTGACGGAGCTCCGCTTTCATCCTTCCGGGGCAGGATGGCAGCACGCTGCCACGGGGCGTTGCAAGGGAGCTTGCCCTGGCATTGCCTGTGCCATAGCTGTGCAGCCCCAGGCCTGGCAATCAGGCACCTTTCCCCAGTGCTAACATTCACCGACTAATGTTTGTCCTTCCCCTTCCCTGGAGCACCCTGTGATGCTCTCTCCTGTGTTGCAGGTGTAATCTGGCCCCTGTTCAGGACTATGCCTGGGATGTGGGGATGAAGACGGACCTTGTGACTATGAATCCGTCTGTCATCCAGCGGGCCTTCGAGGACCTGGTGAACGAGACCTGGCGGGAGAAGCTGCTACAGCGCCTCCACAGCCTGAATGGCAGCATCCTCTGGATCCCGGCATTCATGGCCAAAGGGGGCAAGGAGCGCGTGGAGTGGGTCAACGAGCTCATCCTCAAGCACCGCGTCAACGTCCGCACCGCCTACCCCTCGCTGCGCCTGCTGCACGCCGTCCGAGGGTGAGAATTCCTGCCTGGCTCCCCATCCCTCTTGCTGGGCCGAGACACTGCGCCGGGGACTAGGCAGGCGCTTCTCAGTGACAAGGATGGGTTATGGGGACCTGTGGGGTTTTTCTGGCTAATCTACTACCAGTTTTTGGCAGTTGGACACAGGTGGGCTGCAGGCCCAACAAAGCAGAGTGTTCCTGATATCGTTTTAGTAGCGGGTATCTCATGAACCTCTCGAGTGAGAGTGCTTTGTGCTGGAGCTGGCTTGAGCCAAACCCACTACAAGTCTCTCTGTGTTTCATTCTGCAGACCACCAGGAAGGGCTGGGTGTGCAATGGATGGTCCATAGACCAGAGCTGGAGAACCCTCGCTTTAGATCATTTGCAAGCTGAGGCTCCCAGCTCTGGTCCCATTGCAGGAAGTGTTTGTGTATAGCCCTGGAATTTGGGGTGATAGCAAACCTTACACCGTGTCCCTGGTCCCTCAGGCTGTGAATGCTTTGTTGGCTCTAGGCTTGGATTTCCGATCAGCGTAACTTTCAGACCTGCAGTTTGACTGGCGTATCTGTTGTTTCCCTGTGAGGAATTTGTGCTGTGGTCAGCTTAGCTAGTGATTAATCTTCTTGCTCCTTCCCCATTCTTCTGTCTCAGTCACAGGCATGGTCCTTGCGGAGCTAGTTGGATCAGGAGATTGGGAATGGGCTACAAAGCCTTTCATTGATTCCAATCTAGCCTGGGTCAGGAATGAAGGAAAGTTGCTACCATCTGATGGCTGTTCCAGAGTAGCCCGTGTGAAATGACTTTGGTGGTTTCAGCCCCCTTCTTGGTGGGTATGCATTCACCTCATAAAACCCCATCACCGTAAGTGGCAACTTCATTGCTAGTCTCAAGCGAGAGGCCAAGGACTGGATGGGCTTTAACTTCCTTTTACGCCTCAGGGGGTTACGTCTAGGTGAGGGGAGCTTCTGGTCTACCTTCTCTGTGACTAGAGAGACTCGCAGGCTGTCAGTCTGGTTCTTCTCCCCAGGGTTAACAATACAGAATCCTTCTCCCCTTTTATTTCTGACTCTCTCTATTACATCCTCCTCCCCCTGGAAATGCTGCAGGCTTAAGAGTGGTGAGGATGCGATGAAGTTCTTCTGCTCCCTGTTTTAATTGCATCAGATCCAAAACTGAAGTTGAAAGTCTGAGGGGTTCTACTAAAGCCTCCTGAGATCACAGGCTCACAGGAGATAAACCAGAACTTCCCTAGAACTGGCTTTCTTCTTCACGGAACCAGGAGGGAGCTGGCGTAACAGCTGAGGACTGTCCTCATCTACCATTGTAACACTGCATGGAGATGCAACATCGTCAGGTTGTGGCAACGCTGAGGAATTGGTAATTGTCCTGCAGGCTGGGACGGGGTGGTCGGACGTTGGCACGGCTATGAAATTCAGCACTGTTGTGTGGACTTGGCGTTGGTCCTACTGCTCTGGCAGAGGAAGCCAAAGAGAAGGCTTGAGATGGTCAGTCGCGTCGTTTGTACAAGGTGCTCCGGTGCTGAGGGCCAGGTGTATAGATTAGCTTAATGATGGATGGATGGATGGATGGATGGATGGATGGATGGATGGATGGAATGGAATGGAATAGAGGAGAAGGTGTTGCCCACTTTGACAGCGGAGCCTCAGGTGAGTGGGGGTTAGCCGTGAGATGTATGTGTTGTTCAGGTCAGATGAGTAGTGGTTTAGGCACCAAGACAAAGGGGTTTATTAATGCAGGGTTGAGGTGTCCATGTAAACCAAAGAGGGAGAAAAGGAGAATCCACAGGGTAATGGGCAGCTGGGCCATGATCTGTCAGCATGGACTATTAGAGGTGATTCAAGCTTTGCTCTCTGAAGGGGGGTCAGCAGCAACCCCTTCCTTGCAGAGGTGTTTTTCCCCTGTACCTACCCCTCCTGGGATGTGAATTTGTGCACACACCAGTCTGCACATGCACTCCCCTCCCACTGCCACTTTGTGGTTTTGCCTCCCCCACGAACGTTGTTTTTCCTCCCAGAGCGTTATTGTCAGTTTCCGTACATTTGATCCGTTGATCTGCGCTGCGTAGAGCCTTATCCCAGCCTGGGGGGGGGGAGGGGGCAGAACGGTCACCACCAAGTGTACACTCAGGGCAGCTCCTGGGAACACACCTGAGGGCCGGTGTGTATGTGAAGGGAGCGGGGGCTGGTTTTCAGCAGAAACAAACCCAAAGGACTATTGAGCACACGTTTGCACAAGTGTCTGACTCAGAGCACGGCCACCTGAGCAGACAGCAGCCTCCGAGGGGCCCTTTGGCCCGACAACAGGGAGAGGGGGATCCTGTTGTCTGGACGAACCACAAATTGGGCTCAAAATTAATTCCTGTTTTCCCTTGGCAGGGTGGTGGTTTCCTTTGAGTCAGAGGACTCTCAGGCAGGAGAGTCACTATCCAAGGAAGTGGGGGAAGGATCCTACAGGACACAGGAAGCACAAAATATAGCGCAAACCTTGAGCTATTTCCAGCTGTAATTGACTTACTTTCATCTGTCAAAATAAAATTAAGCTCCTGTAATAAGCCCTTTAAATCAACAGGCTGCTAATCCTATGATTGCAGCACATCCCTGTGCCAGAAACTCCCCACAGGAGACGCTGCATGAGATATTGGCAAGGTCCTCGTGGTGTCTCCCGGTGGGAGGAGAGCAGGGCGAAGGAGGGGCTCCATGGGCCAGTCTGGTAATGGATCGCGCCTACTGATGCTGTAGCTCCTTCACTGATTGGCCGGGCCCTGCAGAACGGCTCCTTGCGGCAGCAACCCATCAAGCCGGGATGGAGGCCTCCAGCACACAGAGCAAGCCAAACGGAGGCCTGTCAGGGCTTGACGGGGAGCTGATGGATATTGTACTCTCCCGAGTGTCTCCCGAAATAAACCAGATGCAAGGCTGGCAAGAGGAGCTGCATTCGGCCTGTATGGTGCAGCCGCTAGAGAAGCGGGGCTGGCGATCCTGAGTGAATGAGGGGATGGAGGAGCCACAAAGCGTGAACGTCCCAGAACCCCAGGGCCTTGGAAGTGCCAGGCTCAGAAGTGCTATGGGCAGCCCCTAGGTGCCATCTCTCGGTGCAATTGGGGATGCATTCCCAGGGCTTCTTTCCGTGCATGCTCCCTTGCTCTGGGATCGAGTTCCCTATCAGCAGATCTCGGTGACTATTCAGGACACGGAAAGTGACAGTGTAAAGAATCTGATGGGATCTGCTGGCAAGGGGGAACCACACTGGGATGCTAGGAAGGGACATCCTTCTCTCAGCTTTCTGACAATGCTTCCTGTGAGCGCGGGTGCCCAGCCAGACAGCACCAGTCAAACCAGGAGGCAGGTGCACTGCCCAGTGCGAGGACAGATGCCCAGTAAGGCCATGGCACTGGTGCACTGCCTGGTGCTAGGATGGGTGCCCCGTAAGGCCATGGCACTGGTGCATTGCCCAGAGCTAGGATGGGTGCCCAAGAAGGCCAGAGCATTGGAGCCTTACAAATGGAAGCTGGATATATGTTGACCAGGCATAGACTACAGATCCTAAGTACCACGTTGGCCTCCCATTCAGTGAGGCTCTGGGCTGCCATTAAACTCAAGGCAGACTGTTCTCCCCTTCCAGTTTCAGGCAGGCTCATGTGGCATGACTGGTCACAGCTACAGCAGAGGCCACTGGGCTAGTTAAAGGCTTCAGGGGCCAGGACACGCAGCCAGTGAAGTGAGCGGCACAAGGGCAGAATCGCTGGCTCTTCCCGAGACAAGTCACGTCTGTAATGAGCATGGCAGCGAGGAGAGGGGACGAGGAGAGCTGGCAGCTGGTACAGAACAGAGCTAATTCAATTACAGGCACAGAGTGAGCTCGACCCCACCAAGAGGATCAGCCCTGCAGCCATGAAGGCGACAGACTGACCTGCCCTCCCGCTCTGGCTCTCGTCCCTATCAGCCCAATGGCAGGAGAACAAGCCTGCAAACTGAGAGCTAATGAATGACTAGTGGTGCATCATTGCAATCCTGACTCCAGGTCACCCTCAGGGACACAGGGCTGGGTACGGGCACTTCGGAGGGTTAGCCACTAGCTGGCTTGGAGAGCAGCTGGAGAGAAGCTGGCAGGTGAATTTCCAGTATGACGACAATCGCTGCGCTGAGGCTGGGTGAGAGGTGAGCCGCTTATGCAGCTGCACTAGCCCAGAAGCACGGCTGAGACTGCGCTCGTGATTAAACCTTCGCAGGGCCGGGGTCTGCGCAGGATAGCAGGAATGTAGTGACCGTTCCGGAGGAATGTTCAGAACTGGCTGTTAGGGGGAAATATCTTTGGACTTGTGAGCTTTAAGCCAGCTTGAGCTGAATGTCACCAAGACAGGGCCGGGGACTGTCTGCCAGCCAAGCAGGCCTGACGCTTGGAGTTACTAAAGATTCCACAGCACTCTTTGGAGAGAGAAAGTTGTGTCTTAGAAGCTGTTTAGCTGTGCACTGGGTAGGATCGGAAGTGAGGTTCTGGTGGAACCAGAGTAGGAATTTATTTACCATCGCTAGAATGTGGCTGTCTTCCACCCAGAGACGGCTGCATTTCAGTGGTGGCTGGCACAAGATCTCGCCGGGTTGTTCAGAAAGCACTTTGGAATCCTTTGGAAGGAAAGGCGCTGTTGTAAATGTAAAATATTGGTTATTATTGTCCACCCTGATGGCAGCCGAAACATCGCTTCTCTGGCTAGGAACGCGCTTTAAATAGGCACCCTGAGGGCCATGCTGTGGAGTAGGGTATCGGAAATTCCAGATGATTTGTGGAACAGGCAAAGAGGGCATCTTTATGCAGTCAGACACGACAAGCTGTGCATCCCTATGGTGTGGATGGGATTCCTTAGGGTGACGAGACAGCAAGTGTGAAAAATCAGGACGGGGGCTGGGGGGTAATAGGAGCCTATATAAGAAAAAGACCCAAAAATTGGGACTGTCCCTATAAAATCGGGACGTCTGGTCATCCTATTCTAAGGCAGGAGGCCAAAGGAGCATGAACATCTTGATATGAGGGGCACAGGGAAGGGGAGGGGGAGACTATCACAGTTCTGAAATGGTATTTCTACCTAGGAATAAAAATAGCCGCACCTAGAAACATGGGGTTTAATATCTCATCTCACCTGCCGCCAGCACTCCAGGGCAGCCCTGGGGCCATGAGGTTCCTGGAATGCACAAGCACTTCTGAGTGATTCTGTAAAATGCCCCCTGAACAAGCTGGCAAGGGGCATGCAGAATTGAGAGGTTCTCTCACAGGGTGGAAAGCAAGCAAGCCACCTGACAAGTCAGCTGTGAGTGGCTCCTAAGAGCCCTGTAATCTCATTGCCAAGCAGCTTGTGTTAGAGATGTACATTTGCGGGAGGCAGGAGAAAAGAACGGGGGGTGGAATTTAAATGGCTGTGTATGTGGAGGTTTGAGTGTAACTGTTTGTATAGAAAGTTCATGCATACGTTTCAGTCTGCCTTCCATTGTCTATTCTGGCATTGTCACTACACCCCTCACCATGGCCTCCAGGCGCTGGACCATTTCTAATTTTATTGGCTTTTTATTAACACCCTCTGTTAAAAAAATGGATAAATCAATGTTAGCCTGAACCTCCTGGACGGGGTCTCTTTTTGCGTTCAGCATCAGAATAGTGAGTACAAGTCATGTGAGCTCTCTGGGGCAGGGACTGGTCCTTGTGTTCTGCATTTGTACAGACGTAGCACCTAGGGGGCCTGGCCCAGGGCTGGAGCTGCTTGGCACTACAGCAGCACAAATAATAATTAAACACTTGATCTTAGCCAAAAGGCCGAGCAATAATAATGGGTGACATTCATCCCTGTGAAGAGGGGGGCCCTGCGCAAAGTCTGTGCACCACTGACGTCCTCAAAATAAGACTTAAAGTGGGATTGAAGTGGGGCCTAGGGTTTGCGCTGTCCCACCCGTAGCCTGGGGCTTTACAGGTGAGGTCCCAGCTTACAAGGTGAAGATAGAGTTAACAAATGACAAAAGAAACAGACAGGTGGGGGGGGGGGGGGAGTGGAGAGGCAAAGGAAAGTAATAGGAGGGGGATATGCCCAGAGGGACATGTCTCCCCACTTGGAGTGCGAGGAAAAGTCAGGCAGGCATATAGCTCTCTTGAGAGTCACTTTCACTCTCTCTCCTCTTTATGTTGTGAAAAGTACACAGCTGTCACTGCAAAGGGCTGAGGTGAGTTTCAAAGGAGAAGTTAGACCACAAGGAGTGAGCTGTAAGGAAGGATCTGAATTGGGAATGAAGAGAGAGCGGCTGAATGGCACATAACAGCTTCTGTGTACAGTAAAGGCCACGCTGTTTACTTTCAAGGCAAGAGACACTGGTGATGTGTGAAGGCTTCTCTCCCCTCAACTTGATTTTATGTCTGATCGTTAGAGATGAGCCTAAGCCACACACTTTGAATGCCGTTGTGGATTCCAAACTCTGCACAGTGCAGGGGTTTGATCTGGCTTGTTATACAGTTAGGGCCAACTGTAAAATTCAGATCTTGATCCAGCTTTCGAATCCAAATTCCTGCCAAAGTTAAAGGGGCGTTAAGGTGATCTGGTACCATTTCTACATTGACTAATGCAAGTTTGATTGTTTTATATGGCGCTCAGTTATTACATAGTTAAGCATGGTAGATTAAGAACCTAGATTGACTGACAGAATAGGTCTGCCAGATGCTAGCCTGGTGGAAGGATGATCGTCCCTATATTTTAGGTGCATTCTGATTATGTATAGCAGCCACAGCATGCTAGGCGCTTAACGGATAATGGGCCAGATTCTGTTTCAGCTACACCAACGTCAATCTGGAGTAACTGCAATAGATTTACTCCAGGTTTCTACTAATGTAACTGGGAGTAGAATTTGACCCACTGATCTGACTGCTGTATAGAGGGCAGACCTATAGCATGTTTCTGCCAGTGAGGGACCAGCTTCTCCAGAAGAGTGTGTCTGATTTTTTATCTCACTTTTATGAATAAGTTGGTTTAAAAAAGCTTGGAGTTACATACATACATACATACATAAATACATTTATTTATTGTGACGTTCATCGCTGAAAAACAGCAGCTGATGCTCCTATAACCTGATTTCTTGGCTGACCTGGGTTTCTTATTCTCACACTAGTGGCATTCTCCTATTACAGGATTTTTCTGTTCAACTCAAAGCGTACATGCAATCCAACCCAGGCTTTTGTAGGACCCATCAGCATGGGGATCAGACGTGATGTTTAGCTGCAAATCAGCTCTCTCTGTTATTGAAACGAACAGCTGGCAGTCCCACAATGTTGTCTGGCTGTGCGGAACTTTTCCGCACACTGAACTTTTCCACACAAATTACGGACAGGCTCTATGCAGAGTGATGCTAAGCAGAGATGAGTGGAAGGGAGACTTGTGAATCTTATTGATGTGCAGGGTGGAGGAACCGGCACCATCCTCGGTGGAGGCTACAGTTTCACGAAGGAGAATGACAGAGTGTTTTTCATCCTGGAGGCTCACAGGACTTACTTTACAATACAGAGGTACTGCACAGAGATCACTTCCCCCAGGATTGGGATACAGCCACTTCTGGAGTGGAACATACCAAGCGTTGAACAGCACACACTAATGCTATGCAACACTTTAAGAGACAAGGTGAAAAGGAATACTGAGCCACTGGGAATTGTATTGGAAATTGACATCAGCCCAGTGTCCTGGTCAGCTTCTAACTGGGGCAGTTATATCTGGTCTACTTTTGGGGAAAAACCAGTTCCATGGGACCTTCCAGTGACCACAGGGCTCAGGATCTCTGTTTTAAATCATCTACGAAAGATAGTCCCTCTAGCAATCCTACACAGGAACAATGTGTCCCAAGCAGCATCACTCCCTACAGCACAAGACTGCTGGGGCTTTATTTCTTGAAGCTATTGCCTTTTTTATTACAATCAAGTATCCATTTAATAGGGAACAGGTCCATCATAAGCAGCTGCATCCTGTCCTTACAGGGGACAGACATGATGATCTAACTGGGTTTTTCATTGGTAACTATTGTGGATCCTGTACAAGAATTGTTTCAGACAGCTTTTGCCTGATGGTATTACAGTTTCTATTACTCACCCAGGCCCACCTAGACATCAGCCCCTTTCTCTGTGGCTGCTTCAGTCTCCGACGATTTATTTACATAAATGCCATACAGCTACCTTCTGAAGAAGGTCCAGACTGCCAGAATAGCTCAGGAAAGGGGGGTCTCAAGTTGCAGAGTTTCCTCTTAACTGTCTCCTTTAATTGCTGTCTGCTTCCATAAAACATTACACTTAATAGTTATGGTGATTGGAGTAGACAATTTGAAAAATAATTACTGCCTTCCTCAAGATTACCTTGCCTCCTAATTAAAATCCCGGACCTTGCATAGTAAAGGTGTGCTATTGACACAGCATCCCATGTGCGCCCAGACAGCCTCATTTGGGTTTGCAAAATTAATTAGTGTTTGTTTCAGTCCCCAGCTGTTCTCCCGAATTGGGAACAGCACACACACTGGCAATGTGGATGCTGTTTAAATTGACCAGAGCAGTGAAAGAGACAAGAGAGTGATTTGTTCCTGCATAACTCATGTGGCCGCTATGACAAGCTGCTCATTAAATAGCGCCCCCTGTGTCCTTTCCAGACATCACCAGAGGAGCTCTCGGTTCCCGCAAAGCGATGACGAGATGCATTCACCACAGTCGAGCCAGCGCCATAGCTTGAGCGCTTTACAATCCTTGAGCTCTTTCCTTTCAGCACATCCATCTTCTCTGTCTCCAGAAGGGCCCAGAGTTGGAGCCTCCCTCCCTCCCACCTCATCCCAAGTCTTCAGCACTAAGGCAGGAGGCACCTTTGCCTCCTGGCACTAGCAGATCCCTGGATGTTGAGAAGGGAAAATATTTTGCCCATGTGCCACCCAGAAGTACTTCAGAGGATGGGCACTGCTGCTGCTAATCGCCCCCCGATGATTATAAAGCGGTAAAAGGGCTGAGACCATGAGGGGGTTGGAGCCAGAGTGTCAGGCTCAGTGTTCGGTGTCAGAATTTCGTACCTGCAATACAAGGAAATACAGGAGAAAGATGCATGGATTTTTATTGTAGGGTTACTCATGAGTATTGGGCTGCATGCGTAAGTTTGTTTTTGTAGGGTTGCTCCTCTTGCTGGCACTGGGTTTTTTTTCTACCATTAAAACATTTTTTAAAATGACATGAAACATCAAGCATTACTCAGACTTTGTACATAGATGCAAGGAGGGACTGCAAGAGAGTGGCCGTATCTGTCTGGCATCCAGATGCAGCCATGTCTTTCCCCCATTTCAGTACCTCCGTTTCCTAGCAGTTGGGCAATTTGGCTTGCCAGCCAAATCAAAAGCTCTCCCTTTCCAGGGTACCCAAAAGTGCAAACCAGAAACCACACATGTCAGGCCTTCTCCCCTCAGGGCAGGGGCTTTACAAATAGTCGTTCACCCCTTGGCTGCAGGGTTGTCCGATCTCCCCTTCCAGGAAATGCAGCTGAAGTGCAGGGGAGCTCATGCCCTCCTGCTACTGTGTACTCCAGCCCTAAGGCCCCAATTACTAAAACCCTTATGGTATAGCCACAATGCAAAAAGAACCTCAAAGCAGCAAGTCTCCAAGCCTGGGGTCAACTGGCTCTGGCTTGTGGGGGCTCAAGCTATAGGGCTGAAAATAGAGCATAGACGTTCCCCCTGGCGCTGGAGCCCAGGCTCTGAAACCCAGCAAGGGGGAAGGTCTCAGACCCCAGGCTCCAGCCTGAGTGAGAACATCTACACTGCTAATTTTAGCCCAGTAGCATGAGCCCCACATACCCGAGTCAGTTGACCTGGGCTCTCAGATGTGCTGCCGTGGGGTTTGTTTTGCAGCGGAGACAGATCGAGTCTGTCTACACTGCAGTCAGAAGTGGGACTTCCACACGTGTCCATTTACCTGTGCTAGCGTGCATCTAGCTAGCTCACCTAACAGCAGTGAAGACATGGCAGCCCTGACTAGCTGCTGGAGGACATACCCAGGGTCCTGGGAGGGCTTGGACAGCCCATGCTGCCATGGGTTCACTGCTGTTGTCATTCGAGCTACCTAGATCAAAGCAAGCTCAGCTACATCTCCATGTATTGCGGTCACATCTCTGACTGCAATGTAGACTTGCCCTTAACGGTTCAGCTGTCTCTATGACTGGGACATTGGGTATCCTTTCGGGCCTCCCATTCTTTGCAGTGGAACTTGAACAAGGCTGTGGTCCATACATAGGTTTCCTGGTATCTATAATTAAACAACCCCTGAAAAAAATATCTCTGATAGGTTGTGATGCAGCCAGTGTTCTGCTTTGTGGGGTCGTATGACGGCCCAAGGTGTGGCACAGTACAAGATACTGTTAAAATGCCAGTGCTAGACTGGCAGCGGTAGCAGAGGGAATTTTGAGGCTGTTAAACTTTATGGGATAAATTCATCCCTGGTGTAACTCCACCAGCGCGAACAAATGAATTTGGCTTTACAGGTATCTCCAGTAAAAAGAAAAGGAGGACTTGTGGCACCTTAGAGACTAACCAATTTATTTGAGCATAAGCTTTCGTGAGCTACAGCTCACTTCATCGGATGTGTAGCTGGATTACAGTAACTTCCCTGCGGAAGGACTTTCCCCAGCTTCTCAGTATTAAATGGCTGTAATAATAGCCCATGTCTCTCGTTGGCTGTATCGGTCTAATGGCTGCCCTCTGGGCTGCCATGTGACATACACAGGCACAGCTGTTTCGCGGCCACCTGTGGGATAACCCTGTGCGGCTTTACAATAGCAAAGTTTGCTTTTCTCTTACGACAACATTTGGGGCCGGGCTGAAGCTGCAGGGATAATGCCTCTGAGCAGGGATATTCAGAGGCAGCTGCACATCACCATGTTTCTTTCCCTGTCAGACCCTGGAAGCATCACCCCTCTCAAATGCTGTCTGGCAAGCAGGTGAGCCATTTGAAGGAGCACCATCTTACCAAGGCATTCCTTCCAGAAAGGTCACAGCAGAGTGCTTAGCCGTAGCCACAGGCGCTTAGATAGCAGGTGATGTGAATGCTTAGCAGCCAGCAGTCACCACCACTAACCTACAGGAAAGCAGGACTGTGTTCCGAGCATGTCCTGAGAGTTCTACTCCAACTTAGCTACACTTACAAACTTCTACTCCCCAGCTCACTCGGGGAGTGTCATTTTCCCCCCTAGTCGAAGGCAGACAAGTAGGTTTTATACCTGGGCTACTAAATGTTCATGGCTCCTCGGCAAAGCTAATTTGCAGGGTTGAGGCTCAGCTCCTGCACAGGGATTCCACGGAGTGAACACCTGCAAGGAGTCCCACAGAAGTCAGTGGGAATGCATGCAAGTGTAAGGGCCTGCACTGTGGAGTGGGACCTGTGAGGGCAAAATCGAAGTTCCGAATGCTGAGCAACCTCCCAGAAATGCTGCACAGAGCCGCCAAACCCTGCTCTGCATTTCCTATCGAAAACCCCATCAGCCTTGCAGAGTCTGAAACTAGGCTCTTTGAAATCCCAATTAACCATAATCCATGAGCATCTAACGTGAACATACCCCATGGCGGGTGTTTGAACAGGCTGACTCTGGGGACGTGCAAGCCAAGCATGATCACAGGCAAGCAGCAGCTGCGGGCACTACAGGCCGTTCGGTCTACAGCCAGGGATGTCAGGTGTAGAACATGGATGATATCAAATGTGATTCGGTAGGGAAAGGATACACCTGGGGGAGATTTTCCCCCCTCCCCCATCACAGTGCTCTCTGCTCAGGAAGGCAGACAGATGCTCCGTGCTGTCAAACTCCAGGAGCTAGTAACATTCTTTGTGACAATACAATATTACTGCAGTATTTTCTAGTCACAGCCCAAAACACTCCCACTTTCAACAGGGCTTCTGTTGTATCTTGACCCATTGCAACAGGATGCAACTTCCACCCATCTTCTCTGTCATCCTTCATGAAAAATAATATAGTATTTAACAGTGCTGGCCCCAAACCATCACAGTAACACTAGTGCTTGCTCCTGCTCTATGCACGGTTACTCCAAAATGCTGTGGTATGTTCTGACAAGGGACCGCAGAGGTGAGCACTGGCTTTAATAGTCTGCAGTTCGGTGTTTCTCCAGCTTTTCAACTCAGCAACCCCTTATTCAAAGTCAAAAATGTTCACAACCCCATTACAGTTACTAGAGAGTCAAGACATCATGCATCAGTGATAACAATGAGCTGCTTATATAATGTACGTGGGAGTGTGTGTTTTGAGAGGTTGACAGAGACTACTTGACCTGTCTCTAGTGTTGGTCTTCTCTGCTGTAAGGAAGATGTTTATGGACTGAAATACTGTGGGCCACTACTGTAGGAGTTTTTTTTCATAAGGGATTGAAGAACGGTAAAGCACTCAGATACCTCAGTGACAAGTGTGCTGTAAATTCCTAGACAGAGAGACAGCTGCTCAGTCATGAACCAAATGCAGCAGTAGTTATTTCTTGGCCAGCAGAACTGCTACATCAATCAGCCATCTCTCACTACTGAATCTGTCTTTGATGTAGCGAGGGCAGAGGAAGGGAAGGGGAGAGTATGTGACATGAAGGCTGCACATGGCGAGTCTTGCTATGGCATGAATAACAGGATTTGGTTTTCTCCCCCTTTCCAGGTACTGGCTAACAAACAAAGTGCACATAAAACGACCAACCACCGGCCTGCTCATGTACACCCTGGCCACCCGCTTCTGCAGCAGGATCTATCTCTATGGCTTCTGGCCTTTTCCCCGGGATCAGAACCAGAGCCCCGTCAAATATCACTACTATGACAGCCTGAAGTACGGCTACACCTCCCAGGCCAGCCCCCACACCATGCCCTTGGAGTTCAAAGCCCTAAAGACGCTGCACCAGGAAGGAGCCTTGAAACTGACTGTCGGAGAGTGCGATGGGGCCACGTAAGACAGGCTTCTGTGGCTCACGTTCCTGCAGGCTACACGCCATGGGAGGATGGGGGAGCGGGGGAAAAGGCTGAGCAGTGGCTAGTGGGGTTGGTTTTCTTTGTTAACGTGCAGAACAGTGACAAAAATATATATACATGGTGCCTATATATATTGGCCTGAGTAGTATAACTGTTTGGTGTTCCCCAAGGGAAGGACAGACGAGTTGCAGAAGAGTCTGCAGCTGCTGCCCGGGCTCGAGGCTTTGCCCTGGGCTGGTTAGGCTCAGAAAGAAGTTAGTTCTACAACGTCAAAAATGCTTGAAGGTCACCTTGGTTTTTCAGAGTACTTTAGGGTGACAGGTAAATGTTAGGCCATGTGTGTGAATGGTCCAAGGTGGGTAGTTAGGGTCTGTTTGGTCAAGAACCCACGTGCTGGCACTTCCCAGTATATAGCGTTCTTGGCTTAGTGCTAATAATGGGGTTGTGGGGGGAGCGGAGAGAGAGCCTTTGTTTGTGGCTAAAGAGCTGAGAGGTTGCCTGAGTGACTGGACAGGAACTGAGAAACGCAGCAGGACCCAGCTGAGCACCGTGGTCCCTTCTCCGCAGCAGGACAACCATACTCTCTCCCGGTGAATGGCACGCAACATCGTCCAGACGGTTACCAGTTCAGAGCTATCCCACGTGGTTTGGTGAGAAGGGTGCCACAGTCACAGCAGCCTGTTTGGAAAGGCCACCGGACTCTGGACAGAGCCCTTGAGATGCAGCGTGAGACTCACCCTAGTGACTGTGACTCCAGGAGACACCGGACAGGGCCCTCAAAAGCAGGCTGATTTGAATGAAGTTTGCTGTCAAAGGAGACACAGGACCTTCCGGGAGCGGGAGACAACACAGGGGCTAGTGAAGATCAGACTGGGCTGACGGTCTCAGAAGGACGCTGTGTTTATGTTTTTTTATTCCTCTCCTAAAGAACTAACAGAAAAAGCAAAAACACTGGAACGTAGCAGGTGGGCTGCTGAAACCAGTGCAGTCAGTGCTAAGTCTTACACTGTCAAAGGCACTCACAATCTGCCAGAGCTTATGAAAACCATAAGCACATTGTAACTCCTGCTTCCCGATCACTGCCTGCTAAACAGCCCTTTCTTCTCCCTACTCCAAAATTAGTAACGGGCCTAAGTCTCAGCTAAGCAGAAATCTCAAAAGTGAGGGTGTAACAGGACCCTGTCAAGATTAAATCATACAGGTGACATTCACATCTGAGCAGAGAACCACCATGAGGCCTGTGCACTACTTAAGACCTAGCTAATCTTTATGTTGAAGACTTAGGTAGGACTTAAGCGGTACTGTATATAGATATCAAGCTGGCCCTCCACACACGGGTGAATTTCACTCATAGTTTAAATAAATCAGTCCCTTCCCTGCATTACTATTACTACTTACAGTAAAAAGAGTGAAGTCGATCTTAAAAAAACAAATTTGCTTTCCACTTTTTTTGTTTGTTTGTTTGTCAGTGAGACTAGATTGATCTGGTTAGTCAATTTCACTTCCTGTTTCTATTCCAGTTTCCTTTCCTAACTCTCATTTGTCAGCAGAATACAGTTGGGTTTGGGTTACAAAGAGCGCAGAAGGTTTAATTCAAACTACAACAGCAGCAAATGGCATTACAGAATTTTGTCTTTAATTGTTAGTATTAGTTTTTTGTTATCTACATGCCCACATTGTGGGGTTAAACTACTTGAGACTGATCCTTTGAAATCTGAGTGCCGGCCTCCATAACTTTTAAAAGGTAAAACTGTATGTCATGTTTATGAACAAAAAATTGCCATGCCTGTAAGACCGTCTAATCTAATAATTAGTGTTCAACCTGATTCACATTAAGGAGCAGGTAACCATTATGGATTAACCTGCCTGTAGGAGAAGTTTCTTCCTAACCCAAGGAAATTGTATCCCTTATTTTATTTTTTAGCCCAGATTTTTAAATTCATCTTGATTTTCTGAGTATACATCCTACCTTGGACCTTGATATAATTACTTGTAATTTTTGAGAGATGGGAAGAGATTAAAAAGAAAGAAGCATCAAAAACCAAATCTGTTTTATGATCATGAGAGGCTTTACTCAATTGAGTAATGAATGGTCATTCAAGACAGATCATCTTCTCCGCCATTCATGCCCAGCTAGGAGGCGGTGGTGGCTAAAGGTGAAGCCACTGGATTCTTGACCTCAACTCCTTACCTTTAGCGAGTGGCCCTAGGCCAGGGAGCTATTTCTATGACCATAACTTTTTTCAGAAATAAAATAAATGGTGTGACTTTTATTTGTAAACTGATTAGAAAATAAAAAGCTACTACAGGGCCATAGCTGGTACCCTTGCGCGTTCCATGTCCGTGGCAGGAGCACAGCCTAGTTTCCTTGCAGCGGAGATTGGGGGCCTCGGAAGCGAAAGCGATTGCTTGCCTTGCTAAAAGGGAGGTGTGGCTATTACTTAAAGGTCTTCCTGCAAGATATTTTAAAACACCTGCAAAGCCTCATGAGGTCTAGCCAAGGGCATTACGTAACAGGCAGCTTTTTCCCTTAAAAAAAAATGCATTTTTGTTTCCCTGGTTCACATGTGCCAGCTCCTGGGCTTGCTGTTTGATTGAATCAAAACATATGCCAGCTGTACACAAAGCAACTCAGCAGGCAGAGTATCCCAGTGACACTGCTGCTCCTGGAATGGACCCAGGCATTCACTCTTGAAACAAAATGCATTAAACCAGGGATGACTTACTCAATGGCAAATCCCTCCATTCTCTTCAGTGGGATCAGGTTTGGTGGTTTAAAACAATGACTCTGCTTTACACAATAATCACCTGCAAAAATCATATTTAGGATCTGCCAGTTATAAGTTATTTGTGTGCACAAAAGCATCTGGATGGCCCTAAAGCCCCATCCTGTGAAACATTACTCAGCATGTTGCCACCTCTAGGCAGCTCTCACATGACATCTGGACAGCTCCCAGGCCAGCTCCAATGGACAGCGGTAGCCAATGAGTTGAAAAACTCACTGAAAACCTACATTACCATCCCTGCTTTACCTAAAGGGCTAGGCCAACTGGCACAATACACCCCAGCACTAACCCAGCATCTGAGCCTAGACAAGCCAATACAGCGGGTTGGCTTTTTGTTAGAGGATACGGGAGCCGCTGAATTTCACATTTGCCTTCCCCTCTGTAATGGCTGCTATTAGATGGATGCAGTTTGGATTTCTCAGTCAAATGGAGGTGGGGGGGGGGTCTTAATAAATTCTTGCTGCTGCTGTCTAGAACTGTGCAGGAAGCCATCACACCAGATGTCACTGGAACCGACCTGCTCCAGGAGGCTGCTGCTTGATACATTTCTTCATGCCTAATTAAGGCTCCTCTTCCAAAGAGAATGAAACACAAAGTTTATTGATGCTGCTCAAATGGGAATTCAGGCACATGTGTTGCACTATGAATGTCTTTAATAACCCCCCAACTGACAGCAGCAGCTTCCCACACAGGCTGGCACACGCTCTCATTCTAATCCTGCCTGTCTTTTCCCTTTTTCTCTCTTCCTCTCTTGCTCTCCATCTCTGTCTGGTTCCATATGTGGGTCTGGCCCCCTTTTATCTCCCCTCCCCCCGACATTAAAAAGGACATTTCAAACCTCACTGCAACTTATACCAGCATTTCCTATAGCAGCGATTGGCAACCTTTGGCACGCAGCCTGTCAGGGAAAGCCACTGACAGGCCGGGCCGGTTTGTTTACCTGCCGAGTCTGCAGGTTCGGCCAATCGCAGATCCCAATGGCCGCGGTTCACCATCCCAGGCCAATCGGGGCTGTGGGAAGGGCAGCCAGCACATCCCTCGGCCCATGCCACTTCCCACAGCCTCCATTAGCCTGGGACGGCGAACCACGGCCAGTGGGAGACGTGATCAGCCGAACCTGCAGATGCCGCAGGTAAACAAACTGTCCCAGCCCACCAGCAGCTTGCCACATGCCAAAGGTTGCCAATCCCTGCCCTATAGTAACCTGGAGTGGGCTTCTTACTATTGCTAGTGTAAAACCGAACATGCTTTCTATGGACCAAAATAAAAAATGCAGAACAGCTGTTAAAATGGAATGGAAATGGCAGATGCAGAGTGGAGAGTTTGTTACTCTTTCTCTATGCTGGGAAATGGAACTGGTGGCTCGCCTTGAACTGGTGCTGAAGGCATAAGAACATAAGAATGGCCATACTGGGTCAGACCAAAGGTCCATCTAGCCCAGTTTCCTGTCTTCTGACAGTGGTCAATGCCAGGTTCCCCAGAGGGAATGAACAGAACAGATAATCATCAAGTGATCTATCCCCTGTCGCCCATTCCCAGCTTCCGGCAAACACAGGCTAGGGACACCATCCCCGCCCAACCTGGCTAATAGCCACTGTTGGACATATGCTCCCTGAATTTATCTAGTTCTTTTTTGAACCCTGTTATAGTCTTGGCCTTCACAACATCCTCTGGCAAGGAGTTCCACAGCTTGACTGTGCGTTGTGTGAAAAAATACTTCCTTTTGTTTGTTTTAAACCTGCTGCCTATTAATTTCATTTGGTGGCCCCTAGTTCTTGTGTTATGAGAAGGCATAAATAACACTTCCTTATTTACTTTCTCCACTCGAGTCATGATTTTATAGACCTCTGTGATAGCCTATAAAAGCAATTTCACACACTGCTTGTGTAGCCAGGACTAAACCATTTTCAGCACTGTTACAGAAAGCTCAGCTGAGTGTTGGTTCCACCTGCACTAGAAGCATTTCTCAGCCGCGGGGTGAATTGCTGAGAGCAGCTCTTAGTAATGAGCTAGTCTCCCCGTGTAGATGGAGCAGGGCCTTAATGGTACAGAAGAGATACTCTCACACGGTATCAGTGAATGGTGCCAGCCTCCGAGTGCTGGAGCAGGAAGTTCTCAGTCACCGCGAGAGTGCAGCAACACAAGGCCAGAACTATCCCAGCCCTAACCTCTAGCAAAGAGAGGAGACTTCGTTCTCTATAATCGTTCCAGTCCTTGTTGTCTGAGTTGATGCCCCACAAGACAGCCAATCAGAGCCAGCTGTGGTGGTACGAGGAATTGAACTCACACCATCAAAATGGTTTTACATAGACTGCCAAAAGGCCAGCAAATGGTAACAACTTTTGGGCGCTCCTGATCTAGGCTGGATTTGAACTTGTGATATAGAGGTGAAAGGCTTCATATCATTTAACTACACGCTTGAGTCATCCAGGCACCCTTAAAGAGGACTCTGGCATGCCAGCTGTGCAGGCTTCCATCTAACACTGCACCCCATGCTAGTCCCTGCAAGATGGGGGAGCCGTGGAACATGCACTGGTCTACAAGAGAGACTGTGCAGCCAGCCCATTTCATGGTCTGATGGTGTGTCACCATCCAAAGCAACGGTTCCTTCTGGGAAATGCAAAACCAACCATGTGGATGGGTGTTGTATCATGAACATTATTGTGTGTCTTGCTGATTTTTCCTCTTGTTCCATACTTCGTGGTTCCCGTTTCCTCTGTCGTCTGCGTCTCAGACAAGGACTGCAGGGATTTGGAAGCGGGACCACAAAGACCTTTTCCCTCTCCACATATTTGTCTTTCAGGCCTGTTGGTCTCTATCACAGGCTGCCTGGCCCTTTAAGGCAAGCTGGGCTCAGCCTGGCCTGTGACCTAGCAACCAAGTGATAATTGACCCTAGCTGGTGTTTCAGGGGAAGGAGTTAAGGAAGGACTATATAAGCAGAGCTGAGAATTCACTGCAGAGGTGGGAAAAGTTTGCAAGCCTTAGCAGAAGGTCAAGCCAAACGCCTGTCCCCACCAAGTGGGAGATGGGCTGGGGAGACAGGTGTTTTGGAGGGCTGAAGGCAAAAATAGGCTGAATAGTACAGAAGTCACTCTGGACAATGAGGGAGAAGAAGCTAGGAATGAAGAATGGCTGCAAAGTTGGGAAGAGATGAGAAATATCAGAAGAAGCAGCAGGGGAGGGGAACAAAGAGTAGGATGGAATGCCAAAATATTGCAATTGTCAAATTGCTGGGTGAGGAAGTGAAGATAGGCAGCATTAATCCTTTGCAAATAGCTACATGGATTAGGGAAAATGTTAGGGCTATATCAAGAGCTAGACTATTACAGGGTGGAGATTTATTGGTGGAGTGTGTGGGTGAAGAACAGGCTGAGAAACTGCTTAAAACTAAAATTCTTGGGAAAATAAAAATGGCTTGCCAGCCCCCCAAACTTCTGACAGAAACAACCGGGGTAATATACGGGATCCCACTGGAAATGATTGAGGATAAAATTTAAAAAGGTATACATCAAGCAATTAATTAGAGGGGGAGAAAACAAACCATCAACAGGTGTGCAAACAACACTTAGAGGAAGGGTTTTACCTGACTGGGTAAAGCTAGGATACCCTATATTTTGGACTAACCCATATATTCCTCACCCTTTGAGATGTTACAAGTGCCAAAAATTTGGCCATGTGACAGATGTGTATAAAGGGGAAACACAAGATGTGGTAAATGTGTAGAGGAGCATTCATATGAAACCTGTGGGGATAAGAACAGTAGCTACCATGAATCCTCCATAAGCTAAACAGGCTAGGGAGATACAAAGAACCAGGATTACCAACAAGATATCTTATGCAGAAGCTGCTAAAAGGCATTCAAAGCGACAGGTGGGGAAGAAGGAGAAAACCAGTAAGGGAAAGGAACCATTGCTACAACACAGTGTTATAAAGGATATGGTAAATAATATAAGAGCAGTAGGGGAAGCCATATTTGCAAAGAAGATGGCATTTGTAGCATTTAGGGTAGAAGTAATAAACTGCGCTTCACAAACAGAAAGGAACAGAAAGAATACAGATAATAAAAGCTGCAGAAAAGTATTTGCATGTTAATGCAATTTTGTGTGAGGGCAATGCTGCAGTTTAACTAATATGGTGCTTAAATAAATTGTGGGAATGCATAACGCTTAATAGCACATGGTCAGGAACTAAAGAAGACTATTTTTGAAATGTAATATGATGCTTTCTCTAATACTGACCTCAGGGAGTTTCAGGATTTTATTAAAATTATATAATAGTATATAAGAAAAGGAGTAATTCCAGTAGAATGGAAGCATCTGGGGATAGTACCAATAAGGAAGCCAGCCAAGTTACTTATGAGAATTGATGCTTATAGACCAATTGTTATCATATCTTGTGTGGGTAAAGTTATGAGAAGAGAATGATAAATGAGAGGCTAGTTGCATAGTTGGAAAAAATGACATCTTAAATAATGTGCAAAGTGGTTTTAGGGGAGGGAGATCCATGATCATATTGTCAAATTAGAAATTAGAAATTAGAAATACAAAAAAGTATGAGGAACAAAGAGTATATAACTGTGTGGGTTTTGTGTGGACATTGAAAAAGCATGTGATATGTCATGAAAGGAGGGTTTGTTGTATAAGTTGGTCATGGTAGGGATAAAAGGAAGAATGTTTTGGTGAATAAGGTTTTTTGTTGTTGTTGTGTTGGTTTTTTGGTTGGTTGGTTGGGTTTTTTTGAGTGAGAGGACCCTACAGGTTAGAGTAAAGAAAGTCTTATCAGGTATCTATAGTATTGCCAATGGCACTGCTCAGTAGAGTGTTGTCAACCTTACCTTGCTTAACATTATGATAAATGATCTCCCAAAAAGTGTAAGGACAGGAATGGGTATTATCTTATTTGTAGATGATTGTGCTATATGGTTAAACACAAGAGAATTAAAGTGACTGGAGAAAGAATCCAATGAAGCCCTCAGGGAGGTCTCAAGGTGGGGAGATGCTTGGGGATTTAAAATTACAATCATTAAAACAAAGGGAATGATCTTCTCTAGAAGAAAAATTAAAGATGAGTGTAATTTATATTTTATGAAGGCGCATGTAGTTAACCATTGAAGTTTATGGATGTACTGTTAGTTTATCATCAAACTTGGGAGGGCCATATAGAAAATGTTACAAACAAACAAAAGGTAGGATTAATCTACTTTAAAGTATTGCTGGGATTAATTGGGGAGCAGATAAGGCAGTGGTGGCTATGCTGTATAGAGTGATTATAAGATCAGTCATAGATTGTGGATGTCGAGCCTTTAGCTCTGCATACGTGTTGAAGCTTAAAAAGTTAGAATCAGTTCAAGCTCAAGCACTGTAAATCTGCATGTGGTGCTTATGATATGTCCTGTGTCACTCGTGGAGAAATACCTATCAATTTAAGAATGAAATGTTAGATCTGATATTTTGGGCTAAAGTCAAGGGAAACCGCACACAAAAGATAACTGGGCAATTGAATGTTGGGATTTAAGCAGACAAAATGTAGCCTGACACAATAAATTCCCTTATACTTTTAGGGTTAAAATGTGGGTAGAAGAGTTAGGTGAAAAAGAAGGGCTAGAAGAGATTAAAATCAATAGTTATTCGACAGTAAAGCATACCAGGAAAAATCATCTCTATGGATGTGGATTTAGAATTACATAATAAAATAAAGAGAAAAAGTCTTCCTGTATGACCGATAAAGTCTGACTTACACTCAAAGTGGGGTCACGATTGCCAAATATATACACTGACGGATCTAAAGATGGGGAAAAAACAGAGTGGGAATAGCCTTTTGAATCCCTGAGACTGGAGCTAAGAAATCTAAAAAACTATCTAATTTTGTAGCCATGATGACAGTTGAATTGATGATTGATGATAGCAATGCTAACATAAGGGACATATGACCTACCACTGCTGTTATCTTTTCAGATGCATTATCAGGTATACTGGCAATTAAAAGGGGTGTCTCAGAAAGCAGAAGTGAGCTAATAAATGAAATGTTGTTAACAACAATGCTAGCATGCTTGAGTGTGAACATAATAGTAGCATGGATTCCAGCACACGCTGGGATACCTGGCAATGAAATGGAAGAGAAAAAATGCTTTAAAAATTGAGAAATTGATCTAAAGATTCCTTTGAGTAAGCAGGAATTTAAAAGTTTAGTTAAAAAAGGAATAGCAAGAATTGTGGACCAAGGAGAGAAGAGGAAGGTTTTATGAAGTATGCCCCAAAACAGAGGATAATGTGCTACTCCAAAGGACTAAAAGGAAGAATGTGGTTTGATGATGATTTATAGTTACTGACTAGACACAAAAAGGGGTTATATAACATATGGAATGTTAAAGAAACAGTTGATCACCAGATAGGGGAATGCAGGGCGTGTTCCCAGAAAAGGATTTTGATGAAGAATTTAAATGCTTTCAGGTGACAGAATATACTATGAAGGGGTTAGGGAGAGTGCTGGGACATGGGGTAACATTAAAAAAGCCCAACTAATGTCTACGGATATAGAGCAGGGTTATGGTGTATGAGGAATATAGTAGGTGGAGTGTGTATATATGAGTGCATAAAGAATATAATAGGTAGTGATTATAGACTCAGAAGTTAAGTCTGCTTCACCAGGAGGAAGACGTGAGAACTGGCAGTCAGGAGCAGCCGGGGGAGTGAGCTGGGACCGAGGTCCTGAGTGAAGGCTTACCAGCCTGCTTCTAGGAGCAGCCTGAAAAGAGTCCTGGGAAACTCCATGACTCTCTAAAGGGACAAGAGTTGGGAGACGAGCTGGAGAGCCTGAGGTTGTATGTTCGTCTGTGGATGACTGAAGACCAGACTTTGTGAAGGAGGAATTGTGTTTGTCTAATGGGAGACTGAGAAACTCTATTTGTCCGGAAGGAGGCTGAGAAGAGAAAGATGGCTTGAAAGGGCAAAGCAGCCAGACCACAGAAAGGAAGAACCATGTCCCACTGAGGGATTGGGAAGAGAGATTGTTTAAGTTATGATATGCTAATAAGCTAGTCACTGAGAATGAGTGTACTATATAACTATGGTCTTATGTACTGAAGAGGCCTGAGAGGTGGGGAGACAGAGCACTGGACAGCACCTGCCCGCTATCATTAAATCACACTCTCTCTACAGCCCACTCATCAATTTGGTCGCTCCACTTTATCAACAAGTTGACACACAATGTGACTGCTTATTGATCTGTGTGAGCGCTTATCCTGTGCTCAGCGCTGGTCAGCAGAACACCTCCACTTGGATGTCCCAACCTCCCAGGAGAGTGCCCCATATCCTGGCACCACAGAACTCTTCCTGTCCTTCATTTTCTCTGATTTTTTTTCAGTTTTTCTTTTCTCTATTTATTTTATTGGGTATTTAGTACTTTCTCCCTTCCCTGAACACTTTATTCAGATATCTCATACAAACTGGCCTTTCATTGGACAGCAGGTGCTGCCACTATCTTAGCTGTCACTATTTTCCCCCAGTCAATCGTGCTGTGGGTGATGGGCAGCTGTCTTCGGAAAGCCTTCAAGTGGGTATTGCTCATCCTCTGGTATTCTTCCATCAGCCCATCCTGGAACTGGTTGTCTGCATGCTCCAGCAGTTTCACAAAGTCCTGGGAGGTCTGGGTCTCAGTGGTGACAGGCAGACTCTCTGCCACATCCTTGCACACTGTCAAGTGGATGTTGCCGTCCTCAAAGTAGTGAGCCTGGACCATGATGGTCCCGGCCACCTGGGTGGAAGTAGAAGTGGGAGTCAGGGTGAAAGTCCACTCTGATTTCCACAGGCCATTCCAGAAGGCGGAGGGCCGGTGCAGACGACCCGCAATGCAGGCGATGAGGATTTTCCGGATGGCTGTATCCTTGATGAAGACACTGCAAATCCCCCCAGTATAGTGGCTGCTGACGTATGCTTTCAGGCCCTCATAGAGGGCCCTTCTCCATGCCTCACCTTTCTCATCTTCCTGTGGGTGAGCCTGAAACCCACTTGCCTCTTTCCTCATGTGGTCAAATTTGAAAGAGACCTGTCTCTGGGAGTCAAGGAAGTGTTTTTCCTCCAGCTCGTTGTGGCGGGTCAGCAGCACCTCACACTCCTTCCTCATGACCGGGGTGAAGTAGAGCTTGTTGTGCAGGGCACAGAGGGAGGCAGCTTCCAGGCACATCAGGCTGTCGTCGCCCACCAGCAGGCGCAGATCACTGAAGGCCTCGCAGAATTCATCAGGCAGGGCCTGCTTCAAGAGACTGCTCACAATCTTCACCTTCTCTTGTCTGGTCAAGGGTCGTTCCCTAGTCATTCTGTCCATGGTTGCAGGGCTCGAGGATACTGGATCCACCTCACCTGAAGGAAAAGTAAAAGGACATGACAATTATTAGCTTTCCAGGCAATACACCAAGGGCATCCAAATTTTGCCCAGCTGAAGGCTACATAGGCAATTTGCCACACATAATGGAGCAGGCTACAGCCATCCTTACCTCAGGTACAGCCCAGGGGTCGTGACATGGCCTACAATTCCCATCTCCAATCCATACTGAAGATCTCTTATCTACAGCAAAGAGACCTGGGCTTCCACAATTCCAGTAGGCTCACAAGGGAGTCTCATGAATCCAGCCGTCCTCAATCAGTTTTTCACTGTGGATCCCACCATATCTTGAGATGCGGGCTTAGGAAATCTCTGCAACTGTTACAGATGTATCCTGAGGGCCACCCACTGAGTGGGGTTATTCCATTGGGGGAGCCCAAATAACCATACTTGCATCTGCCTTCTCCTCTCTGATAGCACATATCACAACCCTATGCTACCAGCAACAGTGCCCCACAATGGAGGGAGGCTGTGGTCAGAAGCAGCCCTTCTTTTTCAGGAGCCCCCAAATTGTAACCAAAAAAAGTGATGTAATCCCTGACCAGGATGAACTGGGGCAATCATGACATCTAATGATTCCAAAAATAAGCTCCTTTTCCACCTGAGAATAACCGCTGGTCAGATCAATCTCATTTTAAGAGTTATTTTGGTCCCTGACCCAACAGCTGAACCATAAGATGCCAATATAACTGCAATATAGGGCCTTAAGAAGTGAAGACTGGGGTGGAAGACCGTGTTTAGCTGCTTAACTGGCTACTAGAGATGTCTGCAGTAGCTTGGTCCTAAGAAAGCCCCTTTCCACAATGATTCTCACATGGACTGCAGCAAGAGCACTGATTGAGTGCAAAACTAGTGTAATTTATCAGGGACAAAAAAGCTTTAGCTTTATTAAGGTGTGAGGGGACCTGGAGCACTGCTCCTTGGTACCCTCCCTTAATATTTTTGGTGATAGTGTAATACCTTATGCCATCAGGCAATGACTAAAGTAATGCAGCACCCTGAAGGAAATGCCGATTGTTGGAGGAAACCTTCCCCTGTGAAGCCAGTACAGGACTGTGTGGAGGGTTCTCTGAATTTGCAATCATCTGTATTTATCCTGCTTCCTGGCAGCTCCAATAGGCTTTAACCATGTGTCCTAGGCAGTTCTACAAAGCAGCCACTACCGGCACTGTACATGACAGGTTTCAGGCCAGAAACAACATAATACAGGGCACCACTGAAAAAAAACCCACCAGGGTTCACAGTCATTCCAAGGATCTGACCCTGTACCTAGGAAGCCTGCACACAGCCCTGGGTTCATGGACATGAGGCAAAACCAGTTCCTTACAGAATTGGCCCTGTGCTCCTGGCACAGCCTTGCTTCCTCCACCAACCGGCGTGTCCAAATATTGGCTGCAGTTCACTGGAAGCTGTACCAATCCTCTAGGTTGCTGAACCTGTTTCTTGCCTGTGGACCCTCCTAGGCTTTGGTCAAGTGACCACATATTCTGCTCCAATAACACTCACAGTGATCATGTGGCCTCCAATGCTTGAAACCATTTTCGATGGGATTTGGTTTCTGGCTGTTCTTGGCTGCTGTTAGGTGACAAAGTTGTTTGTGTGACTGTGTCGCCAGCAGCTCCTGGTAGCAAGTAGCCGGGTTGCATTCATTCCCAACGAGCTTCTCTAGCTGGTGATAAATGTGTGACTGACAGAAGTGAGCTTATCCTTACAGCCAACACTGAACATCTTGCTTCTGAGGTCTAGGTTCTGTACACGCCACACCAACCATTCATGAAACTCTCTGCCCGCTGCTGCCTTTTCCAGCATTGCCACAGCTTTGAGTGAGGGTTTTCTCCGTGGTTTGTTTGCCCATCTAGTAACTGCAGCACTCCAAAGCTTTGTTACTCATAGAACACGGTACCAGTACCTTGTACCATGTAGGGTCAAAGAAGGTCCAGCACAAGGGCAAATGATCTGCACTTGTCTCTGGTCAAACATGGCAGGATTCCCCAGTAATCTCACCCCCCCCCCGCCCCCGGCACCATGAAATCTTGTTTTTCAATCTTGTTTTCTCACCTTGGGAACTTCTCAGTGGCTACCTTACCCTAACGGCCTTCCTGTCTCTTAGCTTCCCATAGGACACTGCAGGGCCACAGTATTGAGAGATCTTCTCTGGGCATCATCTCCACCTTGGCCCTTCCCAAGGGTGACAGTAATAAAGCTCACCTTGTGGAAGATGAGAGTGAGCTTTGACTGAGCTCCTTCCCGAGCGCACAGCCAGCCAGGAAACAGCAGCAGCACCCTCCAGGCCCCCCAACTGCCCCCGCCTTCCCAGCTAGCGCTAACCCCCGCAATACAGAACAAAGGACAACAGGGCAAGAAATCCTCCATTCCCTAAACCATCCCCTGCTCCACAGACTGGCTACGGTGACCCTGACCCGCAGGCCGCCCCCTTCCCACCCTGGCGCGGGGCAGCAGGGTGCGGCAGAACGGGGGCGCAGCCTGAACCGTTACCTGCTCAGCTCCTGCTGCTGCCCCTCTGGAAGCAGGATTTCAAAACAGCAGGTTCCCATGGCAACGGGGAGACATCCACCTGCGCTCTATGAGGGATACAGGATGACATCATCCAGAGCGTGCTCCCTGGGAGTGAGCCTGCAGGGAGTGTGAGCTACCCAGGCTCATCCCTACCCCTGCCCCCTCGCAGCCCGTACACCCAGCCAGCATGGAAGGAGTTTTCCACCACCACCATGGTTCCTGGGGGCTGGTTAGACCAGCGGGCTTCTTGGTCCTTGTTTCATGAAGGCAGGTACCTGGGAGCAATTTCACTATTAGACATATCTTTAGGGTAACATTTCCTGGACCCTAATGTACGGTGCAGCATATGGGTTAACGGGCCACATGCAGCAATCCTTACTTGGTGTCAGTGGGAGCGGAGTTTTGGCTGAGTACAGTCATAAGGGTTTTCATGCCCTGAGATTAAAATACTATCCTCGTTAAAACTCGGCTGCAGAAACCTCCACCTCTTCCTCTTCCGTGAACCGTACAGTAACAGACACAATTCAGTCACTGCATTCAGCAAAAAAGAACAGTGTATGGACCAGATCCTCAGCTGGTGCAACCAGACATAGCACCAGTGAATTCACACCAGCTCAGGAGCTGGCCCTATCATTTGAAGTGATCATGAATAATAAGGCCTGATAGAGCTAGGTACAGACAGGGAATGGACAGACATGCAACACCCCCTGCTATGCCAGTTCTGAGTCTCCAGTGACTAAAGCCTGCTGGTCACGGTGGTATGTATCCAGCTGCAGGGTTGTTTGGAGAAGGTCCCACTCGAGATGGGGCTGAAGTAACACTCCATGTTCCTATGTGGCCTCTGGCTGATTTGAACCCCTGGCTCAGGAGTGGGCAAACTACAGCCTGGGGGCCGCATCCGGCCCTTCAGACATTTTAATCCAGTCCTCAAGCTCCCGCTGGGGAGTGGGATCTGGGGCTCGCTCTACTCTGCGAATGGCATGGCTCCGCGTGGCTCCCGGAAACAGCGGCATGTCCCCTCTCCAGCTCCTACACATAGGGGCAGCCAGGGGGCTCTGCACGCTGCCCCTGCCCCAAGCACCACCCTCGCAGCTCCCATTGGCTGGGAACCAAGGCCCATGGGAGCTGCAGGGATGGCGCCTGCAGACGTGTCAGAGTGCAGACCCACCTGGCCGCGCCTCCTCATAGGAGTCGGAGAGGGAATGTGCCGGTGCTTCAAGAGCACCCTCCTGCACCCCCAACCCCACCCCAGAGCCCACACCCCCAGCCGGAGCCCTCACACACACGCCCCAGCCTGGAGCCCCCTCCTGCACCCTGAACTCCTCATTTCTGCTCGCACCCCCAGCTGGAGCCCTCACTCCCTCCTACACCCCAACCACCTATTTCATGAGCATTCATGGCCCGCCATACAATTGCCATACCCAGATATGGCCCTCGGGCCAAAAAGTTTGCCCACCCCCTGCCCTGTTATAGCTTTTCAAATGGCACGATCAAAACCTGACATGCTGTGTTCAAGGAAGTGTTGCAATTTAGGCTTCCAGTTTAATATCAACTACAAAAAAGAAAAATATGATGCCTGAACCCTCAGTCTTGCAGCATCCTGCTGTACAAGGTCCAGATGAACTTGCTTGACTTGAAAGAGCCTTTGGATTGGCGATTGCTAGGAAGAGGAGAAATAACACATTCTATTCCTGGACTGCATATTAGTCTTCCATATGGGTGCAATGCCAAAACATAAGGGCCTCCATCTGCTAGGCGGGCCTGGCCAGGCCCCATGAATGACTTTTAATGCTAATACATTCATCTAGCTTTGGTATTCCTCCAAAACAAGAGGGGAGAGCCAATGATTTAAATATTGTGTAAAACTATTGAAAGTAATGGCACTAAACACCCATCATTTGTACCCTATTTGATTTTAGAGGCACCCGCTTGGCACATAATAATGAATTAGTTATGGGGGTGGCTGGATGTTGTATGTTCAACAGCACCCTTGAAGGAACAGAACATTTAAAAAATAAAAATCTAGGTGGTCTCTATCAAATTATTTCACTCTATTATTCCCCAGAAACTAAGCTGTGACCTTCAACTTCAATAATGTGGCATGTCAGCTCCATCTGTGATCAGAGTTACAGAGGCTTTCAAGCACCAGTCAGGAAGGCTTCAATCGCAAATTCAAGAGGAGAGTTGAGCAGGGCATTCTTGAAGCTCCTCTGTTTCTGGACATACTCGAGGGCAGACAAATTTTGTTCAACTGAGGAGCCTGCTGGCCAGGAGCCTTACAGGTATGCCCAGTGTGCAAAACAGTGGACCAGGTTGCAGCCACTCTTACCTTTAATGCAGAGGCTACAAAGACTACAGGTCCCAGCATGCAGTGCAGCATCTTGCACTGAGAAGCCAGTCCATACTGGGACACAGGGTGAAATCCTCGCCCCATCGAACTCAGTGATAAAGCTCCCATTGATTTCAATGGAGCCTGGATTTCACCCACAGTCTGTGCAGATTGCACCGCCACTTGAAAGACTGGGGGGGCGTTTGGAGCCTGATTTTTAGAAATCCAGGTTGGAAAATTTTCATTGAAGGGGTCTTTGTAGAATTGCAGGGGACAACTCATTGAAGTCCATGGGCGGCCATCTGGGCCACCCCTAGGTGTGAGGACTGTTGTGCCAGCCCCCACGCACTTTCATAGCCAGCTGGTAAACCTCAATCCACCTAATTCATTGTCATGTATGTTAGCTCTTTAGTTTGGGGAAATTACTCTGGTCTGATTTCCTCCAGCACCCTTATTTCTGGCTTGAGACCCGATGAATTGTTGAGGTTGCTGATTTAAGGCACCACAACAAATGCTTAATGACTGAGCAAGCATCATGGTTTGTGACCATTGTGTCTCTCAAGCTCCTGGTTTTCTAGCTCTTTTTCTAGGACTGTATTGGTGGGGAAGAATCACAAGTGCTTTGGCCTGCACCTGAACTTGCCAAGAGAGAGCTGAAAGGCATAGATTTCTTGGCTGAAAACAACCCTAATGCTGAGAAGCGAGGCAGCTCTGAATACCGCACCATTTATTTTTGGAAGAAGTCATTTCAGTAATTATGTGTGTTTAAACGAAATGCAATTAGGGATAGAGACGGGGAAGAGAAGGTGTTACATGGGTGTCAGAACAGAAACCATTTCTTGGCTAACGGATTTATTAACACTGTGGGTCCTTTATTAGCCTGTGTGAGGGAGGGGGCAAAGGAGGCTGATCGGGGGCAGGGGGTCTGTTCCATTTATCGGTGGGTTTTTAATTGTGAAATAGGTAATGGAAACAATTGCATCTGTGATGTGGTTTTTTATGGCACTCTTGAGATTGCAATTAAAAAATGCAATAAAAAGCTGGTTTGGAAAACCAGAATGTTTTTAAAAAATCATCTGCCGTCCGTTTTTTTAGGCAAGAACATCAAAGAGGGCTCATTTATACAGCACTTGATATTATTTCATACGGAGGCAGACACCCTTTCTGAGAGGTCTTTCTCTTACAAACCATTTGGTGCACAATGGAGTGGCATGCAGGATCCTGTCTGTACACCCCATCAGAGACAATAACTTGAGGGCTTTATAACCAATTACAGTCTGGGTCCGTCTATACCAGCAACGTAATGCAGGTTGTGCTATGTGCTGGAGGGAGGATCTGGGATTGAGATGGAGCTGAGACAGACAGCAATGCAGTGGATATGTCTGATGGACAGCAGGGGGTATGATTTGGGTTGGGTTGGTTTATGGATTGCTCAGCTCTGATTTCTGAAATGAAATGGCATTTCATGTTTGTCTGTGGCCACCTCTGCATTTAAACCAAGTTCTTCTGCACCCATTCTCAGCCACAGATACTTCCCAGAGCGTAGACACGGGAGTTAGAAGTTGTCCCAGTCCCAAGGGAAGAGAGAGGGTTTGATCGAAATCAGGAAGCTAATGAGGCCCAGAGAGGCTGTTTCAGAAAGCAGAGGAGGGATCTTTGCCCATTTGGAAGAGACAAGGAAAGTTGTACACCATGGTGAGGTTGCCAGGTCTTTGCCATTTATTAACAACTATTATATTATTGTGATTGTTGCAGACTCTGGCTCTCTTATAACAATGGCATAGTAAATATTGCAGCAGGTAAATAGCTGCTGACCATCTGGGAATGACCCTTTTATCTTCACCTTTCCCTAGTGATGGCCAAATACTTTACCGATGGGAGTCTTAGAAATATGCATCGGATGCCTGATGTGCATGGCATGTTCTGTGCTCCAGGGTCTCATGAGAAGGCGCCTTCCTCCTGCCCATCCACCATCTCTCCCAACCGCTATACCTACCCTGTTGGCCTTGACGATGGGACCAAACCTTAGCTTTGACTTTGAGTACTCAGAAATCCCTTTCCATTCCCTCTCAATGAAATGAATACAAGACATGGCAGCATCACATGCATTTATGCCCCACTGGAGAGAGGGTCTGGCTGCTGCTCTGCAGCCGGTAGAGTCAGGACTGCAATTTGCTTCTTCAGAGAGGTTTGGTTTGGTTTCCCTGTGATAGTTAGACTTCCCTTTAGTAGCGAGAGCCACGGACAGAAATTGCACTCATTGCTCCTGCTGAGATCCTGCCTGTGGATCTGCTCTCTAACTGCAGGGGGAATTCAAAGAGCTATCATGCAAGGCACCAGTCGCCGGTGTGCCTCTGAGCAGCTCCTGAGGAGCGAGGGGCACTAAGCTGGTACTTTAAAAGAAGATTAAATTTTCAAAGCTAATGAGAATCTCTGCAAAAACAGAGTCCCGAGGATAAAAAAACAACCAAAAAAAAAACCCCCCATTGAATACCCATCCAATTAGGGCTTCTGACAGATCCTCATGATACGGCCACTTCTGACATTGGACAGCACAGTTTAGATTAGCGCTGCAAAAAAATCCTTTTGGCAAGGCAGATTGACATTTTGCAGAGAGGTGTTTCCAATGCTACTACCACCACTAACATCTGACCATTTTACCTGGGCATAAAGGGCGCAGTGAAGGGGTAAGGAGAAGCAAGGAAGCAGCATGAGTTGGCAGACGACCCTCAGACAACCGAACTGTCTTGGGGACACAAACCTGCCTCGCTGAATGTGGGTGACCCCTGGCCTTGGCTGGCCTCACACTGGGTCCTTTAAAAGGAACACTTAATAAGATACAGCAGCTGGAATTTATTTGTTTATTGAGCGGGGCGGCTGAGCTGAATCTCAGATCACTATGGAAACCTTTCTGCCGAAGCGATCCGAGTCAGGTAGCCATAGAACAGATGAGCGAAAGGGCAGCTCTGCAGAGGAAGAGGGGCATCGATGAAGTATTTTAACAAGTCCCGGAGGACCTGGCATTTGAAAGCTACCTGACAGGCTCAGCCGGCTCCTTGAAGGGAAAGGAAACGGAACAAGGCACTCTGTTGGGATGTTCCTTGAAGAGAAGCCAGCGGGATCCGCCACTCACCTCCACACAGAAATAAGTTCAATCAGCCACTCACGTGGTAGGATGCCCTCCCCGAAGTCATGCTAATTCTGGAAGAAAGAATCACCCTGCCTTATGTACAGAGAGCACCGGAGCTGAGGGAGGCCAAGTTCCATTGGCAGCTTACAGCCTGGGCTGGAGAACTCCTGCTTATTTACTGATTGGGGGGAGCGTCAGGCTGGCATCCCAGCAAAGCGCTCTCACTGCTGCTATGGCAATGAGGTACAAGGCCTGAAACTAGTCTCTTTAGAGACTTTCAAAAGCACCCCAGGCATTTAATAGTGGAAATCCTACTGACTGTCCATGGGACTTGGGCTCCTAAATGCTTGGAACGTGCACGGTGCTTCTCAGACATAGATTTCCGAGCACTCTACGGGGCTGGGGGCGGGGAGGGTCAGTATCATTACCCTCATTGTACAGCTGGAAGATGCTGAGGCCCAGAGGGGTTTTAGCCAAAATTTTCATTCCTAAAGCACCCAAATCCATATAGAGAGGCCTAAATATAGAGCCTGATTTTCAGTGGGAGCTGCAGGTGCTCTGCACCTCTGAGAACAACTTATTTAAGTGTCAAAATACTGAGTTGGGTGCCTAAAGTCAGGCACCCGAGTTTGAACATTTCATCCCAAGTGACTGGCCCCAGGTCACACAGCAAGTTAGTGGCCGAGCCAGAAATTGAACCCAGGCCTGCTGGCTCCCCTACCTGTGCCCTACTCCCTGGCCTGTGTTACGACCACTGCTGGCCCTTTCCCATGGTAGAGAGAGGGTGATATTCATGGAACACCCAATGCTGAGAGCAGCTGGGCTCAGCCCCAAGCTATCTGTAGCATTGCAGTGAACAGCGGAGATCAGCCCAAGCTACACAATCCACAAACCAGCTCAAATTAAAAGCACTAAACACAGGAGCTTAGGAGTGGTCATCAACCGTTGGGATGTCCAGACTGGCATCCTGCCTTCCACAGCAGCCAATACTTCACATGACGTATCAGCTGAAGACAAATCCTCCCCCACTCCTAGTCCAAGCGGGGAGGACTTAGCTAGGAACAAAAATTGCACTGATACAGCTTACATCAATGTAACCCAGCCCATTGTGTGTGCTCTAAGCTATGTCTTGCATCAACTGTAATGTGGACAGGTATCCCAGAACTCCTGGCTCTGCTTCCAGGCTCATGGCATGCGAGCCAGTTTTCCCAGTGGATTGTGGGATACATCCCAGAGGCTAGAGGAAAGATCAAAATCCCATGGTCCCTCCCACTGTATCCCAGAATGCACCTGTTGCCCAAACCATTTCAGAGCTCCTCTCAATCAGCAGGGAAGATGACCAGGGGAAAGCTGCACAGCTATCCCTTATTAAGACTGTGGTATTGCCAACCCCACGCATTCAAAAGCCATGAGTCTGACCCCCCCCCCTCCAAAATCATAAGAGTGGCTTAAAAATCATGAGATTTTTTTTTTAAATGTTGGTTCTTTTTCACCTTTCAGAGCCAGATTTTCAAGCCTTTTCCTGCAACCATGAGGAACTTACTTCGTCAGCTTTTTTGACCCCCCCCCAAAAAGTCTCACATAATCACATGGCTCCAGGAGCTGGGGCTTTAAGAAACACACCCAAAATAAAAGTAATATATCTCAACTTTAGTAAGGCGTTTGATAGTCTCACATGACCTTCTCATAAACAAACTAGGGAAAATAGCCTAGACTAACCTAGCATAAGGTGGGTGCACGATTGGTTGGAAAACCGGACACAGAGTAATCATCAATGATTCTCAGTCAAGCTGGAAAGGCATATTGAGTGGGGATGTGCAGGGATCTGGCCTGGGTCCAGTTCTATTCAATATCTTCAGAAATTGTGTATAATGGCATAGAAAGTACACTGTTTGCAGAGGATACCAAGCTGGAGGACATGACTAGAATTCAAAGTGGTCTTGGCAAACTGGAGAAATTCAATAAGGACAAATGCAAAGTACTACACATCACTTACAAAGGACTAATCAATTGTACAAATACAAAGTGGGAAAGGACTGCCTCGGAAGGCATACTGCAGAAAAGGGTCTGGGGGTTATAGTGGATCACAAACTAACGATGAGTCAACAGTGTAACACTGTTGCAAAAAAAGCAAACATCAATCTGGGATGTAGTAGCAGGAGTGTTGTAAGCAACCCCGTAGAAGTAATTCTTCTGCTCAACTCCGTGCTGGTAAGGCCTCAACTGGGATATGGTGCCCAGTTCTGGACACCAGACTTCAGGAAAGATGTACACAGACTGGAGGAAGTCCAGAGGACAGCAACAAAAATGATTAAAGGTCTAGAAAACATGACCTATGAGAGAAGATTGGGAAAAAATGGGTTGGTTTAGTCTGGAGATGAGCCCTGATAATAGTCTTTAAGTACGTAAAAGGTTGTTATAAAGAGGAGGGTGATAAATTGTTCTCCTTAACCACTGAGGATAGGACAAGAAGTAATGGGCTTAAACTGCAGCAAGGGAGATTTAGATTAGACATTAAGGAGAACTTTCTGTCAGGGTAGTTAAGCACTGGAACAAATTACTTAGAGAAGTATCTATTATTGGAGGTTTTTAAAAACAGGTTAGACAAACACCTGTCAGGGATGGTCTAGAACAGTGGTTCTCAAACTTTAGCAACCCGAGGACCCTCATTTTGATTTAAAATTTGTTGTGGACCCTTCAACCCTCCCACTCAGCTCCAGGCCCTGCCCCCATTCCACCCTTTTCCCCTAAGGCTCCACTCCCCACTCCAGCCCTGCCCCTCCTCTTCCCCGCCTCTTTCCACCCCCTCCCCCAAGCGCACCCCATCCTCACTTCTCCCTCTCCCTGCCAGCACCTCCTGCAGGCCGCTGAACAGCTGTTCCCCAGCATGCAGGAGGCACTGGGAGGGAGGGGGAGGAGCTGATCAGCAGGGCCCATGGACCCCCAGGGCATACCCTGGGAGACCCCAGTTTGAGAAACGCTGGTCTAGGAGATAATACTTCGTCCTGTCTCAATGCAGGAGGCAGGGCTAGACGACCTATCAAGGTCCCTTCCAGTCCTACATTTCCATGATTCCAGGAGACTGACAATACAATTGTGAGAGTTGGCAACATTGCTGGGCCTTCCTGATCACTGCTGAGCTCTGCTTATGACTCAGACTATCTGCATGGCGTAAGAGAAGGAGCCTCTTGAAGGCATGGGTGAGGCCGTATGTCTTCTCCCTCCCCCACAAAACAAATCCTCCGACACAGCTCCTGGCTCTGGTCCCTCACCCTCGGAAACCATTTCAGCATGGGAAAGTGAGACGCCTCTCAGGGGAAAAGTACCTGGCTTGGGGGAAAATTGCTGTCCTGAATGAGTTGCAGCTTGGCTGGCCGCTATTCCCTTTGCCCCATTGTTCTCATCAGTTCTGCCTCTTCATGTTTGCCTGCAGTGATGAGGAGGAACTGGGAGTCCTGCGATCAAGAAGGTGTCATGAAGCGACGGGTCTGAAATGAAGGGGAATAGCGGTGAAATGGCCACAGCTGCCAAGTGCTGATGCCAGGTAGCGTCTACGTGGGATGAAAGATGGAGAAACAATGGTGTGAAAAGGGAGGGAGAGAGCAAGCTCTGCAAGGGCTGACAGGTCTTGTCAGAGACACCTGCTGCTTTCCCAACAAGAGCCTTTTAATTGCTTCTAGCCCCTCATGTTCCCTGGACGAATATGACGCTTTGCTTTGCGTTTCTGACACTAAGTTTTGTTTGCTGCTGTTGACTCAGTCCCCTGACTCCCACGTTTCTGGTGAAACTGTGTCAACAATGGAGCCAGTGATCCCGAACACCCACTGCACCAAGCCCAAGTGGAGCAAAAGAAATGGCTGGGACCTGCACAAAGAGAACAGTGTCTAGGATTTAAGGTGCGACACGTGGCTCAAGAGAGCAAAAGGCTAAAGAAAGTCAAGGTGATTTAAAATATCACTATATTCCATCAATAGGAAGCTGTAGATTCAAATGAAAAGAACATTCTCTGATTGCAAAAGACACAGTCACTTGGAGTTGATACTGTTATGTAACTGTTCTGTCTTTGGATCTCTTTCCGAAAAATATGAGTAAAGTGAACCACTGTTCTGACTGCATCAAGGGTCAGACTGAAACTTTCTCCACAGCCAGGTGTCACCATTCTCTGTGTCATCAGGGCCTCACTAATTTGAACTAACAACTGGGAAACTCGTTGCCAATTACTCGACACTATAAGTTGCTGAGTAGTATGCAATACACAATAACAAACCACAAGACCAGAAGGATAACGTTTCACAGCATTGCCAAAGTGGACTTGGGCCATTTGTTTTGACAGCAGTCATTTTAATTATTTATTATAGTATTTCATAATGCACTGAGAAAAAATAATGAAGTCTTGGACTGGTCTCATCTCATTAATAAGTAGGCTTGGCAGAATTCAATTTTTTTATAATTTCAACATAATATCAATGTTTATTTAAGCTTTTTTTTTTTCTTTTCCAGTTTTCAATTTTCACTGTTGCACAGAATGAAGCGGTTAAAGGGTTGTGGGTTTTTTTCCCAGTTGATTTAAATTTTCATAGTTGTGGGAAATTTATGGAGGGGACCAGCAATGCGGATGTGGATGAGTCAATAATTATCAAAATATACAAAAGTAAACAGCCTTAAACCAAACTCTCATAAGTTCTCAAGCAGCATTTCCCTTACTTTGCCTATCTGTACATTTCAATTATGGACAGAAATATGGTTTTCACCAGTTTGTGTGTACATACAGTGAAATTGATTTTTATCAGCAAGCATTTGTAAATATCAAAGCCTTCCAAGCCTACTACTAAGCCATAGGTGAGGAGCGGGGAGACAGTTTGAGATTCACGCAAAATGACAGTTTGCATTAGCAAGCATCAACCACACATGCACTGTAAGAAAATCTGTATCCTCCTGTGAATCCACCCAGTAGTCATTAGGCTGCATAGTTTGGCCACTCAGAACTTCAGGGCAACAGTGGAGACCTTACTGCTGAAAGAGCCTCTGGAGAGACAGGAGTTGTTAGCAGTACACAGCATGTGTGCAGTTCCAATTCCACCCAGTAGAAGGCTGTGCAACACCTAGTCTGGCCAGTAGAGCTCCTCAAAAATCAGAATTGCCATCCTGCAGGAAAATCTGATGTTTCAACATGTGTTTTCAGGACAAAATTGGATTTTCATCCTACAGGAAATTCTGCTCTTTTAACATCTCTTTTCATCTGGAATCAGGACAAAAGTATCAATTTTTCATACAACAGAAAAGTTCCAAAAAATATTCCAGAAATGTCAGAATGCTTTATTTTGGCTAGGTTTGACACTAATTTATGTCCCTTCGAGTTGGTGTGATGCCTCATGGGATTTGTAGTTCAGATGCCTCATGTTCCCATTCTCCTCTATTGGCCAGGTTCCCCAGCTGGACTACATCTCCCAGGATACACTGTGGTCATGTGACTCCCATGATGCACTCTGTGGTTCAACCCCCCACCCTAAAGCCATGGGCACATGGCGTCTCAGCTGAACACACCTGAAACAAAACATTTCAATTTGAGTCAACCTGACTTGAAATAAAATATTTTTATTTTCTTGATGGACAGTTGGAAAATTTTGGCCAACCTGAAAGTCTTCTTGCAGACAATGTCAATTTTGCAAAAACTGCATTTTTCCATAGAAAAAAATTTGATGGCAAATTCCTGACCGCCACTATTAGCTGGTCCTTAAATACACGTCATGTAACCTTGAGCAGATAACATCTGGGTGCTGCTGTTCCACTGTGTGTTAAATGGGGACAGCGTGATGCTCGTCTAGTTTTTTTAATGCACTTGAAATCAATGGCCGGAAAGCACAAAATAAGAACTAGCTCTTATTCTTTTACAGGTAATTGTACCAGAATCTTGCAGTTCCCCTTGTGGCGTTAAAGATGCACTCTAATTGATCTGATTAAATCAGTGCTTATCAAGACGACTGTACCAAAGACACGGTGATAATCACATGAGTATTAATCTGTAGGGGGTTCAGCATTTTAAAACGGATCTTAATGCTGGGAGCTAGGACTTCACCCCGAACAGCAAGAGAGGAGGCATTTGCAAAGTAAATGAATAACCCAGGCAGGGGATAAATCACATGCAGGTTGTGTTTGTTTGGGTCTGGTGTTTTAACAGAATAGCTGGACTAGATTGCACAAATATTAATACAAACCTGTGGTATAGGAATCATTAAGGCAGGGGGCCAGGGTCGATTCCTAGTCTAGTAATTATTCTGCCTACATTGATTGCCCTTCTGTAGTGTCAACTGCATGCATTAGTCTTCCCTTCTTTGCCTACAGACCCTGGTCTGTAGAGACCAGGCTGAAAAAAATAGCACCCAAGTTCCACCCCAGAGGTGACTGCATTTCAGTGGCTGGTAAAGTGATCCCTGTACAGGATGAACCGATTCTCCATTGCCCTTCCCTTGCCTGGTCATTTACATCAGTGCAAAAATGCCAGCCCATCAGAATGGTTGCATTTGACACCCGCTGTGTTCTTGTGTAAATGACTTCACAAGATGCAGGGCAGAGGGGATTCAGGGCAGAGGAGATTCAGGCCCAAACTCTATAAAGCACTTTACACTAAGGAATACAAAATGTGATTGAATTATCATCACTAGTCACTCAAATAACATCAGTGGAGGCAAATGGAGTTTTTAGCACCGGTTCCCCCTTATAACCTCGGCAACTTTAAGGAGACCCCCACAAGAGACTACATGGTTACCCTGAAGCAGCAGCACCTGCTTTGGTTGGACATTTAAAATGGATGCTAATTGCACAGGCATCCGATAAAGCAGTACATGTCCTGATATTAAACCTCTATGCAGCTTGAAAACAGAGTTAATAATCCCACCCTGAACTCTTTCTTCAATATTCAAATTGCTGTAAACTTGCCCCAGAAAGAGATGCTCACTCTGGGAATTGGCACCTTCAGGAGCAGAGACTGAATGGGGCCATCTATAGAGCTGCTTGAATCGAGTGGCTGTCCTGAAGCTGCACAACTTACTCCTGGACTTGTGTGAATAGCAGATCCAGGAAGGCAGCAGCACTGAGCTTAAAGCTAAGTGTAACAGTCAGCAGAAGCTAGGCAGCACTGCCAAATCTCGCAGTTTTTTTGTGAGTCTCATGCTCTTGGATGGGTTTTTCCCCCCTACAGCCCCACCCAGCTACTGGAGTCAAGTGATTATGAGAGAATCTCAGGTTTCTTTGATGTAGGCATCTAGCCCTCATGGCTGTAGAGAAAAGTCTGAAAATGCGACCCCCCACACACACACCTCAAGTGCTCCAAAAACAGTTGCCAAATTAAAAAAAAATCCCAAATGCATTTATTGTTAAAACACGTTTTTCTTTTTGTTTTTTTAAGGCAATCTCATAATCTTTGAATACTTGGGGCTGGCAATACTCAGGAGTTGGGGCAGTGCGATACTGGCAAGACCCAGGCATGGTACTGTCTCCTTTTCAACTCATCACCCACACAAGACATCCTCCACTACCTCTGTGCATTCACACACAACCGGGGCGGGGGGGAGCACAGAGGAGCTACAGAACTGCAGCAGGAGAAATTCATCATTTTTCACTAGCCAGTTAAACACATCCCAATATGCCCACTAAGTCATACCTTTAAGACTGATTTCCCCCACTCCCATCCCTACTTAGGGACATTAGCAGAAGAGTCTCGGAGCACGACAATTGCTACATTAGCCTGCAGTCCCAAACCTGGGAAATGTAGGTCACTGATCTTAGAGGTGGCCTAGTTTCACAGCCTCAAATAGAAACTTTCCCAGATCGAGGTTCTCTCGGTCCAAAAATAATCTGAAGCACACGCTTGAAAGTTCCAGCTTCCCTTTATATTCAAATAGATGGACATGACCATCTCCTTAACGAGACACTGTACAGATATTTCTATAAAGCGCTGTGTGCTTACACATTACTTTGACAGACACAAACACGACCTTGATCTATAGATATGAGATATGCACATGCAAATAGAACTCCCTGTGCGTATTTTTTCATAATAAATTTGGGATAGAATTGAAATGCTACAGTGGATGGATTTTTTATAACGAGTGCTGGCTCTTTCTAAAAGTAGCCCAAGCGGAGGGCATGAACAAGGGTAGGGCAGATGGGTGACCCAATCATGGCAGCTCAGTAATGCCAATAGCTCAGGTTTCCTGGAGTGCCTTCTTTGGCAGCAATGGAGTATTCGGTGAGCTCAGGAATCAGACACACAAACGCAGCTCCCTGGCATGGGGAAAGACCCAGCTCCATGCTTTGGACCAATTGGCAGTCGTGGAAGGGATAGCGATCTGGCTACTGGTGCATCAATCTAGAAGAGGTGTGAGCATGCTAGTATCGGAAGCTCCAGGGGTGACATTCTGGTTCCATCCAAGTCAATGGGAGTTTTGCCATGGACTTCAGTGGAGTGAGGATTTCATTCCGCACTGGGACAGAGGGCAAGCAGGCTGGTTTCCTTGAAGACCATGCTTGCTATGCCACGCTGCTTTGTTCTTCTGCCACCCACGATGCCAGCCACACCACTCCCTTCAGTCTACCCTCCACCTCTTGTCTCCACACCTTCCTCCATGCCACCCCAACTCCAGCAATAGCTTTTGTTGTTCAGAATGGTTCAAATATGCAGCCTGGAACCCAAGCCCAGTCAAACACCCTCAAGAAGAGAACCCAGGCCGGCAGCCCCTCTCAGAATTAGCAGGATGTCTGAAATGACACTAGTACATTGATTATAAACATCACCGCCCAGGAGTTAAGCAGAAAGAAGGAGAAGATGAAGAGGAAAAAATATTCTGTACCTTCAAACAGCACCATCAGAGAAGAAATGGAGAAGCCACATCCCTTTGGATTGAATGTTATGCAAATATTCCGAGTGCTCAGATACCATGGTGATGTGCACACAGCAGATCAGAGCAGCCAGATCAGGTCATCCAGCTTGTTAAGTTACTCTTCTAGAGCCATGCTATGATCAAAACCAGGGCTTCTAAAATTCTCCTCTGAGTATTTGGTAGTGTAGCAGGAGATAGCAAAGCCTCAGGGACAGGCTGCTGACGTCAGTATTATTCCTGCTTGCACAGTTGGGCGAAATCAAAATGACAAGCTCTGTTCTGACCAGCGATTCAGGACTGAGGATCCAAAAGAGAGAAATCACATCACGGATAAAGCCATGCACGCTTGTTGGGGAGGTCTCCTCCCAACGCAGAGTTCTTTCCTCTTTGTACAAGTTGTAATTAGCTCCCTCTTTCCGTCAGCTGAAGGAAAGTGGTTCAATCCAGCTTCAGTTTGTCTCAGTGAAGAATGCTCTTGGTGAGCCAGTCCGGCGTAAGGGTCCCGTTCACTCTTTAGGGGTCAGACTTGGACAGACAGAGGTGCCTTGACATGACAGCTAGCTTGAAATTCTGCACAGCTTCTCCCAGGACACAGTTTTGGTCCCATATTGTCTGTTTATGTAGGTCACTGCAGGAACCATGTCCTAACAGATCATGAAATGTCACTTTAGCCTCTTGTTTGATGTAAAAGAGGGTTTTCTCACCTCCTACAGCTCCAGGCTGCTGCTGCGAGATCTAGTTCCTCTCAGTGAGTCCACTTTCCGCAAAGCAACTGTAAACACTGACTTTGGAGTGACAAGCCCATGCTGCAGAACTCTGCAGAAGGTCACGGGACCTTTACATGAACCACTCTTTCTGGTAGGGAAGGAAGTTGATCCATCACCGTCTATGTAGCCCACAAAGTATGTCCATGAGCCTCCTGTCTGATCTGTTCAGGGAGGACCTCATGCAGTCCCGTTTTTGGAGGCTTGATGCCAGTTTTTTGTTGTTTTTTTTAAAGTCAGCTGGAGCATGTTGTATAAGCTCTCGGTCTCTAAGGTTCTTATATGGCCCCCATTACTGTACTGGGCCTCTTCCTTGTAATTACTTTCAAAACATCCCTAGTTTACACATGGGAAACAGAGGTTAAATGACTTTCCCAAGGTCCCCCAGGAAATCTGTGACAGAGCTGGGAACTAAGTCCTGAGCCTGAGTACTCGATTGCTGGACCATCTTTCCTACAGTTGCCAGCGTGGTGTCTGTTTATAGTCTCGTGTACAGCTGTATAAAAAGACGACTAGATCGTGTTTTATCCAGGCATAGAAAATACAGACCAGGGTCTTGCTGTCACTGAAATCAATGGAATAACTCCACATTTACACCAGCGTAGCAAAGCAGGATCTGGCCCAATGATTTTTATTCCCACTCAGGCAAACGGGGAAAAGCAATTAGCACAGTAAGTATGAAGAACACCTTGTGCATCTTAAGGATTCATTGGCCAGAAATTAATAGAATGTTAAATCTAACGTCCCCACACATGCCATCTGCTCGTTCAGCAGCACCTCCGCTAGACTGCCTGTTTCTGGCAAATGTTCCACCAAGAAGCAGACTTATTTTGCCCAGGCACAGCTAGTATCCGCTGCCTTTCAGACAAATCCAGACCTCACTAGACCTGTGTTTACTCAAACGAAGCGCCCAGTGAAATAGCATGTCTTCTGGTCACCCATATTGATAACTGGTCAGCAGGGAGTTTAACCAACAGGTGCATGAATCTTCCATAGCAGAGAAGCTACATTTTACCCACAGCAATGAATAACCAGCAAAGCTGATTCCTCCAGGACATTTCAGGTCTTCGGATGGTGCTGTGCATGTGACTCTAGGTGGCACTGTGCATATTGACATTATAGCATTATACAAAGTTGTTGGTGTCAGTGGGCAGGTCTACACTACGGGATTAAGTCGACCTAAGTTACGCAACTCCAGCTACATGAATAACATAGCTGGAGTAGATTTAGGATTTTTCAGTTTGGCTACATGAATAACGTAGCTGGAGTAGACGTATCTTAGGTTGACTTATTGCAGTATCTAAGCCACACTGGGTCGACTGGAGAAATTCTCCCATCAACTTACCTTATGCTTCTCGTTCTGATGGAGTACCAGAGTCTACAGGAGAGCGATTGGCAGTCGATTTAGCGGGTCTTCACTAGACATGCTAAATCGAGCATCCATCCACGGTAAGTGGAGACAAATCCTGTACCTTCATCTGTTTGCTACGATACAGTGTGAACATTTGATTGTAAGCATCAACCACAGTTTTGCTTTTGCTCTTATTACCATGGATCATTGGCTCATTCATGCAACAGAAAGGAAAAAAACAAAAAACCCTCAAGAGAAAAACAAAGAAGCCGAAACTGAGTCTAGTGACACACCACCACAGGTGGGAGATATTGAGAAGCAAGCCACACAAACAGTGAAGATAAGGCCATGACACAGCATAAAGTCAAATGGAGGAATTAGCAAGAGGAAGACATACAATACTGCTTCGCTACTTGAGGACTGAAAATGTGGAGCAACCACTGTGTTTTATGCTCAGAAATGCTTGCACAAGATAGCTTAATATTTAGTGAGAGTTGCAAGTTGATTTTTTTAAATCGGTATAGGTACTTGTGCGGTGGGGAGAGGCATAAACTACTCCAGACACACAGAAGGGGGGTGCGATTAAATAAGTTTGAGAACCAGTGTTCTATAGGTCATGCTGGTTTAACGTACTGTACTGGTTTATACAAATGGTGGCCAGATCTGAACTCATCTTATATGGAAGGAACTCCTGCTACTGCACCGGGCAGCAGGATAAACCCTTAAATTAAGATTATTCCCCATATGCAATGTTCCATCTTGATCCCCGTGATTGCTTGTATCAAAACCCAGCATCGCGTGCTAGGAATGGTCATCTCAACAGTTCCCCCCTCTGTTAAAGACAAGTGCTGCTTCCACTTGTTTCCTTCCATTCAAACTTAGTAGAACTCTCTGCACCTGGATGAGCAGCCAATGCACTCCTCCGCTGGCCAAAGGTTTGGTGCCCCAGGTTTAAATGCTTTAGTGCAAATACACAGTCTGGCCACTCGAGGGGGGCAAAGGGCCACACCGTGAGAGAGAGCGTTACACCCCCACCAAAGTCCCAGAATCAGTCTCCAGGGACACAGTTCTATCGTTAACTTCTCATGTCTTTTTTAAAACATATACAACCTTGCAAGAAGCTCTTTCCCCCGCTTGTGCTTTCGCACTATTGAGTTATTCTCACTCATTCCTTTGTTACGCCAGCTCTAGTTTGACTCTTTTACATGAATGTTTCATTTTGAAAGGCTGGTATTATGTGGCAGGATTATAAACTTACTCCTGAAATGCTCCATTAATAAATAATAATCGTGTTTATAAATATGCAACATAGACTATTAGTCAATTCCACAAATTCTTGGCTGCGGGAGCATAAAAGTACACCCTGCAGCTTTTATACATAGAAGAAATGAAAATAAATTCAGATAGTCTTTATAGCCCACAAATAACAAACGCTGAATAATTAACATACCCACTATCAGAAGTAAAGAACAAACCATTTGTTTCTTTAAACATGAACAAATAATGTGCAGTAAATAGGTGATTTAAAATGATTACATAGCCATGCAGGGATAACATTATTTGTCGACTTGAACAGGTCAGTAAAAAGCAGCTGTTTAGTGCCAACCACGCCAATTCCTTAAATAGCTTGGAGTGTTACTAATCATCATTTTATTTAAGCTCAGCAGGATTTGGGAGTGCTAATCCTACTACAATATATTTGGCTTTCAACTGTAGGAGAGCAGGCTGGAATCCAGAATTAAATTCTGTTTTTCGGGAAACAGTAAGTTTACCATAAAACGAATTTCTGTAGGGCATCAATGGTATTTGCAAATTCAGCAAATAGTTTTGGCTGGGGGAAAAAAAAAGGAAATCAAAATCAGAAAATGCCAGTGTTTTGATATTTTAAAATATGACTTTGGAATGTTACATTTGATTTTTTTTTTTTTTTAATTGCAGCGAGGAAAACACCAAAAATCAATCTTGGCCTGAAGTGAATGTTTGCGGGGGGGAATTTAGGATTTTTCAGTTTGGCTGGGCCACCAAAAAAAACCCCACAATATTTGTTCGGGTCCAGCAAGGAGCCACAAGGGACAGAGCAAACAGGCATGCCCAGGGCAAATGGGTGAGGTACAGACTTGTGCAAAACAGCCTCAATACAGGTCTCGGAATGTGCTCTCGTAGATCGAGAGGGCAGTGCATGCTGGGATATGTAGTCTCAGGATGCCAGACCTCCATATTCAGTAGCAGGACATCTGGAATACACTTTTGATCTAATATCTGGGATAGTTTGAGCTTGGGCAATTGGAAATTTCACCTGTACCATGGGCTGACCATCACTTCCTGTGATTCCAGGCTAGGTGTTCTGCTCCTGTTGGGATGACTGATTTGGTATGATGGGCAGACCCCGGAGGTTAATGGAGCCTGAGCATTCCCCGAAAGCTCTGGTAGTGAATAATGCTTTTCTGACCAGACCAATCTGTCATTGGTTTAGTAGGACCTTATAACAATCTTTTGGTACTCAGCTATCAAAGAAATGGCCCTTAGACCTCCTTTGCACCAGCCTTGTCCACACAGGTGAGGCTAGTTCATGGCTGACCCCATAACAACTGGAGGGGAGATAGCTTGAGTGCTGGTGACAGAAGTTTCATCACAAGTTGACTGACTGCATTCAAGAGTCTCTCACACTGTGTCTGAGGGCAAGGAAGAGTGACCACCTTCAGGACATGCTGAATGGCCCTCATTGGTAAAGCTTTTCCATCATAACCAACAGGATTGAGTCCTTCATACAGAAGACTCTCTGCTTGGGTTGTGTAACCACGGAAGGGACAATAGTGAAAAAAATTCATTAAATCCCCTACACACCCTCTATGCCATTCTAATTCACTTGGGAAGCCCTTGGATACTATGGTGGGTGATCTCTTCAGCGGTACACAAAACAATCGAGAGAAAGACCAATCATTTCTGACACTGCCCAAAGGGCACCACTGTGACAGACTCTTGCAGGCACGTGCCAGCAGAAATGAAGTAGGAAGATGTCAAATGTTGTTAACCTGATCTAAACCTTTACAAATCCAAACCTAATGAGGAGAAAGGTGGTGTCTTTTTAAAAAAAAATAAAATAACCTTTTCTCCAACTAAATGTATGTCAGGGCAGCAGCCTGCTGAAGAAAAGGCCACATACAGTAAAAAAATTATTTATTCCAGGAAGCAGGGGCAACCCATGAACTCAGTGGCAAAGGCTGCAGGGGCACTGACTGAAAGAGCTAAGATGGATGAAGCATTTTCCACTTGTCATCAGCACAGTGATTATTTGAGGCTGATACAAGATTCAAGGTTGATATGAGATACACAAGCAAATGTATGCCCCTTCTCATCTCCTCCCACAGCCCGAAGAGATGCCTGCTCTTTGCATGCAAGTTTCAGCTCAAAGATTTAATGTGGTCCAGCCTTAGGACTAGGAGCTGAGAGAAAAAGGTTCCATCCCTGCCTCAATCACAGACTTCTTATGACCTTAGGCCAGTCACTGTCATCTCTGTGCCATCTATAAAATGGGAATACTGCCATCATTATTATTTCAGCTACAAATCACTGCTCTTGGTGCAGGAATCTAGATGGTCACAATGGCCATTCTAGCTTTAAGAATCCATGAAACAACAAAGTGGTTCTGAGTGGAAGGTAGTTGATGAACAATAAACTTTAGGATTGTGTAATAATATAAATTGAAGTTACATATTTAAAGAGAGACAGGTAATACAAACCAAGAAGAGTCAGAAAGGTGCTCAAATAAGACAGTACTAGGGGCCATAGATGTAGAATATGTAGAAGCAAGGCTAACACCGTTTGAAACATGGACGGTTGTAGGTAGAAATGGAGCTCTAACAGTAGGTCATCTAGTTTATTTCCCATTCTGTGGTTGAAGTTCTGAGATACTCCTCACCCTACCATAAAATTCTTGTTATGTGTAAGAATCTGCAGCTTAGATTCTCGGATGCTTTGTGGTGTCTCCTCTAAAACGGCAGTAATTAGGACAGAACAGGAACATTAAGGATTTGCTTGTGTTCTCCTGTTAGAGTAATGTAGTTTAACTCCTTCAGGGTTAGCCTTCCACTACACCAGAAATATCACAGAAATGTAGGACTGACAGGATCCCGATAGGTCACCTAGTCCAGTCCCCTGCAGTGAAGTAGGACTAAGTGTTACCTAGAATCACCATCCCAGACAGGTGCTTGTCCTGGCCAAAGTTTGCAGATGATACCAAGCTGGGAGGGGTTCGGCCAGTGATGAAGTAGATCTCTGGACTGGGGGAGGGGATCACGAGCCACAGCACTCAACAGAGCCTCATGCGCCATTCAAGTCCTCCAAAGTCGTCCAGCAAACAGGAACGAGGAGTTAGAGCTCATGTAAATAACCAGAAAACCCCCCCCACACACACACACACAAAAGCAGGACAGAAAAAGCCTAGAAATCAACCTTACACATTGTAAGCAATAAAGGACCTTATCTATTTTTTATTTTGCCTTTCAGCTTTAAAAACAACTGCTTCAGGAAAACTAAGTGGCAAATAGAAAAGGAGGACTTGTGGCACCTTAGAGACTAACCAATTTATTTGCGCATAAGCTTTTGTGAGCTACAGCTCACTTCATCGGATGCATTCAGTGGAAAATACAGTGAGGAGATAAATCTTTTAAGCATGTTCAGCTCATTTAGTTAGCCATGAATGAGTAGTCACTGGGAAACTAAGCCCTTATGAGATACTGTCAAACAACTGCAGAGGGAGAACATTCATGCTAGAAATTAGAGGTAGAAGAAACCTCTTGTATCAGATCATTCAGTCCATCCCCCTGCCAAGTCACTATTATGCTTTTATCTTTACTAATCCAGCCGAGCTATCAGTGTCCCAAGCAAATTAGCGTTTCCACTATTTTCCTTGGAAACAGTTTCATACTCTAATAGATCTCACTGTCAGGAATGAGTCAGCTCTTCAATATTCAACACTTTTTAAGAAGGGCATCACAAACCACGGCCACCCAAGTTTTGTTCTTATTGCTGTTACTGTTATCCTTACGATCACCACCACTGTATGAGAGAAAAACACATTTTTTTTTTCAGTTTGTCCACTTTGCATCCAAGTCAGCATTGACAATGCAAGCCCTGTCCTAGGCACAGCACAAGTGTGGTTACCAGCTCCAGCAGCAGAGCTGAAACTGAAAAGGCAGCAGGCAGACACATGCACATTCAGAAAGGGAGAGGGCTGAAGTGCATTTGGCATTACCCTCAGCACCATGCAAAATCCTTCTAAACATCAGAGGAGAAAAGTTATTTTTAAAACATCTAAACAAAAAGGCAGGGCAAGCTCCGTCAGAAAACTTAGCTTTTAATAATTAATCAAACAACTTGGTAATACCCTTTCACATTTATCCCATTACTCCTACTTATACACCCCAAATAAGTCAAGCTGACTCCATAGTATTTGTAGAGTTCAAATATTTGTGGTATTATGCCTGCCTTCCCTTCCCACCTACAGCCCCAGCCTTGGGAGTCTCTTTGCCAAGCTATATGTTTTAAACTCTTAATCTTTCCTCACACACCACTTTCTCCAGGCCCATGATCATTTTAGCTTCTCTTCTCCAAGCTCCTTCCCATTTGTCCCCATCTTTCTAATGAGAAGTTGCCTGGAAATGAATTAAGTATTCACAAGTCAACCCAGAAACAGTATTAGCTACCTGCTCTCATTACATGGTCTCCTTATGTCTGCAGCCCAAAACTGGGAGAGAGCGCCTCCCAGCTCTGTAGCTTTCCCGAGAGCACAGTGCAAACTGCATGAAAATATTCAATTTAGTATCTTGCTGCTTCTGTCACAAACCTCTAGGCTTCATGCCCTGCTCCACGAGGAGTGAGTTAAATACCTTAGGAAAAGTATAACAAAGATGGCCTTCACCTCCCCACAAAGAGCTGCAAAACAGCTGATCTGTTGTGGTTGGTGGCTGAAGCCTGATGGCATTTTAATAGGTTTATTATGAATCAGGATGTTTAAATTCACTTTGCAGGCAGCAGGACATAATTTAAGAGACACCAACTGGACAGCAGCTGCTCTTCGTCTGCAGCACAGAATTACCTTTAGACTATTACTGCAATTGTTATCAAGTGAGAAATGAAAATGTCAGGACCAAGACGATCTGATGCAACAGGGAGAGGCAGCGAACTGGCTCATGCAAGGGATGATGCATACAATAATCCTTTGTTGGCAGGCTCTCTTCACACTACTCCAGGGTCTAGAAAGGTATAAGACTGTACTTGAAATAAGGGTTGTACGAGAAGAGGACTGGCCCATGAAGAGCCTAAGCAGACTATCGCCTCCATGATAGTAGCATCGATAGAAAGCATGTATCTGACACAAACCCCTTAAGCTGTCTTGAACCAAAGCTTTATTATCCAGCATAACAAAGATACTTTGCACTGCCAGAGTGATTGCACCTAAACACCTGAGCACTTCACGAACACCCAATCCAGTCGTGTCGGGTAGGCTGGATCCTGGCTTCACAAATGGGAAACCTGTGGGCTTCCCTTTAAAAATGGGAAACAAAAGAGACTACCCTGAAAGCTGCCTGCAATTAGGTTAGTCTGCATCCCGCTCAGGGAAACCACAGGCTGCCGTGTTCCCAGTGGGTGGGGTGAAAAAGGCCCAGCTCAAAGGCTTTCAAAGGCAAAAAAGCTTGGAAGCTTGGGGCAGCCAGGTATGCAGGCTCCAGGGTAGCAAAGGTGGGTTCAGTGAGCTGCAAAATGTTCATCCTATTGACTAGGAGCTGAAGAAAACTCAGTGACTTTTGTCTGCATGATTCCAGGCTGTTGAGTTGAGTTGTGGTGAGGACAACCTGGATTGTGTTGATTCATTTTCTTCCCTGAGACAGCCGGTCACTGCGCCATGTTGCCTGTGTTGCCCTCCTTGTATCTGTCTATTTTGGACCTCCGGACAAAGGGGCTTGCACATTAGATTCTGGGAGTCATCATTATTGGGGGATGAAGCAAGATTCCCCTTTATATTGACTGAACTTCACCAGTGACGACACCTCTCAAGAACATAAGAGCAGCCATACTGGGTCAGGTCCATCTAGCCCAGTATCCTGTCTTCCGACAGTGGCCAATGCCAAGTGCCTCAGAGGGAATGAACAGAACAGGTAATCATCAAGTGATCTATCCCGTCACCCATTCCCAGCTTCTCGCAAACAGAGGCTAGGGACACCATCCCTGCCCATCCTGGCTAATAGCCATTGATGGACCTATGCTCCCTGAATTTATCTAGTTCTTTTTTGAACCCTGTTATAGTCATGGCCTTCACAACATCCTCTGTCAAAGAGTTCCACAAGTTGACTGTGCGTTGCGTGAAAAAAATACTTCCCTTTGTTTTAAACCTGTTGCCAATTAATTTCATTTGGTGGCCCCCAGTTTGTGTTATGAGGAATAAATGACACTTCCTTCTTTACTTTCTCCACACCAGTCATGATTTTATAGACCTCTATCACATCCCTCCCCTTAGACATCTCTTTTCCAAGCTGAAAAGTCCCAGTCTTCCTAATCTCTCCTCATACCGCAGCAGTTCCATACCCCTAATCATTTTTGTTGCTCTTTTCTGAAACTTTTCCAATTCCAAAATGTCTTTTTGAGATGGGGTGACCACATCTGCACGCAGTATTCAAGATGTGGGTGTACCATGAATTTATATAGAGGCAATAGGATATTTTCTGTCCTATTATTATCTATCCCTTTCTTAATGATTCCCAACATTGTTCACGGTTTTGACTGCCGCTGCAGATTGAGTGGATGTTTTCAGAGAACTATCCATGACTCCCGAGATCTCTTCTTGAGTGGTAATAGCTAATTTAGACCCCATCATTTTATATGTATAGTTGGGATTATGCTTTCCAATGTGCATTACTTTGCATTTAACAACACTGAATTTCATCTGCCATTTTGTTGCCCGGTCATCCAGTTCGGAGAGATCCTTTTGTAGCTCTTCGGTCTGCCTGGGACTTAACTATCTTGAGTAGTTTATCATCTGCAAATTTTGCCACCGCATTGTTTACCCCTTTTTCCAGATCATCTATGAATACGTTAAATAGGGCTGGGCCCAGTATAGACCCCTGGGGGACACCACTATTTACCTCTCTCCATTCTGAAAACTGACCATTTATTCCTACCCTTTGTTTCCTATCTTTTAACCAGTTACCAATCCATGAGAGGACCCTCCCTCTTATCCCATGATGAATTATTTTACTTAAGAGCCTTTGGATCCCCCTTGTCCACATGCTTGTTGACCCCCTCAAAGAATTCTAGTAGATTGGAGACACATAATTTCCCTTTACAAAAACCATGTTGACTATTCCCCAGATTATGTTCATCCATGCATCTGACAATTTTGTTCTTTACTATTGTTTCAACCAGTTTGCCCAGTACTGAAGTCAGGCTTGTCTGTAATTGCCAGGATCGCCTCTGGAGCCCTTTTTAAAAATTAGAGTCACATTAGCTATCCTCCAGTCATTTGGTACAGAAGCTGATTTAAATGATAGATTACGAACTACAGTTAGTAGTCATGCAATTTCACATTGGAGTTCCTTGAGATGAATACCATCTGGTCCTGGTGACTTATTACTGTTTAGTTTTATCAAGAAAGGCCTATCACCCCTGCCCTCTTCCCAAACAGAGCTCTCAGGGGTGGATTTATACAAGAACATGTTTAATAGCAACAGTTCCTATTGTAACATGTAACAGTTCCTATTGTCCATCCAAACTTGCATTACCATTTTTTTTAATGGAAGCTTTTGGTCACAAGGGCAAATTCTAAATCAACATTTTCATCAATGGCCTGGTGATTGCATGGTTCTTACAAAGCCACATACAAAACCGGCAGAAGCAGAAACTGAAAAGAGAAATCTTAAATCCACAATCTCCACCCTGATGAAATTACATTACCAACAGTAATTTAGAGGGTATACTTACAAAACTGGCTCTCCAAATACACTCCAGCTTGCGCTCTCATTTACTGACATTAAGTCAGTTTGTGCTCGGAATAAAGTCTGATGTATGCAACTTAGTGTTATAAACTAGCAAGGATTATAAAAAGGGTCTGCAATCATTTCAGCCTTTTGCTGAAAAAGTCACATCCAGTTCCAACTTACTCCTTCTGGTGAGACGGACCTTGTCCCTTGTTCAGCTTGCTGAGAGGGCCATATAGGCATGTAGTTCTACACAAGTGATTCCTCTCTCTCAGAAGAGCAGACCCAGAGGGAGAAAGGAGCTGGGGACAGCCTTTGATCAGCTGAGCTTTGTGGGTTCTCAAATGGAACCTCCCCAAAAAGAATTATGGTCAGCAAAGAGACTGTAATTTGTCACAAGCAAGGTATCTCTCCGCGTTGTGGCATGTTCCAGTAAAAATGCCTTTAGTTTACTTGCTCTCTATTGGTTTGATTAAACTGGTACTTAAAGTGTATTTTGCTGAGTAGTAAGTTAAATTTAACATGAATGTTTATAGTAGTGTTTCTCCATTTTCTATAAAATAAAAATGGGCCTTTAAAAACCATTCTCTGCCAAAGCAACTTTAAGACTATGCAACACAAAGAGCTGCAAACACTGACCAGGTTACAACAGCAACCAGACTGGAACTCTACAGTGTAAGACACATAGAACATGTATTACTTCAATGTAGTGGTTAATGGCTAGCCGTGCTTCAACAGAAACCTAAAATGAGATAGTCCAAAATCATTTAAGCTATGTTGTAACTAATTACCACCTACACAATTTTTTTAATATATATATATATATATATATATATATATATATATATATATATACACACACACACACACACACATACACACACACACACACACTATAGGAGATGAGTTACATCAAGTTCTCTTAAAGTCTTAACTGAAATAAACCTATATAAATATTTAGCTAGACAAACAACTGAAATCACATATAGTGACCTTTAGAAAGAGGTAAATATCGTCCCATGTTTACAATAGCAATTTAACATCAGGCAAGCATTTAGGTTCATTGACATGACCTTGAATGACACTAGTAAAGGTGTCCTGATTTCCTTCATCAGGCAGCCATTTCTCCTCCGGCCTCCATTAGTTTATATACAAGGGTTGGGTTTTACCAAAGGAGCCCCAGGGAGTTAGTTGTCCTTATTCCAAAGAGAGTTGGGCACCTACATCCTTGGTGCCTTTGGGGCGAAGGGGGGGAGGGCGGGGAGAAAAAAAACAAGAACAATCACATTGTTCCCCACCAAAAGGTTCACTGGAGGACTACAGAAACAATCTTGGTTGTTAGCAATAGGCAAGTCAGGCAGACTGCCTCTGACCTACTTAAACTCAGCAGTGCTCATAGGGCCTGACAAATCCCAGTGACAGACTCCCACTGAATTCAGCAAGCGTTAGCTCAGACCATCTGAAAGACTAGGTAAACTGAAACTGGCCTTATTTCCTCCTCTTTCTACATCTGCAGAACCTGGATCTGGTCTTCAGCAGTAAAAAGTGCCCTCGGTCCCAGAAAAAGTTCAGGATACTCCAGACAAGCCATGGCAGACCAAGGACATGTCCTCTGGAGCTCCAGATGCTCTTCATAAATTCTCCTCTGAAAGGGATGTCCAAACACAATGCCATGATGGCTCTTTCATTGAGAGAGTAGCCATGGCACCCTCTTTTCCCCCTTCAGCAACAAGGTAATCGAAGCTTTAACCTATCCTTCTACCCAGCATTGCCATTTTTCACTTCAGGACTCAACCTGTCCAAGAACTTCCCATAACTCAGCTCTTCTTCATAGTGCTTTACCAACTCCAAAGGGACATCACGTTGCCTACTGAGAGCCACCTAGTCCATTTCTGTAACATGCTGTCTTGAAAGTGTTCCCAAGCCATAGCGTGTCATCCTAGCCTATGGGCCTCTTGCAGTTCCTGCAATCCGGAGCTCAGTGCGCTTGGCCCTACCCTAATCAATTTCTCCACCTTTTACCTCTTAGCTGACACATTAAATATTGCTCAATAACAGCACTATGGAGTGACTTGAATTTACTCCATGATAAAAAGGATAAAAATAGTATATTGATATTGCCTGGATATCTAATATTAGTTCTGCTTTGGGAATTTTCCAACATGGTCCAGCTGTGAAGCCTTTGCTGAACGCAAAGCACAATTGTGTCAAAGAATTTTCCACCACCACCTTTTATTGACTTCCAACTGCCTTGGCTCCCTCTTTTAACGCACGATACTATTCGCCACATTGCTCTGTGCAGAATGGGATTCTCTCCCAACAAATGATTCACTTTAAAAGTGCATTAACAGTCTGAAAAGTAACAGCAGAAATCCCATCAGGAGCTTCCTTTGCATTCTCGGTCTCCCACAGCAAATGTACTCCAAGTCAACAGAGGCCGGTTTTGCTAACTGCCAGTGCTGGAAACGCCACCTGGGATCTGAAAAATGCAGCTGGGTTCTGCCTATCATGTTGTCACCAGCAATAACAATTCCAACATTGGAACTCAAAAGTTTAGCTAAAGATTCATAAAGCAGAATGGAATCCAGTTCACTCTTCCAGAGCTGTGTAAGCTCCGCATAGTCACTATGAATAAAAATGCACAATAAATGCAGGCCAATAAAGCAAGCAGGTATGAAATCAGACACACAGGAAGTTGATCTGTTGAGTATGAAGGTGAACTTTTTACTCTGTCACTTTTCTGACCATTGCTACACTTTAAAGAGGAAACATGGAGTGACAGAACACTCATTTAGCAGGTAAGGGGAAAGGAATTTAGAATGTTGGGGCTACATCAGGCAAGGACTCAGAGGGACACCACCAAACTGCACTGTATGCTCATCAGAAGACTACTACAATTTTGCTTTTGTCAATGCAAACTGCTTTTGCAGAACACAGAGGCCTTCTTGCAAAGAGCCAAAGTGGAGTGAAGAAAGAGTGCAGCATCTATACCAGGCTGTTTCAGGGTGCAAGCCTTGGGAGTGCTCCGAACAAGTGAGAGTAGTATAACCTACTGTCATGATAACAAATCAAGAATTCCATGGGCAGCCTTTGAGCAGTCATTACCGAGAGGCAGCTTTGCAACAGACTCTTAGCAGGTCACAACCCACCAAGCAAATTGCAGAATTTACCAAAAGAGTCAAGCAAATGTTGGTACGTTCCAAAAACAGGAGGTAATTTTAACATCATAAAGGCAAGAGAGGCTCCAGATGGGTTAAAATCCTAAAGTAAAAGGGTATTTGACATAAATATTGGCAGAACACACAATAAGAGTGTCAATATGTCAAGCAAAGCTCATCAGAACTGTAGCTGCTTTTCAAGAACACCGTAAAACAGAACAACCATGCCAATAACTTTAAACTCAGAGCTTTCAAAGAATGGCACTGAATTTATGCACAGAACTCATAGGCTATGGATCTTAATCAGCCTAGATTACAGATATTCTAGTTTTTTTAAAATAGCCATCCCACAGCTCTACCAGTGTGAAGCATTGTAGATAGCAAGGGGAAAAACATATCTTAGTGTAATATGGGATTTGGCAGTCAGCCGGCGGGCAGATTTCCAGTGTGGTGCAGAGAGGATTCTTTGCACGAATGCTTCCAAGGAGAGGGGGGCAGGAAGAACCAGTGTTCTCTTCCTGCAATTTAACAACCGCGTATCAGATCTTTCGTAAAAAGATTGATTAAAAATTTGAGTAGCAGAAGAGTTACAGCCAGGAGAGGACACAAGATGGCAAAAAATGTTGTCTTACTTCCTATGAAGGGCGGGGAATTACAAAAATAGACATCTATTTCCTCTAATCCAAGATTCCTGTAGTACGGTATTTGCCTAGTTTTTCTGCTTCCCTATGGTCTCATGTTATTTAACTAAGTCTGACCAGAGCTCTATTGGAAAACGAGTACATCATTATAGGAGGGTTTAGTGCAATTGTTAAAATCAGTAGCAAGTCATTACAATTTTTTACAACAGTCACAAAATTAAAAAAATAAAGAACCCAACACCACACACACTAACATTTCAGCACAGTTTCAGCCACCAGCCTTCATCAGATGGGCAAGTATTTCTCTAGGCCCAGGATCATACAATTCCAAGTCTTTAAAACACAAGATCTGTTTAACAGAGACCAAAAGTATCTGATTCAGCTTTTAGAGGAAAAAGTCTTTTGGGGTCTAATTTTGGGTTTTTTTCCCCCTCCTTTTACAAAAATTTATTTGGACCAGTGAGTGCAGAAAGTCTATACACAGTGCTGTATCCACCCCATATGCTTTAGCAACCCCACAGCCTCTTCAAGCAACAGAGCAGAGTCTACGAGGAGGATCTCAGGTCATTCTACTGTGGAAGTTTGGAAACTAGGAGTTTAATGGTGACATTTTGGGCAGAGAATCAAACACCCTGCTGCTGTGTGCTGTATAAATAACATCACGGAGGCAGCAATGTTTGTTTTGGTTTCAATATTGCAGAGATGAAAGCTTCTCCTTCACAGTTAAGCTTCAGCAGGGCTCTCGACAGCTGACTGACTTCTCACAGGGAACCGGTGCTCCATGCAACAGCTTTACCTGGCAAGGAAGACAGCCAGGGAAAAGAATTAGTACAGTCAGAGAAGCTTTGTTATTAAATAGATCATATGCAATTATGGGAATTTACGTACAAGGGGGAAAACAAAAGAAACAACAATACTATCCACCACTGGGTCCCTGAAGCAGGGGTTGATTTCTGTGGTGATTTTGGTCACTGACTTGATTTTCTGCATATGGAAATTAGCCAGAGCACTCTGACCAATAGGCAAAGCTCAGGGATAAGAATTAAATCAATCACAGCCACAGTTTGTGGCTGCTCTCCTGGAATGGGACAGCTTTGAGCACCCCCCGAGAAAGGAAGTTTTCCCCAGGCAACTGGTTCACTTGGGGTCCTTCTGCTTGCTACACAGACCATTTTCTTCTTGGAGCCCTCATTTCCCCTCCCTCCACCACGCACCCACAAGGTAAAAACCAGGGAAGAGATGCAGCTGCCTCGGCAGGGGCAGTTACAGCAGACAGGAGTCAGGAGAACTTTTAGGTACAACCGCAGCACTTATGCATATTAAGCCAAGGAGCCAAGAACACAGGCTTCAAAAATGCCTTTTGGCCCCTTGGCGCTGGCAATCCACAGCAGCACCTGGCCAGGAAACCCTTAACAGCGGCACCAATGCTCCAGGCAATTTGTTGTATTTATAGTAAGCGACTGAATGAGTTGCTGTGATTTTCACCCCTTCACATGAGAATAAAAGATACCCTCCGTTTATACAGAGCCTTTCCCCACTCTGCCTACTGGAAAAAAAAAACCCACACATTTAAACAGCCTAGCATCATACAGAAGAGGCCTCCGGCTTTCACTTGCAAGAAATCTGTTATAGCCACTCTCCGGAGACCAAACACCTTGCTGTAACAAGCACACAGTACAGCACTCCAGTCAAGGCTGCACATGCCATTTAAGCTCTGGCAGGGATATGTTCTGTGGAGACCGATTAATATAATATACTCTGCATTATTTACAGAGAAGAAGGCCCCATACCTCTCAGCCACAGTAAGGACTCTGGGCCCTAGAATTTTGATGCAGATGTTTTAAATTGCCTCATGAAAGGAACATTTTGCAGAGGGTGGTAAGTCCAGGCCTCCTAATGTGGCACTAACCTTTTTAGTACCAAGTCCTACAGACTCCCTGACACCAAGGTGCAGGTTGTACTGGACACCTTAACTTATGCTTTACCTATCCAGTAAAGAAGCCTGTGCTTACACCATTGCGCTCTGGTTGAAGCTAGTTATACTGACAGTTGAACAAAAGCCCCACTTACTCACTGTAGCACCCCAGATATGTAACTGCAACACCACCACCAGTCAATACTTTGGAAGATACCACATTTCTAAAACACCTCTCATTTTCACTGCTGCTGTTAAAAGGAAAAATGAGCATCTGTACTCAAAAACTGAAGAATATCATCTAATTTTAGGGGAGGGGTGGAGGGCTTGATCAGACCCAGGAAATGTTTGTAGTTTTAAGTATTTATTTAGGGGATCTCAGACACCTGGCCTCAAAATTCCATCTCTGGCTTTTACATTCTGCCTCTTCAAGTCCCCTTCCATCCCTCCCATTATTCTATCCTGGCTTCTTACATGGCACCCATCAGTGATCATGAAACAAAAGGCTCCATATTCATTATCCATCCTCACAGACCGGTCAGTCAATTCTTGAATTTTTAGTGTAATTTATTTTATTAAAAAAAAAAAAACAAACAAAAACACAATTCCAGATTAGTAATTGTTTCCATGAGGCTTTCAAGCATGTGTTATTTCCGAAGTGGTTTTGCATCTCTGCTTTATGGCAGCCTTCGTGTTACACGTTTCAGAGTACTGTCACAGAGAAGCTGCGCTCTCTGGATGAGAGAAGATGTTGACAGAACCACTTCCCTGCTCCTGAGATTGCAGGAGAATCTAATCCAATAAAGGTATGCTTCTGTATTTGTCACAGGCAGTCAGTGGCTTTAGCAGCCACAGACAGGATTTTGTTTAGCTAAGATTTTTCGTGGTCTAATTAGCCAGCTATGCAGATGAAAGGTGGTTATTGTTCACTGTTGCACAGCCTGAGGGGGTGGATTTTACCAACACATCCGCTGTGGCAAGATGTTAAAGATGCAGCGGAATCCTAAAGTAACTTTCAGACTGCAGCCCAATTTACACCATCTGCCGCTTCTCAATGGCACGTACAGGGCTAGAAACCACTGCACATGGGGACAAAGCATCAAACGAAGAAAATGAACTGCATGAAAACAATCAGACTTACAATCAATCAGTGCTACTTCTCCCCTGCTGCCGATGCTACACAGCTAAGCAGCAATTGGCTTGCAGTTAGAATGCTGTTTGCATGGGGGAAGGGGAGAACAATCTCAATTATGCTCCAAAATACAGAAGCAAGTGAAGAAGAGATGTAAAAACAGATCTTGCCTACATGTTAAATACAGATTTAGTTTTTGAACCCAAAATATGAGGCTAGTTATTTAGGGCTTCAGAACATTAGGTAAATCAGAAGAGTTATTTCGTATTCACACACAGCATGAATGCCATTAAGATTGTTAACAAGAAGAGTGCCAGGACTCACTCAGAAAGATATTCCAAGCCAGCTGGAGAGATCTGTCCAGTTGCCATCTTAATGAGAGCACCAGATATTTGAAAATTATGGTCTTGCTTTGGCACATCCCAGTAACATGTAGGGATACCAGCGGTATACCTTGCTGGTACATACAAGCCAATATGCCATTCTATATTACTGCCTGTTAAACAAGTTCTCTCCCCTTTTGCATTCTGACCCTTTGTGCAGGGATTTCTGTCTATGCGAAATGCTTTGAAATCCTTCTCAACAGACGTACTAAAGAAAAGCAAGATCAAATGAATCATTCCTCTCTCCTTTTCCAATGTACACGGTTAGGCCTCTGCAGTTCAACATCCTGGATGCAAGTTTGAATCGAGGAAGCCACCAGACAGACAATTTCACGTGCTGCTTTGAAACCAGAAGGAATTTTTGGAGGTTTGTGGGCTACCTCTGTGAGAAGGTTACTGATGACCAGAGATCCTAGTTTTCCATGATAAAAAAAAACAAAATTCTCCAATAAAAAAAATAAAATAAAATTGTGTTTTTCCACAATTAAAATGAAACGTTGAACTTTAGTTTCCCAAGGTACATTATATATAGGTAAAAGTTGAACACAATGTTTTACTGATATACAGTAGAACCCTGTTTATCCAAGGAGCCTCCATTATCTGTTCTCCGTATTAACCAAACCACCAGCTGCCCTCCTGAGCCCCAGCACTGTCAGCCCCAGGCGGTGGTGGTTTGGTTAATATGGAGATCTGGATAATGGAGGCTCCTTGGATAAACAGGGTTCTACTGTATATGTTTTTATTTTTCACAAAATGTAAAAACTAAAGATTCGCTGTAAAAACACAAATTCCATGTTTTTCCATGGCAAATGCATTTCTAGGCTCCCTGGCGATGGCAGAACATTACCGGGTTTCTCCTTCCCGCATGGGACTTCACTATAGCAGAGGGTGACAATATGGCAAGGCCTGCATTAGAGAACCAAATCATTGGCAGTTCAAGAAGTAGCACTGCATCAGTGTAAGTATCATCAGTGCAGCACGCACACATTAGCCACCTCTGGGTCCTGGAGACCAGTGCACTGCAGAGCAGTAAATAGAGTACCCTTTACACCACTGAGGCAATTACAACAGTGATTCCCATCAAGAATGGCACTGCTGCAGCTGAAGACCATATGGTGGCTAGCCTTGCTTGAAGCCATTCTAGTCCAAATGGTGGCATGCTCGCCCACGCACTGTTGGGAGTGATTGTGTCTGGATAGGTGATATGTGATAGGATGCAAGGGGAATCCAATCAGTGATCAGTAGACCAAGAGTCTTTACTGCAGACAAAGCCGACATATCCCCATGTGCTAGAGACTGTATGAGGAGGGGAAAAGCTGCTCAGGAAAGGAAATGCTTCATGATAAGATAATCAGAGACGAGTGGAGTAAAGCTGTAGCACTGCCATGGCTGATAATGAAAGGCACTCTCCCGTCAGCACTCAATTTATTTAAAAATCTTAGAAGAAAAATAAAAAGGAGGGGAGCAGGGACCTTCCCGCCCATGGAAGGCACTTCTCATGTGAGGTTATCCACCAGTCCTCAGTCCCACTCATAGCGGTTCATTATTTCTCAATTTCATTAGCTAATGAGCTGAAACAGCAGTCTCGTCCCTTCCCTAGTTCATCAGCCCTGAAGAATGGCTGCAACTTCACTTAACATGTCAGTGTTATAGCGTCCGCAAGATTTTGTGGAGGTGGGGAGAAAAATAAAACCTTGCTAAAGCAGCAGTTAATGAAGCCTCGTTACAACCCATACATACTGGCTAAATATTCAGAACAGCCTCTTTATTTGTACAGCAACAGTAAAACATTGGAAGCATCAAAGTATAGTTGTCCAATTTGTGCAAGTGTCAGATCTCCATTTCATTCTGTTCCTGGCATGCACGTCAGCTGCAGTCTGCACTGTAGGCAGCAAACAGCACAAGGCAACCGTTCACTGAAAGAACAAGATGCTGGACATGGCGCTTGGAATTCCAAGAGTAGCTGCATTAGTGATGTCTTCTAACTGGAATCACGGAGGTAGGGCACCCAGCCAGCTCTTTCTGGAGATCCATCCCCATTTCTCCTTCCTTTGCTAATGAAACATGGTTAACTGGGGAAAGGTTCTCTTCAGACAATGGATCCTGTTGAGGAATCCTTCCTCTTCATGGTGGGACACATGCTGAAATGCCCAAGACAAACCCAGTGCTTCAAAAAGAAACCTCTTTGTGACTTTAGTGCTGGTGAAAAGGTAGAAACTGTTTTGGGATGTGATACAATCTTTGATGAGGGTCTAACAGATCAGTGATCTGCCTAGAAGACTGCTCTATCTAAACACACACAATTCAGAGACCTCGTTACTTTTTATAGCATTCAAATCCTCAGAGAGCCTCTCCCCATCTCAATTCTGCTACGGGATTGATGGTAGCTCCCCATAAACTAGGGCTGTACTGCTGGAGAACAGGAACCACATCCCTAAAGTAGCTAAGCGTTTTCAAAATGCAGAATTTGATATCTGTTGTACTAGAATTTCCTTGAGAATAAAGAAAGCTGAAGTATAGGATGGTGAACAAAATCTACGGTCGCTGTACCCCGTTGGTGGTAATACTGTAAGTATCGCACAAAGTGGAGGGGGGTGTGTATGTGTACATGTATCTATGACTAGTGAAGGCCCATTTGCACTTGTAAGGAACCCAAGAAGACTGAGTTCATTTCTGCGAAAGCAGCAGTACAACATGCTCTGGAGAAGAAAAAAAAAATAGTAGAAAACATGGCTACGACTCTCAAGTCGGACTGTTTCCAATGGGCTTGCCTAATGTTTCATTACTGGATGCATTTTCCCACAGCACTACTGTTTCCTGAGATTTTCCTTTTCACTGTGTTAAGAAAAATCTCTTCAACCTTGCCCCAAAATGCCTGCAAAGGAAGTTCTCTGGAACTCATGGAAGAGAGTGGAAAAGCAGTAGAAGCGGTCAGAGCAGAAGTAGGTCAAGTTCAGACAGTTCCACTCCCCAGTTCAGGCTCAAGCAATTCCAATGCATAAGCCAACACTCGAGGCTGCCCAAGAGACAGTGCATCATGCTGTCTATATTATTTATTAAGCACCAAGAGTGTGCTCTGTGCTGCAGAATTCACTGGAAAGCTGCAAAAACAGCACATCTCAGGAGGGATTTGAATGGGACAAGGAGGTGGTTTGTCAGAACTACACCCAGGTGTAAAGCATACCCTGCTTATTGGAACAATGCCCTGCACTTCTAAAAGCAGCAAAAAGTCCTGTGGCACCTTACAGACTAATAGACATATTGGAGCATAAGCTTTCATGAGTTAATACCCACTTCGTCAGATGCATGCAGACTTGACATGCATCCGACGAAGTGGGTATTCACCCACAAAAGCTTATGCTCCAATACGTCTGTTAGTCTATAAGGCACCACAGGACTCTCTGCCGCTTTTACAGAGCCAGACTAACACGGCTACCCCTCTGATACCTGCACTTCTAAGGCACCCTTTGCCTGATCATTTGAAGCCACTTTTCCAAGCAGTTAGCACTACAGGTCCCTGAAGGATAGGCAATTACCCCCATTTTACACAAAGGTAAATGGAGGCAGAGAGAGGCCCAGGATCACGCAGCAAGTTAGCAGCAGAGCCAGAAACAGAAGTCAAAATTTTCCCCATGCAAAACTTCACCTAATTCTCTTATATACTAACACTATCCAAGTGTCGGTCTAAGACCTGAATGGTACAAGAGGGAAAAAAAGCATATTTTCCAGACTTGAGTAACTCCAACTTGTATGCTTATGTTAAAGAAATCCTGAATGCTGCTTTTTTACTTTAATCATCATGGCCTTGCTGTTACCTTGTGATTCCCTGTCTGTCTGTTGTATCCATCTATTGCCTTTCCTCAGATGCTTAGACTGTAAGCATTCTGGGGGAGGGACCATCTTTGAGGGGTGTGCGTACGCACAGTGCCTATTACAACGGGACTTGATCTCCAACTGGGGTCTTCAGGCATAACTGCAATACAAACATAATAACAGAGCTCTAAATCTAAGGCACTGGTTTTCCCTCCAACAATGCTGCATTTCTCATTTTAAGTATCCAAAAACCATTCTACTTCAGTGACCCTGCATGCCCCTCAAAGGTTGTGTCAACAGCAAGCAGGTCCTCATGGTCCTGATCTAGTGCCAGCTTGCGCTACACCACTCACAACTGCATTGGTGAAAGCCCTGTAGAGTGGCACAGCAGCTCTCTCCAAGAGACCAGCCGATGATTAATCGGGAATGAGCACCAATACAGAGAGTCTATATGGAGCTCCGACAGCTGGCCAGGGGAAGAAGAGACTATTCTGGTTTGGGGGCTATTTATTTACAAATCTCAGAACGACTGACTCACCGTCATTCTTCACCAGCTCCCTATTCCTGACTAACTCTTTTAGGGGGAGATGTATTTCGTTATTTTGAAAATTACCAAAGCAAAACACAGCACCATATGCTTAAGTGCCCACTGAGTGTCCCTTGGAATGAATGCACTGCTTCCCCCACCTCCAGAACTAGGAGTGTGTGGGTGGGCATTTGTGCCTGGGGGGGACATGAGCAAGTCTCTGACAAGCTCCTAATTATGAGTTGGCTGGATTCAGATGCAGCCTTATCATTAGCAGAGCTTTTCCTAGCCGAAGCACCATGGATCTTGGCTGTCTTTGTTTGGATGAGAAACCTGACCCTTTTGCTGTCACCACTCTGAGGCAAATAAAAATAAGAGATTCAAATACACTGACACCATAAATCAGAGAGCCTGAGAGCCCACCTGCACTGAGAGGCTGCTATAAATTCTCCAACAGGACAGGAACTGAAAACTTTGTGCTGTCAAACGCTTAAAAAAAAAAAAGGGTAATGATTTTATGCTGCTGAGTGGGGCCTGATTGACAGCGCTGGCGACAGAAGCCCTCTGTTTATCACAGAGCAGATGCAGCAAAGGCATCTGCAAAGCAAGCTTCCCCAACACAAAGTCCCACCAGCGTGCCTCAGACCCAGAGATGCCCAAATCAAGAGACCATTTGTGAAAGCTTGTCAGCTTTTCCCCCACATGGTCACAACAGCAGCTGTGGAGAGAAGCAGCTCTAGACTGGTAGGGCCTGACCCTACACATATTGTTTATGAAGAGCACCAGATGTGAGCTAAGCGCTTTACACACTGTGGCAAATTGCTGGCACTACTATGATGGGTCTCGCGCTTTTTCTTCTTGTAGGGTGGGGAGGGTTGTTCAGGGCACCATTTCTTGCCCCTGAACTGGGGTATTAACTGCCCCACTACTGTCCTAGAGCAGGGGAGTGGAGAGGGAGGGACCTGGGTCCGCCGTCTACTCCGGGTCCCAGCCCGGGGCCCTAGGGATAGCGGTAAACCGCTTGAACTAGCGGTTCCTTCCCCTGGGCTACTTCCCTCTCCTGCCCTTCAGCTTGTGGGGCTTCCTGCCCTCCCTCTGCACAAACCAGGTGTCCCTTTACCTAGGGTCTTGGTCTTCTTAGCCCACCGCAGCACTTCTCCAAACTCTCCTCTGCTTCCCTCCAAACTGCTCTTTGCTCCAATGCCAATCCACTCTGCTTCAACTCCTCCTCTTGTCTAATTGAAGCAGGGGGGTTTTATCATGTGACTGGCTTCAGGTGCTTTAATTAATCTATAGCTAACTTTCTTCCCTCTACAGGGAATAAGGCTCCCTTCTAACACTCTCCTGCAGCCCTCTAGCTATGCTGTATCACAACACAAATACGAGTACAGGAAGAATGTAACATACAGAGGAAGGATCAGGGATGGGATGCAACAAGCAGCAAAGGATTGAGCAGGGAAGTTCAGCCCATTAACCTTTGTCAGTTCTATACAGTTTTTTGTTTGAGCACATCTCTTCTGTTGGCACTTCACTGCAGGGAGGACTAGGGCTTTTAGGCTTGTTGGAAATTACATGCTTTAAGGAGGAGAGGTTGGATGCATAGCAGACTAGATTTCAGGTGCAGGGGCCACCATGAGGCCACCATGAGGAGAGTGGTGAAGCTTTTGTGGATTGAAGGGAAGAGCAGAGACGGAGCTAAGCCTTGACAAGGCATTGTGAGCGTGCAGAAAGGAAGAGCCATCCACCCAGCTAACAGAACCCAGGAGGCAGCCTTTAACCAAGACCCACCCATGTCAGTACCTGTATTTCACATCAAACACTGTCGAGTCTTCATCATCATCATCATCTTCGTTCAGAGGGGCCATTTCTACTCGCTCAGCCGGGGTCGTGATTATGTCATACTTCCGTGTCTTTTTAATCCTCTTGCCAGACCTGAAACAAAGAAAGGGGGGGTTCATTCTGAAAGCGTTCCCTACAGGAAGGGCTGGGGTGGGCTGTTACCCACCCATTCTATATACAGCCCAGACTGCTAAGACCTACCCTGATGCAAAGTCTGTGGAGCCAGCCCCTCCTCCTCTCCACCACTTGTACCCATCACTGAAGAGCTCAATTTCCTGTCAGCTGTAATCCAGATCAGTGTCAGTCTTTTAGTTTCAGAGGCACAGCCATTGATCCTTTGGTGTGCAGGGCAAATCGCTGGCACAGCAGCTCAGAGCCCCCCTGCTGCCATGCTCAATAAGTCAGACAGAGGCTTAATCAGAGGAGGCAGCCGACAGGTTAACTAACATCTTTAGAAGAGAAAATCACGGCAATCCGGCTGAGTCAATGTCTACCAAGCTGACAGGGGTTCAGAGAAGAGTTACAAGAGGACTGGGCATCTGAGGTAATATTTATGAGTGGACAACCTCTTCTACCTTTTTTGGACACCAGAGTGAAGTTTCCAAACACTCCCCAATACAGCCAGTAGTTTCACTTGAGCAAAGAGGATGGATCTAGACTGTTCTCAGTGGTAGCAGATGACAGAACGAGGAGTAATGGTCTCAAGTTGCAGTGGGGGAAGTTTAGGTTGGATATTAGGAAAAACTTTTTCACTAAGAGGGTGGTGAACCACTGGAATGTGTTACCTAGGGAGGTGGTGGAATCATCTTCCTTTGAAGTTTTTAAGGTCAGGCTTGACAAAGCCCTGGCTGGGATGATTTAGTTGGGGATTGGTCCTGCTTTGAGCAGGGGGTTGGACTAGATGACCTCCTGAGGTCCCTTCCAACCCTGATATTCTATGAATTTTATACTCACTCCTGTGCAAGCATCATGAAAAAAAATCACTGGCCATGTTTTAAGATTTAGGTGTAGCCAATGTCCTTCCCCTTAGCATAATGCTCAATTTCTTTTGTAGCAAGGATGCTTATACACCTGTGCACCCTTTACTGTTGTTAGACTCATTTTCCAGAATCTACTTACATTAAAATAATTGACATAAAAAAACAAAATGATACAGAATATGGTACTCAGCTTGACACTATTTAACTCGAAGCACCTGTATTCTACAAGCTCTTTTTATTCCACAGATTAATATCCATTAACCCAAGGTCTTGAGCTACCTCACACTGCTCAGACATAAGCCTAGGTTTGTGCTGGTTACACTGGTTTGTGCTTCAGTTATATTGCATTTAAATAAAGAAGCTGCAATATGACCATCTTTTGGGGGATATGGGGAAGAAACAAAGAGCTGAGCATAATTGCTTGCACTCTGGAAATGGTTTATCCAACACAATGCAGACTGTTTCTCCTTAAACTCTTAGTTAAAAAAAAATCAGATTGAAAATCTGTAGGATAACAGAGGACAGCCAAATGTCTGGAGAATTTCCAACTAGCAGTTCAGGAGCATTAACAGGTCATGAAAACATTCCTGCTGTCCAGAAGTCTCACCCTGACAAATCACACAAGATGGGTTGGGGCTGCCATCACCTGAAATCTCTAATCCAAGGCTGGATATTTTTCTAAAAGATATGCTACAGCTCAAACAAGAGATATAAACTTGAAGCAGGAATTATTGGGGAATATCCTTTGCCCTGTGTTATGCAGGTCAGATAAGATCATCATAGGGTCCCTTCTGGCCTTGAACTCTATACACGTTCAAGAAATATCTGATGTAAAAGATGTCACTGGCCTCTGAAGACAGTCCTGGACCAATGCCCCAAAACAGTGCTAAGTAACGCAAGCCCCAGACCTTGGGGCAATGCAATTTTCATTTCCTGAGCATTCTACGGACTAATTTGCATCAAAAATGTCAAGAAACTCTCATGGTCCAAGCTACACTGTAACAATCTGTGCTGTATAACATCAAGCAGAGCACAGTGTGTTTTGTTCTATTATCCCAGTGGTAATCAAACTTTTGTACTGGGGCCTCCTTTCACATAACAAGCCTCTGAGTGCGACCCCCCCCCTTATAAATTAAAAACACTTTCAAATATATTTAACACCATTACAAATGCTGGAGGCAAAGCAGGGTTTAGGGTGGAGGCTGATAGTTCGCGACCCCACATGTAATAACCTTGTGACTCCCTGAGGGGTCCTGACCCCCAGTTTGAGAACCCCTGTATTATCCTAGCAGTTAAAACAAGTCGTTTCAGACCCCACCCAGTAGGGCCTTATTAACCAAACACCTGATAATCCTCACAAAAACACCTGGCAGTCTCACTCCACTTTTCAGCCAAGACCTAACAGCAAAGTGATGCAGTGAGAAAAGTGATGTGTTGAGATCTCATCTTATAAGGAAAGCTTTGCTTATACAAGAGAACATTTACTCAGACAATATGAAATGTCATCATCATTAAAACTAAACTGAACATTCCTCAAGGTGAATGAGGCACATTCTACAATTGAATTAGGAAGTGAACAGCCATGACAAAACAACCTGCAATGAATCTCCCATGTGTGCGCATGAATTAGCAAGGCTATGCTGGATTGCATATTAAAAGAACAGGTCGTTTTTCTGTCTGCAATCAGATCTACTTTTGCTGCAAGACATCAGTTCTCATTTCCTACAGAGGCAGATACAGATTATTTCAGGCAACTACTGAAAGAACATTGTATTATTTAAAGACAGTTAATTGCCAGTGGCTGAGTTGTCCTAGTTTTCTATTTCTCTATTTACTTACCATTTAAAGAGAACTTTCAAAGTCATTGTCACTAATATGACAATAGTCACTTAACAGTGAAGCTAGATGGAAAATGGAAAACAAGTTTTGTAGAAACCTTTTGACTTAGCTGAGATGTAGGTGTGAATACCTTGTCATGGAGCAGGCAAAGGCTCTTTGATTCTCTCTTCTTTCAATTAATTCCTATTTATTTGGTTAACATCATTATTGTTAACCTGCAGACCCAACAGCCAGTACACACACACACACACTTTTTTATGAAACCTAGGGGATTTTTTTTTGTCTGGACAAAAAACATGGAGACAAACCATCTTTAAATGGAAACCTTTCAAGTTTCCCACCCACATACTAAATGATTTCTTCAGATGGATTTTTGCCCAATCTGCTTCCTGTGGCAATGGACATACTTATCCCTGATAGTATCTCGTTAATCAGCAGCAATAATGAGACAAAAGAAAAAACAAACACGACACACTGAGTGGGACAAGGTACCACATATCAACTGTATGTATGAGCACAGTAGCACAAGACGGGAATGTAAACATTTCACGACCTTTGTAGACCTGTTCCACAGGGCCAGAACACATTAAGGCCTCATGTGTGATAACAGGCCATGGCTTAGTCACCCAAACACATTTGTTTTATTAAACTAACAAGAAAGGATGTTGGGGCAGCAATTAGAGCATGCTCCTTGCACACTGATAAAATCAAATACCCCTTGCACGAAAGACCCCGTGGTAAAGGGTATTCATGCACAAGGCTTTCAGCGCAGGAGATCTGGCTTCCAATGAAAAGTTAAAAGTGACTAATGCTTTCATGCTTAGTCCCTACACCTCAAAGTGCTTCCCCTAGGTTAGCAGGCCTGATCAGAAGATGCTGTGGTTGGGATGGAGATGCACTCACTACAGTGCTGAGCAGGTGCTGTGGGGCATACCAAGGGATAGCAGGTGTTCCAGTTATAACAGGAGTACACCAGCAGAGCTGGGGGGATGTCCAAGGACTACAACAGCAGAAGGTGCCACTGCAGATCTAGACTGAAATGCATGGGCAGAGCTGTGGAGGGGTGGGCAAAATTCATTGTTCTGTGTTAGGAAGGAGGTCAGACTATTTGATCATAATGGTCCCTTCTGGATTTAACATTTACCAATCTAGGAAGCATGCCCAGCATCTTCACAAGCTCCAAACAACTGTAGCCAGTGCCAGTAACCTTCTCATTTTGGGCCCACTATTGATCCTGTTAAAGCCAACAAGAAACTCACTAGCTTTAACAAGAGCAGGATTAGGGGGCATGAAATGTATATAAAACAAGGAGAATAATGGGAAGACCAACTGGACCCACGCAGGAGGATCCAGCTCCTTGAGCTCATGAGTTACTGGGCATGTCAGTCCCATCCCCGTGCAACTATATTTCTTTACGAGTTAAACGCACAAGATACCACCCTCCATGACAGTGCTCTCAACTCCATAAGAACAAGGATGCACTGCCTGCACGTTTCAGTACAGCTCGGGGAAGGGGTGATCAATATTGAAACATAGCGTATGAAAAGTTGGCTTGGAGAGAAGGAGAAAGTTTATGACTCGTGTCAGTCTTTTGACCAGGGGCTGTTTTGGTCAAACTCTAGTCATGTGTAGCACTTCATGCTCCTTACTGAAGCATCATGTGGTGGGAGAAATGCATTAGTCAACTCACTAGTTCATTATATACTTTAAGCCTCCAATTTATTTTAGTCAACAACCCTGATGCTCAGAAGTAACTTCTCTTGACCCCACAGAGAATCGTCTCAGATCTTTCAATCCAGCATTAACGCCTCCTGAAGACAGCCATGAGGAGGTAAGAGGGGAGATTAAATTATCCTTTCCAATAAGCGTGTTTCTCATTTGTAATTCCACCAAAAACAATAGACTAAATCCATTCCTGTTGAAGCTCCAATTAAGTGCTACTAGGAATGAATTGGGCCCAACATATTTAGCAATAATTGGCTCCTGCAACATTTACAAGATTCCAGATAATAAACCTAGGAAAACTCCAGACTTGTAACAAGTCACTGAATGCGAGCTTCATTAATACCGCTGACATTTTACCATTTTCTATCGAACCGTGCTTCTTTGCTCACATGATCATTTTAAACCCTGAAATTAAACCAGAAGCCATTAAGATGAGTTCTCCTGCATGCTTTCAGGCAGGCATTCATTTTGCTGTAATGAACGTCATGACACGCCACATTTCTCTAACAACCGGCTTTTTGAGATGGAACATACTCAACCACAGAGAACAGAAGCATATGCTTGTTCAACTGCACTAACTGTTAATAAGAGGTTTGGAGGCTGGGAAGAAGGTTGTGAAAAACTTCAGGAACATCTGAATGAGGCCTTGGCATGATTCAATTAAAAGGTAGTACCTGAAAGTAACTAAAATAATACCGTATGCAAATCCAGTCTACAGTACTAAGACCAATATGCACTTTCAAACATTAGTCTCATAAGACCAACTATATCTCTATTATCCCCATTTTACAGACACGGTGGCGTGGAGAATTTAAGTGACTTATCTAAATTCGTAAAGCAAGAGAGCAGGGAAGCCAGAAATAGGGCACCCAGACTCCTACTTTGACCAATAAAACACTCACATCTGAAGAGAGGTTTCCAGCAGGGGTCATAGTTGGCTTTTTATTGGGGGGGGGGTCCATATAATAAACTCTCAAACAGGGTGGACTGGAAGCCTTGATTTAAGTTACTGATCTGAATTGTTTTTTGCCCATCTTAGCTGTTTTCTTAAAGAAAGGGGTTCATTGTCTTTGAATGGTAACCAGTAAAACATGTTCAACTGCAACTAAATATAGCCTTTACTCTAAGTTTGGGACTGCTTCTTGCTAACCAGGAGGATACACCGTATCTGTACACATTTAACTTACATTTATTCAGATTCTTAATGTTTACATTTTTATCTTAGAAAATCGTGAATGATACATTTCTTATTTGATTTATTTTTAAATTTGTGATATGTGCCAAGCTCTATTTGGATGGAAATTCAAATTCAGTTAAAAATGCACAAAAATGGCATATTTTTTAAATCAAATTTTAAAAAGCCTTAAATTGCTGCCTATGTAAGAAAAAAAGATGAAGTTCATCAAAACATGTTTTGTATTTAGAACTAACTGATTTATTAAACAAAGGCAATATTATCCATAGATAGTGAATTGAACTGATAGTAAAGGGCATAGTGACCAGAAACAGTTTTAGAACTAGTAGATCTCACCCTGTCACACCTAGTTTATATTCAGATTGGCGGAGGAAAACAAGCTTTCCAGCTTTTTCAATTCCCAATTGGTTTCTTAACTATGAACTTGTCATTGAACTGCACTGAAGTTGAATAAACTGAAATGAAGAAAATATTTTCTCTGCAGAAGAGGCGACTGCTGTCAAAAGCTGGTCTAGCACTAAATCTCTGATTCCAGGTGTTTTACCAGGGACTTCCACCATTTCAGTGGTATGACTTTCTTCAAAACTCAGGAGCAAATGTGTATTAATTTTATTTAATTGAAATGATTTTTAATAGATAATAACTTTATGCCTCAACATAGGTTGTCAATTTCAAATTTAATTTTAAATTGGGTTTTTTGAAAGAATAAACTTGTATTTAAATAAAAAGTGATTTTTTTTTGAAGACTTTTTTTTTTAAATCCTTGATTTTTACCCAGCCTGCTTTCAAAGTGATCTATTTCCCTCCAGTAGCTGGCAGCTGGCTGCCTGCGGATTGAAGAAAGGGGGTTTTTGTATTGTTGGAGTACAGTAACTAGTTATAAAACAATTTACACTTATTCAACTTGGCCTTCTAGCGTAGGTGAGCCTTAGGTGTACAAAGCACCACCCAGCTAGGTAGGATAAGCAGGTCCTGTAACCTATGACTAGATGATGAGTCACTGTACTTAAATCTCTCCCCTAAAGCATTGCAATGTAACCAGTTTTGTAGCTATTAAAGAGGTAGGCCCGAGGGAAAGCTATCTAAAAAGAATGGGATTTGGTAGAGAAATCTGAGGCTCAGACAGGAATGATGTGACCAAAGGTTCTTTTGGTCAAAATATTATTGTTATATAAGTGAGTAGCGTGTCTCTCAACAGGCAGACCTGTACCTTGTAAATAGTGCTTACATCCAGCTTGAGTCTTAATCATTTCCACACTTTTTACAGCAGGTCACAGCAAACACTACTGACCATGGCAGATAACGCCTATTGCCCCACTGTGACACTGCAGTTGCAGTTTGCTAATTTAAAAAAAAAAAAATACTTGACAGATTTATCTAATGTCCCAGTGGCTTCCGCATCAAGCAACACAGACAACCAAGTTTCCAACCTTTCATTTCCTTTTTGAGTGTTGTTAACCCTCACAGTTTACTTAGTAAGCTAGGGGCCTAATTCACCTCTGGAGTAACTGCACGGACATCAACGGAGAGGAGGGAGAGAGTTGCAAAATATGGATTCAAAAAGGCAGAATCAAAACATGGACAGAAGCACTTGCTGAAGTAGCAAGTATTTGGCAAGTTGTGGAGGATATTTTGGCTTACGGGTGGGAGAGAAGGAGGTACTCAGCACATACGTGATGCTGAGAAAATAATCCATTCCCCCTGCCATTGGAAGTGGTTGAGCATCCTTTCCAGGTGCATCTCTGAGTCAGCCAGGAAAGGTTGCTATTGCTAATTAGGTGCTGCCTCCTGCTACTGTGGACCATGCAACTTTCACAGCCTGCGCACTCTTGAGCAGCCCAGGGGAGAGGGATCTGGAATTCAAATTCCTTATGGCGGTGCCAAGCTCTACTCCACTGGGCCCCCCCAAGTCCACTCAGATCAAAACACTTCTAAGAAGGAAGAAGAACTGGTCATCTTTGAAAGCACCCATTAAAAAAAACAGTGAGCTGGAAAGAAAGCAAGAATGTAAGTATCACAAGCCGGTGCCTGTGATAAAATATCTGCCTGCTTGATGTTCAGTTGAAGGACCTGGAAAAGTGGCAGAACCAACCTTTTGCCTTCACGTCAGTTTGGGTACACAGTGCTGACAACTTCTGCTGGCATCACGGACCATGAGGAAGCAAGGCAAAAACACACAGGAGCAAGATCCTGGGATTCTTTTTCTAAAACTTGTAAAACAGGTATACTAATAAATTGTTCAAATGGAAAAAAACAAACAAACCCACACTCCATCTCAACAATCCGTATCTAAAGGGATAGTTTACTTGCAGAAAACCAGTGTAATTTCATAGTGACAGTTTAATCAAATATTGGATTTCAACAAATTCTGCTTAACAGCAATTTACAATACTAGTCTCTGCAAGGTTCTTTGTTTTTGGGGGGGGGGTTGTTTTTTAAAAATGGGCATGAACAAAACTCTTATTTTGATCAAGAAAGGCATTTCATTTGAGTAAATGTGATCTTTCTTCTGCAACAGAAATGAGAACTCCTCTCCAAACTATTTTGCCAGCTGTAAACTGGAAAAGGTACAAACATGCTTGTTGTTTTGCTTGTCTTATTTTGTAACTCAGATCAATCATTGCTTACACACTAGAGGCTGTATCAGATAAACAAACTATTGCACATAGAAGTCGAAAGCTCCATTTTCTAGGGGAGCCACTGTGTTTATTACAAGAACAGCAGGAATCTCTCACATATATGAAATGTGCTTTAACTATAAGCAGTCATGTACAGATTAAATGAGTTTGGCATGGGAGAGCTCAGCAGTGCTTGCCGGTAAAGCTGACTACAAAGAATTTTCTAAAATAATTGGGTTTGTGTCCCCTTTGGCTTCTGTACGATGTGGAAAGAAGACTCAAAAGGCTGGGTTTTCTGCTGCTTGGTTTTTTACCTTGGAAAATATCAAGAATGTCAACCCTGCTTTCTCTTTTTACATATGGAGAAACCAAGGCAGGGAAGCTGAACTTGCCCAAGGCCAGTTATTAAAAGAGCTATTTAGATCACCTTATACTGATTTTACTAGTAGACTATGCTGCCTTTAGTCTGACCCACCCAAGTGTCTAATAGCCTTCTGATGTATAATCCCACGACAACTTTGCAAACCTGGATGAGTAGATGATAGTGATGAGAAGAATTATTTTAAAAAGCAATGTTTTATTTGCTTGCCCCTATACCAAATTACTTGCCATGGTAAATTGAATCTTGCTACGCTGTGCTAGTCACTGACACGCATCAGCAAATCTTTTGCAGTTTGTTCACTGGGACAGACTTATGAGATGTCCCAGTTTCTAAGGGTTCTCTTATAGAAGGGAACCCTTTAAGAACAGAACTCGTAGACTCCGCTCATCAGCATGAATAAATTAAGATTATTAAGACCTCAGAAACAGGGAAGAATAGGAACAGTTAGCTGGAACAGCCACGTAACTGCAGAAGAGCTGTTTGCGAGTAGGTGGAGGAAGAATTCACAAAATACACCTGTTCAAATACCTCCACTGCCCAACTTCTTCCTTCTACAAGCAACAACCAACCACAGCTTCCCAGAGAACAAGTTATATGACTCAACCCTGCAGGTTGTTTTCTTTTGCACACACCTGTAAGAAAGAATTCCTGTTAACTACTGAAGGTTTTGTAGTTTTCCACCATGAAGTCAGGAGTGAACAAACCAGAGCTAAACACTCTTAGATGGTCAGCTCTTTGAGACAAGAACTTTTCGTTTACTTTATGTCCACAGACTGCCAAGCAGAACTGAACCTCTAGCTGCTACCACAACAGAAACAATAATTTATGAACACTAATATGAAAGGCTCAGTTTGACACTGGTAAGTTTATTTTGTCCTAACTCAGCAACAAGCCAACAGAGAGATCAGTTTTCTAATGTGACTGACTTTGATTTGCTTGTGTTCTTCCCAGCATAAAATCAGACAAAGATTTCAAGTATTACAATGTTACTCAGCACATCCTGGTTCCAACCCACTTTCTACAGGAGAGGAGGAGGGTGAATGCAATATATTTGCTGTAGTTATGCTGCAGAGAGAAAAAAAATACCAGGATCCCACCAGGCAGATGCAGACTTCTTGCACGCTGCAGAGCTGTGTTCTGCCAAGGCTTCCATCAATCCAACATAACATGGATTTGGGGGAGAGGAGGGGCTGGATCCACAAACCAATCCCCCATTCCCTCCAGGCCATCCAACCACACTGTGCAGGGCTCCAGCTGCACAAGCGGCCACAGAGTGGTTCCATGGCCCAGAATTCCATCTATCCTAATTCTTGGGGACCCAAACCATTTATTTGGGCTTTATCCTAGGGCTGAACTCTGGCCTCAGCATTAAGCAAAGACTTCTCTCATTTGTACACTCCAGTTGGGTAATTGCACCACAACTGCCCACAATGCACCATCTGCACACACATGCAAGAGACACACCCTTTGAAAACTTGACAGAATGAGCCTACTCCCTGCTGCACCAGAGGAAACCTACTCCCAACCTAAATTACTACTCTAGAAAGTTTTCACCCCATCTTCCTGCTTTGAGTTTATTTTAAAATTGGGGTGGAAAACACACTCAGGGAAGTTTGGGGGTTTTTAATGACACCTCCAGTATCTCTTCCAAAATCATAGCAGTTTCCTAACACCACAACCTGATAAAAAAAAAAGATGTTTTATCCAAAGTACGGTGTTCAAGAAGGGATGTCAACAGAGTCAAATGGGAGAGATCAAGTCTGATATGGGCTGGAGTTTCAAAACCTAGAGACAAGACTCTCCTGTCACTTCTCTAATCATCAATACTGGACAACATACACACAAATAGGTAGGCATGCTATAAATGAAGGGGTTTTACTCCTGATGAACACTGGATGAAATAAGTCACCCCCAGTTAAACAGTTGCACATTCTTATATGCTTCCCTGCATTTCCTTCACTCTAGCACCTACATGGACATAACCCTGTGATGTTCACTCTACCAAAATCACAAAGGAAAAATCAGGATGCCAGGTATATACCAGGCAGTGGAAGGCAGGGAGTTAGCAGTTCATACTTAGAGATTATTGAGGACTATTGGGAAATTATTTTCAAGTCAAAACTCAAGGCTTTGCTCCGCCCACCTGGACACTATGCATAAACATTCATATTATGGCAATTATTTCAAGAGAGCTTATTCATGTTTTAGCTAATGAAACAGAACAATACTTCTTCCTTACAAATACAGAGTGCTCTGGAAAGGGATGGGAACAAACAATTCAAAAGTATAAGCATTCTATTTTCCATTTTAACCACCCCTTTCTGACCAACGGATCTAGGACATTTTACAAATGACATACAATCGGCCAGGGGCTGGCCAAAATTTGCCTTCTCACCCGCTTCCATCCCCTCTGTGCCAAGTGCCTTTACTCCAGAGGAAGATGCATTTCAGCTTTTCTGGTTTTAGGCTATGTCTACTTTGCCACCTACATCAGCAAAACTTACATCGCTCAAGAGTGTGAATATTCTACCCCCCGAGCAACATAAGTTACGTCGGCATAAGTGTTCGTGGGCACAGCGCTATGGCAGCAGGAGAGCTTCTCCCGCCAACATAGCTTTTGCTGTTCACAGGGGGTGGGTTTTTTACGCGAACAGGAGAGCTCTCTCCTGACATAGTGTCTTCACCAGACGTGATGCAGCTATATCGGTACAGCTGCGCCGCCGTACGGGTAGACATGGCCTAAGACAGTACTTCTCAAAAGTTTTGTACTCATGACCCCGTTCACATAGCAAGCCTCTGAGTGCAACCCCCCTTATAAATTAAAATCTTTTTTATATATTTAACACCATTATAAATACTGGAGGCAAAGCAGGGTTTGGAGTGGAGGCTGACAGCTCGTGACCCCTCATATAATAACCTCACGACCCCCTGAAGGGTCCCGACCCCCAGTTTGAGAACCCCTGGCCTAAGAGAAAAGGCCATGAGAGCGTCAACTTCTACATGGACTGGTCAGGGACTCACTTTTTCAGGTCACATCCCAGAGATCCTCACCCACAACTTAGAAAGGTGATAGTGCTGTTGTGATCAAGGGCTTTCAGGGCATATGGTAGCCCGGCACTGACTCACCTTACTAGTCACATGCAAATACGGCCTAAGGAAACCATCAGCAGAGAGACACTGTGTTAGCGCTACTGTTGGGGTGGGGACAAAGAGGAGCCCCCCACCTGGGGGTGTACAGAGAGCAGTGCCCCCCCCCGGTCTCCATGGGGGAGAGCCCACCCCACCGGAGGGTGTACAGAGAGCAGTGCCCCTCCCCCCCGGTCTCCATGGGGGAGAGCCCCCGCCCCACCGGGGGGTGTACAGAGAGCAGTGCCCCCCCCGGTCTCCATGGGGGAGAGCCCCCGCCCCACCGGGGGGTGTACAGAGAGCAGTGCCCCCCCCGGCCTCCATGGGGGAGAGCCCCTGCCCCACCGGGGGGGGGGTGTACAGAGAGCAGTGCCCCCCCCGGTCTCCATGGGGGAGAGCCCCCGCCCCACCGGGGGGTGTACAGAGAGCAGTGCCCCCCCCGGCCTCCATGGGGGAGAGCCCCTGCCCCACCGGGGGGTGTACAGAGAGCAGTGCCCCCCCCCGGTCTCCAGGGGGGAGAGCCCGCCCCACCGGGGGGTACAGCGGGCAGCGCCCCCCAGCCAGGGTCCCTCCTCCCCCCGCCTGCCCGGCGAGCGCCCAGCCCCCCGGCCGGTACCTGCAGACCCGCAGCAGCAGACAGCCGATGAGGCCGGCGCTGAGGACACACGCCCCGATCACGGCGGCCTTGAGCGCGGACAGGTCCCGGAGCAGCGCGGGCAGCAGGCTGACCTGGGCGCCGCTGTGGTTGCCGGGGGCGCCCAGCGGCTCCGGCGGCGGCGGCGGCCGGGTGGCGTTGGCGGGGCCCTGCGCGGCCTGTGGCGGCCCCGGCGCGGGGGGCTCCCGGCGGCCCCGGACGGGGAGCGCGGCCAGGAGCAGCAGCAGCAGCAGCGGCGGGGCGGCGAGGCGCATCCTGCCCGGGCTCCGGGCTCCACTCCGCCTGCGACACCGCGCCCGGCCCTCGGCGCTGGGAGCCGCGGCGACGCCGCCTCCCGGCCGGGCCCGCCCCCGCCCTGCCTCCTGCGCTCGCCGCCCTCGCAGGGCCTGGGTGAAAGGGGGCGGCTGTACAGCCCGAGGAGGGGGGGAGAGAGAACCAGCCTTGGGGGACCCCCCCCGCGTGCCTACACCCCCCGAGCATAGACACTGCCCTGGGAGGGACCCCTGACCCCGGTTCTACAGCTCCCAGCCAAACTGCAGACCGACCCCTCACATCCACCCCCATCAGCTGCAGGGAGCCCCAGGCTCAAGCCCGCCCCCACCACCAGGCTACAGGGGCCTTTGGTATAAAGTTTGGGGTGCCAGTTTTGGTTGGACCTATTCCTGGAGGTTTCACGACATGACATAATCTTCCATTAAAGATTAATCTGTAATTCCTGGAGAGTCCAGCACAGTCCTGGAGGGTTGGCAGCCCTATATAATGTGCTCCTGTTATCCCAGCACCTCCCCAAGCTAAAACAATAGCTACGGGGCCTCGTAATAAGCCAGGCCCTGCGTGAGTAACACCTCTCACACGTGCCTTCTCTCCCAGGGGAAGAGTTGTCCTCTTATTGATGCTGGGTCAGCGCCTGGCATCCTGCCACGTGCCAATAGTAACACGTCCCAGAGACAGCCACTTTTTTCTAACGCTGAACAAGGAACTTAGCGTTAAGAATAGAATTATCCTTAAACTACGCAGTCTGTGCAGAGCTGCTTAGAGCCTCCTGCAACCCACCTGCTTGGCCTCCTGGTACAGTTTTAAAGAAATAGTACACACTGCCATGCAGATCTTTCCTGTCCTGTACACCCCATACCCCTTTGAGCTCTCCTATGTACCTCCTTTGCCCCCAAATACCTTTGTCCATTTGCTGGACCCCACCCCACTCCGGGTTCCCTTTTCATGGCCTCAATTCCAAGGTTGGCAGGGGGTTCACGGGATATTTTTGCAGAAGCCACTGGACTGACCGAGACTCCCTCCCATTTTGCTCTTCCAATTCCTGCTCTGTGTCTCTCTAAGGGAAAAAAGACCAAGGAAGTATAGTCATAGGTGCTGGAATTATGGGTACTGGGGGTGCTGCAGCACCCCCTGACTTGAAGTGATTTCCCTTATATACAGAATTTACAGTTTGGTTCAGTGGCTCTCAGCACCCCACACTATAAACATTGTTCCAGAACCCCTCTGTATAATGGGGGGAAGATATTGTGGGAGTCTGCCATGTCTACTTGCTTACCCACCTAATAAGTATGGGGGGAGGGGGGGGACTGCTTGCAGAAAGGAGGTATTGAACCATCTGGACCTGCTTATGAGAATAAAGTTACTCACATGCTTAATTGTTTAGAGAGTGCCAAAAGCACTTCCTGCCTGGCAAGGTTTAGTGGGTTAAAAGCTGTGATAGTAACCACTAGTACATACACATACCAGGGAACCACTACTTGCTAAGTGTGGAGTTCGGAATGCCTGTACTTCGTCAGCAACAGCTGCAGGTCACGCCATTGCAAGTAAATGAGGGACAAGATGATTTTCAAATATCTACCAGTACATGCGTAGGGTTTTTTAAAGGCACATCTTCTCATTCTCATTTGGAATCATGAGGCTCCATCTTGCAAATGATTCTGTGCAGGCGAGCCACAGCACCCATGTACTTCATGGAGCTCAGTGCGGGTGCAGGAGCTAGCCCTTGAAACTGTTTCTGTTATCATTATTATTTCAAATGTTTTGCAATTCACCATTCACAGCAGCTGGGCAGGTTTCCTAAAAGCTTGGGCCACATTGAAAAACAGCCTGTTTAGAAACCATTCTGCATTTTCTGTACATGTCATATGTTTGGGAAGGAGGGAGGGAGCTGTCATTGAATGAAGAAAAGAGAGACTTTTCCTATTAGGCTTTATGATGCCATGACAACTTTCTAAGGTTAGTGTGTCAGTGTAGTATTTAAAAGTGGGTGTCACAGCACTGTGCCAAACAGAGATACTGATCTTTAACCCTATGCAGTATCCCACAGGGGAGACAGCTGAGATGCAGCAGTGAAATAATGCCTGTTTTTATAGACCTTTCCAGCCAATCAGAATGCTGTATCAAATGCCACCCACTCTATGATAAAGACACATTGTATTTTTATGGGAATTTCTGCAGGATGAGGAAGTACTGACGTATGTAATGGGCAAAAGGCCCCCGAATTGTTTGAATTGGTCATTGTTCCATCTGCTTCTCGGTACTTGCCTTTGTAACAATTTCTCAGTTTCTGATGTGGGGCCCCAGTTTGTCTCTCTGTAGCCAAAAAAACAAACCATCTGGACAGGAGGTCAAAATGGTGATGCAGACTTTTCCGAAACGTTTGTGTGAGCAGCCCTTGCACGATTTATTGTTTGTAAACAATGACCCCAGGGCTGGGCCCAGCCCGCTCTGTGAAAGCGTGCCAGCTGCTGCCCCACCTCAGATTTCCCTTTGTCTGATACTGTTGTTTTTCATGAAATGCAGTGTTCCTCCATAGGCAGGAGTAAGGGATGTGGGGTTTCCAGTGTGACAGCCTCTAGCTCGTATCACAGGATGCAGAGCACCAAACTGTATCTAATGAAACAGAAGTGCCCCTATCCACTATTATGTTAGCTGGGTTCTGTCAGAGCAAACTGCCCCACGGCATTGTTACATTAAAGTTTCAATGCTGTTCAGTTAAACTGTCAAGCCACACACCCTGTTCTTTATGCAACAGCAGCAGCTCTACGCCTGGGTTCGATGTACCATGCTCATCTAGAGGGACGGGAGTATGTCATGTTCTCCTTCAGCTGGCTCTTCCTGGTGGACTCTTCAAGAAGCTGTATCCAATGATTCTAGCAGAGCATGGGTCACTGCCACACTGGGCTTTTGGGGAAGGGCAAGCGGGTAAGAGGGGGACTGTCACCATCACAAACAACAGCTTCGTTCAGTAAAACAAGCCAGTAGAAGCATAACCCAGGGGTTAGGTAGTAAATTCCTTTTAAAAATCTCTATTGACTATTTTTATATTATTCATTATACAGCTGAGATCAGAGGCCAGTGGTGCTGGGCACTGGACCTACACACAGTAAGAGACAGGCCCTGACCTGAAGAATCTACGCTAATAGTCCTTGTTTATTCAACGCCCAAAATCGTGCTAGGTGTTTTATAAACCTACAGTTAGATGGGTTCCTGCTCGTAAGTGCTCATAAACTCAGGCCTTGATCCTGCAATGATTCCATAGAGGTGGATCCCTGCGCCCAGGCAGAGTCAAGGGCAGGACTGGGGCCGAAGCGCACAACACTCAGACAAAGAAGTGGGAGAAATGATGGGACCAGCGGATGCGTCACATTGAATTTATCCCCAGTGTTTCTGGCTTATGTGAATAGCTTTGAAAGGAAAGGTTAACCATACTGAACCCCAGTCATTCCTGCTTTTAGGTGGAGTAAGGCAGGGTGGGCCGGGCAAACATCTCTAGACCACAGGGACAGGGTAGGATTGTGCATAAGTCCTTACCCTCCATTTCACTCTTCTATTGATACTGCTGTCCTGGTGCAGAAGTTTAAAGGGGCGCTATCAGCAGCAATTTAGCTTTTGTAAAAACAAATGTAATAGAAAACCTAAGATTAAAGAATATAACAAGTTACAAAATTGATTGCAAACCAATTGCAATTGAAGCAGGTTTATTCCTGAAATATTCTTCTGCAGATTTGCTGCAGGGTTTGTAGTATGGCGCTAGGGCATTGGTCTAGGTTCCTCTGTATCATCCATTCTTGTGCTACTCTCACCTCCTGTTTTCTGCTACCTGAGAACGATAAAGCAGCCAGCTGGAGATCCAGGATCTGTCCCATGATATTGACAGTGCCTCTGCCACCTGTTCCCCTGTTTGTTTTTTGTTGCTATTGTTTAATTTTCATTCCTTTTACTGTTCATCTGCCAGATGCTTCCATCTCCTAAAACCTGAGCTTAAAGCCAGTAGGGCACATTAATACACAATGTCACCACTGAGTTCCTCTGTTAGACAAGGCACAGTCGTGCCCATGCATGTAGTGTTAAATATATTGCAGGCGGCATGGAAAAGATGTAGCTTGAGATTCTCCTTGTTTGCTTTTGGCCGTTTTATGAAGTAATTTTTTGTTGTTGGGCTGTGCTGATGCTATTGAAGTGGGACCTTGCTGTAGAATGAAGACAATGAAGTTGTTATCCGGTTGTGGAATGTAGTTAACTCCATTTTACCTTTGTCCTTCCAATGATCTCTTTCATGTCCCCCTAATGATCAGCTTCCATATCTAGCTGGGACTCACTGGCCTCCGTTTCCAATGCTCATTTTGCAGTCGGCTGGTTTCTTGTGATTTGTTGTATATTCTTTCCTTGCACTCAGTGAATCTCTGGTCCACTCCTGCCTGGAAACCCACACCACCAATTGAGTCTGGAAATGAGTCCTGGTAGAGGAGAGGTAATTCATTTGTCCAGTCATCTCAGCCCCACGAACCACAAGGAGCATATAGGTCAGACTCTAGCTTTTGGAAAGAGCTCTGGGAGGTGGGCAGACATGCAGAGCTGGGCCAGTGCAGAAAGCTTTGGAGTGCTTGTAGAGAATGTGCAGGAACTGGGCTTAGAGTCTGATCCAAAGGCCACTGAGGTCAACAGGAATCTTTCCACAGACGTCAATGGGCGCTGGATCAGGCCCTTCATGTTGCCATGAGGAAATCAGCATGTGCTTCCTTGTGCCTGCTGCCAGACACTAGCCTCAAGCAGATGGGGCAGGGCTCCAACCCAGCACTCCATGACTGCACATCCTTTGGATGGATAATATGAGGTTGAATTTCTCACTCAGTAATTCCACTAGTTGTTTTGACAAAGTAGAAAGAAGAGGATCATCTCCCTCTGTGCTGCCTTTAAGCATGTTATTTGGTGCCTGGTGGCCCCATGTTTATTCTCCAGGGTCTCCATTCTGCAAAGCAGTAGGACGTTATTCTGTGCCAGCATGTTGGATAATGCAAAGGAACTATTCCAATTCCAATTGAATTTGATCTTATTCCTTCATTAGGACAGGTTGAGTTGTTTCCCTGTCTGTTCCACAGAAATCTCAAGTGACTGAATCTTAAGAGAAATAATATCTAAACCCAGCTCCATTTTTGTTATGAGCTGACACAAGGTATTTAATGTAACATCTTGCTCACTGGATGGCTAAAAAGCCAAACCAATAACCCTGTAGAGAATTGCTATCCTTACTTTACATGTGGGGAACTAAGAGATAAAGTAATTTTGCCAGGTCACACAGGCAGTCTGTGGTGAGGTAGGGAATTAAATCTGGGTGTTCTGGTCTGGTACCGTAACTATTGGACCATCCTTCCAACTCTGGGTTGTGTGTGAAATGACCTGATGGTCCTTTGCTGGGAAAGTACTTACTTGTACCAAAATGGCCTTTTTATACTCTTTCCCTTTCCCCTCCTACAGATCAGCAACTGTGGGGGGGTGGGGGCAAGTGCTTTTATTTCAGAAGGCCTTTTATTGATTATTTCATGTTCTGAATGTAACAAGTGTTTTACAACTGTATTGTATTATAAGCTGCCTAGCAAATCTTTATGGATTGGTGCCATATAAACAAACTGAAAATACGGTCCCTGAATTTTGAATTTTGAATTTTGAAAATTGAATTTGAATTTGCAATCCTAGTTCTTTGTTTGCAGGATGCTGGGCAATTTTGGGGTAAGTGCCTTTGCAATGAAGAATCATTAATACAGGACAGCTTTGGAAAGCTCCCTCATTTATTTTATGCAGCTTCCAAGGTTTTTTTCTCATGGCTGATTTGCTGCTATTTCAAATACCATTCGCCTCATTTGGAAAGTGTTCCTGGTTCCTGTTCTGGAATTTGTGATTTCGCAATTGCCATCAATGACGTCACATGGTCTGTTCTGAAGGGAACAGAAATAAATAAGAGCCAGTGGGAGCCTGAGCCCTTCTGAAATAAACATCTTGTCTGACGAATCTGTCTCCAGCTCAGTAGTGCTATCTGGGTTCAGCTCGTCAAAGAGACGAATGGGCAAATTGTTTCTTATTTTCAATTTTAACTAATAAATGGCTTTCCATGTTCTAACAGGGCACAGGGCTGCTACCTTGTCTTCAGTGAACAAGGGGTTAATAATCCCAGTTTAATTTCCCCCTTACAGGTGCTGAGGGGAAGGGTTATAAAGTGGCTGCTTTGGCGACAGAAGGGGAAACTGCTATTAGGAAGGAAGGTCTCTATACTCATCAGACCATATGGAAAGTTCCCGGTGTCCTTTCTGAGGATAGCTTACATTACTTTCTTGTTATAAACAGTAACCCATGAAGAAAAGACCTTGCTGATTACAGGGTTTTTTTCCCTCCCTGCTGAGCTGTTCTACCTGCTCACACCTGTTCAGCATCATTTAAAAACCTAGCTATCGTGCCTTCTGTAAAGCACCACACACACTCTGAGGCTATCGAAAGAAGTTAAATAACGATAACATAATTACATATGGGATTACTTCTGAGAACAGGAGATTTCCATATTGATGGAAAGCTGGCACATCCTGTACAGAAAAAGCAATGCCGTTTGAGATACACACAGCTAACCCTGCCCACTGCTCCAGGCCCTCCGATGGCTCCCTGGCGCCACCACTGCGACAATGCTGCTGCCCAGGGTGGGGCAGGATTTGGAGGGGGCTGTGCAGAGAAAGGACAGAGGATCCACAGCTGGCTGAATCCCCAGAGTCAAGGCAGGGTGGATCCCCACAGTGCTACTTCAGCCGTGGAGCACCATGTTCTGTGGGTAGACTTCTCCCTCTCAGCCTTCCTCCTGCACGCCAGCCCAGTGCCCTGAACAGCTAGTTGAGATGAGGGTTGGTTGGAGGATTTGGTTCCCATGGGGTGGAAGCACTTTCCATGTTCAAAAGGCTTTGCAGCCCTCAGCTAATCAATCCTCAGAAGCCCATTGTGAGCTAGGGCACCATTATCATCCCCCTTCTCAAATGGGGAAAACAAGTCCACTGTTGTTCAATGAGTACTCATTTCTGTGCAGCAAACGGAAATCAGTGCAGAAGTGCAGTGAAGCCCTTACAAAGACCAGTCTTCCAGTGCACCAGGCAGTAACATGCAATAGAGCTATGGGAAGACCAGCTTTGTTAAATGAGGACCGGATCAGACTCCACATTGGTACAAATCCAAGGAATGAGCATATCAAAGATGGTCAAATTGTCAGGACACTGAGTTCACAGGCCAGATCAGAGACCATACTGCAAATTTACAGATTAATCCTCCTTCCAATTACATACAGCATGATCTTCAACTAAGAGTCAAGTAAGAGTCCATCCAGCCAAAAGTGGACTGATAGTTCAGATGTGACCTGAGGTCCATTGTGAGATCTTGTTGCTAACCTGGGGTCAATGGCCCAGATCGTCAAAGGTATTTAGACTCCTAACTTCCTAACTGGAATGTGAGCTAGGAGCCTAGATACCTTTTAGGATCTGGGCCAGCGTCCTTGGCAATGAAACAGTGCAATCTGCAACTCCAGCTAGATTTGGAAGAGTTTAATCCTTCATACATTCCAAGTTACCATAGTATTTTGGTATTATAGTTTATATATAACCCCATAAGCATGCTTGGCTCTTTACAGCCTGTGTTGCAGCCCGCAAAAGTCTTGCAACCTAAGTCGATAATAAAATAGAATGGCAGGTTTCTCTTCAATAAAGGTCAGGAGGAGCATTAAAATTTAGGGGTACAGAGATTCTCTCTTTGACAGGTTCCCTTCTGTGGAGACAACGTCACAGTGTAATAGTCAAGCCTAAAATGCAAGCAAAGGGAGAACACCAATAAAAGCACAAATCTTTGTTTAGTCTGGATAACAATAATCTAAGAACACAAAAACCGATTATGACTTTCCTTTCCACTGCTTCTCTGGCTATTCATGCAGTAAGTACAGTCTGGCCTGGTTAAGTGCCACCTGAATGAAACTGACAAATAATTCACATCATGTTTTAGATAATTTGCAGATCGTGTCCTTAGGCTGTTTTTCTTCATCTCAGCTGCATAGAATAAACGAACCAGCACCATAGCTGCTAATCTTGCAGCCTCGGATGGCTTGACGGTTTATTGATGATGGTATAGTGACTGCCAAGTAGCAGGACTCTATCCAGAATTACAAACGACCTGGATATGAAGAACAGAATTGCATTTTAACCCTATTTTTGTACTGACTGTTGGATTAGCTGAACTAATACTTGATCTGCTGCCATGTCGTCTTGTTCTGAACTAAACAAGGTCAGGGCAAAGCAGTGTTTTGAACAAGAACATAGCGGAACAGCTATGCGCTGCAGGCAGGGGTGCTTCTGACACAATAGGTGGCGCTCTTCCCTCTGAGACTGTACCTGCTCCAGGATATGTTGGTTACGGAGTGCTGGGTTTTTGTATGCGAATTATCAGACACCCAGATAAACATGATATGCTAGGGAAGAGTCAACACGGCTTTTGTAAGCAGAAACCATGCCTTATGAACCTACTAGAATTCTTTGAGGGGGTCAACAAACTTGTCAACAAGGGTGATCCACTGGACTTTCAGAAAGCCTTTGACAAGGTCCTGCACCAAAGGCTCTTAAGCAAAGTAAGCTGTCATGGGATAAGAGGGAAAGTCCTCTCATGGATCTATAATTGGTTAAAAGATAGGAAACAAAGGGTAGAAATAAACGGTCAGTTTTCATGGTTGAGAGAAGTAAATAGTGGGATTCCCCCAAGGATTTCTACTTGGACTCGTGCTGTTCTACATTTTCATCAATGATTTAGAAAAAGGGTTAAACAGTGAGGTGGCAAAATTTTCAGACGATACAAAATTACTGAAGATAGTTAAGTCCAAAGCTAATGCCACTAAATAAAGCTATGGTACGCCCACACTTTGAATACTGCATGCAATTCTGGTTGCCCTATCTCAAAAGAGATAGAATTGAAAAAAGGACAGAGAAGGGCAACAAAAATAATTATGAGGATGGAACAGCTTCCATAGGAGGAGAGATTAGAAAGACTGGGATTGTTCATCTTGGAAAAGAGACAACTATGAAGGCATATGATAGAGGTCTATAAAATCATGAATGGTGTGGAGAAAGTGACTAATTAAGTGTTATTTACCACTTCACATGAACCGTGGGTCACCCAGTTAAATTAATAGGCAGCAGGTTTAAAATAAATATAAGGAAGCACCTCTTCACACAATGCACAGTCGACCTGTGGAACTCATTGTCAGGGGATGTTGTGAAGGTCAAAAGTGTAACTGGGTTCACAAAATTATTAGATATGTTCATAGAGGGTAGGTCCATCCATGGCTATAAACCAAGATGGTCAGGGACACAACCCCATGATCTGAGTGTCCTCACACCTCTGACTGCTAGAAATTGGGACTGGGTGACAGGGGATGGCTTTGATAAATTGCCCTGTTCTGTTCACTCTCTCTGAAGCATGTGGCACCAGCCCACTGTTGGAAGACAGGATACTGGGCTAGAAGGACGATTGGTCTGACCCAGTATGGCTGTTCTTATGTTCTTAAGTGCTATGTATGAGCTAGGTATTATTATAATAAATAGGAACCTGCCAGCACCTCATCCCATACAGCTAGCAGGACCCCCAGTACCAGACTAACTGGGCACAGGGTGAGACAGGAAGGCCTGTGACAGGCACTGGGCCATCAGGGTTCTCCCCTTTAACAGTAGTGGCATACTGTTTAGCCCTTTGTTAATCAAACAATGTGTACAGATGCCACCCAAGCAATGGCATCACTATGATGTGCTGATATTTCACTGTAGTGGCAGGGCCTCTAAACCACCTGGCACAGCACTCCAGGTGCATGCCCCTCTCCCCCCCCATACAGGACCTGGGGACACTCAGGAGATTAAAGTTAATGGGCTCTGAGGGCTTGTCTACAGATTTGTCCCAATGTCAGCCATTGTTGGATAGACACCAGCATAGCTGCACAAATGCCCACCCCTAGGATAGGTAGCAGAAAGTGCTATGAGCCACAATTTGCACCTGTGGCCAGCCACCAGTAGCTGAAATCCCCAGTGTGCACAAGGCCTAATATTACCTCATTGCAGCAAAGAGAGGCCTGCACTGTGGTTTGTTGTTGATTTTTTTGTTTTAAAGTGGGGAGAGGGATTTGTCTGCTTTGATATTAGAAATACCAAGTCTTGCTCAATCTGCTTATTGCTGGACATCTCTACGGATGGATGGAGATCTAATGGTATTATGACATCACCAGAATCAAGGGAATAAAAAGTGACCCACTGGGAAAGGATTTTTAGTTAGACTGCTTAAAACTCATTGTTAGCTTCTATTTAACTCAAAAAACTGGCAAACACTTGGGAGAAAAACTTTCTTTGTGGAAGATTCAAGTCTTCCTCACTTAAGCGCTAAGAAAGCGCCCACTTCCGTTCTAAAGCTTTGTAGCAAAAATAAGGGAAACAAGTCTTGATAGTCCTAATATAAGAGACAGACTTTCTTTTCTTACTAAACTTTCAGGCTTCCTTTAACCACTACAAAAATGAGGGGCACAAACAGGTCACCTTTAAATCAGCTACATAAATGTAGCTTTTCACTACACAAATTGCCACTTACACCATCCTCTGGTGGCTGCAGTGTCTGCCTACCCGTTATTTTTGTTGTCTGAAATGCCAGCTAAAACATTTTCAGCATCAAACCCACTACAGCCGACGATTTCCAGAAGGAAGCACTTCAAATAAGGTTTGTTCTAAAGAGCTTGCCTGCCTGGTGCTAAACACCTGCTGTCACCATAGCTCGCATCCCACAGGCAAGAATGGTTTTGCGGTGCTGCACTGATAACAGATTTATTGCAGCCGGAGCATTAGAGATGAAAGATGTCTCGTCCATAAGACTTTACTGGTCTTTTCCCTTCCTCCCTCCAAAATACGTTTGAGGGTGATTTTAATGCTCATGAAAGCGAAGGACTAATGGTTCTTCTTAGAGCCAAGCATAAAGCAAGCTTCCTCCCCACAGCTGTGCTAACGTACCTCAGTCTCAACCTTTAGCATCCTGCCCAGATCTGCCCATACTTCTCAATCCTGACCTTCAGTATCCCTTGCTCTTCCTATCCTTAGCCTCTCAGATGATTAAGCAATATTCCTCAAACCTGATCCCCTAATATCCTGACCCGGGTTCAGCATGTAGCTTTGTCCAATACACCCCAATTCCTTCGGCATCCCTTGCTATTCAAGTCACTCAGCGTTAACCCACTCCCCTGTAGCTGTCTACGGAGTGGCAAGCACAGGCTCCAGAGGAAATTTATCCAACATTCCATCTCCTCTGAATTCAGCTCATACCATTTTGCACTTTATATATAGAACCTGGGGCACTCCAAGCTCTTTACTGGCCTCAGTGGAGTAAGCCATGGCATAGCCCCTGAAGATGATTAATAATAATACTGAGCACTGCACTGCAACATCACAGTGCTTCTTAAAAACAATCACTATCTTTTTAAAACCATAATCAGTCCCATTTGATGGAATGGAAAATCCCCTGATAGGGAGTAACCTGGCCCTGGCTGAGTCAGGTGCAATGGGTGGAGGGGTTTTGCTTAGAGATCTGTGTGTATCATATTGGATTAGCAGACTGAGAGGTAAATCTGAAATTAAGCAGGAAATAAACAGCCCCCAGGTGAAAGAACCAGGTGGACTCTATTCACTGGACAGGGGGGCTGCAGTGTGACTATCCTGTAGACCCAGACTGTGCCCCTTGCAGATGCCCTGGGAAGAAGAAACTGCACCTTTTCCCCAAAGCTATCCACATGTTCTAGGTTGTGCTATCATGGAAGGCGCCACCCTCTGCTCCTGCTCTGCATGAATCCCTGGAGATTCCCTGAGAAGCCACCACGAGCAACTCCTCTGCACTGGCTCACGGGCCTCGTGCCCCCACCTCCATCCACCTGTTCCATTGTACCATTCTGCCAGGGCTTCCTTCACTGGTGGCTGCCCCTTGATCCACCCAGGAAGGGAGTTTCACAGCATGGAGGGGAGGACGGCATGGAATGAAACAGATATTCAGGCTGTATCAACTTTTCCAAGTATTCCCTGTGGGGCTTGGAGGGGGATGATGCATGTCCAGCTGGCCCTGCACCAAAACCCCGTCCCCCTTCTGCCCTAGCTTACCCCCTCTCTAGCAGCAGATCCCAAACTCTGCAGAGTGCTCTCAGTAGGATTTGGACGGGGGGGGGTGCAAGTTGGGGATGGGGTGGGTTTTGTCTGAACCCCTTTGAGGAAGACTCAGGAAGCTTTCTAGATACAACAGTGGTATTACAGAAGCCACTGACCTACACAACTCTGGAAGCAAAGCGTGAAATCGCACAGTCAAGTGGATCTATAGGGTGAATCCAGCCCCAGATGTTTCAAAAACGCAGCCAGCATTCACTTGTTAATTTCTTCCACCACCAGAGGGAGCCTGTGCAGTCTTCAGAGAAGTGATGTTTATTGAGCTATATACTTCCTTCCTTCAATAACCTGCTCATATTAACAGAGGAGGCTAATGAGAGCTCTGCAGGGGCCATCAGATGGAGATTAACTCAGTGAAGAGCCGAAGCATTGTGTAGTTTGCAGAAGTGACAACAGCTTGGTGAACGTAAATGATACACAGTGTTTTACAATGGCAGATTCTCAATTAGATGTGGGGTGTGTTTGTTTATTTATTTATTTATTTTATTTGCTGGATGGCCCAGCCTAAGTGCTACTATTATATTCTTTCTGGATGGCTATAGTGCATATCTCTCCTAGTTCAGAATGAGCACATCTCTGAAAGCGGGGTGCATAGGTGATCATCCCCCACCCTCGGGTTTGTAACGAGCATCACATTCAAAGCCTATAGGCAGCAGGGGACATGGGACTTTCCATCTGCCTTTTTCTGAGATGAATCTCATTGAGTTATTTTCGGCCTATGCTTCCGGTCTACATAGGTTCCTTTGTATTATCTTCTGTTCTCCCTGGTATTTGCAATTCCTTTCAATTTCGTGTCACTTTTGTGAAGGTTGTCAACCCTTCTTTAGAGCCATTAATAAAAATGTTAATCAAGGCCAAATCTAATGCAGATCCCTGTAATTCCCCCTACTAGACACTTCCCTGAAACTCAATACTTACCTGTTTAGTACTGGTTTTTGTTTGCAGCCCTTCAGCTGTATTTCAAAGTCCCTGTGACCATCACATCTAGGTCATCTGGAGAGCTAGATTTCAGGACATTGTATCAAATGCTTTACCGTAACCCAAATATGTCCATAGATTTTTAAGACCAGAAGGGACTGCTAGATCATCTAGTCTGATGCTTCTATAACACAGGCTATAGAATTTCCTCCAGTTACTTTGTACTGGGTCAAATAATTTGTTTGGCTAAAGTAAATCTTCCAGAAAGGCATCCAGTCTTGACTCGAAGACCTCCAGAGGTGGAGAATCCACCACTTCCCTTGGTAGTTTGTTTCAATGGTTAATCACCCTCACTGTTAAAAAACAATTGTGCCTTATTTCTAATTTGAATCTGTCTGGTTTTAACTTCCACCCATTGGTTTTTTATGTGCCTTTCTTTGCTAGATTAAAGCGTCCTTTAGTATCCGGTATTTTCTCCCTGTAAAGGTCCTTATACACTTGTATATGTTCCATCTACTGCTTTCCCCTACCCCACACTGCCTTAGCCCTGCAAGCTGTGCTATGTAGGTGCACCCCTGTTGCAGCCATGTGCGTACTTCAGTGTATGGATGGGGGTTTACTTGCCTGGAGCAGCTTGTAGCATCAGGACCTAGTTTTATCATTCTATCCAAAACCAGCAGTCTGGTTTGTCTGGTGAGATTCAATCCCTGCAAACCACTGATGTGCCTGTGGCTCACAGATCCCCAGACACTTGGTGATTTTTGATCTCTTCATGTTTGATCCATTATTGATCACTTAAAGGGTCAATATTGTTTTCACACCAATGGGCGTGATTCTCTACTCACTACACACTGGAGTGTAAATCCACAGTAACCCCGCAGCAGTCAATGGAGATACACAGATGGAAAATGGGTATAAGCAACAGGGGAATTGGGCCCAATGTCTTTTTAATATCTCTTTTCAGGTCAGGCAAAAATAGCATCACAAGCAGAATCTATAATCAGCTGTTTGTCATGTGCCTCCAGTCATTCCCCACTTCACTCAGATCCCATCTCTCAGCTGATAAGAAACCCAACTAATAAAAAAAATGCCATTACCTAATTCTGTTCTCCATTACGTGAGGCCCAGAATAAATGACAAATGACCTGCTACATCAGCATTGAAACTGAAGATGCTGATTGGCTAGCAGCTCTTAGTTTACTATATGTAGTGTCCAAATTGCAGAGGATGAGCCAAACACTGAGGTACCTGCTCAAAACATTCCCAATAACACCAACAGGAATTTTCGTGAGTAGAAAACATCTCTGGATTTGGCAATAAAGGCCAGATCCTGTGACTCGACAGCACTTCATCAAGCTACACTGAGTTGCACAGTAACTCTGGCCTGTTATGTGTATATGCGGTACTTCCTCACCCACAGATTGGCTTACATCTCCAGTCATGACCAGGACATTCTAGGCTGGTATAGCCCTTAAATTCCAATCAGCAAGAACTATGCTCTTGTAAACTATATTAAGCTTGTAAATCTCGCACACACCCTGAGAAGGCAACCCAAGTACCAAGGAAGTTCTGTGAGACCAGGCTTCATTATATGGCCCGCTTGCAGTTGGAGTAACGTCCACTCGGAGCTTATTGACCCTGGATCCTGCAGAACAAAGAGAAACCAAAGAGCCAGTGTCACAAGAACTGGGTTCCTAAATGCCCACATCACAAGAAGGACAATCAGTAGATCTAACACGAATTCTTGTCCCAGGTTGCAGAACTAAATGGATATGTCTAGCAGCTCCCTGTGATCCTGCGTAAAGCAGACCACACATCTGGTCTCCTGGCATTGAGGTTGCCAAGGAATCAGAGCCACAGGATCTCCTCAACCACTGCCTATATTGTTTCATAATGCATCCAATACGTCAACTGTACTCCTCCTTTTGGGCCTCGAACCAGCCGCTTTCTGTGCCTGTGTTTGTGTCTGGCGTAAGTTAAACGAATGATTATAAAAGCAGAGAAGGCTGAAAGCACTTCGATGAAAGCTCAGTGTCAGAGCTGGGGGAAATCATTTTGCCTTGGGTTTCAGGCTCCACAAGGACCCACACTTGCAGACGTAGGTGTCTGAAGTTAAGCCTCTGAAGCCATATGCCGGTGTTTCATGTCAGACACCCTTGTTTAAACATTCCTGCCAGAGTGTGTTGTTTACTGGTAACTGTGTCAGCCTGTCTGAAGGGTTGTGTCTGACAGTATAAACGGCTGTGTGATGGGGTGTATGGGACCTGGCCTGGTAGGCAGGCAGAATGTTAGGCTGAGACAGGTGTCTGGTCCACACTGCAGAGGCTGGAAACACAGGTTCTCTCCATGGGAAATGGAGCTGTGTATCTGCACCTACAAAGACAGAGATGAAAGGAAAGCAGCTACTAACAGCACAGGGAGCGGAGTGAGGAACGGAGCGGATGAGTCAAGCAGGAGCGCTGACGTGAACCCGGCACCGGGAAACGGCTGTTCAGTACCGTGGTGGGGGCCTTAGGGGAAGGCCTAGCCTAAGCAGCAGCTGGCCAAGTAGCTTCCATCATGGCTGGGGAGTGATTTGTATAGCAATGTGCTATAATGGTGGGAAGAGAGTTGCTAGAGAATTCCTTACGCTCCACATAGATCAGATAATTTTCTACCATCCTCCTCCTCTCCCCTCTCTGCAGGGCACAAGGCCCAAAGTCCACTCTCCAAAGGGCCGCAGGCTTCATTCAGGGTAGCTGCCTCCTCCCCATGGCGGGCGGGGGGGAAGGGGAGGGCATGTCTCCAGCACTCTGCAGAGGGGCTAGCTCCTGTGGAAGGATGAATGGTTCCAGAGAGCTAACCTGCCTGCCTGGGTGAGGATGGTGATGTCAGGTGGTAGGACAAGATGGCCACCCTGTGGTGATCCCTTACTGGACAGCCGGGAGTTTCAGGCAGCTGCAGCATAGTTCCCTTCTTGGGAGGATGAGTTTCAGAGCACTTTGCTATCACTGTCTGGACTAGCCATGATGACAAAACCACAGGCTGAAACCAGGGGCGTCCCATACTGGTCTGATGGATCATCCTGGGCAGGTGTGTGCCCCCAGCTAGAGAAGGGCTTGATGATGCCAAACTGCAGTGACTTTGTGACTCCAGAGTCCAGCTACACCACTGGGGCTAAATAATGAAACTCCTGGCAGGTAAAGCTGAGGGATTTTCCTTGTTTCCTGGTGCAGGTTGTCCATGCTGGAGGCTGCTGTTTGCAGTAAAACGGACCCTCTATGGGCAATAGTTGCGGGTAGGAACATCAGAGAATTCTGCACAAGGACTTGGCAAGGCACTCAGGGTTGCCAGGTGTCCGGTTTTCGACCAGAATGCCCGGTCAAAAAGGGACCCCGGCGGCTCCAGTCAGCACCACTGACCAGGCCATTAAAAGTCTGGTCGGCGGTGCAGTGGGGCTAAGACAGGCTCCCTGCCTGCCGTAGCTCCGCATGGCTCCCAGAAGCAGCGGCATGTCCCCCCTCAAGCTCCTATGAGTAGGGGCATCCTGGGGGCTCCGCACGCTGCCCGCACCACAAGTGCCAGCTCCGCAGCTCCTATTGTCAGGGAACCGCGGCCAATGGGAGCTGCGGGGGGAGTGCCTGAGGATGGGGCAGTGTGTAGAGCCACCTGGCTGTGCCTCCGCATAGGAGCCGGAAGGGGGACATGCTGCTGCTTCTGGGAGCTGCTTGAGGTAAGCACCACCTGGAGCCTGCACCTCTGACCCCCTCCCACACCCCAGTCCCCTGCCCCAACCCCAGCCCTGATCCCCCTCCCACCCTCTGAAAACCTCGGTCCCAGCCCGGAGCACCCTCCTACACCCCAAATCCCTCATCCCCAGCCCCACACCAGAGTCTGCACCCCCAGCCGGAGCCCTCACATGCCCCAGACCCCAACCCCCTGCCCCAGCTGTCACATTTCACTTCAGAGGGGGATGCATTGAAGTGACAGGTAAAGTGAACTCTGTATATCAGGAGCTTGTATATCAGTGTGTTACATTGATAAAGTGCTTTTGGAGCATCCTTCAGGATGAAAGGCACTATATAAATGTAAGTTATTACTATAAAATGGGATCATAACAATGCCACTCTCTTCTGCTGTGGCACTGCATAAATCCAAAAACCCCAGTGTGCTTTACACGCATGTATTGAGTCCCACAAAACCCCTGTAATGTAACTGAATATTACTCCCATTTTATGGATGGGCAAACTGAGACAGAGGTGGATTCTGATTTTGGCCATAGAGTCAAAAGCAGAACTAGGTGTTGTGACTCCCAGTCCCCTGTGCTAATCACTAGTCCACAGTGCTCGGCTGGACACAAAATACTGGAGAGAAATACGCTGGCCTGTGAAAGAGCTTTCCTGTTTTAGAGAGAGCCTCTCAAAACAGTGAAATTGCTTGTAATAGTCAAAGCACTTTCCACGTACTAGATAATGACTCCTTTCAATTCCCCTAGGGAGGAAGTAAAAATATATCATACCCATTGTACAGACTTAAGAAAGGAAGGAAGGTCCAGTGGTTAGGGCATTAGCCTGGGACTTGGGGGAGACAGGTTAAATTCCCAGCTCTTCTAAGACCTCTTGTTTGGCCTTGGGAAAGTCACTTAGCCTCCATCTTTCTCAGTTCCCCATCTGTACAGTGGAGACAATAGCCGCCCAGGGGTGCTGTGAGGACAGATACATTAAAGGCTGTGAGGTGCTCATATACCACAGTAACAGGGGTCAGCTAAATGCCCTAGACAGACTGGGAAACTGAGGCAGAGAGCTGGTATTTCAGGCACTCAGACCACTTGACCCTTCCTCTCTTGATTGTCAAAAGCTTAGAGTTTAAAGTTTGGGTCACAAATACACATCTCCTGAAGCGAGATGCTGAGGAGTTCAGTGTTTCTTCCCACGCCCACCTCCCTGTATCTCACTGTCGGGAAGTGGGAGATCCAACCTGCTTTGGGGGCATCTGGACTCCTCCTCAGCAGCAGGAAGAAACAGTTATTTCTGCCCTCAGATAAAACAACCAGCGTCACTGCTCAGGGGTGGCCAGAGCCAAGTCCTTACAGTCTCACTAACATTTTGCCAGCCCAGAAACACGTCTCTGAGCAGGAGGCCCTGAAAATTACCACCTTAGCTGCCATCCAGGAACTGCTCTGGTCCTTCCAGAACAACAACAACAACAACACAGCCCCTACTTTCTGGCTTCTGGCCAGACAGACTCCCTTAATGAGGTTCCCTAATGCAATACGCATAGGAAAGTTGTTGGGGGGAGGGGCGAGAAAGCAAAAGAGCTAGATGGGGATTTTTTTAAAGTCCAGGCTGGCTCAAGAGCTTCTTCCTCTGCCAATTAAATAAAGAGCCAAAGAGAATTTGATCAAATACACTAATGCAGGAGGCTGCTGCCCTACACAAGGCTGCTGAGAAGGTGTTTGTGGCTCAATAGGCCTTTTTCCCCTTCCTGACTCCACAGGGAGCTTTGGCTGCGGGTGCACATTGACCCTGGGGCTTTGTTGAGATTCCTCCTCACCTTCAATTTCCTCCCAGTGCTTCAGTTTAGGGGAAAACTGGCCATGACCAGTGCTGCGGGGAGGGGTCAGAGCCGTGAGATCTGGGTCCTTCCAGTTGTTTCTTTCAGCTGCTTTCAAGCCCCCAACCACTGGACTGTATTTTCAGTCATGTCTACACGGCCGTGGAGAGATGTGATTGCAGCACGTGTCGCTTTGATCAAATATGTGCCCCAGTAACGCCTCCCGATTACGGTGCAGACATGCCTGCGTGATACTTTCCACATTACGTTTCTCAGCGCCGGCTAATAAAAAGCCAGTGACTTTGTCTCCTCCAGTCGGTAAATGTGTCCAGTAGGTCCAAAGGAGAATATTATTGGGGAAGATGGACTTTGCTGCATTAGCCAAACTATAAGCATGCAGTCCCCAAACCGACCCCCTCCCATGGGGTCGCTGCCAACAGGAGTGCAGATGCTCCCATTGATTCACCTCCCACACTTTCCTTCCTCTGCAAAGTGACTCTGTAGTGCTGGGGAAGGTCCACACTGAGCAAAGCCCTATCCACAGTACAATCCTCCAAACATCCCCTGTGAAGTGGGTAAATATTATTATTCTTGTTTTAAAGAGGGGGGAAGTATAGGCAAAGAGATCCAGTGACTTCACCAAGCAAGTTAGTGGCTGAGCCAGGAGTCAAACTCTGGAGTCCGGAGTGGACTGCTGGTGACTAATTATCTATACTGTAAAGGACTTGTCCGTATAGTGCCCTCTGCTGGAGGGGTTAACAGTACAGTCCTGGAGCTATACATTTTTTCACTCGTCCTGCCCATGATGCAGGATGAATTAAGGTGACTAATGCTGAGTTTCTGTAAAAAAGACAGCTCCAGGACTGTAGGGTTGGGCAAACTAGATCCAGTAAAACAGGAAGGGCCTCTGCACTCCCCAGACCTTTAGCCAAAGCTTGAATCTTTACAGAGGTTAATTAGCTTGCCTGATCTGGTGTGCTTCCGAGTTCCAGGTGGTAGTGAAATACTGTGAGAGCGCTAAACGTTCCATTAACCCTCATGGAACCCTCTGGCTGCAGCCTGTTCGTTAGCCAGGCACATCCCAAGCCAGCTGCCCAGAAGGCTCTGCAAGAGATCCAGCTCCTCATCCCAACAGTGCCACACCCAGTTCAGGAAAACTGCAGACTTCAGGGACTCTGATCCATCAATATTTCATCACGTGCCTGCACTCTAATGGAGGCTGGTGTGGGGTGTTTCTCTATCGCTCTTGTGCTTCTCAAAACTTATCTCCTGGACAGCTCTTCGGTTTAAACAAAGGTTGTTTGGAGCTAGAGCTGTTAAAAACCAGCTGCTCCAGAAGAAGCTTTCCTGTTAAAATATGTTTCAGAGTAGCAGCCGTGTTGGTCTGTATTCGCAAAAAGAAAAGGAGGACTTGTGGCACCTTAGAGACTAGCCAATTTATTTGAGCATAAGCTTTCGTGAGCTACAGCTCACTTCATCGGATGTTGGCTCAGCAGCACCATCTTCTGTTCCCCCCTTTTAACAGCCTTCGATGACAATCTTTTTGAAAAAAAAATATGTGTGTGTTTGTCTTGGTTAGCTTAGGGCAAGGGAACATTTTGAATAAGATTGACGGCAATAAGAACAGGAGGACTTGTGGCACCTTAGAGACTAACCAATTTATTGGAGCATTAGCTACAGCTCACTTCATCGGATGCTGTATTTTCCACTGCATGCCTCAGATGAAGTGAGCTGTAACTCACGAAAGCTTATGCTCCAATAAATTGGTTAGTCTCTAAGGTGCCACAAGTCCTCCTGTTCTTTTTGCGGATACAGACTAACACGGCTGCTCCTCTGAAAATTGACAGCAATGTTATCCAGGCTGAGAATCTGAGCCATGAAATAGATAAAGCCCAACAGAGGAGAACTGTGCACACAGCTAGATAAACCTGAGGGAGCATGGACGGTAAAATCAGGAGGTTGGGTTCCGAGGTTCTCCTCCTCTCTCTGCCGCCAGCTCACTGGGTGACCTTGGCCAAGCCACTCAAACCCAAAGTGGCCTCTCATTTTGCATGCCTTTATCTTTGGCTGCTCTTCTTTGCTCGCCCTGGGGGCTGAGCACCCACAAGCTCCCATAAGCGTCAAGTGGAGTTGCAGGAGCTCAGCACCCCCGGAAGCCAGGCCCCTGCGTGTATAAAGTTCCACACTCAAAATCAGAGGCTGCTTTGGCAAATCTGCTCCTTGCCCGCTCTGTGCCTCACTTCCCCATCTTGCAGGGGGTTCGGGAGGATAAATTCATTGGCACTTGTACAGCTCTTTGAGAGTCTCTGAGGGCAGGTGCTACAGAAGTCCAAAGTATCATTATTTCCAACCTAAACCAACAGAGCAATCTGGGCAACGTGGCTAGAGAATCTCTGGAAATAATGGGAGGGCAACAAGCAACAAACACCAGAGCTGAGGGGGGAAAGGGAGACAGCTGTCCTTAGGAGCGCTGCCTACGGACTTGGAGTGGCCAAAACATGCCACTGGGTCCCTGAACCTCCCAATACAATAAACACCAGTAATAAGTTGTGAGAAATGTACTAGACTAGAGAGTTATTAGGAATTGAAGGAACCATTGATAGATCTAGCTCCCCAGAGCATATGGGAATTAGTACAGGGCTTTGCATTATCCATATCAGATCAAGAAGGTAGTTGTAGTCACACCTCACAGACCAAGTTCAAATGCACCACTGTCTCCTCTGAGCTCCTTGGACCATCTCACTTGCCAGTTCTCCCCCATTCCAAAATCCCGCCCCTCCTTCTTTCCTAGGGTCTCTGCGCCACTGCAGTGAGAGCCTTGGTGGGAAGAGTTAAATCTGCACTCTTCATGTTGTTGACGCCCTGGACCATCTTTCCTCCATCTTCCTCTGCCACCTTGACCCACAGAGCCTTATTTAATGTGATGTTTATTATTATTTATTATTTATTTGTATTACTGTAGTGCCTAGGACCCCTGGTCATAGACCAGGACCCCATTGTGCTAGGCGCTGTACAAACACAGAGCAAAAAGATGGTCCCTCCCCCAAGGAGCTTGCAATCTAAGTGCCTCTTGCCTGCATGTTTATGGAGCAGTCACATGTATGTAACTGTATGCAACTAGCTCTAGAGCATTTGGAGATAGCTTTGGAATGAAAGATACTATACATGGGCCAATCCTGCAATCATTTCCTCAAGGGGAACTTAATGAAGCCATTCGGGGCACCAGCCACACAGATCCATCCAGCATCCATAGGGAACCCCGTTGGCTTCCCCTTTGTGGATCCATTTGCAGGAGTCAGCCTAAAGTTGTACTGTATAATTGGCATGCCTGTAACTCTGTATGCCTTTCATTATCTGTAACTCTGTATGCCTTACTTCTTTGGGGTGTTGTGAGGCTTAATTAAGTCCTCTGGGGAAAGCATTCAGATCCTTGCATGAAACGTGCTACATGCAGGCAAAGTGTTCTTAGGAAGAAAGCAATAAAGCCTCCAAACCAAAAAAAAAGGCAGCTGTCTAGCAACAGGCACTCCATGGCAAGGTTCCTGTATCAAGGCAATCAGCTTCTTTTCAATACACATCCCAGGGGAGCACAAGAAATACTTGGAAACCAGCCACAGCGTTCACACCAGCTGCTGATGAATCTTTGTCAGGCTCAAGTTCATTTCAGTTATGGGAAGGAGAGTGATGACCTGATTTGCTGTGGGAGGATCTTAGTAGTTCAGGGGGCCCCGGGAGTGTAGGTAGCAATAATTAATTAATTAATGCATAGCATTTACAAATAGTCCAGCACTTTACATTTTCAACGCACTGTACAGCCATTGCCTAGCTGAGTGTTTAAGTGCAGATTCTTTCCTCTCTCATGTTTTGATATGTATACATTGATTTTTTTAAGGTCCACATAAACTCCAATTTAACGTACAGGGTATTCAGATGAACTGATGGGGCTAAATAAAATAGATGCAGCCTAGTAAGTAAATCTTTGTTACTGCTGCATTGATCACATCTCACCACTAGAGGACTTACCACTGTACCTTTTGGTGCTTCTCCAACGGCAGTCTTCTAGGATCCTTATATAATTAAATGCATATAATTAACGCCTTGCACTGGTGTAAGTGATGACACTGTGCCCTGTATAACATGTCACCATTTACACCCATGCAAATTAGGTGCAAGCTGCCCAGTCAGAATGGCAGCGTTTCATGTCCACTTTGCACGGGCATAAATGGACTGCGAGAGGTGCAGGGCAATGGAGAATCTGGCCCAAGAAAACCAGGGGAAAGCACTGGACCTTCCTCAAGGCTTTGTGAGAAAGAAATGGGTTTGCAAGCTGATTTAGAAGAGCAGAAGGAGGGACGCCCACAAGTGACGATGGAGCTGCAGACGCACAGACACAAACGGTGCCCTTTTCTTCTGCCTCTGCAAACCCCACACTCCAAAGGTCCCTTAGACCAGTGCTACTCAAAGTGGTGGTCCGTGGACCAGTGCCCATCCGCGAGCCATCGGCTGGCAGTCTGCGCGCACATTGGGGAAAAAAATTGCAGGTTCCCCACATCAGATAGCTTGAGAAGCACTGCCTTAGACAGTGAGATGGGAGGTGGGGCACAGGCAGTCAGAGCACGACAGGGGCTGCAGTGCAACAGAGGAGGGTGTTCTCGGGGGCTCTTTGGGTTTTAGTGGAGCTCAGCACCCAGGTCCTCCAATGGCATTTAGGTGCCTAACTCCCACTGATTTCAATGGGAATTAGGCACCTAAATACTGTTGAGGATCTGGTCCCAGGAGCTTATTGTTCTTGGTGCTCCTCTCCCAGCCTAGGTAAAGCTAAATGTGTCCTCAGCCTCCTAGCCCCTGGGGTTCAAAAGGCTTAGTAATAAAAGTATTTTCTCTTCTCTGACATCTCCTGTCTGAGGATTGCAAAGCTCTTTCCAAAGAGCAATAAAGAGAGCCTGAGAGGCAGGGAAGCATCCGCACCCCCCTTATTACAGATGGGGAAACTGAGGCACAAGCAGAGCAGAGATGTGTCCAAGATCATCACAGTGAAGTCCTATTTATGGCAAACCTGTGCATGGGGGTTTAGAGAAAGTAACCACAACCACCAGACTGGGCTCCCCTCTCGTTCTAGTGCTGGTCCCTCCAAGCCAGGCCCTTTGCCAGGGCACCACCACCAGGGGAAGCTTTAACTGTTGCTGTCCGTGTTCTGAGGATACAAACAGGATTTTGCTTTCCCGGGGTAATCATCTGGATGATCACTAAAAACAGAAGATGTGGTGCAGGTAACAGAGTCACCCTCAACCCAGACCTTTGACCTCTGCAGCATATTGATCTTGCCCATGCCTGTGTGTGTCTATCTAACTGCCATGTGACATGCACTCTGTTTACAGGTTTAGTTCTCATCTGTCTCCTTTCTTTCGCTGCCCACCACCATCAGAATCAGTCTCAGAGGAGTCTCTAATACTTAAATGTCACAGACCCGCTAATGACTTTCTGAGCACGGGAGAGACAATTACTTGTCATGTCCAATCAACACAGAGAAACATCAAGGAAAGTGGACTGTGGCTAAAAGGGAAAGAAAATAAAAGAGGCCAGAGGATTGTGACAGCTCAAGTGGAAGGAAAGCATTGCAGGGTGAGAACAGCTAACAAGGGTCCTGGCAGCTGTGGGAAGTGACTATATTGAGAAGGTTTGGCACCTCATCAGCAGACAGATAACAAAGCTGGCCAGGGAGTGGCATTTTATAATTTGCACACAGGTGAGGGCTGAGATGACTGTCCTTTTCTTTTAAAAACACTTCTAAAAAATGACTAATGCCAATTTGTAAGAAGGATCTGAACAAGCAGGTTTTTCGCACTTTAGGAGCTGCTGCCGTGACAGGTTCCTGGAAGGAATCTGTTTTGGCCACCTGAAAGTGACAAGTCCTGAGAGGACTGGAAATATCAAACCCAGAAACCAACACACAATTTCCTGAGGGACAAAAGGAAACAAATTAGAGATGGAGTGCTAGGAGAAGAGATGGCAAAGTGGGCATAAGCATTAGGGGAGAGCCAGTGGTCATATCACAGGATGGGGAACCAGGACTCCTGAGTTTCATTTCTGGCTCTGCTCCTGACTTGCTGAGTGATGCTAGGGACAAGTCACCTCTGCCCCAATTTACCCATCTGTAAAATGGCTATACTAATGCAACAGCATGGGTTCACCCCAGTATGAGATCAGCCTAGGGGGATCATGGGCTCATGAGGCAGATGCTGTAGGCATATTGGGAGTGCTGCCTTTTGGCTGAACGGTAAAGCTAAGATCCTGACCACTTGCAGTCTGAGTTCCCCTGGCACTTTTTTTCAAGAGCTGTAAGGTGCTCATATACCACAGTAACAGCCCCAGTATCCTTGGGGTATCTGCGTAATTATATCCAGATCTAGCTATCTATCAGTGGCACTTATATGGCCCCCTTATGGCAGAACCTCTCAGCCTTCAGTGCATGACACAAGCCATCAACATGTATGACAAAGGCTGAAATGGGGGACACCTTGGTTTTATTGCATGATCCACCATAACTGAGACCAGAATGGTTGTTAACTATAGAACCTGAGTGAAGACTGTTTCCTCACTAAGTGAAACAGGTAATCCAGTTTTGCAATCTGTTACAGACAGGCATGGGCGGGAAGGTCCTACCGAGAATACTGGGAAGCAGGGGGCTTGGAGAGAAGGACCTAGGCTTCCCACTGGGTTTCAGGGGAACAGATAGGGTGGGGGGGTGGTCGCTGCCCAGTTGAACTCAGGTTGCTCCTACCCCATTCTGGCCCTACCTATGTGCAGGGCTCCGTTGCTGCCTTGAAAGATTTTCTCCCTCTAACTCCATGAGTAGCTCTGGGCTCCTGCTCCCCTCTAAGGAGCAGAGAGAAGGAGCCCAACACAGCAGCTGGAGGCCTGCCCCTGCTTTTCCTCCTCTCTCCCTCCCGTGAATAATGAAGCAGCCCAACCCGCTCACTGCTTAATAAGGCCTCCCCTATCCTAAGACTGCACTCAGCCCCTGGAGTCCCTCTCCTTAGGGAAGCAAGGGTCCAGAGTTGCAGTGCAGTGTCTTCTCCTCCTCCTTTTTTCATCCCCACCAATCAGCTTGTCCTGAGAGTGCACCACAACAGGGAGGCAGTAGCAGGCCAGTAAAGAGGGCTGATTTCATCATTCTACCTCCCTCAATTCCCTTTGCTATTTCAGCTGAACACACTTCCTGTCCTAAACTTTTGCATAACATCACCATCACTGTGCATTCTTATGCAGAATCACTGCAACTCAGTGATGGGTGAAGCGACCCTAGTATACTGGGGATGAGGTTGGACAGGGAAGGGAAAAAGAGGAGCAAAGCTCTCCCTCCACTAAGAAGAGGGATAAGCTATTACCAGCAGGAGAGTGAGTTTGTGGCGGGGGGCGGGGGGGGTGAGAAAACCTGGATTTGTGCTGGAAATGGCCCAACTTGATTATCATACACATTGTAAGGAGAGTGATCACTTTAGATAAGCTATTACCAGCAGGAGGGTGGGGTGGGAGGAGGTATTTTTTCATGCTTTGTGTGTATATAATAAGATCTTCTACACTTTCCATAGTATGCATCCGATGAAGTGAGCTGTAGCTCATGAAAGCTTATGCTCAAATAAATTGGTTAGTCTCTAAGGTGCCACAAGTACTCCTTTTCTTTTTAAGAAGAGGGGAGGCTCCCCTTCCCTTTCCTGACTTAGGCAAATAGTGTTCCCCCCACAGCTAATGCAGTAAGAGCTCCTCCTTCTGTTTAAATCTAATTAACCCATTCGTAGGGCAGGAGACTGCTCCTGAGAGGTGCTGAGCACCTGTACCTCAGATGCGGGTGCTCAGCACCTTCCAGGATCATGCCCACTTCAGCATGAAAAGTGCTATAAATATAGAATTATAAATGAAAATAAATATAAAACCCCACTATTTTACTTACATTTATTTACAGAGGTTTCCCAAAAACACAATGGCCTACCTTTTTTTTAATAGGGCAGCAGGATTTTCCTTTGGCACCGGTAACCATAAACTGTCCAGCATGCAAATAACTCATCTGAGTGCTGTCCCTGCATTAAAAATGCTAGAATAATTTTACTGTCAGGTAAGAGAGAATGACGATCTCTCTGCCAGTTTTTAATAGGGTGATGTCCACTTGTCTGTCAGACAGATATTCTTGTGCTATGCTGAAGGCAGTATGCTTGCATCATGATTACAATTGATTACAGAAATACTTAATCATTAAAGGAAGACTGGCACATCAAAGATGACACCCAATTTTGCTTTTGTAAAAACAGGCTAACATAAGTAAGCTAAGCTAACAATGGGTATGTGTATGTGTGTGTTAAATTGTATTTCTTTGAGAAGTAGTATCTGATCCATATGCATACTCACAAAGTAAAGCAGAGTAAAGGTTGCACATGAAACTTTAACTGTGACTTTTCATACTTTTGAATACTTCATTCAAAAGTAGTCCCTTTCTCTTAACATTGCTTTTTGTATGGAATTTACTAGGTGTAGTTAAAAACACTGTTGAGGCATGAAACATAAGAAGGATATCCATTCTCCAAGATTTAAAATTGGCTTGCAAAACCTTGATAATGTGCATACATTTCATTCTCTGGAGCTATTTGGCTAGATATAAGCCCAATACTCTGTTTCATCCACCACAGGAAATCTGTAGATGAGAGCCCATTCCCCACACACTTTAAGAAGTTTGCAGGCTCTTTCGTGGCTCTCAAGGGCCCTCAGAGCCTGAAATCCACCTTAAAAAAGGATGATCAGTTTAGACAAAATATATTGGGCCAAGTCTTACAGTCCTTACCATTGACTTATCTGGGAGTTTTACACAAATAAATCCTAAGTACTTCAGGATTTGGACCACTGACAATTAAGAATTTGCAGAAAGATACAAGAGTCTGATCTGAGCGTAACAAGCCGAGGAAACAATTCTACTGCAGCTGTGTAGTTTATTATCTAGTACAATACCTCTCAGTGCAAGGCCAGAGAGTGTCAATAAGGCAGGGTAACCTGCATGCCACTCACCGGAATGTATATTAACCCTTCAGCCTAGTGAAGGGAATGCTGCAGGGAAAGCTTCGCTTTTACAGGGCGTGGGGGAGATTTGAGGGGATGTGTGTGTGTTGGGTGGTGGAAGGGGCTTGCGGGAAGGGCTCAAGAGACAGACAACCAAGTGGGTGCCTGAATAACACTAGATGGCAGCAGCCCATTTCCTTCAGGACTTGTCCTCCTGCAGTGCAGTGGGCCCTGTAGACGTTTCCATGGTAACAGGCCCTGATGTGCATCACCTAAAAGGCAGGAAAGGAAAAGAGAAAAATGGTCTCCAAAAGGGGGTGAGGGGAGGAGGGAGAACTGGTGCCTTTGTTAAGGAGCAGGCAAATATGTAAATTGTCAAGGTCACTAAAGTGTTGGCCTCTGGACTCCATCCCAGTGATGCACAGTGAGACACTGCTTCCCCCCTGCCCCTCTTAAGTGTAAATGTGTTAATGCCCTCTCCCAGCACAGCTCACGCTCTTTGAGAAAGGAGCAAGGTCCAGCGGAGGAGAGCTGAGAGGGCGATAAATGGCAGAGGAATGATTTAGGACAGATCATTGTCAATTTTACAGCTCACATGCAATATTATTAACAGCTGCAGTGCATTAGGACAGTTTAATGTCTGATTTACATCCTGGGTAGAAGGACTACAGCCTGCTCCTGCTGGCTGACAGAATAGGGCTTTTCTACCTCTCTCCTCTATGATCTATAAACTAGAATCCATGTGAGTTCAGGTTTATTTTCTTTCACATTTTCTGCCTCATTTCATTCTGTCCCCTCAAGAATCAGTAGTACAGTAATTTAATTTTCTCATGGTCCTTAACACTCTTAGCAAGTGTGACAGACTAACAGCCCCTTCCTGTGATTTCTTAATTGTTTTTATTACTTTTCCTTGGGACAGAGGGGTATATTGTTAACTCAGTAGCAGGGATTAAGGCTCCATGCAATGAAATGGGTTTGTAACTCCACTGTGTGTGCCCCATGCAAGTGTTTCTGATAGCTCTGCATGTCAGTTTTTGTTACATTATATATTTTACCAATATATATTACGTGTTTGGGTACTACAGTGATTGGTACAATAGACAGCATAGGCAGACAGATATTTCAATAACTTCATCTCAGGGTAGAAGGGATATCGGTCTGAGGATATTAATCAGATTAAGAAGGAATGCTGAGCACTTTTCACGATTTCTTCACATTTCGACAGGATGTGCTACGGAACCAAAGAATTTATGTGACGAGAAGGGAATAGACAGCACTGACCTTGGGAAGCAGATTACAGCACCCTGCTGAAATGGTTCCACCCCCAAACAAAATATCTCTGTGTTTACACAACAGGAAAGATGTGATACAGACTCTTAAAACCCAGGAGTTTAAGGTTAATGCTGCAGTCTCAGGAAAATCCAGGAAAATGAAGGCCTACACGTTCCCTTTCACTACCTGGCCTTGGAGAGTCAGTGCCATATTCACCTCTGTCTTGGCCCAACATTTCCATGCACAGCAACGGGTGTTTGGAACAGATCTATGTCTTCTTTCAGTTGCCATTGTGCTGCACGGAGGCACAGAGTACTTCATAGTGACACAATAAGGATGGAGATCAGATCCTTCTGTTCAGGATGCGATCGCTGAGTAAAGGGAGACTCTCCATTGGCTGGTAGCAGATTAAGGGTTATGACATGGATTTGAGCAATTTTGGTTCCATCCAGAAGAGGGAAGTGGCACCAATATGATAACATATAAACCAGATTCTTACAAACTCCTCACACTGAATGAGGGGACAATACAGCCCCTAGTGCTCCGTTTTCAGAGGGACTCTGAATGGTGCATGTGTAAAACCTCCATTTGCACACACGGACTAAGCAGTTACACAATCCCCACATGTGTACAAATCAGAGGACAGGCTCCAAGTATCTGCCTGATAACTCCCCACGCTGAACGTCTCTTTGTTTTCTATTTGAACAGTAGCTTTAACAGAAGGTGGATTATCAAAACTGATGGGACAATCCAAACAGTTCAGTACTGTAACTATTGTACGCATGTAATGTAAATGCATTCGAGTGCTGTGCTGACCTGCAGTGTTCAGGGATGGAACCAAACTCCCCAAGGGAGCCAGTATGTTCAGAGCTGTGAATCTGGCTCTAGCCTACCTCTGATATTTACATCTGTTCTTCCTCCAAAGGTTGATTGTTTACCCAATGAACTGTAATAACATCGATCACAGCAGCCAAAGGTGGAAAATACTTATTTTAATCCAGATTCTACTAATGGCAGTACAGTTACCTGATCAACCAAATGATCCAGGGCAGCTGACTCGTGCTATTCCTGAAATAGGACAAATTCCTGCCCCTAATGGTATGAGTCATGCTGGGGAGAGGGGAAATAGAGTGGTGCCCGCCATACATTATTGACAAGAGCTGTAAAGTCAGCAGAGGGAAGGATGAAGCATGCTGGGATGGCTTCATGTGGGCTACCCAGCTGGAGCCCTGTCCATATCCTCCAGCTATTTTGGGGGATGGAGGGCATTGGCCAGAATGGTAGCTATTGAGCTTCCAAGTGCTAGGTTGGAATCCTCCCCTACTGCTGCATGAGTGTTGGCATGGAACTGCTCCCTGCTGCCTCTGCCTGCAGTAGGACACCACAGAGCAGAGGACAGGTTGGCTGTTGAGATGAGAGGTGAGTAGGAGCAACAATACGTCATAAATGTAAGAGGCGTCATTCAGCTGAGCTGAAACTCAGCAGCCTCAGCAAGTGAGATACAATGCTCCCAGCCCCTGCTGTCCTGAAGGCACGGAATAAAGCACAGTCTAGTACTGCAACCTCCCAGATGGCTGTTAGGCTGCTGGGCTCCTGCGTTGGCACTTTTTTAGTGTGTGATTCTTGTGCAGCTGTGGTTCTGTGCGGGTCAATACTACCGCCACTGATACTTAAAAACACAAACCCTGAAGTCATTTTAGTTGGGTGTACAGTAGCTGATCTTTAACTGCAGGATTTGGGCTGTTATCTCCCCCCCACACTTTTTTTTTTTTAATTAATAATAAAAAATCCCCCCAGCCAGATGTATTTTACCAAGGATTACTTAAACCAATGAGCATTCTCAGGCTCAGATCTTGTATGTTTCAGTCAGGAGTGGATTTTTATAGCCCATTTATACTAGCACTGGAAGTGCGGGGGGGGGGGTAGGGGAGGGGAGGAGGGAAGGTGCTTTAATGGAAGTGCTGACACAACTTCACCTGCATGGCAACCCTGCTAAAGACAGACACAGCCCGAGGGGAGTTGATTTGGCAGATTATGTGTAATTGATCTTGGGGCAGGCTTGATGCAAAGGCTCTTCAAAAATAACCTCAAAAAGAAAAGGAGGACTTGTGGCACTTTAGAGACTAACAAATTTATCTGAGCATAAGCTTTGGTGAGCTACAGCTCACTTCATCGGATGCATGATGAATATAACTTATCCTAAAAATAAACACTCAAAGTCCAAGCCTACTCCCATTGAACTCTTGCAGACTTCAGTGCGATCGCAGGCTAGGGCCCAAGGTATTGCTCAGCCAGGGCGATACTGTGGAGGCAATGGGTATTCATTACACAGGATGTGGTTGAAAGGGTTGGGCCTGATTTATTAATACTGAACACCTGGTACATGAGATACACAGACGAGGAGTGAGTAGAAATTGGCCCAGCTTGTAGAGCAATTCTCTTTGTCTAAAGACAGTTCTCTTTTATGCACTGTCCTCCTATCCTATCCCATCCCCTGTGCTTGTTCAACAGACAGAGCTATTGGCTGCCGTATGCCAGCCCTGAATTTAACATGTGACAATTTTCTGGGGTGCATTTGGCCTGTGGGGACACACTATGGGAGATTTCAGAGTAGCAGCCGTGTTAGTCTGTATTCGCAAAAAGAAAAGGGGTACTTGTGGCACCTTAGAGCCTAACAAATACTCCACTGCATGCATCTGATGAAGTGAGCTGTAGCTCACGAAAGCTTATGCTCAAATAAATTTGTTTGTCTCTAAGGTGCCACAAGTACTCCTTTTCTTTTTGCGGATACAGACTAACACAGCTGCTACTCTGAAACCTGTCACAATACGTTGGCATTTAACTATACATAAAACCTGTTATCTGTAGACCTAATACTACTTCAAACACTTATTAAGCTACACACACCTCTGATCCCAACAATATTGTTATCCTCATTTTAAAGATACAGAAACCTAAGCCAGCTTTTGAGAGAACCTGGGCTCCTTTAAGGCTTGGGGTAAAAATGGTCGGAATTCAGCAGTTTTTTATGTTTCATTTAGAGCTTTGGGATTTATTCAAACCCTGAGATCCCAATCGGTTTGCACAAATGCCCAGCAAGTGAGGCAGGGGTCTGATGGGACTTTGCCTTCCAGGCAGCTTTCAAAACCTGCTAGCCAGGCGTTCCATTCCCTTTTGCAGACGAAATGTTTTGTTCTCATTCCAACTCAGAGTGAAACCAAATTTCAAAATGTCAAAATCCTTTACAAAACAGAATTACCTTTCTCCCACCCTGTGAGCCTGGCTTTATAGAAGGAATTTACATTTAGCTCCTCCTGCTTCCTGGTAATAATGACCAGAGAGAGAGAGGACATGTTAGAACAGGGATTGGCAATCTTTGGCACGTGGCTGGCCAGGGTAAGCCTCCTGGCAGGCTGGGCCAGTTTGTTTACCTGCCGCGTCCACAGGTTCGGCCAATCGCAGCTCTCACTGGCTGCTGTTCGCCGTCCCAGGCCAATGGGGGCTGCGGGAAGCAGCGCGGGGCCGAGGGACATGCTGGCTGCCATTCCTGCAGCCCCCATTGGCCTGGAACGGCAAACTGCAGCCAGTGGGAGCCACGATCAGCCAAACCTGCAGACGCAGACGCAGGCTGGTTAGGTTGGTTACAAAGGTTGCCAATCCCCGTGTTAGATCTAGCTAAGGCAGCTTCTATGACAGGGCTCAGAGAGAGGACAGTCAGTAGCTAAGGCTGGGGCTCTTAAAGTTATCCACATTCCTGTGAAAATAATACCTGATGTTTGGAAAACTGGACTGTGTTAGTAAACAAGGAATCCTAATAAAGCTGAGATGCCTTTCTGTTCAATTCCACTGTGTCTGTGTATTTACTAAACTCTGGGCCTTTTGCCTTCTGCCTCCCTTCTCATGGCCTTGGAACGCCAACAGAAAATTCCACCTACAGCTACATACAGGGCGAGTATGATCCCACTCTTCTGATTGAGGAAGGGATGATTACTCTTGGAACACAGTGACTGGGGCAAACCTGGGAACTTCCCACTCGGACACCTGCCTGTTCCACCATTAAACATTACTGCATAGCTGCAAAGCTGTTAAACTGTGAAGATCAGAATCAATCAGTCAGAATGATCTGCTACCAGCTGGTGGGCACACTAGTAGGTTCTTTTAGAGGCGTCTTTGTAGTGGGACTTCTGTACTGGAAGAGGGTATAATTCCTTTTCAGAGCTTTCAGAAGAGTTGTTAGAAACCAGAGCCCTTTACATTTCACATGAGGTGGCTTATCTATCACGTTTCACTTTCCAAGCAGTTCCAAAAGATCACGAGATAGCAACCAAGCAGCAACCGCTGTTACCGTATATCTTTGTTTAGAAGTCACAGCTTCTAATTATGTTTCCCCTTAGGACTTTAATATTGAAGGCAACTAGAAAAAGAGGCCAGTTTCTATAAAATGTCATTACTTTCCCCTGTGCATTTTACATTGAGGGCAGCTTCAAAACAAAAGTGGCTTCTGTTTAAAAAAGAAAGAGAGGAAAGAGATCACTTTAGAGAGAAAGGGTGACTTCTATAATACAAACCCCCATCTCACAGGGATCTTTTCCTTTCCTGGCATAACAAAGTGCATAGCTTTTGGTTTAGCATTTATATTGATGGTAAGACAAACAAAAGGAACAGGCCAGAGGCAGACGCATTGAAAAGTGATGTTGGACGAAAAGCATGTCAGGGAATGGCGTAAGATCATTTCTCTGAGGAGCCGGCATAGCATGGGCTGGCCAAGGACTCCCAGAACTGCAAGAGACTTGACAGTCGAGGCCACAAAGCATGGCTTTCTACTAAAAATGTTAGATAGCCACCCGGATTGTGGCACCGCATGAGCACACCTGCACAGACCAAGAAAACACATCCTGGCAAAGGCATCAATGTTAATCTCTGATGTTATTTCAAAGCACACTAGGGATGGGTGGAAAAGGTTTATCTCAATAGGGCTTCAAGATAAGACAGCCAACGACAGTAGGCCAGAATATACTCAAAGACTAAATCCAAGGAGCTCAGCATCAAAGAAGTTAAAGAATAGAAATCACACAGAAATTATTTTTGCAATGTGTAATTGGTGCAGGAACGGATTCTGAGGTGCACAAAGAGCACTGTTTGTGTAAAACCAACACAGCCTTTTTATCCACTTTCCGGTTACTCTGTGAGGGTAGCTTCTATTCAACTCTGTGCGGTAAAGAGTTCCCTTCCAAATGAGAAGGTCTGCCAAACTATAAAACCCGATTTTCATATTACAAAAAGCAAGAGACCAGTCTGGGTGGCAGTTTAATTCTGTAATAAAATTTGATTTTGTAGCAACTTCCTATCAGAACTATGTGTGTGCGATTAGACATACAGTTGGAGACAGACAGACAGACACACGACAATCTTGATAAATAATTCCCCCTACGCTAGAAAACGGAGCTAACAAACTGGGGCAAATTTTTTAAAAATAGCTGTTGTCCAGTACAACACTTCTCATGCCTGGTAAAGCTGCCCTGTTGTTTCTTTTCGGTCTCCTTTCTTGCTACAGCGTTAACGCTCAGAGATTTACCAGGCAGCCATTTGAATGCTGAGCCTGCCAAGAGCTAGAGAGATTTTTTTTTTTTCGGCTTCACTTCCCGATTAATTTTAACTGCGTCACTTGAAGCGGAGCCATGTTGGAGTCAGCGTCGAAAGCAGATTTATAAAGGCGGCTTCTAATTTGTTCACCTCTTGCTTTTGGAAGCTCAGCTGCCCCACCGCAGTTTAGCTCGACACCTAATATTTTTACTAACAAAGTTCTCGGAAAAACCCTATGAATAATGCCTCCCTCTCTTCGACATATATTGTGCTAGTGATGCACTGCAGATTTTCTTATAGGAAAACAACCTTTGCATTCATAGTGCTGGAAAGCAGGCTGTGGAGAAGTACCCTCCTCGAAAAGGAACACTTGCCCTTTAAGAAAAACCCTGCAGTAATTTTCCATTCCCCTGCACAGTCCTGCCTACGTGGCAGGAATTGTTTGTAAGGCAGATGCATCATGGGTGAGGCTCACGCACTGATCTTTTCGCTGTTGCCTGGCTACGGCTCTTGGTATGCAGGCAGCATGCCAGGCTCCTGGGAAGCACCTTTGTTTCCAAGAAGGGATCTGAATTCTGTTTTCATGCTGAAGGCAGAGGACAAATGACGCCCCACTGAAGTTTCCCAAGCAGCCAAAGTGTAGCAAGCATCAAGAATTACTCAATAATATTAGGTTTCAGAGTAGCAGCCGTGTTAGTCTGTATTCGCAAAAAGAAAAGGAGTACTTGTGGCACCTTAGAGACTAACCAATTTATTTGAGCATAAGCTTTCGTGAGTTGCATCCGATGAAGTGAGCTGTAGCTTATGCTCAAATAAATTGGTTAGTCTCTAAGGTGCCACAAGTACTCCTTTTCTTTTTTCAATAATATTAATAAAAGCCTATCAGCTGGGATGATTTTTCACCTCTTAAAACAAAGAAATAGTTGAGTATATTGATGTTCTGTTGTCCGCTTGCCATTAGGCTGATATAACGCTTCCTCCTGCAGGCTGGCCGCTTGAACCATCAACAAATCATGTCAAACAAAATCTCCTGGATTTCCTTCAGGCCTACTGGCCCTGCTAAATAAACAAGGATTATATTTAGAGTCCTGTAACTTCATAAACAAGTTACATGAGATAATATTTGGAACCAAGGGGCCTGATTCTCTGTTTCTATGCACTGTGTGTAGACATTTGCAAAGTAAAATGGTGTAAAATTGACACTGGTAGGGTAATGGAGAATCAGACTCAACATGCTTTCTCTGTTCCCTGTTGCTAGGCTCATGGAATAGCACACAGCACTATGGAAACAGACATTTCCTGACTCTCACAGACCTGCAGTCCATCTCTGGTATGTGCTTTTTTTTTTTCACTCCTCAGAAGCCTGACACTTCCATCATTACCCGTGTGTTACACTCCTCAGTTAACACCCTGAATTGCATCTGCCACGCAGTGAGGGTGTCTCCCTGTGCAGCCAACCACTACCATCCTTCATTGGACCCCTGGCGATAACTGTGGAGCGACAGGGAACCTCCCCATTGGGTGACCTTGCGGTTTCTGGACAGCAATCCCAGCCCTCTTTGCCCTGGTCTACATTTAAAATTTAGAACAACCTAGGTAGTCACCATGAGGTGTGAAAAATTCACACCCCATTGCACTTTAATTAAGCAGACCTGTGTAGATGCACCATCTACATCGATTATCTATATCGATGGAAAAACCCCTTCCATTGATGCAGGAAGAACCTACATCACAGCACTACAGCGGCATGCCCTTAGTTTTTGTCCACACTAGGGAAAAAACAGGTGTATGTTTAAAACGTATTAACTAGCATATGGTCCTAGTATAACCAGGACAGGTTGTAGTTTCATCATGTACCTGGTGGTCAATGTAAACCCTAGGGTCCACTCTACAGTTCATACATTGGTATATTTTAAGGCCAGAAGGAACATTATGATAATCTAATCTGACCTTCTGCATAACACAGCCCAGAGAATCTCACCCAATAATTCATGCGCTCATAACTTCTGTTTGTGTTGCAGTGTATTTTTTAGAAAGATAATCCTGCCTTGATTTAAAGATTTCAAGTGACGGAGAATCCATCATCTCCCTTGGTAAATTGTTCCAATGTTAATTACCCCAAATGTTAGAAATTTGCTCCTTATTCACCTTATATTGTGGCTAGTTCAACTCAATTAGATATAACACATGTTAAAAGTACAATACGTCCTTTTAGTAGGATTTTAAAATTTGTTCGCTATTGTGTGTTTGCATCAAGCTTTAAAAAAGGCCAGTGAGCAACCAAGGGTGGCAGAATCTGGCCTGCAAATAACAATGGTTAAAGGTGCCATTCCTCTTCTTATTATATGTTCATAATTAAACAGATGAGCTCTTTAAACAATTCGTTACCAACAAATAAAGCCAAGGTCAGATGGTCATGACGGAGAGTCGCATTGTGAAGTAAGTTTATCACAGTTCCATTTCTACTAAAGCGTAACAGCCGCCCAGCTTGCAGGCACCTCCTGAGGCCTTGTTCCGTGTAATGGAATGCTGATATTCAGGTCTGCCCGGGAACGATTTTGCTTCTGTTGTCTGGGCAGCTAAGAATGTGGTAGCTTCAGTTAGTGCCAAGTGGGTTCTAGCCTATGAAAGCTTATGCCCAAACAAATCTGTTAGTCTCTAAGGTGCCACAAGGACTCCTCGTTGTTTTAACCTTAGCACTGAATTTCCTGGGCTTCTTAAGTTTGTTTTTATAACTCCAATGTTTTTAACGGTAATATGCTTTCCAACTGCCGATATGTGCCTGCAATCTTAGCTTCCTCGCCTAAATGAAGGGTGTTTTTTTTGTGGGTGGTAATTTCCTTATTTTTAAAAAATAGTCGTAAAGTCCACTGAAGAGGATCCATGTTGCTGCAGGCCCAGGAAAGTCCATGCTGTCCAGTGGACCTTAGGACGTTCACATAGGGAAAGCCCATTTGTTCTGCTGGACACAACATTTCCTGATATACAGAGTTCCCACCCATCATCCAGTGAAGCAGAGCCTCTATGTACAGACCACCCTCTGTATGTCCTCAGGAATCAGGGCTCCTGTCCTGTAGAGCCCAGGAGGTATTAATGGGGGTTGCTCTCTCCCCACAGCGATGTTCCTACTTAAAATCTTAACAAACTGCAAATATAAACACAGAATGGTCTTAGAAGGTTAAGAGAGAGGAACCAAATAATCAGTCTTCAGTCTCCTAATGGTCCTTTGATACCAAAAATCTGAGAGCTGAGCTCACAGTGGAAGGATTCTGGTTCTGTTTCAGATCACTTACTGTTTCGATTTCCTTTGCTCTTTCACCCTGCCCTGCTGTAACCCTGAGACTGGATCACCCCTAGTGCTGCTACTGCACCCCCGCCACTCAGTAACTACTAGTGGCTCTGCATAGCAGTGGATTCATCGCTATATCCCTGGCTCACCCTGATCCACTTTCCCAGATCCTGAAGAGCTGCAGAGAGAGCTGGGTTATGGAGAAGCTTCATGGCCCGTGCTGTGGACCACTTTACTTTATCCTGTGGGCATCACAGATCCTATCTCCCTGTGAAGGTTTTGCTGCAAGCAGGACCCTCTCCAGTCAGAGAGTTGGGGAGAGGATAGCTCCTTAAAGATGCTGTTCCTCTAGGAACCTATGGTCTTTTTCAGAAGGTGACTGCAGACCCGAGTGCCCACAGCGCAGGTCAGGGTTACATGTAAGAACTTAGGACCACTTTTCTGGGGGGGGAGGGCGGAGCATGAAGACCTCCAGTTTAGCCTGTTTTTCACCAGTGGCCCTATCCCTCCAATAGGGATGGACCTCTGTGTTTACCTCTGGGTGGGAGGGCAAGACGTAAGTCTTCCTAGAAGCCACGGTATACAGCGACAGCTTTGCCTAGATGGCTTGCTACAGGGGCAGTCCAGCCAACAGCCTCCTCCAAAAGAGGAAACACATCCGCTCCAATATTCTCCCTGGCCTTAGGGATGGGCAAAATGAATGTTCTGATCCAGTACTACTGGCTAGCAGACAGTGGGGCCCAGGAGTGTGCTCAGCTTCACTTGGAAATATTCTGTACAGCTCAGAGGCATCCTCATTCAGCCTGTTCCTGAATACAGCTGTCCTTGGCTGCTGTGTAAAGCCATAATAGCAAGGATTTAAGAGAGTCTTCTGCAAAAACCTACTCACCGTAAGGGCCTCATCCTGCTTCCATTGACTTCAACAAGATCAGAACAGAGCCCTAACAAAGCTGAGAGGAACAAAGAGGAGGAAAAGTAGGTAGAAAGAAGGAAGAGGCCAGAGGAGAGAAAAGGGCAGAAGAATAAGGGAGGAAGCAATAACATAAAAAAGCCCTTGGAGTACAATCAAAACCTTCAGGCAAAAATTTCAGACTTGGTTGACTAAAGTTAGGCACCTAAATCCACATATAAGCAACTAAATCAATGACCTGGCTTTTGAGGTGCCAAACACCCCAAAGTTCCTGTTTATTTCAGGGGAAGTTGTGGCACCTATGAAAACCAGGCCACTTTCATTTACAGGTCTAAATATGGATTTAGATGCCTACCTTTAGGTTCCTAAATTTGAAAACTTTGGCCTATAAGAATGAAAATAGAATCTACTTTGTAGTCTTCAACCAGTTTCATTCGACTGCCGTTTGGCAACTAGATACTGTGGTGATTTGTGCTCTGCGGCTACCTAAAATAGTGAAAAGAAAAGGAGCACTTGTGGCACCTTAGAGACTAACAAATTTATAAGTGAGCTGTAGCTCACGAAAGCTTATGCTCAAATAAATGTGTTAGTCTCTAAGGTGCCACAAATACTCCTTTTTTTTTTGTGGATACAGACTAACACGGCTGCTCCTCTGAAACCTAAAATAGTGAGAAATTTACTTTTTTGAAACTGTCCCCTAGGCCTTCCCGTATAATTATTATTTATATTTATTTCACAGAAGTCATGTGGGCTGCACAGTCATTCCCATATGAACTTGGTGTCTTGTTGTTGCAAAATGTTCTGTGGTTAAAATTCTGACCTGAATGCTTGATAAATATCTGAGCATTGAGAGTGCAGGAAGAAAAAGCACCTAAAAATCCCAGGGATTAAGATCATGCATGAGGTGGCTAAATCTGTTTTCTGCTAGTCCTGTTTGCAAGGTATACCCAGCTTGGCTCCCTTTTCAAGGGGGCAGAGGGGAAGCTTTAGGAATTGACCAGATTCTTTCAATTTCAGTTTCTTGCTAAAATGAACACAAGGTGGTGAAGAAACAGGGATTTCTGTGGGAAAGAGGTAAACAATGGGAGGAGTCTAATCCAACCAGGCAGGCAGTTGGAGCAGGAGGAAATTCACCAGGGGTCCTTCTTCCTGTATTAATTTGAGACACAGAATTAGCTGTGTCACAAAGGGCACCTTTTCCTCTTATTTATTATGGGTATTGCAATAGTGCTCAGAGGCTCGCAGGATTGAGACACCTGGTGCTAGATACCCCAAAGAAGTTATGATCTAATTGATAAAAGGATGCAACATGACTCTATTACAAATTTGGAGGGCAGCACAGAAGGGCAGGAGGGAAGCACTTTAATCCCATGTAAATTCAGCCTTGATAGGGTGACCAGATGTCCCGATTTTATAGGGACAGTCCCGATATTTGGGGCTTTTTCTTATATAGGCTCCTATTACCCCCCACCCCCGTCCTGATTTTTCACATTTGCTGTCTGGTCAGCCTGTGCATTCATCCGAAGGACCATGCACTCCTGGGCTCCCGCTCCTCCCCTAGCAGCACATCTGTCTTGGTGGCTGTGCTGCCCTTGATCCTTGGGCTGTGGCTTTACATGGGGGGAGGAGACGGTATACAGAAACAGTAAAGAAGTAAATACCACAATGAACAACATTAACATCCGCAACGGCACGGGTATGCCTACTACCTCAAATGTTTCTCCCTGGTCCCCTCACACCATCAGCCCAGCGAATTATCTCCTCCTGTGTGAAGGCTCAGATGAACAGAGATGATTATGTCATGAATGAGTGGCTGCTGTGATAAAGGGGCAGCACTCCACGTACACATCTTTCCCCTCTTTCCATGCTCCTGTGCACATTTGCCTGCTGTTTGCATGAGTTTCTCTCCACTTCATGGAGCAGAGGGTAGCAGCAGGCCCATAACCTTAGAAAGCATCTGTACATTTTAATATGAATTTAACGTTTCTCAAAGGTACTAAATTGACATCCCTGGAGATTACAGTCCTCTTCTGATGCCCAGAACAGGTAGTACACAGTAGTACAGCATGGGTAGCCACTGGGCAAGTTTTCTCCAGATCACAGGATTGTCTCAATGTGCCACAGTCCTGAACTGGAAGGACTACTTCCAAGGTTGAAATAGGAATTCTGTCTTATTCCGTCCTTGAGGTACATCTCAGCTAAGATTGCCATCTGTGGTGGACAGTTAGTGCCCTCTTTGGTGGTGGTATTTTTGTTGAGCTGACACTTGTCTGCTAACAACTGGGATGCATGAATTCTTTTCACATAGGCCAGTGAACAATCATCAAATGAGAATGATTTTCAGCTCTTGATCAGGCTGCATGCAAATGAATGGGCTAAAATGTGGAAGTAACTGGACCCCGATCATTATCAATATCATGTATCAATAACAAGCTACTATGTGTTTTTATCAATCACCTGCACACATTCCCTCTTGAAATAGTCTGTGTCCGTAACAATTTCATTCTGATGGAGACGTGTTAGTCTCTTCCATCCTACACAAGGTCCTGTAACTAGGGCATTTGTGGCTGTCTGCTTGCATATCCCAAGGGAACCTGACATTTGTGAAAATCTGATTGGTCTGAGAAAGAGGTGGAGAAATGCAGTTCTCTGTAGATGTAGAGGATATATTTAGGAGTGCAGCTGTGGGAGGCTGCGGAAACAAGAGAGCTTTTGTACTGCCAGAGTTCTGCTCAGCTCACAAACCTAAATAATCTGTTTTTTAGCACTATATTTTTCCCTTCCACAGTTCTGGGGTTGAATTGAAAAATACAGTTTAATGCAGCCACAATTCCTCCTGGGGAAAGCACGCTGCAGTGCCGGCTCTGCCATCCCTTAACTGGGTGCAGTATGTGCCCCGCACACGCAATGTAGCTAGTCAGTAATGTGGAAGAGAGCATGGTGACCCTGTCTTCACTGTACCCCTCTCTGCCCTCTTTGGAGAGGCTAGTACTGCTAGTGGTGTTAGTCTCACCAAGGATCTGATTCACCGTTGCTCCAACTCTTGTGTAAAAAGAAAAGGAGTACTTGTGGCACCTTAGAGACTAACCAATTTATTTGAGCATGAGCTTTCGTGAGCTACTGCTCACTTCATCGGAGCTCATGCTCAAATAAATTGGTTAGTCTCTAAGGTGCCACAAGTACTCCTTTTCTTTTTGCGAATACAGACTAACACGGCTGTTACTCTGAACTCTTGTGTAGTCATTTACTCCAATGCGAAGTGAGTATAAAAATGCATGTAAAATCCTACTAGATCAGAATGGTAACATTCCTTTGCATCAGTGTAAATGACACACAAGATGCAAGGCAATGTTGAATTGGGCTCCAAAGTCCCTGTGTTCTTCAGCCATGTTGTGGCTGCCTCGGCAGAGGGATGGGAGGTTGGGGAGGTTCCTTGTACCCTCTTCCCTCAACTTGTGCACCCGTTCAGGAACACGCATGATCTAGGCCTCATGTGGCCCTAAAGATTATTGCAAACAAATGGTGCAAGAACTTCTGGCCATATTCATCTAGTTTTATATCTAAGTAGCGTGGAGCACCAAAACTGGTGCAGGGACGTCTGTACTATGCCTTTGTGCCCTGGCTTGTCCCCAAGGGCTATGATGAGGTATTTACTCAGGCTATGTCCACACTACAGACCTCTGCCAGCACAGCTATGTCGGTCAAGGGTGTGGAGAGGTGTGATTGCAGGCCGATATAGGCGTGCCAGCAGAAGTCCGTAGTGGAGATGCAGTTATACTGGCAGATTCTTTACCAGTACCTGTGGGGGATGGTTTTACTATACTGGGATAGCTGCATCCACACTAGGAACACTTTGCCAGTATTTTATACTGTTATTCCTACAGAGTAAAGCGCTCCTAGTGAACACAGAGCCTCAGAGGGAAGCCACTGAGCCTTCCATCCCTCCCTCAGAGTTTACTAGCTCTGCAGGGGAACAGCTTAAAGTTATAGCAGGGTCTCCATAGCAGCCCGGCCAGGGGAGGCTGCTGAGGGCATGCACTGAATCAGCACATGCCCTGGTTGCCTCTGCCTTGTCACCTCCCTGCCCATTACCACCCACATTTTGGGCTGCAATAGCTCACTGCTCCCAGTGGAGCAGAACTTGCAGTTGCCTTCCACTAACCCAGCGTCCCTACTGGCAGGCTTCCTGCTGCAGGGGGTTTCCAGGGGTCACAACTCTCTGGCAGCAGAAGCTGGCATAGAACATGAGACGAATCTAATTCTAGATCTAAAAGAGATCTACTTTATCAACTCTAGATGCAGCTTGTTTTCAAACACCTTTGTATGAAGGTTTGCTGTTTTACAACACTTACTTATTAGCAGAAGGTTTCAATTACCAATTCTAATATTAAAAGTAGATTAGACAATGCAGTAGAGTAGCGAAATATACCACAGTGAATAATCCTGCATTGGCAGATGGACAGACTAGTTGCACTGTGTGGTCTTTTCTGTCCCTAATCGCCTTGATTCTGTCCTTTGCACTCAAGCTCTCCTGCAGTGAAAGGGTTACCTTCAGGACTAATTGGCTCAGAGCACCAGTCTTTTGCAACACATTATTGGCACCCTATTTAAAAGCAGCTTCCCTTCCCCTCCCCCACATCATAAAAACGTGCTGTAGTGAGAAACCAAATGCAACAGAGTACAGTATACAGAATCCCTTAGTGCTACAGCTCAGTACATTACACAAAAGTCCTTTTATATCTGGGAGCTAGAGTAGAAAATTCTAGAGGGGAAGATCTCAAGGATATTGACTGAATCAGCAGCTTTATTTCCCAAGAGATCACCATACTTGTCATTTCAGTGTGGTTTTTGCATACCATTGTGGGTTAGAACAGCACTCCACACACCCGTTCACCATGCTCCTTCCTGATTATTTGAAAATGGCAGGGTGTGAAACCACTCGGAGTGTTTTCAAACTACTGAAACCTATTAGCCTGATCTGAAAACTAACCCGCTTGCAAAAAGAAGAACTTTGTACGCTTCTTGCCATGTCTGCATTTAGCAGGATGCAGCCTTGCAAAGGGCTTCCGGTCACGAGTCCCTGCTGGAGCTCATTGTAAAGAGGAAAAATGACATGGAATGAAAGCAAAGCAAAGGAAAAAGAAAAAGAGTTAAAGTTGGGGGATTGAGGGCTGGACACTTTACATTTCTAGGAGAGTGCAGAGGCAGTAGCCATTTTGTGAGGCAGTGTTAATAAGAGACACACACATCTGTGTTCATGGAAATCTCAGTTTTAGACGTTTGTTCTTATATTTAACCATGACACCTCTTAATTGCTTCGTCACATTCTCTGAGCTCTCTTTTGGCTTTGATCCCATCGTCACTGCTGGAATTCATACTACGTTCCTCCCAATCCAAAGAGTAACCTTGTGCCTTCAGTCCAAATGGCTTTTATTTGAAATTAAAGGAAAACAACAAAACAAGGAAGAACAAAGTAATGTCTCCATGAGCACGGTCTTTGTAAAATGCTGCATTAACTGCTGCACTGCACACAGGGGCAGCTGCCTCCAGCAGACTCCTAGCATTTTAAAAAGTAGCTCACAAAAGCTTATGCTCAAATAAATTGGTTAGTCTCTAAGGTGCCACAAGTACTCCTTTTCTTTTTGTGAACACAGACTAACATGGCTGCTACTCTGAAACCTAGCATTTTAAAGATGCAGTAGGCGGAGAAGCTCATAGCTGAAATGTTCAGACAGAATTTAATTATATTCCAATTAATGACCAGGTGTTTTTCTCAGCAATGTATTTAATAGCTACTTCTTGTTTAGGGGAGACCAGTAATTGAGATGCTTTTGGCAGGTCAATGTGAGAGGTAATTTCAGATGGCACTAACTCTGCTAATCATGTCAAAACTATTTGACCTTTGTCGATGACGATCTGGGACATGCCCTTGGCTAGTAAAGGTAGGAGACCCAACCCTGGAATAAGATGAGCTGTAGCTGGTAGAAAATGTGGTTTATCTACCAGGGCTCACACCAGACCAGTTCTCTGTGGTAGGCACTGGCTGACTATTGGTTTCCAGGTGGAATATAAGATATCTTTTTTGATCCATAAAGCTCTAATGGTTTGGAAGCTGCCTACAATATCTGAGACCACCCCTCTGCCTAAGTGATCGTGTACAGCTGAGCTCAGTGTATATTCCAAAAGCTGGAGCCCTCTTGGAATAAAAGTGTGGGAGCAACAAGCCCTGTCTTTTCCCTGAGAGGTTTTCAGTGTTGGAACATGATCACACCCCACCTGTTGGTCCAGAATAACTGCATTTGTTGGCTTTAAGTTTACCGTGAAAGGCTCACCTATTTAACGAGGCTTTGATGGTGAAAGAGGCATGGTAAACACTGATGTTTTGTGGACATAGGGAATATTGTTGTAGTTGATTTCATTTCCATTTGGTTATTTTCTGGTTTTGGAGTGAGGGAAAGCTGCTGGTTTTATTTTTCATGTAACTATATGCTTAACTTATGACAATGTTGTCTACAGCTCAGAATAGGAAGATTAGAAAAAGTTATTATTTTATTAATAAATCAGATACCTCCTCCCAATAAATGAAATCTATATAGTGTTCCTTTCTTGGCTCAGCCGTTTTGCTCTTCAGTGTCATCTGGCCTGAATGAACATTGCAGATTAATTTCTCAATTCCTCCGCCAGCCCTCAAGTTAAGTGCCTTCTTTTCACTGCTACTGCCTGTTAAAAGTAACTCTGAAGTAGTTATTTCCTCATCAGCCTCTGTAGGAAGACAAATCAAAGGTATCACTTTGCCACAATGGTGTTATCTTCTTGATTGCCCTCTTTACACTCTGCTGGTCCAGTGCGTCTCTGCAACAAATTTAACCCTGATATAAACAGGTTTAAGTTGCACCTGCGTCTACCCAGACTACTTATGGTCCACAAGCTCTCCCATGCACTTCCTACTTCTCCTTTACATCTTTGGTTGTTTATTCTTGTAATACTGGCACCTTAGAGACTAACCAATTTATTTGAGCATAAGCTTTCGTGAGCTACAACTCACTTCATTGGATGCATCTGATGAAGTGAGCTGTAGCTCACGAAAGCTTATGCTCAAATAAATTGGTTAGTCTCTAAGGTGCCACAAGTACTCCTTTTCTTTTTGCGAATACAGGCTAACACGGCTGTTACTCTGAATCTTGTAATACCGACATTATAACAATAACATTTCAAATTTTTATTGTGCTTTCCATATTTAAACCACTTTACCAGTGTGTCCTCTTAAGCATCTTAATCACTTCCTTACCTACCAGATTACATTCTATTAATATCATTTGAGTTGGCTTTTCATTTTTAAAGCAGTCATCTTCAACCTCTCTTTTGGCTCTAACTTTTCATTATGCTAACTGAACGTTTTCTTAAAAAAAGAAAAGGAGGACTTGTGGCACCTTAGAGACTAACAAATTTATAAGTGAGCTGTAGCTCACGAAAGCTTATGCTCAAATAAATTAGTCTCGAAGGTGCCACAAGTCCTCCTGTTCCTTTTGCGAATACAGACTAACACGGCTGCTACTCTGAAACCTGAACCTTTTTTAACTCTCCTGAATAAAGCGCTCTTCATCCATGTTGGACAAACCTGATTCCGGGATATACAATATCAGTATCTGATATGTCATTCAGCAATGTGGTTCTGTAGTTAATTAAATAATTTAAAAGGTGAGGGGGAAGTCACTTTGAAAGTCCCAAAGGAACATTTTTGTTTGTGTTGATTTCAAATCACTCATGTTTGACCTTATTCCCTACAAAGGCAAATGTACACACATTTTTTTAGATGCTTGATAGCCCTTTTTACTTTGTATTCTGGGGGCAGAGTCTTCAAATATAGGCTATAACACTGAGGAACTTTTGTTGCAAGAAAGCTGCAGGTAGAGCAAAATAAAATGCATCTATTCAGGAACCTTCATTCATACTAACAGGTATTTCACAGTCAAACATTTTTACCTCTTAGTAGCCAGCATCCTACTTCTTCAAAAGGTTTTAATGCCAAATATCAGGAGGAGGAGAAGAAGAAACTCTATAGCATAATTTAATTTCGAGACACGCTGAAAAGTCTGTGCCCCTTATTAAGAAATCTATGTAAAGAAAATTGCAACTTCAGGGAGCATACAAGGAATACTGGAACAATCACACATGCGTACCCAAAAAATGGACACTTTCTTACTTGCCCTCTTATGTATAATCAAGCTAATCTCTGCTTTTGCATTCTCTCGTCTTTCCAGTGACAAAGTTAGTTCATAACTATACAAAAGCATTTTCAAACTATTGGTACACAAACTTATTTTTTAATTCATTTCATTCACTTCCAAATTCTTAGGACAACATTCCACTTTCTTACAGCTACATGAGGGCAAATCTGGAGTGATTATATTGATTTAAATGGAATTACTCAGGGCTGGATTAAAAGGATAGGTACATATCTCACACCTTGGCTCCTGGAATCATGTGGTGGCACAGAATCTCAGTTTTGTTTTTTTAATATGTTTCAAGCCATCGTGGTTGCAAAGAAAACCTTGAAAACGTCATCCAAATATAATGTATGCAGTGATCCCTGGCTTGAGTCTGCTTAAAACACCAACTCTGAAAGGTGTGATCTTCCTCATTTAATTTAATGGATCATTAACTCTGAAACCCACTGTTCTAGGGGACCCCTGACAACAACACCACAGCAGAAGATTCTTTGTGTGGGGGATGCTTACTGCCACCACCCTATCATGATACTACAAGAGTGCTGTGAAGGATTCCAACATATAGAGTCCTCTGCTCATCTGGGTGGTGGCTGAGATCTCCCTTCTCTAGGAAAGACCCCAGCTATGTGAACACATGGAGCAGTAATCCAGGTAGAGAGGATGCCCAGCCTGCCCAAAGAGAGGAGATGCTGCTGGGCTGCTACTAGGCCAGAAGATGGTTGTATGGGTGATCTCTGATCCTGCCACCCCAAGGAGAGTCAAAGGGTTCCCTTTGGGATGTGACTAGTGCCCCAATTTTCCTAATCTGAACCTAGAGTGATTCTGTATTTCCACCTGAGCAAGTGAGGGCAGATTTTGGCCCTCAAGGCCAAATTCATCTCTAGTGTAACTCTTCTGACTTCATCTCAGCTTGGCTTCAGTGTGTTACACCAGGGATGAATTTGGTCCAACAAGCCAAGTTCTAGTCTCATTTCCCATACCCTAGTGTAAATCTGCAGGAATTCCATTAATGTTAATTAGGAAAATGTAGACCTAAGAATTTAGAAAAAGATGCTCAGTTCACTAGAAAAATGAATGGTTGTCAATTATCATCTCATCTATAAAGGCATTAATTCCAAAATATTCACAAACATAAGTTTCTTCAGGTTTCTGTAAAGAATTATGAGTTCTCTCCTTTCCTATCCTTCGCCCCCACACCGCCAAGAGTGTGATACTTTGGCAGACAGGCTGAACAATATATTTATGTGAAACTCTACATTGGGCATGGTTCCCTTATCGTTGCCAAGTACTCTTTGGACTCTTGATAAAATAACGAGCCTCTCCCAGTTTAGCAGAACACTCCTATGACTCTACAAAAGGTATTTACAGATAGAGGTGGGGGGTTGGTAGAAGATTCTGTTTGCAGATGCTTCCTTTCTGAACATGCATAAAGCCTTAGCAATGTGTCCAGCTTTCCCACATTTTCAATCCTGTAAACTCCTAAAGGCAACAGACTTCAACACTGTATAAAAACTAAAGCATTTAATGCAAGTTACAGTCTTTGCCTTTTGCAAGCTGTAGCTCAGAGATATTAATAGGGTTTCTGGGAAACTGCCCACCGACTTATTATATATCATTTAAAAATTGATTTCAGAGTTATGCAACAAAACTCGCAGCAATTTCTTCACATGTAAAGAGACATGTAGAACCAGATATCACTCTTTGTATCATGTCTAGATCACTAGATACTGCCAAGAAAGATGAACCAAAATTTGTCCTACCATCCCTCTGTCCTTTTATATCTGTTTAGTCTTGAAGAAAACACAAAAATTGCATTTACTTTATAAACAAAGTATTTTAAGTTTAATATGCACTTATGCACAATGACAGCAGAACATTGCCTACATGTAATAGAGGCAAAAGGTTTTTGGGTAATGATATGGATTTGTTGTTCAAAGCACCAGGGGTTTATTATAAAAGGTAATTTCAACGTAGAACACAAACTTTGTTTTAAACTTAAGATTACTTCAGAATCATAAGAGTTCAGTAAGGGCTAGGGTTCCTATCCTGAATTTCTTGCACTCTGAAATCAGGAGCAGATTTAGGTGTTGAACAAATGCAGGATCAGAATATAGGACAGTATTATTGTTGTTATGGTATTTTAAGATGGCAAAGAGGTAGCTAATATGAATGTGGTAGCCTTTAGCAATAACACAGAACTTCACATTTTCAAGGGTTTTAAAAGCATTGGGCTTTTTAAAATCACATACTCTCTATGGAAATCAGTGGGGCTTCCACATAAGGAGCAGCCCCATAACTAATCCTCACAACAGCAGGCAAACAAGTATTATTACCCTTATTTTACAGATGTGAAACTAAAGCAAAGAAGTTAGTGGGCCAAAGTTACAACTCAGAAGGTCTTGGCTCTCAGGCCTGAGCTCAATCCATTAGATCACAGGTACCAGCATAATATCAGCTTTTGATATTCAGTGACTGTCAAGTTAAGCACTCAGATTCCCTTCACCGGACTTGGTAAAGAGAATTAAGTCCTTTAAAATTTCTTGGCCCCTTTTTCACTTCAGGTACACCGTATTACTTTCATTTGCTAATGCTTTTTTTCTTGAAAAAGGGAATATGAAAAGTCAGAGCTGCATAGGCTAAATAGTTTCATTTTGTATAAACTGCAAAACCACTGAAGTTTGGTTTAGCAGACTGGAAAAGGTTTTCCCCACCACCACCACATGTTCACCAACTGCATTTGCCTGATGAGAATGTGTTTCTGATTATTCTTGATCCAAGCTTTTGTTGTCTCTATAAAGGTTTATAATTCCAAATAGGAGCACAATAAAAATATTAGTAAATTCACCATATTAGCCTGGTCTTGGTTTTCAGTGTTAAAACATAAAAATAAAAAAGTTATTTCCCTTATTTTACAAATATTATACAAAAATATATATTCTTAGTGAGTTTGTGTGTTTTTGTATTTGCCTTACTTATATATGGGCTGAATCAAAGGCCTGGATCTGAATCCCAATACAGATCTGAGTGTTACTTTGAACTTTACTGTTATTATTATTATTTATGTATATTGTGGCAGTGCTTAGAGGCTTCAGTCAGGATCAGAGCCCTGTTGAACTAGACTGTCACACACAGAGGTGAAAGTAAGTCTAGGGACTTACCGGTATGGGGCTGGGCTGGGCTGGCTCTGGCCCCCGGAAGGAGCAGGGCCTCAGACGGAAGGGGCGGGGCTGGGGGTCAGAGCCAGCCCTGGCCCACCCTGTACCAGTAAGTGCCTCCTTCCCCCTCTCCTCCCCCCGCCGGGGTAACAGTGGCAGCCGAGGGCTCTGGCAGCGGTTTAAAGGGCTCTGGGCGGTAGCGGCAGCCGGAACCCTGGGCCCTTTAAATCGTCCCCGGAACCCCACTGCCACTTCTCCAGGTCTCTGGCAGCAATTTAAAGGGCCGGGGGCTCCAGCCACTGCTGGGAGCCGTAGGCCCTTTAAATTTCACCTGGGGAAGACAATTCACCCCGGTACGGCGCACCCCGTACTGGGGCATACCAGCTTACTTTCACCTCTGGTCACACACAGAAGACATGGTCTCTGCCCAGAAGAGCTTACAAACTGTATAGTGGCTAAAACAAATTCCGAATTCCATCTTCCCAAACTCTGTGAAAGTTCAGAACTGATGTGAATCTTGAACTCCCAAGTTAAAGAACATGCAGGTCTTGAGTTTTGGTTTTGGTCCACTGACAAAAATTACACATCATATAAGAGAAATTAAAGCTATTGAGACAAATCCTGATTCTCTTACACATGCCACTGTTTCCAGTGGGACTGCTCATGTGAGTACAGTGAGCAATATTTGGGCCACAAAATCAAACTTCCAGACAAAGTAGGTTTATCTCTTACAGAAGTTTCAAAATGAATGGAGAAGTTTGCACCATGGGCCTGATTATTCCCTCATTTACACTGGTGTAAATTGGAATTAATTCCACTAAAGTCAATGGAGTAACATTGCTGTGATAGAGTAGTAAATCAGGCCCATCAACTCACTTTTTTGTGCATTTGTTCAAGCTTCATCACTTTAATTTGGTTAGGGTGTAGCATATTTATACACTACCTGAAAAAACAGTCAAATGCAATACAAAATAAAACTAAAACTAAATAAATATACAGCATAAAGGATGTAACATAGCCTTTATCTTGCTAAGAACTAAGTAATGTTTAAACATTTTCTGCATGGGGAATAAAGATAAAAAATGAAGGTAAAGCTTTTCTGATAGAGGGTGGGGGGAGAAAAATGAGAAGTGAGTAAGATGCTGTTGCCAAGAGTAATGCCTGAAACACCAGAACAGCTGATAAAGCTATTTGAGTACTGTGGTCCCCGACAGAATAAAACTGTAGCGGGATACTGTTTTTTTTTACCCAAAACCAAGAAGCAGAAGAGGAATAGATATTTAGGCTACAGAGCTGAGAACTCTGACATCCACATGTAACTCTAGAGACATTAAAGATTCCCTAAATAAAGACAGGATTTTTTTGTGGACATGTAATTCCAACTTGTGGGAGAGATTCTTGAGAGACACAGAGCTCATCTTAGAGAAATGCCTCCAAACAGCAAGGGCAGTTGAACTGCCAGGGAAAGGATCAAAATAACATCAGCCACTAGTACGGAAGAAGTACACAGTCTCAAGATAAAGGAATCCAGGATACAGGAGAGAGGCAAAGTGATTGAGAATGCAGGCATCATGGTTCAATGTATTTGCTGTGGAAAGCAACATCAGAGACAGAAAGAAAAATGCCCAGCCTATGTGCCACAATGCAAGGGGTGTTGGAAACAGAACCACTTTGTATCCCAATGCCGCAGCTACCTTAGAAAGAAAAAAGCAGCAGTACATGAAGTGACTGAGGATGTAGAGATATCCAATGAAAAGGAGAATATCTGCAGTGTGACTCTAGCACAGGGATCGGCAACCTCTGGCATGTGGTACACCAGGGAAAGCTGCCAGCGGGCCGAGCCGGTTTGTTTACCTGCAGCGTGTGAAGGATTGGCTGATTGCAGCTCCTACTGGCCGCGGTTCGCCGTCCCAGGCCAATGGGGGCTGCAGGAAGGGCGGCCAGCACATCCCTTGGCCCGTGCCGCTTCCCGAAGCCCCCATTGGCCTGGAGCAGCGAACCACGGCCAGTAGGAGCTGCGATCGGCCGAACCTGTGGATGCGGCAGGTAAACAAACTGGCCTGGCCTGCCAGCAGCTTTCCCTGGCGGGCCGCGGGCCAAAGGTTGCCGATCCCTGCTCTAGCAGATCCAAAGCCTCTCAATGTACAGGCACTGCAAAAGAAGGCTGCCAGCCATTCAACTGTCGTATTTGCAACTATGCCATCAGAACAACGATCAGTTTGATTCCAGCTGGATTGTGGAGCCAACTACAGCGTAATCCCAGCAACACTGATAAGCAGAAATATTAGGCTGGAGAAATGTGACCAAATGCTCGTGATGTATAATAAAACCATTCTAAGGCCAGTGGGCAAAAACAAGAGAGATTATCGTTTGGATTTTATAGTAGTAGACACACAGGAGTGCCACCCACTGTAGGGCAGCAGAGGAGTGCAAGCCAGGGATCTGATCACAGTACACCAGAATACCCCCAATGTGAGAGAGGAAGGAGAATGGTCACCATGGGCCATGTCCAACATTCTAAGAGAATCTAAGGACATATTTCAGGGAGATAGACATCTAGACAGCAAGATGAAGTTAGAAATAGACATCCATGTGCAGCCCATGAGACTACCAAAATAGTTGGTTCCAATAGACCGTATAGAGCCACTGAAGAGGGAGCTGGCAAGCCTGTAAAGAAGAGGCATTAGAATTGCTGAAACTAGCACAGAGTGGATCAGCAGCCTAGCAGTGGTGAGAAAACCTTCAGCTAAACTGAGAAGCTGCATTGACCCAAAACCACTTATCAGAGCATTGAAAAGAAGTCACTAATGACTGGAGACATACTATCTAATTTATCCACAGCAAAAGTGTTCAGTGTTTGCGATGTCAAGTATGGGTTCTGGCATATTGAGCTACATGAGCCATCCAGCCACTGGAAAATCTTTGCCACACCTTTTGGCAAGTACTGCTAGGTGTCAATGCCTGTGCCATCAGCCTGGCCTCAGAGGCCGGGGAACAGATGAGCACTGACAGAGTCCAGGTGTGGTGAAAACAAAGCTGGTATAGCCTGATCAATTAACATAATGGATGATGTATTGGGGTACAATTATGCACTTGTCACAGATACGTTCTTTTTCAGGCAGCTATTTAGAGTTAATTAAAAAGATAAAATTGGTGGAACACACACATATGAGCTTTAGTTAATACAGACAACTGGCGGATACATAAGTATAAGGATAAAATAAGTAGAATAAAGTGGTTTTCTGCATTGTCATATTTACAACCTTCCATTTTGCGTACTTACAATGTTACATTGTGGAGGCCATTAGAAACAAAGATGGAAGGGAAATTTGGTGGAACACATCAAAGAGTAGCTCCTGATTTAGTTTATACCCTTTCAGGGGCTTGATGAACCTGAAAAATAGGAAACTTTATTGGATCCTCCATACTCCATCTTTATGTAACTTATCGGGTACACAGCCATAGTCTGAATGACTGTTCATTACGGCAATGTTCCAAAAATGGAAACTGGAGTGATAACTGTCTGCCAAATCATAGTGTTTTAATATAAGTTTAAAATGAAGTTTGGAGTGGTGACTGCACGTCTAGTTTCCCCAACAGTTATAACTTGTTTAATTAGTTGCTGCACAATATTGTCCATTCATATTATAGGTTACTCTTTTCACGGAATTTTCCACTTTGATAACTGCACTGGAATCGATGAGATAGAAGCAGCTGGTCCTTTTGACCTATTCTGCAGTTGTACTTCTCCTCCTGGGCACACATATAGGAGGGATCTCCTCAAACACATGACACCTGCATACATACTGATAGCCCTCCACAGAGCAAGAGGCGCATGTGGGCACTTCAATTTGGTCACATAGATATACCACCCAGGGAGGCAAATTCAGTTGTTCTTTTGAGTCAACCTACTGGATGAACAGCAGCCAATGTGTTAAAAAAATCTGTATTAGGGTCAAACACTGGCAATGAAGTAGTGAATGCCACATACAAGAATGGGTTTTAAAGACCACACACACTGGGGGTGATAGGGACTATGTTTTGGGGCTTTTGGTTATGGACTTTTGCACTATATTTGCACTATATTGTTAATAAACTATGATGGACTGGAGGATAAACTCATATGGAATTACTGGGGACCCAAAAAGGAAACCAAGGTGAGGGGCCACTTGCAGGACTGCCCCAAGGCCACATGGGGAGTGTGTGTCCAGGATGAGGCCACTCATTTACATATCCCCTACACTGGACATCTGGTGACTTCTGAGAGACTCTGACTGGAACCTGAAAATTTGAGCATTGTTAAGGAAATGCCCAGACCAAAGGATGTGAAGGGGTCCAACAGGAAAGTAGAGTCAACAGTAAAGACAGCCAAGAGACTTATGACAAAGGCAAAATAGACAGGAAGAGATCTCTACCGTGATGTTGGACCCTCACAACATATCGTCCCAGGCACTAGATAGTAGTCCAGCATTGGGAGTGATGCGCCAGAGAACCAAAACTCTGCTTCCCATTATGGGATAGACTGTTGTAACCCAGTGGAGAGCTGATGGACATTACACAGAAGCTATTAAGAAAATGCCAAGCTAAGCAGGTGGCTCGCTACAACAAATGAGCCAAGTGAGCATAGGTGAGCAGGCCAGAGTCCAACCAGCACATAGCCACACAAAGCAGTGGTAAAAGGCAATTGGCCAAGCATCAGTGGGACACAGATCACATGAGGTAGCTACAGACCCAGGACAGTGGTGGAGACAAAACTGAAGAAACTTGTGTAGTAGTGACCGACAGTCAGTATTCTCAGACACATGGCGCAAGGCCAGGACCAGGAGGACTTAGAAAGAGCTTCAAGTATCAGCTGGCCTAATGTAGGAATCAGAAGAAACAAGGATTATGAGCAATACAGAGGACCAGCAGAATGAAGGCAGCCACAGGCTGGAAGCAACTCTCCTCCCCATCCTCCCACCCAGCGATAACACAAACAAGAAATTGGAGACGGTTCAAAGACCAGCATACTTGAAGGACTATGAGCCCTTATTTATTTGGTATATGCAATTCGGTCAAGACAAGCCACAGCGTTCTTATCAACGATGTTCAAGGCACAAAGACCTCCAGTAAGTTGAGACATTTTGCAGTCCTCCACAATATGTGTCATGGTTTGTGGTTGCCCACATTGACATAGTGGACTGTCTCTATAATGCCACTGAAATTCTGCGGCATGATGGCCTGGCAGTAAAGGCCATGTCCCTAGGGTGGGCTATGTGTTAGTAACCTCTGTCCCCAGCAAGTCAGCAAACACTGGCACAAAAGACACAATAACAAAAAATTAAAAGGAAAGAGGTAACAATCTGCATGGAGCTTGGAGGAAAGAGCACCAGTTGCAGGAGGGAAGAATTTGGAAAGGGTACCAGGAAGTCAGTATGTTTGCATGACTTGAATGCTGACTACACTTGCAGTTGGTCTGTAAATAGTTCTCTTAATAAAGACCCAGCGTAGTTTTCGAAACATGGAGTTCTCTTATGTTATTACCCAGCATGCAATACATGAAACAGAGATTGTATGCAGCTAATGCAAGTTAGAGCAGCCCCCAAGATGCTGTAACCTGCACCAGGGCTGGCACAGAGAAGGAACTAATAATTAAATACATAAATAATTGTTCTTTCCTCACTAAATTTTAGGGTTTCTGCTTTTCAGTTTAAATCTAAAACAACGTATAAAACACCAACTGTATTTTTTCAATAATTGATTTTAAAAATTAACTCTGAAAGAGAAGTGTCACATACTTTAAGGAAGTTTCAGTGGAATTTAGGTCCCATTCTTGCCATCCACTGTAATTTAAAGTTATAGCGTGTATCACTTCCTGTTCATGCTCTCTGTAGTTCAGTTTTTGGTCACATGTAGCAGCAATGTGGTAAGTGGCTTTTTTTTATGGTTGCAATGTGGAAATGTAAGCTTTTGTGAATTTTTAAAATGTTTGCACTCACTTCAGTTGCTCAAATTTACTGTATGCCATCACAATTTAAATAAATGTATAATAAACAGTTTTCTAGGAAGTACCAAAATGCCCCAAAATAAATAATGGAAATGAGAGAGACTAGAAGATGAACCCTAGAATTCCTGCTATTAGTCTTACTGGGATGTTGCATCCCTCAAACCTGGCTACAAATAAATATGTAAATAAAAACTCTTGTGTGTCCTATTTTTGTTTTATTCTTGTTTTAGCCTGGATATTTTTTAGCCTGTTGTCTTTTCTCTTCTTTTCCTTTCCTATTAATGTTCTACCAGGAAGTAAACATCTAGGTTCCAACCCTGCAAACACTTTCAGATATGAATAACTACATGCGCACGAGAAGTTCCATTGAGCTCAGTGGCACTAAAATTTGCAGGTTTGGGGCCCTGGTTTACAAAACCACAGAGCAGACTTTCTGCCCTCCATGTTCACCAGAAAGCTGACTTTCTACTCCTCTATCTGTAAAGAACAGTCCTTCTGCTATATTTTCCCACCAAGAAGCAGTAATATCCACTCTTCTACCCAACCAGGGAGCACATCTGACCTTCTTTCACACTATAAAGCAAAAAGAAAAGGAGTACTTGTGGCACCTTAGAGACTAACCAATTTATTTGAGCATAAGCTTTCGTGAGCTACAGCTCACTTCATCTTATGCTCAAATAAATTGGTTAGTCTCTAAGGTGCCACAAGTACTCCTTTTCTTTTTGCGAATACAGACTAACACGGCTGCTACTCTGAAAACTATAAAGCAAGCCGTTCCACCCCGTCCTTTCCCTCTTTCAAGAAAGAACCCACCTTGTTTCCCTCTGTCACCCCTGAGGCGCTGCCCATCCAATCTGTTCAGAAGGAAATACTCCTCTCAGATCAGAATCTTTCCATCCTCAAGGACCTGTTAGTGAAGAGTGATCTGACGCCCTCCCAGCCAACCAGATTCCTCCTGCTCCTAGGTTTAAGGAGCCTGATACTTAAGAAGTCATAGTTGGCCTCCAACTGCCCAAATTCCAACTGTCATAGAACTGCTGGGGTACCATTAAAAGCAATGAAATCTCAAGGCCCTACAGTTCCCCCGCCCCCCACCCCCAGAACCTTCCATAATCTTCTTTAGCATTGGTGGTGTTCTTGTTACATCCTCCTTACACAAAATGGAGGATGAGCCATCTCACTTTGTGAACGTGACAGAACTTGAAACAATTTTAAATGGCTGAAAAAGCACAAAGAAAGAAAAAACCCTGTATGTCAAACAAACTGGGCAGCTAAAGTACGTACATGCTCATTATAGCATGCTTATATATTTTCTGGTATTTCATGCCTGGTAAAGGGGAATATCGTGACTGACGCAGTGCGGGAGATAGCAGTAGAGCAACCCACCTGAGGGGGGATATCAGTGGACAGGGTAGTTGAACATAGATGTAACTGAGTGCTGTGTGATGTGGGGATGCATATGTTGAAGAAGAGGTAGCTAAACCCAGGTGTAGTGGGTGCGCAGAGGAATAGCTGAATACAGGTATGTGTCGAATTGGGCAGATAGAGGAATGGCTAGTTAAACAGACACGTGTGTATGTGAGGGGTAGAGGGAAGACCGAACACAATGGAAGGCCAGGATTTAGTCTTCCATTGTTAGGACTAAAGCCTGGCTGGGGGATTACCCACTTGATTATTGCTGCTTTGCCTTCCAGGAAGACAGAAGCACAGGAACATGGTGATGGATGGGAGATTTAAAAAAACACAAGGCCACACAAGAGGAATTTAAAAGGAAAGTGATCTGGACACAGCAGGATTGTGAGGCCAGAAGGGATCATTGTGATCTTCTAGTCTGATTTGCATAACACTTGGCCACAGAATGAGCCAGATATGTTCGGGGGGGGGGGGGGCACCGATTTCCTAACCAGCTGCTTCAATGTAAGGTCTGCCCATCTCCAGCCAGACGAAAGGGAGAGTCCCACCTACCACTTTTTAGACATAAAGAGCTGATATCAGAATTGGGAGTAAACAACAGACAGCCATCTTGGCCAATTGTACTTCAAAATGAAGATGCTGAGTATATGTGAAATGGGACATTTCACGAACCATTTACACAGGTTGAGGATCTGGCCCTTACCGTTTTTCGTGTTGTCAATTCATGATTTTATCCAAATTCTTGTGACATTTTATGGTTTTCTTAAAACCTCAGTTCCTGGAGTCACATGCATACATGACAATCTCAGCTTTCATTAAAAAAGTATGTTTCCAGCTCTCACAGTAACTTGAAAATATAATGCATGTGTACCCCCAAAGGGTCAAAAATAAGAGGGGAAATAAAAAAAATCCTGGGTGCTTTTTAATTTCATGATTTTTAAAACAATGTCATGATACTGAGGGGCTGGATTTATAATTTTTGAACACTTGCAACTGTCAATACTGTGCTTACATTAGGGAAATGGTAATAGTTTGCAATAAGGATGGAAATATAAATTAGTGTAGACATTTTTTGAGGTGAGGAGCAAAGAAGCTCTTTTAATTTTTTTATTGCTAATTTTCTTTCACTTTTAAAGTCTTTGGAGGTGATTTAGGAATAAATAAGAAATGAAAGAATAAAGTTCACAACACAGAGGGCACCCGTACAAGATAAGGGACAAAGCTACTCACATGCAAAATAGTTAGAATATCCATGGAACAAATTCTGGGAGAGTGGGAGTGATACCCAGGGCAGGCAAGGGCACAAGATGGTTTTGGTGGCACTGGTGAGGGTAGGGGGTAATGGCCAGGCTGGGTTGGAGTGTGAGGTGGTTTCCATGGCACTGGCCAGGGTAAGGGGTGATGCCCAAGCAGAGCTGGGAAACAAGGTGGTTTTGGTGGCACTGGCTGGGGAGGCGGCAATGCCCAGGCTGGGCTGGTGCATGAGTGAGATGGTTTGGGTGGCACTGGTCAGGGTAGGGGGCAATGCCTGGGGCATGAGGTGGTTCCGGTGGTACTGGCTGGGGTAGGAGATGATGCCTGAGGCAGGGCACGAGGCGGTTTTAGTGGCACTGGCCAGGGTAGGAGGCAATGCCTGGGCTGTCACATGAGGTGGTTTTGGTGACACTGGCCAGGGTAGATGAAGCCTGGCTCAGGCTGGGATATGGATTCAGTGGCACTGATTGGGGTAAGGGGTGATATCTGGCACAAGGTGGTTTTTCAATGGCACTGGCTGGGGTACAGAGCAATGTCTGGGCTGGGGTGTGAGGTGGTTTCAGTGGCACTGGCTAGGGTAAGAGGCAATGCCTGGACTGGGCTGGCACGTGAGGTGGTTTTGGTGACACTGGTCAGGGTAGGGGACGATGCCTGGCATGTGAGGTGATTCCAGTGGCACTGGGGGGGTGTAGAGGGTGGTGCCTGGGGTGGGGCACAAGGCAGTTTCAGTGGCACTGGCCAGGGTAGGGAGCACAAGGTTGTTTTGGTGTCACTGGCCAGGGTAGGGAGTGATACCCAGGCTGGGGCGTGAGATGGTTTCAGTAGTAGTGGCTGTGGTTGCGGGCAATGCTTGGGCTGGGCTGGGCCATGAGATGGTTTCAGTGGCACTGGCTGGAGTAGGAGGCGATGCCTAGGCTGGGGCATGAGGTAGATCTGATGGCACTGGCCAGGGTATGGAGTGATGCCTGGGGTGGGGCACGAGGTGGTTTTGGTGACACTGGCTGGGGTAGAGGGTGATGCCTGAGGTGGTTCCAATGGCACTGGCCAAGGTAGGGGGCAATGCCTGGGGTGTGAGGTGATTTTGGTGGGACTGGCCAGGGTAAGGGGGGGATGCCCAGGTTGGGGCTTGAGGTGGTTTCGGTGGCACTGGGCAGGGTTGGGGGAAAAGGCTGGGTTGTGCTGGGAGGTGGTTTTGGTGGCACTGTCTGGACTGGGTCAGGGATTGAGGTGGTTTTGTGGCGCTGACCAGGGTTGGGGGTGATGACTGAGGTAGGAGCGGGTCCGGAGGTGTTTTTTAGCCGGTAACATTGAACCCTGTGTCCAGAGCGCTCCACAGGCCGACCAGTCACAACTTCTATATCTTGATGCCAACTTTTCCCAATCTAGCGCTAAAAATTTCCCAAAACTGGTGAAAAATTCCCAGATAAAGTTTTTTATTTCAAAATCTCAAAGGAACGTAATATGTGTGTTTTAAATAACTATATAATATATATTATATCCAACTTATTCTTATTCGTTCGAGATATTTCACATTTATTATAATTTTTATACATATAGACATGTTTTTCAATTTTAAACTTATGTTACTTATACAGTAAATAAAATATTTAACACATGAGGAGTAGGACTGAAATTATAAAAAATGATGTATTTTACACAAATTTCACTATTTTAAAAATAAAAGTATTAATAAGTACAGCATGTGCCCTGCAGTGTACTGTACATTAAAGTTACTTTGAAAGTAAACATATGATTATAAAAAAGCAAACAGAAAGAACAAATAACACTCTTTTATTTAATTTTCCTTATTATTATAATCTCTGAGTTTTATCCATTTGCTGACTCATAGTCTGAGTCGTCACTAGGAACATCATTACCATCATGAATATTTTTACTAGTTTTATCACTGTCATTTTTACTGTACATATTTTTACAATGTAAATACAAGTGCTTAATAGTAATTACAAAATTAGAACATTTCTCTTGCTTTGCTTTCAAAGCTGACCTTATAACTACACTAGAATTGAGTGTTATGGTTGTCATATTTATTCCCTGAAGGAGATTCATTCACAAATACACTAAATTCATTAACTTTAAATTTTTCTACAAGTTCCTCAGTCTCAGTTTGCGCCAAAACGTTGCTAATTATAGCAGTACATTTATCTTTCTTTATTGTTACAGCCTCAGCAATTTTGGAATCAGGGAAACATTTTTTAACTACTTCAGTCAAGCGTTCTTCAGATTGAATACTGACATTGTGTGCAGCAAAGTAACAGGCCATTCTAATCTCTGCATTTTTAACTTGCTTTTCAAATTTTTGTGCTTTTTTAATTTCACAATCTTGTTTATTAAACATATCATCAATTTTCTTCTTATTAGATACTGTCTCAACCTTTTATGTTTTTTACCATTAGCGTTCTTATCTATCTCACTAGTACCTGCCTGGATTTTTACATCACAACATTTGCAATAAGCTAAAAAAGATTGTTTTCTACTTTCTGCAGCAGTCTTTGTATTTACCTTCTTGAAGCCACGAGTCTTGAAAGGCTTTTTTGAAAGTACATGGCTTCTCTTGGTGGAAGTTCACCCTGAGTCTTCAATAATCTGTCGGCGGCGCTATCCCGTTGTTTTCATTTTGACGTGGACGGATCTTTGTCTACTCCTGCAGTCCTCTTCATCTTCTCACCAGCCTTACAGTTCTCTTTATTCATTTTTTACGTAGATAAAAAATGGAAAGAGATATCTGAAATAATGGAATGCCATAATTAGTATAATGTATATTTCAATTTATATTTAAATCAAAGAAAGGAACATATTATATATTACTACCTAACACAGTAGGCGAAGATATTTAATATTTGCCTGGAGGAAGGTGCTGTTACAAATTTAGGAACAGCCCAATGCTCTGGTCCACATTCTCTGTGCAACTGCAAGCACGAAATACAAAATTTTAGAGATTTAATGACTAGAAACTAATCATAATCAGTAAGTATTGCAATATATTTAATTATTGGAAGGAACCTTACCTAGAAGATACATTTGATAACCATCCCTCATTACCCGCCAGCCAGCTGTTGCTGAGGTTGGTTTGTTGTGAGTGCATGTGTGCAGGCTTGTCACTTCACTTGTGCCGTCATGATACAGTACGCTGAAGCACCACCAATAGGAGAGCAGCATAGCCCGCTTATGAAAATCACGTGACAAATATTCACCAATCGAACTGAACACATTTTGAGGGAAATTTAAAAGAAGCACAAATATTTTACTTACTACTTTTTAAGAAAGCTTCCCAGGATTTTTGAGACTTGGACAGTCTTTTACTTTTTGTGAAATTTTCAAGGTGCCACAAGTCCTCCTTTTCTTTTTGCGAATGCAGACTAACACGGCTGTTATTCTGAAACCTTTCCCAGCATGGTTTAGGTTGTGAACGAAAATTCCCAATTTCCCAAGCTGAAACATTTTACTCCAAAGTTCCCCAGATCTTGGGAAATTTCCCAGGATGTAGCAGCACGGCAAGTGCTCACATGCGTCCCACCCTTCCCCCAAGCAGAGCCTGTGTAGGGCTTCGAAGAGGGGCACAGGACGCGCGCGAGGCCGTGGGTGACGGGAGGAGGAGCGAGAGAAGGAGCGGAGCCAATAGGGAGCGGCAGACGCGGCTCGCGCTCACCACACTGTGCTGCGACCGTTGAGGTTGCGGTGGGGCGGGCAGGTTGGAAAGACCAGTGAGAAGCGGCGGCCAATAAGCAAGCGGCGGCTGAGTTGCGCGCGGGCTCAGGATGGGAGGAGGAAGGAGGGAGGAGCGCAGCCAATGGTAGCGGCGCGCGCCGGGCCCGGAGGGGCGGGAGCATCGGGGCCGGCGGAGAGCAGTGGTTGGCGCACGCGCAGAAGGCAGGAAGGGGGGTGGAATGAGCGGTAGGCTGGGGGTAGAAGCGCAAGCCCAGCCCCTTCCCCGCCGCAGTGAGTACTGACTCGGGCGGCCATGTTGTGCGGGGGGAGGGGAGGAAGGAGTTGAGAGAAGACAGGAGAGACAGACTCTCTCTCACACACACCGCACAAGATGGCCGGGGAGGCAGCCGCAACCCGGCTCTCAGGTGGTTCGGCCGCCGCTCGGGTCGCCGGAGTCGGGGAGGCACCTGGGCACCGGCCTCGCGGGCCACTTCGGGCCCGGCACTCAGGGGTTCCGGGGAGACGGAGAGCGGCGAGCCGAGCGCTCCGTACGGGGCTGCGGGCGGGCGGAGGGCGATGGCGCCGAGCTGCGAATCTCTGTCGGCGCCTCGAGCTCGGCGGGCGGGCGGCGAGCCGTACGCCGCCGCAGGCAGGGCGAGGAGGGGAAACGGCGCCCGACGCTCCGGGCCGCCGCCGCCGGTCTCCGCATTGCTGGTGAGTGGTTCCGTCTCTGCGCCGCATTGTTCTTTGTCCTTGAGAGGAAAAACAAAATGTCCTTGGAGCCGGGCGGGGGAGGGGAGATTCCTGCCCCCCCCCCCGCCCTCCGCCCTGGGCTAGGAGAGCCGGGAGCGAGCACCCTCCAGCGCTGCAACCCCTTTTCGCTGAGGGGGGCGTCTCTCGCGCTGGGGGGCCGCGGGGTGCTGCAGAGCCGGAGGGAGCCCACGGCTCTGCGAGCTCCCTAAAGACTCGGCATGCAGAGCTCCCCTCCTGTGCAGCATTAAGGGGGCCCTGGCTCCTAGTCCCCACATGGAGTACTAAGGGGGGGGGGCTGCAAACCAGTCCCTGGGCCCTAGTGCAGGACTACTGGAGAGGGGGCGCACCCCAGTCCGTCTCCAGTGCACCATGGCAAGGGGGCATCTGCAGACCAGTTACTAACTCCAGTGCAACACTAACGAGGAGTGGGGCGGTAGACTTTACTATATGTTTAGCCCCAAGTCCTAAGGTCCTAAAATAGTTCTTTAAAGAACGTTTGTAGCTCCTTGCTGCTGAAAAGGGGATCTACTCTCCCTAGTTTGTAAGAACAAAGACGCCATGTCTGTTTCTTAAAAATAAAACTTGGGTTTTTTTTTTTTGTGGGGTGTTGGCTTTTAACTCTTTCTGCACCCGTGAGCGAAAGCAGGCTGCAGAAGAGAGAGCTTCAGTACTTTACTGAAACGGTCAATTAAATTTTTAATTTATCTAAAAGAATAGTTTGGAGACAGGGCTTTAAACAAAAGTCTGAGATTTAAGCGCAGTATAGTGCTGTGGTTAAACTGGCATTATATAAACTTAGAAATCTTCTAAAACAGCCTTGTTTATGCCAACTCTACAGTTTAAAGTTTAAAAAAAATTACGGTCGTGAATTAGACTGCTCTGCAGAAGGAAAATTGGTTTCTTAAAATGAATAATATGTGAAAGTAACTAATTGCAAATGACACTGAGAAATATGTAGTTACTAAAAAAAACACCTTTGCTAAAGTGTCATTTTGTGTTTGGTATTTAATTTATGCATTTTTCTGCTACTCAGGCTGCGGTTATTTGCATAGCATTTTGATCATTGTTCAAGTGTAACTGTTTTTATAATTTAGAGCTTGTGTTCATTAAAAGGAAAAGTTTAAATGGAATATTTAGTGTTTGCTTCATATTTGCTCACATATTTAATGATTACTCACGTTTTAGGATAATGTTCAAATACCAAATCTATAAAAAGTTACTGTAGAATATTACAAGGTAAATAAAGTAGCTACTCTTGTATTAATTGGAGATGGTATGTAGCCATATTTATTGTAATTTATCTAGTGTTGAGTCATAGAAGAATATTTTAAAGTCTTTGTGCTCTTTCTCAAAGACAACAGTTGAAAGGTAAATCTACAGTTTCATGATATTCCTTGTAAATGTGAATTGGGTATTATGAAAATGAAACTTGGATATTTTTAGAAATGTTTGTTTAAAAACATGATTGTGTTAATCTTGCACACAAATTTGTGTGCCTTCATTTTAGGTTTGAATTGTAATGGTTTTATAACTACAGTTACATCTCTGCAGTATTAGGGTATGACAGTTTGCTGAAAAGAAAGTTCTAGGTGAAAGTCTGCTGTATTTTTAGCACAATGACTTTTTTTAAAAAAAGCTTCAGTGGTTTTTCCTTCAAATGCTGTTTCAGCTTCAATAGGTAAATTGGTTTTGAAAACAAAATTGCTAAACCGTTTTTTTTTAAACTTTAAAGGATTTGCATTCCATTTATATTAGCAGGTACTGAGAATTGAATTTACTCGTAAGAGTCCTCAGTGTGTAATATGTATGACTTTAAAATACTGACTCTTCATAGAATTATCTGTGAAGCTTTTACTAGGCTGGGGAATATTGAGGATGAATAACTGCCAACCAGTTAAGTTAAGCCTTTTGAGGAAAGGCAAACTTGGTGGTGTTTGTAGTGTTAAAGAGCAATGCTTGGGGACTGATTAAAGGTCAAAGATGCTGTAAGTTTTAAAAACTGTACTCTAAAGGGAAAAGCTGATATCTCACTTGGAGAGATCAAATAACTTGTGGCTAAAAATTCACAGAAGATGACGACAGCCATTTTAACATCATAGTTTGTTGATAGTGGGGATTTTATTTAACTTTGTATTGCTAAATTTTGTAAAGCTTATAAGGGCTTTTGCATTTTATGGAGTAAAGGAGAGTATTGAGGGAAACTATAAAAATACTACTTGCTTTTGCTTTATGAAATATGTTACAGTTTTGATTTCATCTTTATGGTTAATGGTCTGGTAGTGGTAAAAATAATGGGAGAGGGACAGTCAATTTACCTCTTGTCATGCAAAAAATATGGACTGTGCATGTGATGTTTCATAATCCCACCCCATCATCAGTCTGTCTCTTCAGATGTAAAAACACCAATATTTTTGTTGCCACAGAGATTATAATAACGTATATGGCCAATACTGTCTTGATTTAGTATTAACTCAGTACTCTCTTAAAAATTGCTGTTCTTTTTATATTTTTACAAGTAATTTTTACAACCTTTTTTAGAGCAAAACAGTAACATTTGTGTTTTTTTGTCTTTTTTTTAAGATAGAACTCCATAAATGTTTACCTACTTGATGGCTGACTGGCTTCCAGGAGGATTGTACAGACATAATTTTTTTTAGGTAAGAATGGGTTGTTCTAAGTTTTACACAGCATCATTACCACTTTCAGTTACTTTCTCATTCTTGGGGGTTTATGTTTAATTGTCTACTGCTGTGCTTTACTAGAAAAGGTAAAAGTGACCTTTGTTTTGCAAGTCTTATTAAATTGAATGGGGTACGCTACAAAATTATTTGGATTTTAAATGGTATGTCTTAATGTAGGTATAAGATGCAAAAAATGCCTCGTTTTAAAATTTAATGTAAAGTGTGTTTAGGCATTGTGTCAAATTAATTTTGTTCTAATAGCTTAAAAGGTGAATTCATCTATAACAGTCTTGACTGAAATTTGGTGAAAAAGCTCATCGCTTTACTTCGAAAACTTCCTATTTCATTTACCCTTTTTCCTAAGTGAAAAAATGTACTGAATTTTGTAAATCATTTGTATTCTGCATTCTAAATTTAAATAAAAACAAGTTCACCTAGGCATATTGTAGATTTTAAACATGGCATCAAAAACTGAATAACCAACGTACACACTAATTACAAGAAGTGTCTCGGGGCCTAGCTGTTTTTTGAAGAGCATGAACATTTAAGGTTCTTTAAAGAATTTATTTACATTTATTATTTCTAATTTTGTACCACGATGTTACTCTCCATGTGCTTGTTTTATACTTTAGATGAGAACTTTAATATGCAGTCACTAAAAAGTTGTGTTTAAAGAAATATACTAATACATTTAGATAGTCCTATGGCAGAAGCGTAGGTGGAATTTCTTAGATAGCTTTTGATCTTTTAAACAAACTTCTTTGTTTCTTTTTTAAAAGGGTTGTACCTGGGTACTGTTTCTTGGTTCCAGTGGCTGGTCCCTTAAACCTGGAATAAAAGGAAACGTTCAAAATTCTGTAGTGTTCATGTCAGGTACGTAATATTAGTGATTCTGTTAATCTCTTAAAATTCATTTTTTCAGCAAATAAGCAGTAAATTTATGCTGTGGTATTTGTTTAAGTCATTAAAGGGTACATAGCACAGTAAATGAATGGTGTCTTGCTCAGGAATTGCATTCAAATTTTAGTGCATAGTAAATACAGTTTATAGTATTCTTAACGTGCCCTCTAAATACAATCTTTTCTCAAGATTATGGCACAGTCCATTCAGTAAAAGGAGATGGATCTGTTTGTACCATCTAAAATATATTGCATAGTAACATAGAAATATCTGCCTTGGGTTTCTAAATTCTTTACTTTTATTTGCTATGTTTCTCCATATTAAGCAGCACATAAGTGTATATATAAAGTTAATGAGTTAAACTTCAGGAATACATTGTCCCTGAATTCATTACTTCATGATCATATTGCAAGTTTTTTCTGTTTGGGCTTTCATGCACTTAATTTAAAAAAATTCTTTTGGATGTTTTACCCTCTAAAACCCTAATGCTATAAAAATGAGAAGCCAAAGCACTAGTAGTGCCAGATACCTTGTTATTTCTACAACTTAAGTAGACTAATTTTCAACTACCTTTGAATTTGAGACACCTCTTTATCTTACCTTTTTAGATTGATGAAAGGTAATATGGTTCAAATGTAACTCGGAGTTGTCGATCTTACTTGGTGCTTGTATTAATAACAGATTTCTTCTTACAGGTTACCATACTAATGTACAAATTCAGGTCATGAAATCTTAAGATCATCTTGATGAAGAGATTTAAATTAACTGAGAATCCTTAAAATGAATCTTAATTAATTATATATGTTAAAGTGTACCCCCAAAACTGTTTTACATAAAACTAAAAATTAGCAAAAATCAACACAATTTTCATAAGATCTCCCACCTGATAGTGTACAGATATCCATTCTAGCTTAGATGTAAATTTTAGCCTGTTCCAGCTAATTGCTTTAACTGTTCAGATACAGATATAACTTTTCAAGTGTCTCTGCTTGTAGCAGTTGAAAGTCAGTCTCCATTTTACCTACACCAAGAAGTCTTGCCAGTATGACACACACATCAAACTAATTACTATAGAGAAGTGGTCATATAGCTTACAATGTAAGCACACTGCAGGAAAACAAATTTTGAATGAGGATGCTGTGTAAAATTTAACAAGTCAGTCATGTAATTGTATAATATGAAACTTGAGAATTAGGAATCCTTATAAGAAATTATCTGGCATCTTTGATAGCATGCATGTGACTTCTGATGTGAATCTTCAGTCTACTGGAACAGAATGCTACGAAGTCCAGGCCTCTCAAATAATCTACCGATGAAAAAGCCAAGGACAGGCTTGTAATTATAGTAGAACAGTGTACACAAATCCTGGTGCTAATTCTGACACTTAATCTGTGAAATTCATGATTTTTATTCCTTTGGTCAAGCCTTTTTAAGATCCAAAATCATCAGTCATGGTTGACCTATTCATAAATACAAATATAAGTTAGACATCATGGGTTGACCGGTTTGGCTAACGCACACTTTTATAAGGGCATTTGGAAAAGAATCCTTTCATCTTAATGACCTTGAACTCGTCCTGTACCACCATGGTATTCTTTGTACTGAATATATTGTGAAAACTATGGTCTCCAATGTTCTCTAATCATTTTGACTGTTTAGATCCTCACTTCTTGTCCATTTAATTCAAATCTTACATCTTTTGATCTACTATATTGGCAGCTGTTCGTTAAATACATTGTATAGACCTCCGTCAACTCTGTACACACCTCTAGGAAACCAAGGAAAGATCTGACTTTCAGACACCTGAGAGCATGTTAACGTGTCATGGAATTCATAAAACAGTTTGTTTATGCTTTGGAATCATTGTAGTCCCTGTTGCATTTAACCAGAAAACATGACATCTAAAAACAAGTGAGCCTCACCTTGACTGCACTGCATCACAGTAAAGAGACCATGTTAGACGTACAAGACTCCTTTAGAGCTAGATAGCGTGCCATCCCTTAGGGAGAGGAGCCATTGTCTATGGAGCAGACTATTCTGTCTCTAAGGCTGCCAGTTGTATAACTTGTAGAATGAGATATTAGTGCAAAGGACATCCATAAGGCTGTCTGGAAATTTCAGATACTTTGATTTGGGGAAGTGTTTTTTTTTTTTAAGTACACTTGGTCTGTAGAGTTACAACCATTAGTCTAATTGAAAATCTTATTTTTATTCAGATATCAAGTTAAACTATAAATGGGAGATGCAAATGGAATTTGGCTTAAATTAATATTTACTAGTGACCAGTTTCCTAAGTGGAATGCATGGCATAAAACTTAAGCATTTTAGTGGTGCATTTGAGTTCATTAATTGGTGTTTTTCTATGATTATAAGATAAATAGCTGTTTTGGTATATCTGAGTGTCAGTATGATAACATTTAAAGTTGGAAATTGAAAGTATAATGGGCATGTAGTTGGACAATTGTGAAAAACTATCACTAGTGAAAATGCAAGAAATATGATTATTGCCATCCCACTGCTACTTTCTCTTTTTTTTGCTGGCAACATTCTTTTTCAGTTCATCCAGTAGACACTTTTTTGACAACTATCTGCTTACCAAATGTTAGCTGCTTCTTCCACAATTGTACTGACTTTAAAATAACATTAATGTTCTCAAATCTGCTTTCTTTGTAATTGAACTGTGGTATGTCTGTGTTTGACTGGGCCATTATAACCTGAGTAGAGCCAAATGATTATTGCCCAGTAGAGTTGTCATGAAAATAACCAGATGTTTAAACGAGAACAAAAATGATCTCTGAACCTAGATAATAGATGCCTAGATAATGTGATACACTATTAGAAGTTTCTAAGATTGGACTTTGAAGTTCAACCTTTCACCATAGCTTTGTTTAGTTGCCTTTTATGAAGTCTCTAGTGCTAGCTGTTTTCTTTGAAGAGGGAAGTGATAGATGTAAACACTCAATTGGACAAGCAAACTTATCTTTGTGTTATAACACAGAATTTGAGGTTGCTTTGCAGAGGAACCTCTATCAGTTGTTTGAATGAGAAATTAAATACACTGAATAAAAGAAATACTGCTGAATGCTGTATACTGTTGGATCTAATAGCAGTGGTTGGATCACATTTTAATACACATTTTAGTCCTATAAACTCCTTATATATTCTACTTAGGTAAACTGTCAGTTGCATACGGGCTACCAGTCAAGTTTGATGGATACCCAGATGTGTGGAAAGAAACCAGGCTTTATGAACAAAATTATAATTACGTTGTTAGAACTAGTTCATTTAAAACATGTTTAAAATGGAAATCTGATGTGGGAAGGGGAAAATATGAAATGAAGGGAGTAACTTGAAGGAAAAAGTATGAAGTAAAATATCAGAATCTAGAAATCTGTACATTAAATATTAAAACTATTGAGAATTTATTATGAATACATTCATATCAAAGGTTACATTTCTCTTGAAAATAGATTTTGAAGGTGATGGGAGAAACTTTGTTGGCCAACTGCTGTTAGCAAGAGAATTTTTGACTCATTTGATATAAATTAGATTAAGGCCAGCATTAAGGAGTTAGGTGATCTAGGAGCCTAAATCCTGTTGACTTTCAATGAATCATATGCTCCTTAGTCTCTTAAATGTTTTTGAAAATTTTATTCTTAATTTTTAAATAGTTCTTTGTCATGGGGGAGATCTAGGATTCAGACAGCATCTGTATCAATTATTGGCTCAGCTGAGAAGCGTAACTTATTTAAAATTTTCTAGTTGTGTAATCACAAAGAGCTTTTGGTGTGTGTTTGCTTTCTGGAGGCTTTACGGGTGGTTGTAGGTGGAGCCATTTACTTTCTTGTCTCTGATAGTGTACTGATATTCTAATACCTATTGATATGGGTTGTCAGTAGGCTCTTACTGAGATAATCAGTTCTGAAGCTGATCACATGTAGAAAACTGGACAATGGGTATAGAGTTTTGCTATGCTGTTGTAGCTGCCTTACAAGGAAAATTGGGTGCATGGCAAAATTTGGTAAATACATGTACTATATTTAACTGCAGTATCATTTTTTTGGTAATTAGCAAACTTAAGAAAGTGAATGAAGTGAAAGATGTAGGCCGAAACCATCAGGGCATTTCACACACGAATCCATTTCAGATTCCACTGGTGCCTGGTTAGTCTTCCCATCTACTTGGTTTCCAAAAGTGCTATACATAGCCTCTTTTCAAATCGCACCTCTGATGTGTCACTGAAGATTAATGTATCCAGGATATGGTGGGTAGTTCTAAATTGTGGAAGAGTTTCCATAAGATCTTTGCCTTCTCAAATTGCCTAGCAGTACGCTGAGGTGCAAATTGTGATTAGGGCATGTCCTCTGACAAGTGCTGTATGCTTTTTGGTCTTCTTTTATTGGGTACATACTCCCCCCCCAACCACATGGGATTGTGGTGGCAGCTTTTTGCTAGGCACTTCCTGGTGTTTACATAAAAATCAGTGAATTTTAAGTTTTATTTAGTGATTTCCGATATGTTTTCTTAATGTATGTTTTCCCCTACAGGTGTGGTGAGGAATTGATCTCAGTATGCACAAAATAGCTGATGTTGCTTGAAGCACTGGTAAGTTATTCTTAATATACTTACATGTGATTTAAAATATATGATTTATAGCTATAATGTTTAATTTGTTGAAAAATTGATTGAAAATGTCCTTAAACTCGATTGAATTGAAGCATATTTTAAATAAAAATAGGTTTATTTAAAAGTACCAGAGTCCTAAACTCTTCTTATTTTGGTGATGTTATGAAATGCACTTTTTATATGGTATTTTCAATCAATCTTAAATCTTTCATATAATGCTGTGGCACTCTTGATCTTCCATTTTTGTGACTTGACTTCTTGATGAGAACAAAGGTTAAAACATTAAATCCTGTATTTGTACAGACTACAATATATCAAATATGTTACCTTGTACAAATAGTACAATACTTCATCAATATTATGTCTCAATTTGTGGTAAAAATAGAAAATCACATAACAGAATGAATGTCTTAATTATCCTATTAATACCATTAGCCAAGCGTTGTCCTTCTGTGCTCCTATCAACAGCAGCAAGGGTCCTTAAGCAGACTAGTTAGTAACTATCTCCAGGGAGTTTTCTAAGACTCAGCTCTTTTTCCCCTTCTTATTCCAGAGATCTCTAATTTCACAAAGGATGCTATATGAGTTTAGGGTATGGCCTGCCACATTGAGCAACTAGTTTATAGGGTCTCATTTAGGAATAGTCCTCTGTGTTGTCAAAATGCATAGTTGTCAGGTTTGAGTAGGAGAGAAGAGTTGATTATATCTAGTGCCACCATTTGGGATGAAAATGGGAATACAACTTCCTTATTGAATTATATTTTAAAAAGAATGTACCCTGGGACTACTTTGAATGACCTTTAAAACAGGTACTGAGAGTCAAGTTTCTTTTATCTGCCCAAATTTAAGTCCTCTTGTTCACTCCGTATCTCTGCATACCGTTATCTTTGCCCTAATTTTCAGTGCATTTTGTGTTTATGCTGAATCAAACTGCATCAAAAGTCCTGCCTTGTCTAGACAACCCCTGGAGCGTATTGTAAACAGAAAATTGGTGAAGGAGGTATACGTCTTTATTTTAATTATAAAAATAATTGGGGGTAGTGACATACTCTTCTGGCTCCTTCTCATTCATTAAAAGCCTTTGTTCTTAATTTAAATTAAGCTGTTTAGAATCTCCAAACTGCCAACCTAGAGTACTGCAGAATACAAGGAGCTTGCTGCCAAATGTAGGTGCAGCTAGTATTGTGTGTGGTGTCTTGCTTTTTTAATTCTTCACTGGCCACATATCGTTCCTATTTATTTATTTATTGTTCCTTGTACCCTGCCCACTGTACTTGTCTTCTCTTTTTTGTACTGCTTTTTCTAATGTTTCCTACACATGGAACGGTATCTCTTACTATGTCGCATGTAATCTTTTAAACCCACTTTTGCCATGCTATCCACCAGAAACCATTGTGCTGTCTTCCTCCTCAGTCCTCTTACCCTGTCTTGACCTCTGTTAAAAGTATGGGAACCTGTATAACTTCTTGGTATGTCATGGAAAGGAGGGGTGAAGGTTGACATTAACAACAAAGTTAAATTTCACCCCAACTTTCCCTATACCCTTTCTTTGTGTTCCTCTTCTTTCTTTAATTTGGATTATAAACTCATTTTAGTAGGGTTATGTTTCCCAGCAGCAGTTGAAGACATCCCAATTACCCTGTACATTGGGAAGTTATTCACTTCCTTATGGTGGTTTGTAAAAATCTCTAGGACAGAGACAGGAGCCCTGAACTTAATTTGAGGAAGAATTATCTTTAGAATGTTTTCCTTTAAAATGTGTTTGTAATTTAAGTTTAAACTTAGGGCTAGTGATTTGGGTTTGAAAGTTCTTGAATAAGAAATAAAAGCATTTGAGTTCACCATAAACCTTCTTTTTGGAGTTGGTGTACTCTACATGACATTTTGAAATTTTATGTGGGCTGTTACCTTTAATCCAGCCCAACAACTCTTTAAGGTGCTGTCCTGTTTGTGTTTGCAAATTTTGTCCTCAACTTGATTTCAGAGCTACCCTTCAGAAGTTACTTAACCTCAAAACAGTCTAGATCTATAAGATGTGACCAAAGATTCTTGAACCTTTAACTTCAGGTAGAATATAAATCCTTGAGAGCTGGAATAAAACTTCCCTGAGCTAAGAATGCCTTGTCCTATTTCAAGTTACATCATGAACATCAGTGTCATATATCAGAACCCAACAGTTCCAAATGTGTAAAGTTATGATTGGCTCATTGTCTAGTTCAATAGCCTTTCATCCCTGAGACAGCCTTAAAAAAAAAACAAAACAAACAAAACACCTCCTATCCTTACGTAGGCAAAACTCATATTGATGTCGATGGAAGTGAACTAGTTTTTCCCTTGGAGACCATCTGTAGTGCTTACCTATCCACATTTTTTAACTGGATAAAACTACAGTGAGCCTTCTGAGATCAATAAAGGACCTTCTTGTATTTTGTTCTCTTCATGAAGATTTACCTTCTCGTACGGGTGAGAATGTCACCTATTTCCACATCCTACAATGAAAGAGTGGCACTAATGTACAAGTCCATTATAGCTCTGTCTCTCTGAGGAAGACCTGCTTTGGTAAACGTTGGCAACGTAAAAGCCTCAAGTTTTAAACTTAGGAACTTGTTCCTGCCCATTTACCTTTACTGGGATTTCCCTCTTAAATAGCTTTCCTTTGTTGTGAAGTTATAACTTCTAAAAAATTCTAATATACAGAAAAGTCTAAGCATGAAAAAGCTTGACAGTCTTCCTAGTTAGCCTTCTTTGTTTGAAATAAGAATCTTATAACTTTGGTATTTTATATATACATGTTGTTGATATATAAGTATATATTATGCTTGCATGTTTGGACTTCCCTACTGTACTTTAGGGAACTGTGAAGGGTTTTTGACAAACATGAGAGGTAAAACTGAACACTTATTTTTGGCTACAAAAGATTGAAATTTTATTTGTTGTAGTGGACTCTTACAAAAAATTCATCTTTCTAAATTAGAGCAAAAAGTTAATATGTATTGTGAGAGTGTGAAGAGAAGATAAATTTAGAAATTCTAAAATTTCAAATCTGTTTGGTGCTTGAATATTTACCCAGGTATTGCAGTGGACTGTTAATAAAGTTTGGCATTTCTTTATTTTGATGATGTGAAGGAAACCTGCCAAGCATTGTATTAACTGCTTTGAGTAACCTAAATATAAATCTTGTTTAATTAGAAATAAAAATACAATAGCTAGTAGGTAAGTGTACTTCTTGAGTGATGGCTAACACTATGACTACAGAGGGACATAAAGAGAACATAAGCTTCATGTAGTAAAAAGAAGAATCTTAGTCATAGATGAGTGTGACTGTTTAAAAACAAACCTAAAGCCACTGTAGAAATCTTATTGGAGGAGGAATCTAACTTGGGAAAACGTGTTAAAATGTTTACTAGATGTACCCTAAAAACGTAACACACTGTTGTAGCTGTGTAGCTTGAAGAATTGGGTCCAAATTATTTTAGATTTACTGAATGCTGTTCATACTTTCCCCTTATTGTAACTCCTTTAATTGCAGGATCTTGTTACAAAAATAGTAACGTTAGATAAGTGTATGCATCTGAAGGTGGTGGTGGTGGTATTTTCAAGATGAGAGATTCAGATTACCACTATGTCAATTGTTTGCAAACTCATTGGTACAACCAAATATGGCTGAACCAAGCAGAGATACCTTAGGGCTGATGTCTTTTATCCAATCACTTACATTTGCTTTGCACTCAGTGGAATGACCCAACAAAAGTAGGTTTTCATGGGTTGAGCTGGAAAAAGTGTACTATGATTATCAGATCAACACTTGGCTTCCCTTATTTCTTACAACAGGAGCAGTAACCATAAAAAGAAACTTGGTGAATTTCATTATGTACTGGGTATCCACTTCACTTACCCCAGCATTCACAAATATTTGACACTGGCAAGAATTGTATCAGTGTTAGTCTCAGGGTATTAGAGAGAGAAGGTGGGTTTTATTGGACCAGAAGATGGTCCAATAAAGGCTATTATATCACCCACTTTGTCTCACTAACAAGAATTGACAGTGTGGTTATATCATATTTTGATGCCTTAGTCAGATTTCATTAGTTCCTAAAAATATTTTGAAACATGGACTAATCTCCAAGTGCCTAAATTGGTTTAAATCTAAATTAATATATACAATATATGATGCATAAAAAACTTGTAGTAAGTTTTTCAGTTTATAGAATATTAGTTGTTAATAGCTACCCCCCCCCCCCACTAAAGTAGAAATACCACTTGAATTAAAAAAAAACAAATTAATGACAAAACCTAAAAAACCTTGTGGTGTGTGAGGTTGAAGATGGGAAGATGCTGTGATTTGAATATTCTGCCCACCCTCAACTTGTTACCTATATGATGCAACTAAAAGTTGAATGTAAATAGCTGCTCCTGTATTCCACTTATGTGGAATAGAGATATATATAATGTATCTGAAATGGGGGAAAAAATCAGTTCATCCATATAGGAATACTGGGATATGAAATATAGTAAATGGCAGATTGTTAACCTGGAACAGGAAGTTTGCTCTAAGGACTTTATAGTTAGATTTTACATAGTTTGACAGGATATTCTGAAATGAGAATAGTGGCACTAGAATGATGAGGCGAAACACTAGATGATTCCACTCAATTCTGTTGTCTTTTTAATTAATTTTTTTTTGCAGCTTTTCTTACCTGGAAAGATTATGCCTGGAGGTGTTTTTTTTAGGGGGACCAGATAGTGGTAGAATTGGCTGTAAAATTAAACTGTGTTAAGTTAAAAAGCCACATTCAAAAGAATAAATCGAAAGAAGGAAATAAAAGGTCACAAATGTAAAGTTAGAATGCAAATTCACTATTGAGGAAACAATTATTGAAAACCATTTCTTGTACAGTTCAGAGGGTTTCGCTTACAATTAGCACTTCGTAGATGGCTTGTAGGCTTTTTGAGTTTTTTGTCGTTCTGCCATTTAGTTGTTTCCTGTACTTAAGGCTTATGTTTATATGGGTGCAAATAGCAGTTTAAAAAGGTACATTAGTTCATTTGTCTTTGGACCACATTTGGTTTGTGTTTCAGTAGCAATGATGTAATTTAAAGTCAAGAGGCAAGAGAACTTGACCTGTTGGGCCAAATGTCCACTTTTAATGGCAGTCACAATAATGCTTCATCTGGACACTTCTAACTTTGTCACTGATCTGGTGCCTTAAGCCTTGTTGCTGCCTTATGAAGAGCAAACATTGAGTATATGGCTGGAGGAAGCATGGTTGGACATTATGCTGGTTGTGTTAAAGGCAATGAGACAAAGCAGTGTAATTTTGCATAATTTTTATCTGATTTTGACACGTTTGCTCTTCCAGTAGCTACTGGAATGACCATTCCATCTATTTTCTGATACTTGGTCACTTTAAAATGGCCATTACCATAGGTGTTCCTCTTTCTAGACAAGAAGACTATAGCCAAGATGGCACAATTTAGGAATTTCTGTTGACTCCAGTCAACACCTTCATATAGTATCCTAGCTTTCATACCTTTTGACATTATTGGGTTTGATTACTTGTGTGTTTTAAGCAGAGAGAGGGACAATCATTGAAAATTTCATCTAATAGCAAAAAATTAAGGTTAGTTTCAACTTGATTTGAGATCATTACTGTTTGGCTAGAAGTATTGTCTTTTACATTAACTTTAGTGGATAGGTCAATCCAGTAAAGTTTGTCACCAGAGGTAAAATTCTCTGTATTTCCAATCTATATTTAATGTTTTAATAGTTCCCTATGCAAAATTTTAGAACAGAGTTCACTGTGCTCAAAAGGTTTCTTGAACTCTTAATTTTTCCTGTAGTATTTATTTGTATTTTTGGAAACTGTTACCTGACATACTGCTGGATGTGCCCATGTTAGTTGGTGACAAAAGCAGGTGTTCTGGCATGTATAATTATATTGAACCAAATTCATGAAGCCTTGGTTCTAAAATTCATGTTTAAAATGCCTTCAAGGTACATAGTTGAATGTTGTCTGTTTTAGTTTAAGGATAAATTATCTATATTCCAACAGCATTTTTCTTTTAATTTTTTTTTATAAAGAGTCAAGTCAGATGAAGAGTGTCAAATGGAGTCTACGAATGGGAAACCAAGATGGCAGTTCCACTGTTGATTGAGAGGTTGAGGAAATGGACTAATGCATGAGTGCTGTGATATATCCATCCAAGACAGGGACATTTTAACATGGACTTCAGTGTTACTAAACCAGAGAAGATTTGGGTTTGTGATCATCCTACCAAAATGGACTTGAATTTCTAAAGGGTGTTGTACAAGCGAACAGAAAATGGATTTGTTTTTGAGGTGTGGGTGGCAAAATTTTATACTCCAAGAAATTGTACTTAACAGGGGAATTAAGTTGATATCCAGTATATTACTACCTATTTGGGCAAAATGTATTGTTATGCTGTTTTTAAGTGACTTATTTAATAAATGGTTTTTTTACACTTTATTCTTGGTTTGTCTTTTTCCTGGCTGAAAAATACTTAGAATGTATTGATGTTTAGGTGCATTACATTTCTTTGATCATTGGATTCTGAAAATGAGAAATATTTTTAAAGCTGGTAAATACTGAGGGCTTTGTAAGCTTTATGAAATACTTAATTTAAATATGGCTATATTTGGTTTCAAAGACTCTTCAGTTTGTCTCAATTTCCAATATTTTATTTTTAGTTATCCATGGAGTTAAAATGTTCAGTTTTTTTATTTTGTTCAGAACCTGGTCAGTTGTCAGTCCTTTTGTTAAATTTTCTGAGGCTATCATAGGATGGTACAAATTTCAAATATATTGGCAAACCGGGCAATAAAATGCATGGTCACTGGCTTGCAGTGAAGGGTCATCCTGAACTATCTTTGTTTTTGTTGTTTGTGTGGAGGGGTTTGGGTGTGTGTGCACAAAACCTTTATAGTGAACTTCAAATGAGTTGCCTGAACAACTTCTTTGCTAAATTTTAGGTGCTTTGTGTTGGAAACTTGTTACATTTTGGATTGATTTAAAAAAACAGCCCTACACCATTCTAAAAAAATTTACTTCCATGGAGTTGAGTACCTTGGCTTAATGAGTGTTTAAACCAATCTATTAAAAATTATTAAAATTAGTCTGTACAAGTGTCCAATACATTTCATGGCCATCCTCTATACTGTGAATTTCTTGTTGACTTAATAACTCCGTACAAATAAGTGTCAAGTGGAGTTATTTTGATCTTATTACTAGATAAAAAACAACAAAGTTAACCTATGTGAGGTAGTATTTTTAAAAGTCAGTTATTCAAAAATCACTTTAGCGCTTACAAGAAACATATGTTCAACCATTGGCTACAGAGAAACAATTGTATACTTAAATTTCATCTTCAACAGGTAGCCCAACTTTTCTCCTCACAGTTGAATACCGGGATAGACCTGGTGTTAATTGAGATAATCTGTACAAAAGGGATCTCCAGATGATAAATATTATACATTTAGCATGAGATACATTTAACTGTCATTCATTGAGATAAATTGGTGGAAATCTTCATTCTTAACATATGATAATGGCTGTTCATAACTGTTTAATCTTGCAGTGTTGAATGTACACACTTACCTAGCCAGTCTTGTTTCTGCCATTTATTATATGGTGCAGTTGAGTATTAGATTGTCTAAAAAAGACTGAGTATTCAAACTAGTAGATTTTCTTTGTACTGTTCAAGTTCAGTTTGGAATTAGTGCTCTTTTTACATTGTAATTTATTTCCTTAATTTGTGGTGTGTGTGCAGAGGGTCACTAGCTTTCTTCTATATTTATATAATCACTCACCAGTCAATATTGCACTATATTGGTATAGCACATCAAATTTACACAACCCTCATTTAATTGCATTGAAGAGACAGGATGGATTGACTGAGGGCAAGAATGGGAAGGATATGGAGGAGTTGAAATAAAATAACTTGGGTTTTACTGGTAGAGCTTGCTATTGGCCATTGGTTGGGTTAGTGTACAATTTTTGATGCACTTAGTATAAAGCCCAAATCAAAACATTACCAAAAAATCTGGAACACTGACGCCTGATTCCAATATCTTGTAAAATGGATAATAACTGTGTGAAAAGTTCAGGTGACACTTATAGTTGGCTATCACTTTTGCTTGTTGGGGGAGGAGTGGTGGGCATAAGGGCATCTCTTGTGCTTAGATTATCTCCAATTCCTCAATGAGTGGTGTTTTGTCTACCAGGATGTAGTATCTGAGAATTTACTTGGCTTGTAATGAATAACTAGTTCTGCACCTTGAATTCTACATTACTGTAAAAAGTCCACTTTGGGATGTTATGGTGTATTATAAACAATAATGGGTTAAGGAATGGACAATACTTATCTGGGTGCTATATCTTCTTTGCTGTAGTGTCTTCAGTTAATGAATTAAAATAACATAGCTATTTAATTTTACTCTTCTCAAGAACCACTAGGGAGGCGCTGTTGAGTTGAAAGGGTTACTGGCAAATTGCTTTCTTTAGGGTGTAGTATCTTCCCATTTTCCAAGCTTATATTATAGGTATTGAGTGACAAGGGAAGGGATTATTGATTGAAGATAGATGTTTTTGATTGAATTTTAAAAAAAATTGCTACCCATTGGGTGGGGTTGACTTCCAAGGAGGGTTGTTGCTCAAATCTGGTTTTTACTCCCTTTTCCATTCTTTCAAAATGGCTTGTTACAGCACCACTTCCTGTCCAGGGAGGAAGTAATTTTAGCCCATGGACTGAAATATTTAGCAAATCTTTAAAACAAAAGAAACAAATTACATTTCTTTCTGGCTGGAAAAGGGTGCCTGAGCCAGATGGGGTTAAGGTGCCCCCTCAGATGGGGTGGTTTGAAGAAGCCAAGGATGTGGGGGGGTGGCAGGCACCCTTTAGGTGGAGGCTATCTCTTTTTTTTTGGTAGAAATGAAGGGGTGGGTCTATGGTACATCACCTGAGTTGTGGGGTAAATGTAGAGAGTGTCAATCAAAGGCAGAGCTCAGAGCTGGGAAGGAGCTCTAGATGGCGGCTGTGCCTTAGAGAGAGCGCGCTGAGCTCCGTGCCTTCCCAACACTTTACGCAACTTTCCCTAACTTTCAGGCAGCCTCAGGGGGCCACCAGAGCCCCTTACCTGTTCTAGGCACGAATCGGGGGCAAATTCAGCCTTTTTCGGGCAGAAAAGCAGCTTTTGGGGGCTCTCTTTTCGTGCCTTGCTGGAAAGAAGAAGCCGTGGAGAGAGCCCAGGTCGTTGTTTTTCCAGCTTAGAAGCCATGGCGTACCTCCATTTTTGTGCGCTCTCCTAATGAGCTTTTCCCCCGGACATTTTTTGTACTAATTATCGCTGCTTTTTACTTTCACGGCAGTATATTTTTGGGGATTAGAATCTATTTATTTTTTTTATTATCTGAAAATATATAGTTATCGTTTTAACCTCCAAATATTTTGGATCTGATGTTTTTCCACTACCCGAAACTAATATCGGCTTGGTCCTGGCGGTGGTGCATGGATCAGGTAGGTGGGCAATTAATATTAATTTTCAGATTTCTGCCGTTTTTGAGTACTTTGACTTTTCGACCGATTTGAGCTGTATTGGGATGACGCAATAAAATAGAGATTTTTTTGCTTCCTCTGTTACTTTGGGAAAGTTTGCAGGATGCTGCTCTGGGCTGTTTCTCTTCCTATTTTTTCTTTTTAAAATGAATATTATTGTTTTAAATGTCCGTTTTCCTGTGCTGATCAGTGTTGTGTATTGTTATAACTATCATTGCAGCGTCAGGACTTTGTTCTTGATAACGAAAGCCAATGAAACAAACTGGGACCTTACCTTTCTTTCAACTTTTGACAGTAAATACCTGGGCACAGGACATCAAAGCAAACACAGATACCCCCCTTAAATATTTAAGAATTAAAAGATGATGAGAAATGAGGACAAAAGCCAAGGAGAGGAGGGTTCAGTACACAGCAATGCATCGAGGTATGATCTATCAACTTTATTTTTTTAAAAACCTCTGAATACAGTGTTTACCTTGACAGCTTTGGGTCACTGTCCATACTTAATACAAAACATTTAACTGATTTTGATTCCTTTTTTAAGGAATGACCTTGAGATTGTTAATATGCCACACCCTAATTTTTTTTGGTAGCAATTTCTGAAAGTTGTGTTGTGACTTAAGGGCCCATGTCAGAGTCAAAAGGTAATGTACCTTTATTCAAGGGAGTCTCTTTCTCTGTTATGCTTTTTAAGTTTCTGAATTTCAGTTTTTAGGTTTTTTGTTCTGTGAAAAACGACCTTGTCGGTTTAGCCATTGCTGCATTGCACCATTTTACATACAAGGCAAATTTTTCTTTGAAGAATCTCAGAAGTCTAAACTTTAACTGAGGGCCATACAGAAGCCTAGTAGTAGTAAATTATAGTAAATAGACACTAGAGAAACTTACATGAATGAAAAAAAGTTCATTTTAAAATATAAACTAAAAAGTGCCTGTTTGATTGATGCTCCTTACTTTATATTTTATTTGGGCTTACTGAACTTTGATACTGTTTAGGTATTTTAGGATATTTTGATACAATTTAACCAAACTTTCCCCTGGTGGTGATAGTATTTCATGTTTTATAAAATCTAACCTAGGATTGTTAATGGGAACCTTGGTGTCCTTTGATAGCTTGTTTTGTATATTTTTGCTCATAATGTGTGTTGAAATAAAAGTAAAGTAATGATATTCTTTTCAGATATTTTATAAATTTAACTTTGATTTGTGGAACAGTACAAAATACTGAAAATACAGCTAATATTTGATACTTACAACAACATTAAGTCCTTTGTTTTGTTCTTCATTTAGCTTTTAACATTATATTTTAAACAAAATATGTTGGCTTAATCTAATGTTGAAGTCTAAAAACTTTGCATTGCTCTTCTGTCGTTTGTCAATACACTGCATTTTGCCTGTTTTTGTTAACTTTTATTAAATCGTGGCCTATTCATTTTTCCTTGAGTATCTTTTAAGTAATTATCAATAAAATGAATTCTAAAACTCTTTGCTATCAATATGTGCACTATGTAAGTTTTTATCAAATGTATGAATAAGATTCTTTGTCCAATAATATTTAACCTATTCTTGAACATTATATGAACTTGAAATATTGTGGTAGAAACACAGTTATGACCACGTTATTTTGTTATAACCTTTTAAAACTTAATTTTGCATGCCAATCAGGAATGTTTTTAAATTGCAATGTAATAAAAGGTGTTAAAATGGAAATAGGTAAGTTTGTTTGATTTAAAATGGTATTGTTAAATTGGTTTAAAAATACCAAATCACATACACACAGTATATACAAGGACTTGCATTATTTAAATATGTTTGACACATTCTTAACCTTAATTGTAAGGTTGTAATTATGTTTGTAAGTGAAGCTGCAAAAATCCTGACTTTGTGAAGAAAAAGTTGGTTTGCTTTTTAATCTAAATGTCACTGAAAAATGTGGGTTATTAGTAGTAAGAGCAACAGCAATCAGAATAAATACATTTTAGGAGTGTAGGAACATTATGCCAAATAAAGTGAAGTCTAATAACTGGGTATAATGGGTGAATAAGTGGGATCACACAGACACACGACCTTTGATTTTTTTTTCTGTCCCAAGGGTGTAATATTTGCATAGCATCACGTGTAAATTTTTCTCTTTTGTAGCAAAGATCATGTGTCTAGCATCATTGATAGAGCCATGTGTTTCACCGTTGTATTAAATAAAAAAGTAAAATGCCTACCATTTTTATCCCCCTTTCCTCAGACTTCACCAGAATAAACTTACTGCTGGTAATATCTACTCACCTGTAGTGTGGGAGCAATTGAAGAGAGCACATTTATAAATGAGCCTTATTTTCTGAGCTGTGAGTCAGCTGAATGTCTAAAATACTCTACTTCCTAAGGTTGACTTTAAGATATGGGGGAAATGATTTCTAGGAAGTAAAGCCTTCAGCTTGCTTTACTGTAACTTTGAAACACATTGATGTCTGCACGGATCATGCTTCTGACTTGACTCCCCTCTCACAGTTTTGTTGGACTAGCTTATAAGCATTAGGTAATGTGTGAAGTCATATTACACAATCATGCCTTGATTGGAGGCTACAGTAATGACAATGGATGAGTAAGGTGGATATGAGTGACTGGTGCCACTGATCTGAGGTTATGAGAAGCAAAAATACAGATGGGGAAACTGTGTGTTTGGTAGAGAGTGCATTAGTATAATGTCTGGGGAATATGACTGGAATTGTGATTCCTGCATTTCCATTCTTAGGAAAGGAAAAAAACCTTATCTGAACAAACACAAACTCCTCTGGGAGTTGACTTGAAAGAGACATTATTCCTGAGGGGAAATGATGTTAGTTTAACTCTTACAAAAAGTTTAGTAGAGTCTGCACATATGTAGGCCTTTCTTGGGACCTTTTGGATGAATAGCAACACCTGTTCTTCTTGTATTTCAGGGTACAGACCGTAACCTAATTGTCAAGCTTTCCAACTTAACTGTTAAGCTCGCTCACTTGATTTAAGTTGCTTCACCCAGGATGAAAGCTGGGATGTTGTCAGTAACTCAAAATTTTAAATAATGGAACAGAATGTTGGCAGTAATGTTTCTTTAAAAATATTTTTCTTGCATCTTCTGCCTTTTTTCTAATGCTTTTTTTTAAAAAAAAAAGCAGATCATGTGAAGAGGAGCAGTTACATGTACATTAGGTTACATACAATAAATTTTTAATGTAACCTAATGTTAACTTCACAAATACTGGTATCTGAAATACAAATAAGATTAAAATCTAGGAATTGGCAATCCTGTACAACAATAGTATAAATAACATAAGATAAGGACATGCCATATAGATCCAACTTCTGCTTAAATCCCTTGGAATTTCCTTATTGCAGTTACCTTCTCGCATCCCTAACCATAATGAAATGGACATGGCTTGTATTTTTATTATGTAAGAGATGCTGCAGCAGTACAAACAGTTGTATTTGCTTCCAACTTGCACTTCGTTATAAAATACAATTTGGAAATATTAGTTCTGTGTGAATGGATTTAGACCTGATTTCCATTGAGAGCTTTGAAGTTTTAGATCTGTAATCTGTTGTCCTCTTGGCAAACGGCTTCTTTTGTAGAACTGATTGCTGCAGACTTTGTAGACCAGAACACATTCAGTTTGTGGCAGCCATTTTATGAAGTAGTTTCATATAAAAGAGGATTTTATCTGGGGAAAATAAAGAAGTGAAACAAAAATTAACACTGATCTGGTTTCATCAGCAATTAGTGTTTCTTATCTTGTTAGTGCTCAAAAGGAAACTAGCCACTCTTGGAAGGAAAGAAAAATGATTAAACGCCTGGCATTTTGGTGCAGGTCCAGTTCAGTCACAAAATGGCTGTTCCTTTGTGCCGCATAGCTGACAGACATACTGCATTGCACTGTGTGTACTCTGAAAACAGCAGGAAGTTGCTGGTGGGGAGTTCAAAGGCCATCTTGTTTTTGCTGTGGAATCTGATTGGCTGTTAGCTCACTTGGTAACAGGACGGTCAACACTCTGGGGCCTCTGTGGAAGCAGAGCTCTACCTTCTAGTGATGTCAGCATAAGCTTGCTTTTCAGAGCCTCCCCCACTCTTGGCAAGAGAATTACTGCCTGCTCAGCCAGCAGGGAAAACAGCGTTTGCATGCACAGCATTCATCCCAGTGTGTGTGTGTGAGAGAGAGAGAGAGCGAGAGAGAACGTGCATGCATGCAGTAGATCTACAGTGAATTTCCTCACACCCTCTTTATGGACATTTTTAATATAAATAGTTCATTATTTTCAGAAGCAAGTAGGCAACTGAAAATTAATAGGGTTATTTTTAGTAGAATTTTCCTTTATTATTTTTTTTTAAATTTGGTGTTCCCTTTAGCGTTCCTTGAACAGCTGGATATTTTTTATAACTTTACAAATCTTAAATGGATGAAGCTCCATAAGTGTGTAAATGCTTTTAGCCTGGTCATATTTTACTCTTTTAAAGAAAACACAGGAGAAGCAATGCTGGACATGTTTAACAAGATACATTTTTAACATCGTCTGGCTACAGATTCCTTCTCTTGGTTCCTCTGTTTACAATCTAATTGGTTATTACTGTGAGTGCTTTTTGTTCCAGTCCTGCAGTACCACTTACATAATCTGGTCCTCTCTGGCCGGGCAAAAGCAGTGTTTTTTTTTAAACTTTTTAACCTTCTGCTAACTTCTAATATGAAGGGGTTTTTTAAAAACAAAAACCAAGCAATCCAGGTTATGTCAGTGCAGGGGCAGAGAAGAAAATGTGCAATAAATTTGGTTTTGTTGTATTATAATGTAATCTACATGGAACACAAAGGGGTGGTTCATTTTTATTTTAAGGAAGTAACTTATCTCATAAATACATGATTCAGAGCTTTTAAACTACAGTATTTTCTGTTTTTTGAGCATGGCTAGAACTGTGCAAAGAATATATAGAACACTTTAATTTCTTGAAGTTTACAAGAGTTTGAAATATTTTTAAATATTTATGAACTGTTTCGTTAACTCAAATAAAAACTTAATTCAGACTTCTTTGAAATAATCAAACACTATGCATTCTCTAACTGTATTATCCTGAGTGTTTTGTGTAACAGAAGTGGGGAAGACAATAAAGAGATCAACTGTGATTTCATAATCGTACAGAAACTGCCTTCATTTATCACGGCCAACTAAGGGCTCATTTACACTAGAAAATTAGATCAACCCAGCTGCCTTGCTCAGGGGTGTGAAAAACTCACATCCCTGAGCAATGTATTAAGCTGATCTAAGTCCCGTTGTAGACAGTGCTAGATGGATGGAAGAATCCACCTTTCAGGGAGGTGGAATACCTGTGCCAACAGGAAAACCCCTCCCATTGGCATAGGTAATATTCGCAATTTTTATTAAAGCTAATGTTAAATTATATAACTTATCTACACTGAAGTGCTACATTTGAACACTTGCAGCACTGGAGGTGTTTTGCTCTACAGTTTCAAGTGTAGACAAGCCCCAAGTGTGTCTTTACTGCAGAGTTTCCACAGGCTTTTTTACCTGGGTGTTGCCCCTACCTGCTCCCATCCATACATAAAATCTCTTGCCTGAGTTTAGTGATGCTTTCAACACAGGCTAGCTTTCACAGCTGGAGATGTATCTTTAGAGTCTGGGTTCTGCTTTTACTTGTCATCCTGCCCATTTTGCAGTGAGGTCTAAGTCAGTCAAGTGCTGATAATTCTGTGCCAAAGGCACTGCCTTTCTGCAGTTCCCCCTTCTGCTCAGGACAGATAAGGTCTCCCACTATTCACTGGGAAAAGAGTCATAAAGAGGTGTATCTTGGGTGTGCCCCCAGAAGTCTTAAAAGCGCACAGGGGAAGTGCAGCACCAGGTGAGAACACTAACTCATTTCAGTGCTCCTGAGCTAGGCTGACCCAAATGCCCAGTGCCAGGCTAACTGTACTGAAGACATATACTGTCTTTTGTACCACTACATTTGAAATGCACTAGTATGATGTTGAGCTGATTTGGGGCAGGGAAAGAGAGGTAATAGTGGCAAGGTGTCAGTTAACATTAAGGGTATGTGTACACTTAAACCACGATAGCATTACAGCTGTACCACTGTAATGCTTCAGTGTAGATGCAGAAGGGGTTCTACCACTGGTGTAGGTTATCTGCCTCCCTGAGAGTCGGTACCTAGCACTGTCTGTGGCCGGGGGTGGCATAGTTCGTGCTCTCACTCTCAAAAGTGTGGATTTTTCACACCCGTGAGAGAAGTAGCCAGTGTAAGTTCCCAGTGTAGATCAGCCCTTAGAAACTGAATCATCAATCCCCAGAACAGTGTCATTCCAAACTCTGCCCCCTCCCCCTTTCTTCAGTGCCTCTCACCTCTGTTCTATAGGTTTCAGAGTAGCAGCCCTCTTAGTCTGTATTCGCAAAAAGAAAAGGAGTAGTTGTGGCACCTTATAGAAGCCACTTGAAGAGATGACAGGAGATCTATTTATTCAGCCTTCTGCCTCGCAAAACACTTCACACTTAACTAAGTACTGGGTACTTTACAGCAGTGATTTTGAACAATTCATTGCTTGCTATTCCCCAACCCTGCCACACCCAAAACCAGTTCTGTATGTGACAGTGGAAAGATTCTGCCAACTGTTTACTGCTCTAAAATATTTGTGAAGCTATAAGTGTTTACGCTTCCTTACATTTCTTTCATTTTTAGGCATAGAAAGATCAACATAATTCCTTATATTTTAATATTCTGTAAAAACTAATACTGGAGTTTGTAGGAACAATTGGATATTTTTTGTTCTGTGAGGGAGTCCCACCTCTTAACTGTGAATCTGCCACCTTTTCAGATCTCCTTTCATCATTACTGTATTTGGAGAGGTGTGGCTGTCACCTGATGTCTGCAGGGGATGCACTCTAATAGATTATTGTCCTAACTCCTCCAGCCATAACTGCCTTTAAAGATCACTTGTGATAGAATCGTATAGCAGGCCTCCAGTGTCCGTGTAAACCCATTATTTCTGGGTTTTGTACTGGACACACAGATGTAACTGGCTGAAGTTTTAAACCATGAAGGGGGAAAGCCTGAGTCCAAATTTTACTTGTTCTTCTAAGGCCTGTTTCTTTAATATAAGACTTGTCAGGGTTTCATGCACAATAAAAAAAAAAAAAAAAAAAGTCTCGTTCTGGTACATACTAAAACCAATTAGCCATTTTGAGCAGAAGAGCTGTTGGTGTGTATATTTCCCCTAAAGCATTTGCATGTTCACTACACTGTGTTGCTGACTACATGCAGAGTCCCTTTTGAATTGGCCATTGTGCTTCATGCTGACTGTGCTGACATGGAGCTAAAGTGGCAGTTAAAATGATTGAGTGATGTATGAAATAGCTTCTGTCCTGCTGTCCCTTTCCTAAAGGAAAATGTGTTATCTAATGCAAGTATCCGAGGGGTAGCCGTGTTAGTCTATATCCACAAACACAACGAGGAGTCTGGTGGCACATTAAAGTCTAACAGATTTATTTCGGCATAAGCTTTTGTGAGTAAAAACCCACTTCTTCAGATGCCACCAGACTCCTCGTTTTTATCTAATCCAAAGGGCACGGATATCTAGTAGGCAAAAAGACAGGCAATCTTCTCTTTTCCCATTATGCACAGGTATTATAAGGTTCTCAACAGTGGGTGCTGCGTGAGTGGGAACAGTGAGGCAGTCACAACTGAGTTATATGCTGCTCTTGGTGAACATTAAACATGTTAGTACTTTCGGACACCACCACATTCTTGGGGAAGAGGAGATCTCTTTCAGAGCCCTGAAGACTTTCCTTTCACTCAGGGTGAACTGGAAAGAGTCTGTCTTTGGTGTTTCTCAGGGCTGGTCTATGCTACCAGTTAAGTCGATGTAACTTACATTGCTTGGGTGTGAAAAAGACACCCCCGCCCCGCCCCCCCCCCCCCCCCCCCGGTGACGCAAATTACAGGAACCTAAACACTGTCCACGCTGGCGCTGTGTTGGCGGGAGATGCACTCTCGCTGACACAGCTTCCACCTCTCATGGAGGTGAAGTAATTATGCTGACGGGAGAGCGCTCTCCTGTCCGCATAGCGTGTTTGCACCAGACGCTCTACAGCAGTGCAGCTGTGCCGATGTAGTGGTGTAGTGTAGATGTGCCCTCGGTGACATTCCTTAATCAAGTAGAGAGGGTGTGACTGCTTTTATCACTGGAATGATCGATTCTTTTGACCCCTACTAAATATCCTGTATCCTAGGCATTTCCAACTTCTAACTCATGGATCAGTGAGCAACTGAGCCCTGTTTTCCACATATTAAGGCAACTAGTTAACCAACTTCCCCAAATATTTTTATTTCTGAATACAGTTTGCTGAGCTGTTGAATGAGGCGGATGATGCTGTCTCTAAATCTAAAACTCTCTCTCTTTTAGAGAGATCTGGTGCAACTTAGATATCTTTGTTCCAGTTTTAATGAAGGCAAAGCTGTTTATTAGACAGTCAGTGTCAATGAAGAGATTGGGCAGAAACAGAGTGAGGTACCTCAAATGCTGCTTTTCAGTGTGGTCATTTTTCCTTCAGTCTCTAAATCTGTGCCTATAATGGTGAAAAAGACAATTCCTCTTTATAAAGGAAGAGGAAGAATAAACATCTCAAACCTAAAGCCAGTTAGCAGGTCTTAAAATAGTGCTCTGCTCTGAAAAGTGACTAAAAATTATGTGGATTTTCATGTTGGTCTCTCAGTAATCCCTATAGCACAGGGATCGGCAACCTTTGTCACGCGCCTGCCAGGGTAAGCTCCCTGGTGGGCTGGGCCAGGCCCGTTTGTTTACCTGCTGCGTCCGCAGGTTCAGTGCAGGCCAAGGGTTGTGCTGGCTGCCGCTTCCCACAGCCCTTGTTGGCCTGGACCAGCGAATCACGGCCAGTGGGAGCTGTGATCGGCTGAACCTGCGGACGCGGCAGGTAAACAAACCGGCCCGGCCTGCGAAGGGGGCTTACCCTGGCAGGCTGCGTGCCAAAGGTTGCCCATCCCTGCTATAGCAAATATGTTCCATTTTCCAAGATAATGGATACACTTTTGAAAAGTAAGCCTAGCAAAGTTAAGATGGTTTTCCTTCTAATATGTCGTCATAAGTAATAAAGTTACTGCAAGTCAAATTAGACCTACTACACGTGAGTAACTGAAACTTCATAAGCATTTCTCTTCATGCTTCAGAAGAAATAATATGCAGCTCACTCCCTTCTGTGATACTGTTCTGAAGTGTGACATGAGTAAGAAGCAGTAAAAATAGACCATATGATTCCAAGTGCACAAAAGGAGCAGATATGTGCAAGAAGGTACCATTCTACGAGGTCACTTTTCAGAGTGGAGTCCTGCTTTAACTTTGTCTAATATGAATAAGACCTGGTCAGATGTAGGAAGTTTGAATGAAAATTCTGCATTGTATCAAAATGCTCTTGGGAACTACTCATACAATTACTGCTTTTGCTGTGCCTTTAAGGATGGCAGTCCAGATTCTGTTTCTGTTGTGCGTGAGAGACTTCGTTTTAATAAAGCTCTTTTTCATGGGCACTCTGCTCATTTCTACCAGTGCATCTTTACCTGATCAGCAGGATCTCCTATTTTTTCCTATATTTCCTTTTGGCCTCTACACAACTCTGCAAGTGCATCTCACTTTGTAACCTGCAACACCCACTGGTATTGCCGTCCTGAACAGAATCTAGTTGTGCTATATTATGTAAATATAGGTGTAGTGTCTTTGTAGTGGAAATAATAGATTTATAAAACACCTGTCAGTCAGGATATCACACCATACTTTACAAAGCAAAGAACTTTAGAGAGAGGTATGCAGATATGAACCATTTATTTAGCTCAGTAAGTGCTTGTGCTTTGGTTCTGCCTCTGGAGCCTTAGGTGTTAACACCTATCTTGCAGAGAGGGAGGCAGTGTTGGCCAAAAGATCATGCTTTCACTTAATGCTTCACAAAAAGTGTCTTGAAAGCTCAGTTTTTCTGTGAACATCTATCTCAAGCTAGCCTTGAAATTGGAACAAGGATGGTGACAGCTAGGACACCAGTTGTGAGCATATAGTTCTTAATAATTAATTGTATTCTAGTAGCACCAAAAAGATCCTATTGTCTGGGTGCTATACAAACAAAATCAAAAACATAGGCAGTAATTTACAGTCTTACCAGTACTGGACATTAGAGCTGGTACTAAAGTCTGTTGTGTGCTTACCATGTTCTGATATAACCTGCTATTTTCAGATGCTTATAAATTTGCCAAACTTTACCATTCTGTTAGAAATTTTCAGTACTTGCTCTCTATTTAATGCTGAATTTCTTTTGAAAGTTTCAGCATAAATGGTTTAGCTTTTACTGAAAACGAAGTTGGGCAAAACAGGTTGGGTTTTTTTACATATGTTTTTCTTGAAAGAGTGTTAGAGCCTCCATCCTTCAGAGCAGGAGCTGGATATTTGGCAAGGGCAGCCTGGGATGCCTTTTGTTGTGGCCATGAACATCACATTTTCTCAAGTTAGCCTCTGGAAGTCACTTTTTGTACGTGCTCTGTAGAGGCTTGCTCCTAAAAATCTCTGAAGACTCAAGCATGCTCGAGCTCCCTCTTCCTCTTCTCTTTCCCCCTTTCTCCCCCTCCTCCCCACCCCCATCTGCACCAAACATGCTCATAGGTACAGAGCTAGAGCAAAAGATAAAATGCAGGCACTCACATAGTGAGGAGGAGGAACTGCAGCATTCCTTTCTTTCTTTTGGTGTGTACTTCTATCCATGTTATTGAGCAAGGCCTCACACCCTTGCCTTAGGAGGCAGGCAAGTATCATTATCTTAATTTACAGATGGGATACCTCAGAGTTTGCATAAGGTCATGTCAGGCTGAGAATAAAACCTTATCTCTAATTGGGGTAGTTCCAAGTCTCATCCACTTTCTCACGCTGCCTTTCATGCTCCATGTGCCCCAGGTCTATGCCTGGTTGTACTGACTGTAGCCACTAGACCACATTCCTCTCCAGAATCAGGATTAGAATCCAGGAATTCTGATACCCAGTGTTTTGCTACTGCTACCAAATAGTTGTGTAAGCCACTGGCAAAATGTGTGCTGCTACATCTTTGTGGATGGTCAGGATAATAGCCTACTGCTGCTACCAGTTGCACCATTAGCTCAAATTAAGAGGTCAGAAGTGTGGTTTGGGGTTTAAACACTACTGATGAGGGCGAACAATATGATTTTATGTGATGGAATCTTATCACTTTGTGCGTAATTTCCTAGGTTTTATAAAAAGCAAAAACTGTTCTAAAAAAAACAACCAAAAGTGGTAAAGTCAACCACTCAAAAGTTAGGAAATGCTAGAACTAAGGTTGTATGGGGAGCTTTAATTTGACTCCCTTGTGTATATGCTGGAAAGTAAGCCACCTTCTTTGAGTGCTATCCCTGTCTCCACTTCAAGGGTCGGTATGTTTTTGAACTCCTTGTTTTTTTTGGAAGAGGCCTCAATTTCAGATTTTGCTCCAAACTCCACAAAAACCTCTCTGTGGCCCTGTGAAAACATATCCCTCACCTTCACTCTCTAGTTACATCATGCAAAGAAATTTGGGGTGCTATTTATATTAAAAAAAAAAAAAAAAAAAAAAAAACTACACAAAATTGTGTTGTACTGCCCAGCTGTAAAATGGTAGAGCAGTCATTATGACACCCAACCCCTGCTACAATTTTTTTGCAGATTTCTTAAGATGCATGTTTGCGAAAAGGTGACCCAGTCAGCTCCTAGTGTTGCTGTTAAACTAGTTCTTTCTTGAACGCAGATAAGATTATTTCCTTTTATTCTTCAGCAGTGGGTCAGTTTTTCCCAGATCAGAAATATCTGCCTCATGAGTAAAGAGTTACAGACTGGAGTACATCTTGGAAATGTGGAATCATCTTTTCTGAGTCTTGGTGGATCTAGATTTGTAGACACACTCCCCATAAAGGGGCCAATCCAACTCACACTTAGCTCAATAGATGTTTGTCCTTTGACTTTAGTGGGTGTTGGGTTGGGCCCAAAGTGATTTCCAGATATGTACTATTTCTTAGTGTAATTGAAAGTTGCCTTGTTCTAGTGCCCATTTTTAGCATCCAAAAAAGATTATCTCTCAAAAATAGACACTGGAAGAGAGGGACTTTAATCTCCAATTGTGTACAGGTCTAAGGATTAACAAGCACATACTTGCATCTGATGAAGTGGGTTTTAGCCCACGCATTTTAGTCTCTAAGGTGCCACAAGGACTCCTCGTTGTTTTTGCTGATACAGACTAACACGGCTACCACTCTGAAACCAAGCACATACTGTTGGCTCATTGGCTGGGGTATATTTGCTTCCTGATATTGTTGAAGATGGCTATGATCCACTTTGTGGAATTTACTTTCATATTTTAATGAAATTAAAAAAGATTAAATTGAAGTATTAGGAAGAAAAGTTAAGGTGGTTATTGACAAGCACATGCCCTTTGTTTCACTAACAGGTTTCAGGGGCTTTTAAAAAGGGAATTGCTTGCCAGAATCTTAGAAAATGAAGAAATATAACATACTCAGCTGCAATATTTTGAGCAAGATTATATGCATGTTCAGACACACCTGCAAATGTATGGCTGATTCCTCTCTCTAAAGAAATGACAATTTTGAGATTTCACTATTCTTAATCCTTATTTGCATTATGGTATTACCCACAGTGTGGTAGATGTGGTCTCCGCCCCAGAAGAGGTCAGAACCTTGACAGATAAAGGGCTTCAGGGAGGGATAATAGGTAATTTTGTGTGTTTAAATAAATAGCAGCTATGCCACCTGGACCTCAACCCAGCCGTTATTGTTGTTTAACTTCTTGTAGCCAATGCTAGTAGAGCTGTTTGAAAATATGATTCTCCCTCCCCCCAATTTTGATTTTCAGTGGAAATTTGAATACAAAAATATTTCGGCCAAATGTTGAAATATTTCGATTTGGAAATGCTGCAGCTTTACCTCATGGGGGTTGTAGTTTGGGCACCTCAAGCTTCCATTCTCCTCTCTAGAGTGCACTCCCAGGTTGGACTGCATTTCCCATGATGCACCCTATAGTCACCTCTTAGAGAGGGGAGGCGTTTCACCGTGGGAGTCCCTTGCCATGGTGCATTTATGGAAGATGTAGGCCAGCTGGGGAGCTTGGCCGATAAAGAATGGGGACATGAAGCAATGGAATTACAGCTCCCATGAGGCACCCTGGCAGCATGTCCAAATGGAAATATTTCAGTTTTTGAGTGTTTGGATTTTTGACTAAAAATTGAAAATTTCCACAGAAAGCAGGTACTTTTCTTGAAAAATGTTGTCTTGTGGGAAAATTGGGTTTTCAGTAAAAATCAGTTTCAGCAGAAAATATTCAACTAGCCCTAATTGCTAGTAAATGGGTCTAGAGTGGGCTATTTTCAAGAGAAAGAGAGGGAGTGGCCTTAGGAATGAATTCAGTGAGGCCATTCCAAGAGAAGTGGACAAATGGGGGGGGGGGGGGTGGAATGAGGCTGGGTTTACAGCAGGGGGCAATGTGAAAAGACCTTGCTTATTTATTGGCTCAGGGCAAAGGTGGGGAGAGTCTGGAAGGTGGTGAGGACAAGAAACTTGAATCCTTCCATTGGCTTCCATTTTTCCATCACCTCAAGTTCAAGGAGGTTTGACATTTTTTGAGTGCAGGCATGGAAAATGAGGTTAGCAAGAGTTGTTTTTGTGTGGATTAGAAGTGGGGGCATAAGCAATGGGAGTGTTGGAGAGGCCAATGACAAAGTGGCTTGTCTTGTTTTTCCAGTTCTCCTATAACAGAGCAGGGAAAAGGGGTAACAGCTTCTGAATTTCATATTCCCCCCACTTTTAAAGCCAAACTGAAGTCGGCAAAGCAGACTTTAAAGATGAGCTCGTTACTCATTACTTAGAAGTTGGTCATTTCTCTTCCTCCAGGTTTTGAAATCTTCCCTTATAGCTAATTTTTTCTTTTAATTTCACATTCTTCCATTTTGAGACACAAAACAAACCAGAAGTCACAAGAGCAGGGACAAATCATAAGATGGTGGAAGAGCAATCTTCTAAAATGGTGACTGGAAGTCTGGCTGAGTGCCCAGAAGATCTGGCGGAATTTCTGGAGCAGTTTTTCATGCAGTGTTGCACTGCTGCCCTCTGCCAGCAATCTGGGAAAATGCAGTTCTGTTCTTCGGTAGTGATTTACTGTACTTAGTCAATTGTCTGGGATGTATGTATTCACGACTGGCTAGGGATATAGTCTCAGTGTGGCTAGGAGACCTGTATTTTGTAGGAAGGAGATCTAGTTTTTACAAGGACTCATAAAAGAATTCCTTTTAAAAATAGAACCCTTTTTATTTCCATATTTGAATCTTTTCTATTTATATGTGGAAAGATTTATGAATTTTATTTTATTGTCTATTGATAGCTACTGTGCAAAAGTATATTGATTTCTGAGATTTTTTTCATTGTATTATATTATGATATTCTTGCTTGTGCCTTTTTAAAAAGTACTGATACTGCTGAAATTAATCAATCTGGACAAAAACTAGATACATTTGTTCTTTTATAATTTTTAAAAGGGGACAAATTAAAAACTACGTTCCCCTCTTGGAACTGTGCTGACTCTTTTTCTTCCAGTATTCTAGGTTGTTTACAAACAAAGAACCAAAAGTTAATCTCTTTCCCATTGAGTTTATACTCTTATTTTAACAACATTCTTTTTAGTTTGTTGTAGGGCCAGGTGTGATGCCATGATCACTAACTCTAGCTGCTCTTCTTCACTCTCTGTCATGTGCATAATCTGCTGTGCTGCAATGAGTTTCTCTTCCTCGGTTGGGTTGCGGTTTGAGAGGCTGGGAAAATAGGAAAGGAAATAAAAAGTATACTAGTTCTAGGAGAGATGGGCACTGCAGAGTGAGGCCTCTGGTGGCATTACGTGAATTGTTGGATTTTTAATCCAGCATGACCTCTGTTCTCTCCCTTTGGATACCTCTGGCACTACAGATCACATACAAATGAACTGTACGAAAACACTTGGTATCTGTAGTTAAACTCCCATGCCTGATGAAGGTTCCTTTTGAATCTAAGAAAATCAGATGCTCCCATTTAGGGCAGACACGGATTCCTCTTGCCGTTTGAGTTGATTAAAAAGACATCTGTTCCAGGCTCCCTAACGTTTTTAATAACACAATAAGAGAAATCCCAGCAGCAGTAATGTAACCATTTCAACAGGAACTCAGCCAGCCAACCACATACAGAAACGCCTTTCCACCACTCCACTGTTAAACTTGCTTTTTCTGGGGCATATCTCATTATTACCACTGAAGCATCTGTTACTGGCCCCTCTCTGAGATGGGATACTAGACCAGGTGGAGCACTGGTCTGATCTGGTATGGTCCTAATTTGGCTGCTAAATTGGAAAGGGATGGAGTTCTATACCAGAGCTCATGCCCACTCATTTTTAATCTGTTGGTGTGACCCATGGAGACTGCATGCCATGCTCCATCTTGCTCTGAGCAGAACAAGTCCTTGCAATGAGAGTGCGCTTCCTTGAGGCAGCCTTGATGCTGCTCTTTCTGCAGCCGGTCTTTGGTGCTTTAGTTGACCGGAGGTAGGTACTGGATAGTGACATGAAGTCCATCTGCTTCCCTCATGTACCAAACGTGTGTCCTCCACTGGGAGAGCAATTGCATCTGGATGTCACTCTAATGTAGCAGTGCAGAGTATTCTTGTTGGACATGGGGATTTACACCCCTAGTTAGGCTTTTAAAAATGTGCCTAATATTGTACCTTGGATACAGTCGTAGCGCAGTTAAAATTAATTCCTTCTTTCTTTACCATTAGTCACTCAGCATCTGAAGAGGCCTCTGGCTCCGACTCTGCAAGCCAATCTGAAAGCGAGCAGGGGAGCGAACAGGGCAGTGAGCATGGCAGCGAGACAAACAGCAGCTCAGAGTCCTCCGAAAGCCAATCTGAATCTGAAAGCGAGTCAACAGGTTCGAAATCCCAGCAGACCCCACCTGAAACCAAAGAAAAACCAGCCAGCAAGAAGGAAAGGATAGCAGATGTAAAAAAGGTATTGTCCCTGTCACTTTAACTAGCCATGTATATATAACCTAACCAGGTACTGTCAAACCCTTGCTCAGAATGAAGGACCAGAGAGCAGTACACTAGCAAAACTGTTGTTGGCCTCCAGGCCACTTTGCCAGCCTTCTGAGAAAAAGGCACCCTCCTGATGCTGGCTTCCTTGGTCAGTCACTCCCTGTATATCTCATCCAGCTTGTGTGATGTATGCAAATAGGAGATTCCGTGTGACAGCTTGAGATTTACGCTGTGGGGCTGGGATAGATAGTGACGGGGCTGACTGACAGAATGAAGGAGGCAGACATGAACTGTCAGTAAAAAGGTTTCATTATTTCATCTGGCTCCCCCTCATGTAGGTAAAAGTAGTAAAGCTTCCTAGTGGAACATGCCCAAAGATGGGAACCTGTGTCCAATATTCATGGGTGCCATGTTCCCTTCAGCTCACTATTTTAATTCCATCATTGTGGGTCTAAAAGGAAGTGGATTTCCTGTTGCCTAATTCGTCTGGATCTGTAGTATTCAGCCTTTTCCATATTGGGCATCCCTCCTCCCAGCTGATCCCCCTCAGTTGTAGCCAGCGTCCTTGTCCCATTTAGCCATATAGGAAGGGTGGGGGATGGCAACTCCCTGACACTTGTTGGTGTACTCACCCTGGTGTCGTGTCGTGACCCCCAGGTTGAGAACTCATGCTTGGACTAAGTTTTTTATCCTGGTGTGGATACAGCCAGGACTGTAAAACAGCAGATTTATCTGGGTTATTATTTTTGAAGAAATAATCTGGTTATTTGCAGTCTCAATAGTCAAAAGCAGTAGAGAGTGAGTTGGGGGAAAAGAGGGAGGGTGTCCATTAGGGCAGGGGTTCTCAACTTTTTGATTTCTGAGGCCCCCACAACATGCTGTAAAAACTCCCATGTCCCACTTGTCCCATAACAACTGTTTTTCTGCATATAAAAGCCAGGACCAGCATTAGGAGGTAGCAATCAGGGCAACAGCCGGGGGGCCCCACACCATAGGGGACCCCATGAAGCTAAGTTGCTCAGGCTTCAGCTTCAGCCCTGGGTGGCGGGGCTCGGAGCCCTGGGTTTCAGCCCCATTCCTTGGGGCTTCGGCTTTCTGCCATGGGCCCCAGCAAGTCTAATGCCGGCCCTGCTTGGCGGAACCCGTGAAACCTGCTTGCAGCCCCCCAGGGGGCTCCATACCTCGCTGCATTTAGGGTGTGGAAACCCAGCAAATGTAGCGGACTTGCAGAAAAGGAGTCAGGTCAGACTAACCAGTCTATACATTTTGTGCTGTATGACTGTATGATTATTGCCATTTGTGGTTTGAAGTCCCAGATTGCGAAGTCCAAATACAACACATTCACGTAAGTCAGTTCTTGGAGAAAGCTACTTTGTTTGCTAGGTCTTGGGGAAGCATGGTGCCTGAAGCCGAAACTCTTCAAGTGCCTGCAGGGAGAAAAACAGTGAATTTTAATTGTTCACAATGGATGTTCCATCTCAGCTGCCTGAGAACCATTATGCTGCCTGCTCGGGTTTTAGTTAAGCCTCACATGTTAAGAGTGGCAAGGATGGATGTATTTTTTAAGGCAGTAACAGTAACACAAAACTTAACTTTCTGTTTTATTGTTGTTTAGTGGGGGCCGAAGGAAGTTATGTCTCTTCCTTTATGGACTCTTAGCAGCACATCTCTAGAAGATGAACATCAAAACATATCTGAGAAAAAACAGATCCATATGCAGGATTCTAAATAACATACACAAGACATGTAACAGGTTGGGGGACTTTCAAATGAGAAAAGTGCCCATCTTCCTTAATTCCTGTAACAGAGGACATTTTGCTTCCTGCCTCTGCTGGGTGTAGCTGTTTGGGGCTATTGGAATTACATCCACTGGACTAACCAGTGCAATGAATTTTTATCATACCGTATTCACCTTACAGCTATGACCAGCGAGACTTCAGTCAGAATTGGGCCCCATGTGTTGGCGCTGTGCAAACAGATGGGGGAGTCGGTCCCTGCTCTGAAAACCTTTCAATTTAAGAGAGAAAGAGATTTGAATGGGATTATTTCCTTTGGTTTTTTTGTATCAATAGGAAAGTGATTGAACAGGCTTCTGATTTATTTCTGGGTATGTGTATGCCCAAGAGGTATATTTTCTACAAGAAACCTCTCCTTTGTAGTGTTTCTTTATAACCACTTGTAAATGTACCAGAACCCCGTGCTGGTGACAGTCCTGCCTTCATCATGCGTTCATCCCAGGTGTCACTTTTGTACCTGTTAGTATATTTAGATATCCTTCTCTTGCTAGTGCTTTTAAGGATACTTGTGGGATGGAGGCGAATATCTTTAGAAGATCATAAAATGGAGATAAAGTCTAATAGGGGCAATAAGGGGTTGCCAGATTAGACTCAGCAGGAGCATGTAAGCCCAGGTGATGAGATCATTTACAAATTACTAATTCTTGAGGTTTGTCTCTGTCCATTCTGGCTTCAGGTGTCTCACCAACAGTGTTCCCACTAATTTTTCCCATGCATGTGCAGAATTTTATGTGCACCAATATGGAGGCAGGTCTGGGACTGGGGGAGAGGCTCTCTCCCCGCTGCAGCCCTGAGTGCCTGTGTGTTGCTTAATAGGCTGCTGCAGGGCTGTGCAGCTTAGAGGGAACTTACTCACCAATATTAGTGTCCCATGTCATCCACATATCTGTACCTACACCTTCCGTCAGGTTGTAGTTGTCTCCTTTCTCCTCCAAAGGGCCTGGCCGCACAAGTATAACAGACCATACTTTTGTAAGCAGTTTGCAAAACTCTTATTTGACATGGTTACAGCAACATGGTTCTTGGAGCACTACCTGTACCAGTAACAGTGTCTAGCCACAGTGCGTTCCGGGAAGATGTGGGCAGGTATGCCATCTGACTTTATAATGGATAGAGTACCTTGGAGGATATGTGCACAGAATAGCACCAGCACTATCTGGGTTAGGGGACGTCCTATGTCACAGAATGCTGAGAGGAGGGACTGGCCAAATAGTTATGCAGGCATGGTTGGGGGATCCCATCTACATTGCAAAAACCCAGTGTTTCACACTGGTTACAGGAAGACAATTTGACAGCTTAGGCCTCTGGCAAGCGCAATACACCGTTAGCTGCTATAGTTAACCACATTATGTGTGATACAAGCTGTGTCCAGAGCCAACCATGTTACTAGCTGTTTAGAAACTCAGTTAAAAGCTATAGAGGGGGCTTTAGAGGCAGTCAGTACTCTATAAATGCTGTGTTGAGCTGTCAGGATAATGAAGGTCACCTGCTCTCAGGCAATCAGAAGTCCAGCTGAATTCCATTAGTACAGACCTGCAAGAGTGGGTGGAATTCCTAGCTCTGCAGGAGTTCTTCTTCCTGGGCCCTGCAAGATCCACTTGGCATCTTTGGAATACAAGTGTACACTGATCTACTGGGCTTTCAGGATAGCTGAGGTGACCCATATGTCATTGAGCTGTTCAGTTAGCCCAGTGGGGTTTTCCCTAGGGGAGAAATTGGGGCAGGTGCTTCTGGTCAGAGAGATTTGTCCTTTTGAGCCTGTAGAGTAGTGGTCCCCAAATTTTTCAAGGTCATGTCCCCCCTTACACCTGTTGGTGCCCCCTCCCTTTGGGGGCCGGGAGTGGGGCGGCAGGGTAAGGAGGCAGAGTCTGGGACTGCAGCTGGGGGTTGGGGCGAGAAGAGAGATGCAGTCGGGGGCTGGGAGCCAGGGTCACGGCTGGGGGCAGGGCCGAAGCGGGGCTGGGTGGCGCTCCCTCCTCACCCCTCATGGTGGCTCGTCTGGTCCCTGCTGCGCGCTCCTCCCCCCCCAATGTTCCTCCCTGCCCCCACAGTTTCGAGACCTCTGCTGTAGAGCCTCTTGCATGGGGAGAAGTACTGAGCATTGTCACAAGTCTAATGTAAATGGAGTGGGGAATTTTAAAAAGCTTTTAGTCTCTCTAGCTGAAATAAATAGCTCAGTTTGTTCATATGAAAATGCAGAGTTGTTCCTTCTTTGGTTCGTCTTTTGTATTCCAACAGGGACACTTGGAGAGACCGGGTATTCAAATACCTGTCCTTCTACAGCATAAATAAACCTTGAAGTTTTTTTGTAGCTGTGGGAGGGACAACTCAGTATAATAAATATAGTGGGAGACTGCTGAAATTAAACATGTTATAAAACATTGCTAGGCATACAGTCAAAAATGATCCATGATCCTTTCAGTCATGTTTCATAAGTTTCCATAACTTACCTAACCATCCCTCCCACCAAAAGCCCCGTACCGGTGCCATACTGATTCATCAGAAGTTCACTCTTAAACTTATCTAAAATGATAGCAATAATTGGGGTGAAGCAGGCCTTCTGATGGTCTGTTTATTTTGCAGATGTGGGAAGAATATCCTGATGTTTATGGGGTTAGGAGATCAAACCGAAGCAGACAAGAACCATCGCGATTTAATATAAAAGAAGAGGTAAGAAAAAAAAAAAAAAAAAGATGAGATGAGGGAATATTTAAAATAAAAAAAAAAAAAACCACAAAAGAACAAAGGCAGTTCTGATCTGTGTCACCTTTTAAACACTGAGTTCAAGGCAGATTTGTGGAAGCTGGATTTTGCAAATGAAGGTCCCAATCCTGCAGTCCAATCCACTTGGACAGAGGCTTGTGGAGTCACTGGACTCTGCAAGGCCATTCAGGTCTCCATGCATGGATCTGATTGCTGGAGTGGGGCCTAATGCAAGTCATGCTCTGTTGTAGAAACGTGGATCAGAGAGAGGGAGTCCGTGTAAAAAACATAAAGGAAACTTCCCAGAAACACCTTACAGCAATAAAACAGTCTTTGCTCTTTGTCCTCGAGTGGATCGCAGTGATTAGTGTGTTTGTGTGTGAGAGTTCAGCTTTATGAACCATCACTTCTTCCCCCTCCCCCCCCCCCCCCCCCCCCCGTATTGGGGAAAATCTTACATTTGAATTTAATGCGAGGGACAATGAAAGATGAGTTTGTTAGAGTCTGGCAGCCAGAACTTTAAATGATTCCAGCCATCAAAACATACTACAGAAATGGAGAAATTAGCTGCTGTGCTTGTTTCTGTCTACACAGTGCTTTTCATCTGCAGATCTCCAAGGAGGCTAAGCATCATTCTCCCTGTTTTACAGATGGGGAAACTGAAACACAGAGAGGTTCAGGCTGAAATGTTCAAAGTTAAGGGCCCTAAAGTGAGCAGCGTGATTTTTTTTCAGAGGGGCAAGGCACTTGTAGCTCCTTTTGGAATCTTCTGAAAATCAGGCCAGTTTAGGGGTAGGTGCTTATATATGGGTTTAGACACCTAACAACTAGGTACCAAGGTTTGAAAATTTTGGCCTAAATTACTTTCACTGTCATACAGTGCGTCAGGGAATAGACTCCAGATCTCCTGACTCCTAGTTTGGTACTTTATCCAGTAGATCATGTGATCTGCACCATGCAACTAAACTCAGAAAATTCCAGACTGCTGAATGCCCTGAATAGCAGCAGCAGGAGGTAAGAAGGGCATTTAGCACATAATTGACTTAGCTTTTGTTTTCCTTTTCAAGTTCCGCAAAGTCCAGACTCGCTGGCTGCCTCTCTGTGCGATGCCCCCAGCATGCACTATGCTGGTGATGTCACACCCATCACAGATCTCCGCTGCAGACCAGAGTGCCCTGTAGGGGGCTCAGGTAAGTCCCATCCTTTTTTGTTTTACAATATTACGTGGTTTTGCAAATGTTGTTTTCTTTTCCGATATCTTTAATTCCTTACTATATAAGGTACAGTTTGAAAAAAAAAAATCCAAGATATAAAAACTTTGCTATACCACACAATATTGTAAAAAACAAAAAAAACCCAAAACCTTCAGCCGCCCTCCCACGAAACCCCACTAAAAGAATCCCAATCAAATACAAATCCATACCTTTCCCTCAAAGCAGGGCCAACTGGTTCCTGTAGGGCGACTCCCATCTGCAGCAGAGTCTGATGGAGGGTGTGACTTGGTCACTAGCACAGCGTCGGGGCCTCACAATGAGGAGGAGATCAAAAGTCTTGATTTTGGAGACAAAAAGGTTAAGGGGGGATGGGGAGGATAGTTTATTTATGGCTTGATCCTGCATGGTGCTGAGCATTGTAGTCTCCTACTGAAGTCACTGGGAGCTCAGGATGCTCTGCACATTGTGGGTGGTTGTCACCTTGTGGGGTCAAGCCCATCATCAATGATGTGCTCTGCCCACTTGCTGTTTGGGGTTTCCATCACAATGTAAAGGAGCTTTTTATCTGCCTTCTTTCCTAAAACGTTGGTGTGGCTCTAGTGAAAAGCATTGATCAGGTATCATTGCAGGCTCACATTCTTTCACCAGATGACTTATCTGATTGAGAGGACAGTTCAGTCTCTAGGGACCATTCAGTCATAGGTCTCTCTGCTGAGACTGCCATCAGAGATGGTAACACTGACCTGGGCTAGAAGATCAGGAAGTGAAAGACAAGATTTATATGTTTGTTAAACATCTTTGCGAGACTTTTAGTAAAACATCCAGGAACTAGAGACTTTTGAAACTGTGTGACAGTGTGCAGGAAGAACCGTGCTCACCCATTAATTCTCTTGGTATTTAACAGAACAACAGTAAGTCATACTCGTGGGAAGTGGGAATTTCACAGCGGTTGCCCTTTGGAAATATTCTAAGGCATTCAGTAAATCAGTATGGGCTAACGGGCATAACTCTTTTGCGATAAGAAAGTTGTCTCATGATTGGAATGGTTAGGAGCCTGCAAAGCTGAGCACTCTTAGCACCCATATAATGAAAGAGAGGACTCTTGTTCTACCACACAACATATGTTGCTTTATTTTAAAAAACAATTCAAGAAATTGATTACTTTATTAATTCTCTGACTTATTTTAGTTTTTAAGGTTCAGATACTCCTGTTACTATCTAGTGGGATATTCCATCAAGCAGGAAAAAATTAACCTTTTCATCAATCTGGATTCCTCAGCATTTTGAGAGCAGCATAAAAGGACAACTGCAGCAAAGCTAGATGGTTTAAGAACCCAGGGGGTGTAGGAAGCCTGAATGATGATCAGCTGTAGAGAGCATTATTGGTGTTCATTCCTTATTAAATTGTTACAACGTGCTTGGGCCAGTACAAGACCCAAAATGAACAAATCCTTGTCTAGAAGAAATTACCACCTAAAACATGATCTGCAGTAGTTACCTGATCTACCATAGTGATTCTTAAACTTTTTAATACTGTGAGGTGAGCCAAAGACACTGTCATGGGCCATGCTAGGCTGCTTGGTTCTAAGTATTTTATTCTGTGGGCTGTCAGGAAGGTCTCTGTCGACCACAACTGTCTAACTGTTCTAACTGTCCCCTGAAGCAAATGGGGAGTTAGCAGAATTAGAGGGTGAGGGATGTGCTTATGGAAGCTACTCCCCTCGTTGGGGTGGGGTTTTTTGTTGTTGTTACAGCCGACTACACAGGCACGTTAAAGCACTGCCCCGGCAGAACTTTAACATTGGTAGTGAAGACATACCCTTAGAAAGAGTGTGTGCAACAAAATGGTATTGTTGTTCTCTTCCAAACTGGATTATTTTCTAACCCAAATTCCTGTGGCGAGAGTTTGACGGAATAAACTTAGCCCATTTTATTCATGTTTTTATCAAAAGATGAAGCAAAAAAATAGATGTGGTGAGGAAAGGGATAAAGCCGTTGCTTGAACGGGTCCCAAACCGGGGGCGGGGAAGGGGAGAATTACAGCATACTTTAAATAGTTGAGTGAGAAGGAAAGATCGCTAATGAAGGGCAGGAATGCATCCTATAGAAGTTTTTTAACCAAGCTTTATTCTTGGCAAAATAATAGAGAATCGATATCTAGTAGTGATTCATACATTCTCTTGCAATGACAGGACTGAAATCCATGGTGGATTCTGCTTAAACTTTGTTGCAGTGATATGGTTCATCATGTTTATCAGCCTGATTTACCAGATTGTTTTTTTTATTTTTAATTTTATGTTGATCGCAGTCAGATGGCACAATGCACGGATTCATAAACACAAGTTCACTACAAAATATTGTCACAGATAAAACTGTCTCAGATCATAGGGAGAGTTTTTCAAACAGTTGGATACAGTGCAAATAAGAAAAGAAACCAATGAGAGGGAAGAATGAAAAAGATTGAAGTAAAGGAATAGGAAGAAAGCGGAAGTGAGGGGTGCATTCTCCAGCGTCCATGAGCTGTCTCCTGAATGAACATTCCAGCTTACGCTGTTTCACAAAGTTCTTGTATTAATGTCACTGAGGTGTAAGCTTTGTTTGGTTGTTCCCTGCATTGTGACATCGGGCTGGATCATGCACTGGGCTGCAGGTGCTCACACCTCCCTGGAGGATTCAACCCCTTGCAGCTTCCAGCCTGCACAGTATTAGCTCTCAGGTTGTGATATGCTCTCAGGTTGTGGTATGAGAAATAGTACACCAAATTGGGTATACCTGGAATATTAATATCCCCTCATGCCTTCCCCAAACCAAATAATGGAGGCCAAATCCGTGTTTCAGAGGGGAAGGTAGAGAAAATATCTTTGCTGGGTGTTCTCTCCCAGGAGGTTTTAAAAAATTATTGCACTGGAAGGCTTAATCCTCAAGAGCTCGTGATAAGGTATGATATGGTTGGGTAGGTGGTGCAAATTGGAGTGCCAGCATACGAACAGTGGACACCATCTTTGGGTGTGTCAGCACTTTGAGCTTGGGGTGTAATTCCCCGCTTGAGGAGACATACCTGCACTAGCTCTGCTCGAATTAGCATGGTTAACGATCGTGTTGCTGTGGTGGTGGGTGGGGCAAGCCACTCTGTCTGAGATGCTAGGCATGTTCTTGTGGTGTCTAGCCCCTTCCCACTGCTCGTGCTGCCGAGGATATATTGTATCTGTAGCATGCTAGCTTGATCAAAGCTGGTTGTGGGTCTGTCTCCTGGAGCTGGGAATTACAGCCCCAGCTTGAAGCGGCCCTTTCTGAACGACAAACCAAAGCGATGGTCAGTTGTGACATGTCTATATATTGCAGCAAAAAGCAGTTTCCAGAGGAAGATTACAAATCAGCAAAATGCATAGAACAAATAATCTTTGCATCTCTTTCTGTAATTCTAATATGATCTTGAGAAATTTCTCATTGGATTCTGTGTCTTCCCCCCCCCCCCCCCCACTGATATGGGTGCATTGTGTTTTATATGTGTGTGTCAAGTGCACTAGACAGGGCGGTTTGTTCATGTGGGAGTGCCCTGTATCTGATAACCTGCTTATATGACTGGACCATGTTAAATAAAATAGGGTTTGGTGCGTGAATCGGTTGTCTTTTTTTACATTACCTCTGAGTTAATGACACCTTGGTAAAAAAGTATTACAGCAGTAGTCAGAGAATACATCTCGAGCTAAGAGCTAATCAGGAGGAATGACTTGATTTCAGGGTATTGGAGCATGCAGATTAAGAAGCATGAATGCAGCTTTTTCCTCAATCATCCAATTGCTGTCTTGTTGAGGGAGTAAAGAACAATAAAGTACAGACACATGATTCTAGTGGAGAGAATAACCTTTTTAAAGAAAGTTTCTTCCCTTTATTTTTCTCCCATACAAGATTTCTTGGTTCTGTCTGGGAACTGGAGGACTAAGAACTTCATGGTTTTAGCTTAACTGTACTGTTTTTACATTCGTAAAATGTGCCCATCAGACACTTAGTTCACATTCATAATTTTAAATAACAAAACACTCAAGTTGTAATGATCAGTGGCCTGCCCTGTGAATGGAACTAAACACAATTTTGCCAACCCCAAATGTTCAGAAATCGTGAGTCAGGCCCCAAAAACTCATGAGATTTTTTTTTTTCTTAAGAAAGGGTCCTTTGTCATTGCTGTCTTGTTTTTGCAGCTTTAAGACATGCCAGTGTCACATTTTCCAGGTTTTTCTCTGCAAACACTAGGGTGGGCTAGAAACTTTTTTTTTTTAATGAAAATAGGAATATTTTCATGTAGCTTAAGATTCTCATGTAATTGCATGGCTCCAGGAGCTAGGCCTTCAAGAAATACACCAGCTGTCATGAGGCACATGATAAAACCATGAGCGCTGACAACACTGTAAACATGTTCTCCACCAACATGTCTTCAGTCAAAAGCCTGAAACAATAGATGTACCTTACTCTGGGCCCTGAAAGAGAGCAAGATCTGGCTCTGACTGACCAAAGAACACCGGGTCATACCCTTCCACCCCCACTCTCACATACTAGGAATGATTTTCAGCCTTCAAATCTAGGAACTCTTCGCAAAAGCATCGCGGCCTATCATCTTTCTTCTACAGTGCATGTGATCTCTAGGACCCTAGCAGTGCATGACTTCATAGATTAAACTTGCCATTTGAAGTGCACCCTGAAGTAAGTTAGAAGCAAATGTACGCTTTGGAGAGTAGGTGTAATGTGAACCTTGCAGCTGCCACCACTAAGTACGCAGGCATTGGTTGTCGCTAGAAGTTGATCATTAGTCGTAGGTGGTTTGTAGCCTGTCCCTTCCGGAGGCTCCAGAACTGCAAGATGCATGTTACCCTAGAGCTTTTCACCCTTTCTTCTGAGTTGCATTTGTAATCCCTCATCCTCTGAAAGCAATTGCACTAACCTTGTGACCACTGTCTACAGAATCCAAAGTTAATGGTGTTGGGTAGCTGGTCACCTTTATTAAGTGGTATGGTTGCACAACAGTGTCACGTTTTAATACTAGCATTGCAGCAAGGGATAGTCCTTGGGCTGCTTTGAAGCTTAGACCATGTGTGTGTTTCAGTGGCTTCTTAAAGGAAAGAATATGGAGTGAAGTCTACAACCTGATCTTTTCTTTTAATTAAAGGCAAGTAGTGAATCTGAAAATGAAAGCCCAAAAAGAAGAGGCCAGAAGCAAATGAGAAAACCGTAAGTCTCTATGGAGAGGGTTTTGAATTGTTAAGGTTTTATTCTAAATTTTAACAGACAGTTGGCATTCAGCTATGTTTGAGGGACACTGTAAAGATAAACATACATAAAAATCATGTAATCGGTTTTCATTAATAACACTTCAAATTATAAAACCTGAAACAACTTGTAAAACAACCTGCCATTTATAAATCTGTTTGTTTACTTTTTTGCGCTTTACTCAGCTTCAGCAGGGAGCTGGTCAGCTTCGCTTTCTGCTGCTAGTTGGTTTCACCTCTTTTGGCTCTTTCATGCACTAGTTTAATGCTAATGTTTTTCAGGTTTCCAGCACTGGAAAGAAAACTTAAGTCCTGAGCCCCTAAAAAAAAAATTTTGATTAGAGATATTTGCATGTTTTTTTGGTCTTCATATTAGGTTTTATATTATTCTCTTATAAAATAAAATAAACTTCTGGAGAGCTCTCATGTTGTAAAATAACCCCTCCTCCCCCATCTGCTTGATGGTATTCCTTTACATTCATGTAATGTCACCTTTTCCATTCAACATGTTCCTACAGGCTTGTCTTCCCAATAAAAAGAGAATTTCATCCTTGTGAAAGCACACAAAATCTAGTTCCTTTTCTTATGCTCTTAAAAATCTTTAAGCATCTAGAGTTTTAAATAATTTGTGTGTGACCTGATACAATAAGGAGCAACAGAATAAGGTTCTATGAGAACCTAGAATATATATGTGAATGTGCCGTAACGTAGACCAGGGGTTCTCAACCTTTTCCTTCCTGAGCCTGCCTCCCCCAGCGTGCTATAAAAATTCCACGGCCCACTTGTGCCACAACTGTTTTTCTGCATATAAAAGCCAGGACCAGTGTTAAGGGGAAGCAAGCCGGACAGCTGCCCAGGACCCCATGCCACAGGAGGCCCCATGCAGCTAAGTTACTCAGGCTTCAGCCCCATGAGGTGGGGCTTTGGCTTTCGGCCCTGGACCCCAGCAAGTCTAATGCCAGCTCTGCTTGGCAGACCCCCTGAAACCTGCTCACGACCCCCCAGGGGGCCTCGGATCCCTGGTTGAGATCCACTGACTTAGACCACACTCACTATTCCAAAGCCAATGCTTTTCCGAAATATGTAGGCAGTAGTCCTAGAAACCACTCTTAGGGTTCCCCAGATAAGCTCAGCATGCATAAATAAATATTAAAAATAAAATGGAGTGCTTACATTTCAAGCTGTAAGAAATGGCAGCTCTAGTAAATGTACCATATTACTATGTTTCCAGCATTGCTTTGACTTTAGAAAATGCATAACTAGGTTGGGTAAAGTCTCGGTGATTGAGGTATAGGGCTAGAAGTAGGGAATCGCAACATGAAACGCAGGTGCTTTCCCTCATTACCAGTGCTGAACAAGTGATTATATTGCAGTTCCAGTGTTGAACTTTCTGTGTCCTGGAGCTCATGTGTTGGCATTTAAACCTGAGGACTTGAATCTTTGTTTAGCCAGCCAATGGCGTCAAAGTTCCAGTATCCCTCCTGACTTCTGTTTTTGTCCCTAGAGGTAAATGGAAAAGGGAGGCTTCTGGGGAAGAGGAGGATGAAAACGGTGCGGAGCAAGGCTCCAGTGCAGAAAGTGAACCAGAACAGAAGAAAGTTAAAGCCAGGAGACCAGTCCTGAGAAGGTGAGGAGGGATTGAATTTACTTTCCCTTTTATATTGTATGTCTCTTTAACTTCCACTGCTTTTAAAGGTACCCAGTAAGTGACATTCCATAGGAAATTGCTGTGGGAGCAGGTGTGTGTTCTGGGAGCAGCCAAGGGACAAATTAACAGTCAGCCAAAGTGTGCAACAGCCTCCTGGGGGAAGCGGTTGGAAACCTTATCCTTTGAGTAATTTATTAAATGACTGGCTAATATGCAGAAGGGACCAGTCCTGCCCTGAATGGAGAGGGCATTGTCTACATGCCCATACTGATCTTTTCCCTCGTTGTTGTTCTCGCTTATTCTGTGGTCTGATTCTCCTCTCATGTGAAACTGGTATACATTGGTGTAACTCTGCTGATGTTAGTGGAGTTGTTCCTGATTTACACTGGTGTACATGAGAGGCGATTCAGGCTTTAGGCATCTAATGTTTGGGATATACACTTCCTTGTGGACTGCGAAGGCCTGCTGAAATGCACTCCTTGTGTACAATGCACTGTATTATATCTTTTTATCAATACTCATTTTAGAGCAGTGGTCAAAGCCAGTGTTAAAAAGCCCCACAAGCCCCAACGTGGTAAGAGGAGAAAGAAACAAGACTCGTCTGAAGATGAAGATGATGAAGAAGACGATGAGACTCCCAAAAGGCAAACCCGGCGCAGAGCGGCTAAAAATGTCAGGTACTGCAGGGGTTTTGAGTTACGTAGTCATCAGAGCTGGGGCTTAGAAGTCAGGATACCTGGTTAATGTCAGACTTGCTGTGTGATTTGGAGCAAGGCAAGGAGTACCCTGCAGGCAAACCTCTACACTGCGTGGAACTCCACTGTCTCTTGTGTTGGGTTCTCTTTACAGGATCTGGTTCTTGGTCATTTAACCTCTTGATAGCTCATTGTATCCATTTACTATAAAGCATACAGTACTTGCTTACTACGTCAGATGGGTTTTGGGTGGTTTAGTTCATGTTTCTAAGATGCTTTGAGATCAGAGTAAAGATGCTACAGAAGTGCAAAGTATTAACAGAAACGGATGCAAAATTACCAGATGCAGATACTTGTCAGTAGCTAAAAGCTTGTAAAAGATGAGATACGGGTTCCCAGCATCTGGTGGACACCTATTGAAGCAGTCAACGTATTATTATTCTCATGCTTCAGGGAATAGACCAGCCTCTCACCAGTGAGGGATAGAAAGAAACATTCCCCGTAAGCAGGTTATTCCATAATTGCTGACTGCAGGGGTTTTTACCTCCTGAAGCAGCTGCTACTGTCAGAGGCAGGAGACTGAACTAGATGAACCACTGGTCTGATCTTGTATAACTATCCGTGTTTTTTTAAGAGGTAGAGAGTAAACTTTTAGCCAAGCTGAATGCCTTATTTGAGAAACTCGAGCAATGTATTACACAGTCAAACCCAAAATAAATGCTGGAGGGGCTTGCCTGTGCCATGCCATGCTGTGTGCGTATGGCTTTAGATTTAAGGAAAGACGAGAGCTTTTTATCAGCTTGGTATTTGGTCTTGTGCAGTTACAAAGAAGATGATGATTTTGAGACGGATTCCGATGACCTGATTGAGATGACCGGGGAAGGGGCCGACGAACAGCAGGACAACAGCGAGACCATTGAGAAAGTCATGGACATCAGGATTGGAAAGAAAGGAGGTGTGTAGCTTTGAGAGTCAGACTAGGATTCTGGGTCTAGTCACATCAATGCTCTGGTTCTCCTGCACTGGTGTAATGCTGCTGAAGTGTTTGGGTTTCCACTACTGGAGAAGGATTTTTAAATTTCCTTTTCCGTGTGTTTGTTGGCCCCCCTCAAAGAATTCTAGTAGATTGGTGAGGCATGATTTATTTCCCTTTACAAAAGTTGTGTTGACACTTCCCAAACACATTGTGTTCATCTGGGTGTCTGATAATTCTGTTCTTTACTATGGTTTCAATCAATTTGCATGGTACTGAAGTTAGGCTTACCGGCCTCTAATTGCCAGGATTGCCCCTGGAGCCTTTTAAAAAGACTGGCGTTACTTTAGCTATTCTCCATCATCTGGTACAGAGGCTGATTTTAAGCAGTTGGTTACATACCACAGTTAGTTGTTCTGCAGTTTCATATTTGAGTTCCTTCAGAACTCCTGCGTGAATATCATCTGGTCCTGGCAACTTATTACTGTTTAATACAGTGGTTCTCAAACTTTTGTACTGGTGACCCCTTTCACATACCAAGCTTCTGAGTGCGACCCCCTCCCCCCCATGAATAAAAAACACTTTTTAATATATTTAACACCATTATAAATGCTGAAGGCGAAGCGGGGTTTGGGGTGGAGACAGACAGCTCAGGACCCCTCATGTAATAATCTTGTGACCCCCTGAGGGGTCCCGACCCCCAGTTTGAGAATCCCTGGTTTAATATAATCAATTTATTCCAAAACCTCCTCTTTTGACAGCTCAGTCTGGGACAGTTCCTCAGATTTGTCACCTAAAAAGAATGGCTCAGGAGTGGGAATCTCCCTCACCTCCTCTGCAGTGAAGACCGATGGGAAGAATTCATTTAACTTCTCCACAATGGCCTTGTCTTCCTTGAGTGCTTCTTTAGCACCTCAATCATCCAGTGGCCCCACTGATTGTTCGGCAGGCTTCCTGTTTCTGATGTACTTTAAAAAAAAAAAAAAAAATTTCTAAGGGGCATTTTGTGTCGAGAGATACTTCTGTATGGTTGTAGTAGGATCAGGGGCTCTGTGGGATGTTCTGTGGGATGTGCTGCCATAAAAGACACACTAGCTAGAAAAACAACTCCCTGCTTCAACTCTGTTCAGTTTATTTCAGTGCCTGGCTAACAAAAGCACCAATTGCAAACCAATTTAATTTGCAACTTTTTTTTCAGCCACTGGTGCTTCTACCACTGTGTATGAGACTGAGGCTAACGGCAACCCCAGCGCTGACTTTGACCCTGAAAAGGATGAGGGAGAGGTTCAATACTTGATCAAGTGGAAGAGCTGGTCGTACATTCACAGCACGTGGGAGAGTGAAGAGTCCCTGCAGCAGCAGAAGGTGAAGGGCCTGAAAAAACTAGAGAACTTCAAGAAAAAAGAGGATGAAATCAAACAATGGTACGTTTTGCCTAAGACAAAAATCAGTGTGGAGCCTTGCTTAGGAGGTTCTTCAATAGCAGGGGCCACCTGAGCTTTGCCCAAGTGACGGCTGTTCAGACAACTTGCCAGAAGCTCATGCTGGATCACTGTTGTCATCTTCAATAAGGAGGGATATTGCTAGTCGTTATGATGGGAAATTGAAAAGCCTGAGAATTTCCTCGTTTGCCCCTCCCTCGCCCCAGCTGGGTTTCCTCCTGCAAAACCTATCCAGCTGAGGATAGGGTTCCAGAACTGTTTTCTTTGGCGCCCAACTGGACAAGACAAATCTCTCTTCTGTTCATCATAAGTTTCGTGGGTATTGTGCTTGTGGCCATGATGTAGGTCAGATTGGAGGCAGTACTCAGGGGCTTAGAAATCATCCAAATCTGAATATTGGGCCAAGTGCCAGAGGACTAGTCACATATGGATGCAGTGTGCGGAGGCTGCAGGTCCCAGCAAATGGGGGTGCCTGCACACCTGTGTAGCTGCATTCCGATCAAGACGAAACAGTACATGCTGGGACAACAGTCCACATCTTTGTATTGAAAAAGGGGGCAGCCGCAGGCCCCGTGGCTCAATCTTGGCTCACAAGTTGCTTCTTGGCTGCCCTGGTTGAGCAGAAATTCAGGGCTTGACTACACTCAGTTTTTATACCAGCTTAACTCTGTCAGTTTAGAAACCGAGCATGCCCTAGTGTGGCTGCAGGTACATCTGTATAAAAGTCCTTACATGGGGTTAGCATATTTAGGTAAGGGTCTAAACTGGTGGAGCTTAGTCAGCACAAAAACTATGCAAGGCTGCTCTAGTTGAGAACATTTATAGAGTCGCTTAATGCAGTGCTTCCCACTGCTGACCCCTGGGTTGTTAAGATGCAGGCTGTGTCTACCCTGCAGCTGGGACCGGGCCTCCCAGCTTGGGCAGGTAGACGCAAGTGGAGCTAGCTCACTGAAGTTAGCCATGTGGATGTTACGGCTCGGGCAGCAGCTGGGGTTCTCAAGCCCACTCAGCCTCTGGGCTGCACCTGGGTGGCTAGCCCAAGCTTCTGCTGCAATGTCCATGCTACTATTTTTAATGCGCTAGCTCAAGGGAAGCTAGCGTGAGTCTGCCTACTGGGGCACTGAGGCTCGCTCCCAGCCGCAGCGTGGCTAAACCCTCAGATATGGGAGAGACAAATGTAACTGTCGCATGATACAGCACAAATAGGCAATTAGACATAGTACTGAAAATACGTCATCCCATGTCGTGTGCAATGGTCAGACTTTAAAAACTTGCCAGTTTTGTCTTAGAGATGGTTTATTTCCAAATTTGCAAAATTCTCTCTCCTTTCTACAGAGAATCCCTGGGCTGTTACAGGTAGGGAGGTGACGTTGTTATCTAAGGCAATTGGCAAGGTTTACAGGGCAATCTCTGTATATGTTTTGCAATGTGATGTTTAGTTTGCAGAGTGCTGATTTTATTTAAGGGGTAGGTTGTTTTTGGAGCCAAGCCTTACTGCACTAACGGGGTCTGTTGATCTCTGGATCAGTGTATGTCCAACTGATGCTGGTAGAAGTCATTCATGTGTGTTAAGGGGAGACATCCCTAGCTCAAGAAGTATTATACCTGGAAAAATGGTGAATTGGTCAGTTTCTAACGCAGTAACTCAGTGGTGAGCTTTCGGCATGAACTTGCGGTAAGCCATAACCCAGTGGTAAAATTTTGCAAAAAGTACTCTAAGCAACGTTCTTTCTTTATGCTGAGCAGGCTACAAACTCCACAGAGTACTACATTTATTTGCCTTTGGGAAAACTTACACTTTTTTTTTTTTTTTTTTTTTAAGTCTTCTTACACTGAACTAACTCGGTGGGGGTGGCGAGGGGGTGGTCTCTCCCAGTATTGCATATCTGTGGGGTCCCAGAAGGAAGCCATTTGCTCTGTAGCAGCAACCTTAGAAGTCTGTGTGAGTGTGGGTGGGTCTGACTGACTTTCCCCTAGGCTTGCGGTTTCAGACCCTCCACCAGTTGCTCCCAGGAAGGAGCCCAAGCTGCAGTTCCCTCCTCCGTCGCCTCGTGGCATCAGCAACGGCTGTGTCCCTGGAAACCAAATGTGCAGGTGTGGGATGCCGTGGCTCTGTCAGGCCACAGCTGTTGAGCCTCTGCTCACCCAGGCTGGCACTGCAGAGCTGGGCCCCTCACCTGAGCTTCTGCATGAGGGGCATCCTCCCTCAACAGCACCGCTGCCACCACTGCCTCCTGGCTGGGCCAAGCGCAGTGTCCCCCCGAGACCAGAACGCTTTCGCTCCCCCCTGCAGCAAGGAGGGAGACCGCATGTACCCTGTTAGTGGGCAGAGGGCTGCAGGCAGAGCAGGGTCTTAAATGGCCACCCCATGTCCCTGCTGGAGCTCTAAGAGGAGACATGAGCCTGCACAATATATACAAGGTTGTGGCGAGGTCGTATGTGCGTGCTGTTTACAGGGAACATTGACCCTAAGTCCTGTTTTCGAAGGTGATTGAGGTACTTGGGCATCTAAATGCCAGTGACTTTCAGTGAGACTTAGTCTGTCTGCATTGCAGTGAGGTGTGTGACAGCAGCACGGGGACACACCTGAGCTAGGTTTGATGGAGGCAGCTAGAACAGCAACAGCAATGAGGCTGTGGCAGCCCCGGCTAGCTGCTCAAGGACATACCCAGGGCTTGTACAGCCCATGCTGCTGTCGATCTGAGCTAGCTCACGCTTCTGATTGCGGTGCAGACGTAGCCTAAGTCTCCTACGTGCCGAAGTCACTATTGAAAAGGGGACTTAAGCTCCTTGGTCCTGTAAGTCCTTTTGAAAATGTTACCCCATGTCCCTGTCGGAGAATAGATCTTCAAGTAGAAGAGACGCCTGTGAGGTTTCTTCGTGTGGGAGCTGCGAGCCTGTTGGCAACTTCATAGAAATGTAGGGCTGGAAGGGACCTCAAGACACCAAGTCCAGCCCCCTGTGCTGTGGCAGGTCCAAGTAAATCTATACCATCCCTGGCAGGTGTTTGGTGGGTTTTAAGAACAGGCTGGACAATGACTGGGATTCCACAACCTCCTTTGGAAGCCTATTCCAAAGCTTAACTACCTTTATTGGTAGGTTAGATAGCGGGAAAACCTTTCGATGTCTCCATTGTTTTAGATTAAGGCCATTCATTGCTTCTTGTCCGACCTTCAGAGGACATGGAGAGCAATTGATCACCATCTTTTTTGTAAAAGCCCTTAACATATTTGAAGATTGTTATCAGGTTTCCCCCTGCCCCCCAGTTGTTTTTTTCAGGACTAAACATGCCTAGTTTTCTTTAACCTTTCCTCATAGGTCAAGTTTTCTAAGTCTTCTGTTACTTTTGTTGCGCTTTCCTGGACCTCTCCAGTTTGTCCACATCTTTCTTGAAGTGTAGTGCCCAGAACTGGACACATTACTTCAGCTGTCATATCATCACAATATGTTGTGGGATACCGGCGTGCTGAGGGTTCCCTCCTTATGTAAAAGCTTATGTATTTTGGCTTTGTGGAGGAGCACAAAAGTTTCAGGGAAAATCATTATATACTTCTCTGTATTGTTTCATTATGAATAATCTGTTCTTTTAGAAGCATTAAGAGGAGTATTTGATAAGCAATTGTAAACTTGGATTGAGTTACCCTAACTCATGAAATTATATAGGCAGGTAGAGTTTTAACAGCTGGTCTTGAGCATCACTACCCACAAAGTGAGCAGAAGTAGAATTGTTCTTACATATGCGTCTCCCCCTACCCCCATTTCTTTTCTCTCCAGGCTAGCCAAGGTAACTCCTGAAGATGTGGAATACTTCAGCTGCCAACAGGAGCTTGCTGCAGAGTTGAACAAACAGTATCAGATAGTGGAGAGAGTGATCGGTAAGTGAAATAGTGCACCTTTCTAATAAAGGAATAGTAAAACCCAGGAATTCAAGTTTTACTTGGGTCACAAGAATGAGTGTGCGGTGTTTTCACACCTCTTTGGGGAATAAACTTGTGCTACATATCCTGTAATGTGTGGAAATCTAAAGGTTAAAGCACAGGAGATCTGGGTTCTAGTGATGCATCTGCAAACAACTTGAGCAAGTCACTTGCCCTCTCTTTGCCTCAGTTGTCCCAACTGTAAAGTGGGATTAATAATTCCTATTTCCTCAGGATGCCATGATTAATTTATTACTGTTCGTAAAGTGCTTTGAAATCTTTAGATGGAAGATTCTGTAGAAGAGCAAAAGTAGAGTGTTGTGGGGACCTCTCAGGATAACATGGTTTGACAGTGAAGCTTGCATGTCAGCTCAGGGTTTAGGTTTTTATGAGTAGTGACAAAATGTGGTGGTGTAGCTTTCAGAGCAGCTCAGTAACATCACACTGATCTCAGCAGGAGCTGTGAGTATCCAGCGCCTTTGGAAACTAGGCCTGAAGAGTTGAGTGGTATTTTCTAACAATCTTCCTATGCATTGCAGAGAACTTTTTAAAACCCCTCCTAACTGTTGGGAACTGTAGAATATCTTTTATGCATCTCATACTGGTGGTTAAGACACTAAAACTCTCCTTTGTTTGCTTCTGTAAAACGTAGCTGTGAAGACCAACAAGTCTGCAATGGGACATTCTGAGTTCCCAGGTAAAGTGGCCTTTAACTCCCTTTTTGTCTCCTCTAAACAATGCTATTAGCTGTGACATGTCTTGTGGCGGCAGCGGTCACTGTCATCACTGCCTTGGAGTTCAGTTGGTCATGGTTGCGTTTCTGTAATGTGTTGCAGCTCACAGTCGGAAATTGTCCTCTAATGAGCCTGAATATCTGTGCAAGTGGATGGGGTTGCCGTATGCAGAGTGCAGCTGGGAAGACGAGGCCTTGATTAGCAAGAAATTTCAACACTGCATTGACAGCTTCAACCATCGCAACAACTCCAAAACCATTCCCACTCGGGACTGCAAGGTTCGCACGCTTCCTTTCTCTCTTGTGGATGGGCTTGCTCTGGGTTTCTGAATGTCGAAGTTCTCGCTATATTTAGATGATATGTTGATGCAACATTTTCTACAGGGATGGCTATCACCTGAGGAGATCGCCTTTACCTTTCTCCCTCCCGCATGTCAGTTTTTTTTCCAGGGGTTCTCTGCACCCTTTTCAGTTCCTTCTCCCAATTCTCAAGGCCCTGAAACACATACACCATCTGTTCCTTGAAAAACAATGGCTGGGACTCCCTTTTGGAGAGCTATCCATACTGTCTCTTCAGCATGCTAAGGCCAGGCTGGCATAGAACAAGGCTGGCAGAGGCCTTGGCTGGCAGAATAAGGCCAGGCTGGCGGAGTCAAGAACTGGCTTGAGTTAACCCAGGAATTCAAGGGAAATAACAATGGAACTTTGTCAGTGGGAAGTGTCTGTAATAGGTTCCTACTAGGGCTGTTGATTAATCTCAGTTAACTCACACGATTAACTCAAAAAAATTAATCACGATTAAAAAAAATGTTTTGCAATTAATTGCACTATTAAACAATAGACTACCAAGTGAAACGTATTAAATAGTTTTGGATGTTTTCATACATTTTAAAATATATTAATTTCTTTTACAACACCAGAATACCAAGTGTACAGTGCTCGCTTTATATTATTTTTTATTACAAATATTTGCAGTGTAAAAATGATAAAGAAAAGAAATAGTATTTTTCAATTCACCTCATACAAGTATTGTAGTGCAATCTCTTTATTGTGAAAGTATAACTTACAAATGTAGATTTTTTTGTTTGTTACAGAACGTGCACTCAAAAACAAAACAATGTAAAACTTTAGAGCCTACAAGTCCACTCAGTCCTAGTTCTTCTCCAGCCAATCGCTAAGACAAACAAATTTGTTTACATTTACAGGAGATAATGCTGCCTGCTTCTTATTTACAATGTCACCTGAAAGTGAGAACAGGTGTTCACATGGCACTTTTGTAGCCAGCGCTGCAAGGTATTTACGTGTGAGATTTGCTAAACATTCGTATGCCCCTTCATGCTTTGGCCACTATTCCAGGGGACATGCTTCCATGCTGATGATACTCGTTAAAAAAAATAATGCATTAATTAAATTTGTGACTGAACTACTTGGGGGAGAACTGTATGTCTCCTGCTCTGTTTTACCTGCATTTCATGTTATAGCAGTGTCAGGTGATGACCCAGCACATGTTTGTTTTAAGAACACTTTCATGGCAGATTTGACAAAACACAAAGAAGGTACCAATGTGAGATTTCTAAAAATAGCTACAGCACTCAACCCAAGGTTTAAGAATCAATCTGAAGTGCCGTCCAAAATCTGAGAGGGACAAGGTATGGAGCATGCTTTTAGAAGTCTTAAAAAAGCAAAGTTTTTAAAAGTTTCTCCGATGCAGAAACTACAGAACCTGAACCCCCGAAAAAGAAAATCAACCTTCTGCTGGTGGCATCTGACTCAGATGATGAAAATGAACATGTGTTGGTCCGCTCTGCTTTGGATCGTTTTTGAGCAGAACCTGTCAGCAGCATGGACACCTGTCTTCCGGAATGTTGGTTGAAGCATGAAGGGACATATGAATCTTTAGCGCATCTGGCACGTAAATATCTTGCGATGCCAGCTAGAATGGTGCCATGTGAATTCCTGTTCTCACTTTCAGGTGACATTGTAAACAAGAAGCGGGCAGCATTATCTCCTGCAAATTGTAACCAGACTTGTTTGTCTGAGTGATTGGCTGAACAAGAAGTAGGACTGAGTGGACTTGTAGGCTCTAAAGTTTTACATGGCTTTATTTTTGAATTCAGTTATTTTTTGTACATAATTCTAAATTTGTGAGTTCAACTTTCATTATAAAGAGATTGCACTACAATACTTGTATGAGGTGAATTGAAATAAACTATTTCTTTTGTTATTTTACAGTGCAAATATTTGTAATAAAAAATAAATATAAAGTGAGCACTGCACACTTTGTATTCTGTGTTGTAATTGAAATGGATATATTTGAAAATTTAGAAAACATCAAAAAATATTTAAATAAATGGTATTCTATTGTTTAACAGCGCGATTAATCGTGCGATCAACTGTGATTCATTTTTTTAATCGCTTAACAGTCCTTGTTCCTACCCATCTAAAATACATCAGACTTCCTGGATATATATATATATATAAATATATATATATAAATACTCTCTTCCTTAGGAGGGAAAACAGACTTCTACAAGTGTTTTGGAATGAATGCTCACTGTTTTTGTACAATTTCTTTGTCTAATATCACAGATAGATAGATGAATCCCTTTGCATCTTATCCCATCTATAAATTGGGCACAATAATACATATAGGTGGAATGTGAGGCTTAATACTTGTAAAATGCTTCATGAGCCACATATAAAAGGGGAGTTCGAAATGCAAAGTTTTATTATTACTGAAAGAAAAGGCAACACACCAGGGAGGAAAAGGAATAGAGGATGTTGCACCATATCAATTAAAATGAAGGGGGAAGGGAGATCATAAAAGAATGAAGCAAAGAAAAGAGGCAGAGGGGGCTTTCCTGTAGCTCTAATACTCTGAGATTGGGCAGGCAAGCAGGAGGAGCTAGCAAGCTGTTGTTGCTGATGGCTCTTGTTGCTGCTGAGTGTGTGGCTAAATTGCAGTTACGAGTTCTCTCTCTCTATATACCGCATACCCATGTATCACCGAAGTTTTTATTCACTGAGTTTGAAGGCCTGCCTCATTCTTTTCTTCAGTGAGTTTAAGGAGTCTGCCTTTTTAGGTGTTGAAGCAGAGACCCAGGTTTGTTGCTTTGAAGAAACAGCCTTCTTACATTGGTGGCGAGAACCTGGAGCTCCGAGATTACCAGCTGGAGGGGCTCAACTGGCTTGCTCACTCGTGGTGCAAGTATGTAATGCTCTTGTTTTGGGTAATGCTCTAGTTTTGTTCAGGGTTGCAGCATTAACTTGTTTTTAGAGCTGTTGAGCCATATTTATTCATAATGTTTCCCTGTTACACCACAGCAGGATCTGGCCCTGTTGTTGTGATGTTTTGTATTTTTACCTGCCCTGCTTCAGCACCTTTAAAGCTTAGGATCTCAAACATTGTCACACGCATCCAGCAAAAATATCCAGGCTGCCTCCTAAAAGGGGAGGAAAAATTCTCTCTCTTTGGAAACAGAGGGGGAACCCAGTTGCATTGCTAGGATTCAGTATGAGCATGTGCACATGAAGCACCATCTTGATTTGACTGCATTGCTGTTTCTTTGGCACTGCAGGACTGGCAAATGGGGACCATCGTAATTGTGAGCTTAAGAGATACTGAGTGGAAAAAAAAAGATCTTCTCTCTTCATTGCCCTGTGGGGGATGGTCTGTTATGTGCATGGGCAGGTGTGTTTCTCTGACTCAATGCTGTGGAGATGGAATACTATGTTTGGTCCACTGGCCTGATCCAGTGTGGCAAACCCTGTTTTCCTGATAAAACATAAATCTCTCTCTCTTAGATTTCTTGAGCCATCTCCTGTAGGAGAGATCCACCATTTGAGAGAAACTCTTCTAAATGTGGTCACTGACTTTTTGTCTTTTGTCTTTGCATTTGCTTGCCAATTTGAGGGCAAATGCAGTCCAAACTTTGACCCTCTCAGTCATAAGTGATTCTCTGTAGAGCAGTTCAGTCTGAATTGCTTTGGGATCTTCTTGGCAGGATTTCAATGACCTTTTGCAAGGCATACATTTCATTCTCTGTCATTACTTGATGGCACTTAGTAAACTGGTACAGCATTATATTTATTACACCTTTATTTTTGTTTCTCCACCTTTCAGGAACAACAGCGTGATCTTGGCTGATGAAATGGGCTTGGGGAAGACTATCCAGACAATATCATTTCTCTCCTATCTCTTCTATCAGCATCAGCTGTACGGCCCCTTTCTGATAGTGGTGCCCTTGTCTACTCTGACTTCGTGGCAGAGGGAGTTTGAAATCTGGGCCCCAGAGATTAATGTGGTCGTTTACATAGGAGACATGATGAGTAGAAATACGGTGTGTAAATAAAAGGCTGGGGGGGCGTGCGGGGGAGAAAATCTCTGTGTGTAGATTATATGTAGCATGTGGTTCTGTAGTGAGGCAAACTCTGGGTTGACATTATAGCTATAACTGTGCAGTTTGACCAGGTTCACAACAGTAGAGGCCTCTGTGTCTCGGGCCTTCCCATTGCTTAAATAATGTGTGTACAGTGATTATTTTATTGAGCAATGGAGGTGCAGACAGGTAGGACTTTACTGGGCAATATAGGAAGCCTCAGGTTATGACTAATAATGAGACAGTGAATATTAAATGCCTACAGGTAATGGGAGGATTAAACTGCCAGGAGATCTGGTTTAAATTACTGGCTCTTCCGCAGACAGCTTCTCTGCGTTTGGGTAAATCGCATGATCTCTGTGCCTCAGTTCCCCATCTGTAAAAGGAGGACGATAATCCTTCCTCCTACCCACCCTTTGTCTCTCCCCTCTGTAGATTATGGACTCTTCAGGGGAGTCTGTCTCTTATCATGTGTCTGTACAGTACCTAGCACAGTGGACCACGTTCTTGGCTGGGACCTGTGGGTGCTACAGATAATAATAATGGTGTGTGCCCCTTTAGCAGCTCCAGTTGAAGTTTGTGTGTGAACTGTTGTCTTCTCTCCCAGATCCGTGAATATGAGTGGATCCATTCTCAGACTAAAAGGCTGAAGTTCAATGCACTTATCACAACATATGAGATCCTCCTCAAAGATAAGGTATGCAGTGGGGAAGGGGTATTCCACACACACTTCCTCGTGCTGCGCAAATGGGGCTGCCTCCGTCCAAACCAGGGTATGTCACACTGTGAGTAGAACATATGATGATCCAAAGCTGTTTCATTCCTCCCCCAACCCCACCCCTCTGGTGACTGAGAACACACAGATGCAGCCTACCATTACTTGGTGTGCTTACAAAACTATAGAGTCTAGTATAAATATAGCACAGTAGTAGTATTGTTCATGATTACACATACTTATAAGGCACCTCTCACTGTGGTATCTGGGCTAGCTGTATTTGTCTTAATTTGGATTATTAACGTACCCAGTAAGAAGAACAAAACGCTTCATTCCCTTGCTGCCCACGGCTGTTTAATGTGGGCTGGAGAGGGACGGTGTTGGAACTGGGGATGGTAGGGTTAATGCACTCCCCATATGAGAGGGATGATATCACATTGCTTTTACACTTACAAAAAGAGAGAGCTTCCTGGAGTGTGCCAGGAGGCTCTGCCAATGAGTCACTGAATCCTGTGTGAGAACCGAAAACTTGGGCGGGGGGGGGGGGGGAATGGAGTGGTGAATACACTGCTTTATTCCCCCGCCCCCCAGGCAGATTTGCTGCTCTGGTGTTGATGCTACCTCAGCACAGTGCATGCTGGAGCATGTGAGCACAGCAGGGACTCTGCAGTCATGGCGGGGATGGATTAAAGGAAGAGGAATGTGGGATAGGGAAGGGTTGTGCTTTAGAAATTTAAAAAGAAGAAGAAACGATCAATTTAAAATCCATCTGTTAGCTGAAATGTGTTTGAGGCATTTGATAACGTGTTAGCTTGTAAACGCTTCTGTTCACCTCTGAGTGGAGCCAGAATTGGTGTGGTGCGCTTGTCCCAAAGGCATGTCGCCAAAGGAAATGTTTCTTGGTTAAGCACACTGAAAGCAAAAGGTGCTCAGACACCACAGAGATGGGTGCGGTATAAGAATTTGAATAGAACATAATGGAATGCAATTACTGCAACACTACTCAGTTGACTTCAGGCCCACAGAGAAATTAACATAAAACACTTGCGGGGCCAGTCTGATCTGGTGTGTCCTTTGGTTTTGTTTTTTTGCTCCAGACTGTTCTGGGCAGCATTAATTGGGCCTTTCTGGGTGTGGACGAAGCCCATCGGTTGAAGAACGATGACTCTTTGCTGTATAAAACTCTGCTTGATTTCAAGTCCAACCACAGGCTCCTGATCACTGGGACCCCACTTCAGAATTCTCTCAAAGAGCTCTGGTCACTGCTGCACTTTATCATGCCGGAGAAGTAAGCCTCCTTACTGTGTACTTCAAAAGATACCAGTATGTGTTTGTTGTCAAATACCATCTCTTAACTAGACATGGAGTATGAAATGGCTTAGTTTTGGAAGACAGAAAGAGTGAGTAAAACTTGAAAGGGTTAGGGTCACAGAGGGGGAAAACACAATGAAGAGGGAAAATGGCAAGGGCTGAGAGGTAAATGAAGGGTGCAAAGAGCTAAACTGTGTTGGCAACAGGTGGGCTGGGTAATGTAAGACAACTCCTCCATCACTGTCTTCTGGGAGGGCAACATCCAAAGAGCCAAATGCCTGTTTTAAGCAACCATTTCCAAGGCTTCCATTAAAAAAAGGAGACCAGTGAATGAGACAGTAAAATAATGGAGAGGGCAAAAAAAGCAAATTTCAAAACTGTGAATCAAAATCTAGTCAGAAGATTCTTTCCACAGAGTGATCTACAAAACATACAAAAACTGCTGCCATGTGAGCATTGCTCAAGGACAGAATAAGGGGCCTTTGGGTAGACTGTGATTTTAACTGAGGAGGCTCCGTATGGAGCCACAAAGATCAAGGTGTAAAAACATTTTAAAATGCCATAGTCCCATTTTCAAAAGTGACTTGGGCTCTTAGAAGCCTAAATCTCATTGGCTGTCAATGAGATTTGGGCTCTTAAGCATCTGAGTCACTTTTGAAAATGAGATGTGGGCTCCTAAGTCACTTAGGTATTTTTTTAAAATTTTACCCTGTGGCTAATAATGTGATACAGGCCTTTTGCAGAAGTGAAGAAAAAGAGCTGGAGATCCTTTGGCTATAATTAAAAGGCTACGATTTAGAAATAGCAGTCGTGGATTCCGTGAATACTTCAGCTTGTGGCTTGCAGCAGGGGCTGCAGCTGGAGTCATGCGTCCCTGCTCTGCGGCTTGTGGCGGGGGCCATGTACACATGCACTGTTCCCAGGGCTCCAGCGGGGGCTGTAGCGAGGGCTGTGTGTCCTTTCTCCCCCAGCTGCGGTTGGGGCTGTGCTCCTGTGGCTGGGGTTAGAGCTGGGACTGTGTGCCCCTGCCCCACAGCTACGGTGACTGCGGCCGCTGGAGCCAGGGCTGGGGGGGGGCTCAGCCTGTCAGTGCCCCCGCATTGGCAGCTGTCATCCCCCCCCCAGCCTAGCCCTGCTCTGTTACTTTTAGTAAAATCATGGAAAGGTCATGGGCTCCCATGAATTTTTCTTTGTTGCCCGTGTCCTGTCCGTGACTTTTACTAAAAATAACTGTGACAGAATCTTAACCTTAGCTATAATGTACCTGCTACAGAGATTGTAACCTGCTGGAGTAAGGACCGTGTTCTGAGATACTGAATTATTTTGATGGCTAAATGGAAGTGGTGTTTTTCACTTCCTGTCTCGAACTGTTGCATAGTGTTTCTGTGCACTGTTTAGATTACCATTTAATTCAGCAGGTTTTGGATCAGGCCCTTAAACTGCTGACACGTTACACTCCCACAGCATCTACATCTCACCAATCTGTTACCCTGTGTACAGTTTGGAATCTGTGGGGTAAAGTATTAAGGACATATAAGGTGTTGATAGCAGATGGCTTAGAAACACAAGGCGGGTGAGGTAATATCTTTTATTGGCCCAACTTCTGTTGGTGAGAGACACAAGCTTTCGAGCCACGCAGAGCTTTTCTTCAGGTCTGGGAAAGGAACTTCCAGCATCACAGCAAAATACACGGTGCAACAGATAGTTTAGCATAAGTAATTAGTGCACATGGTAAGAGACCATTCAAGGTGAAATGGCCTTTTAACGCCCCTGCAGAAATAGGACAAAAAAGGGGGCTCGTGGGTTGCAGATCGTTGTAATAAGCCATAAATCCAGTGTCTTTATTAAGACCATGGTTTTTAGTGTCTAGTGAAGTTATGACTTTAAGCTCCCAGGTTCGTCTTTTGAAGGTGTTTTGCAGGTTTTCTTTGAGGATGGAGGACTGAGAAGTGAGATATGGAGTGATTGTTTTGTGAAAAGTGTTCACCCCCGGGTGAATCATGCTTGTCTTTTATCATTTTTCTGTGTGAGTTCATTCAGGAGTGCAGTGATTGTCTGGTTTTGCCCACTTAGTTATTATTTAATGTTTAGTGCACTGAATGAGGTACACCACATGTTGTGATAGGCATGTGTAGGACTCATGGATCTTGAAAGATGTGTTGGGAGTGGTACTGACAGTTGTAGCAGTGGAGTCTCCAGGTTTTACATCTGTAGTTCTGGCAGGGTCTGGTGTCACTTTAAGTTGGTGAGTCCTGATCTGTGAGGAATTTGCTTCTGATGAGGTTGGGGGTTGTTTGAAGGTCAGAAGAGGGGGTTCAGGAAAGATTTCTTTCAGGATGTGGTCCCTATTGAGTATGGGTTGCAACTCTTTAATGATACCCCGTATGGGTTCCAGCATGGGGTGATAGATGACAACTAGAGATGTGGAGTTGGAGGGTTTTTTTCCTGTATTAAAGCAGGTTCTCACGGGGTATTTGGGTGACCCCTTCCTGGATGCAGTCTACTTCTCTGGTGGAGTGTCCTTGTTTGGTGAAGGCGGTTCTGAGTTTAAGGTGTGTATTCAGGACGGTCTCCTCGGAACATATTTTGTGGTGTCTGAGGGCTTGGCTGTAGATAACAGATTTCTTTGTGTGTTTTGGGGTGGGGGGGTGTTACTGGATCTGTGAAGGTGAGTGTAGTGATCCATGGGTTTTTTGTATGTCATTATCTGTAGGGCTCTATTGCTGAAGCTGATCATGGTGTCCATAAAGTTGATGCTTGTGGTGTGGGAGTGATCTAGAGAGAGTTTGATGGATAGGTGGAAGTGGTTGAAGTTGTGGTGGAAATCTATGAGGAAATGTAGATAATCTGTCCAGAGGATGAAAATGTCATCAACATATCTCATTGGTTGAGATATTGGTTTTGTAGTGCCTTTGTCCAGAAATTCTTCCTCAAGGTGGCCCAAGAGGAGGTTGGCATATTGGGGAACTGTCCTAGTACTCATGTCTGTTTCTGTGGTTTGGACAATGTGTTTGCTGTTGAGTGTAAAATTCTTAAGGGTGAGGATGAAATGGGTGAGTTTAGTGACATTTGGGGTGCATATCTGAGTGTTTTCCGTTGTTTTGTAGATATTTGAGGCAGGCAGCAAAGCCATCGTGACATCGATGTTGGTGTATAGGGAGGTGACGTCCGTGGTGGCAAGGATGATGTTCTGAGGGAGGTTGTTAATGTTGCAGAGTTTCTGGAGGAAGCTGGTCCTTTGTGTGGTGAGTGGTTTGAGGATGGTTTCTATAAGTCTTAATATTCCTTCAGTAACAGTACCAGAGCTAGATATAATGGGTCTGGCTGGATTCCCGTGTTTGTGTATCTTAGGAAGCATGTAGAAGATCCCTGGGGCGAGTTTGTGGAAGATGAGGTTGTAGAGTTTCTCTTGGAGTTGTTTGGGGAAAGATTTGATGATATCCTTAAATTCCTGGGTGAATTGTGGTGGGTGGGGGTCTTCTTTGAGTTCTTTATAGTAGGTGGAGTCAGAGAGAAGCTTAAAGTCAGGGGAGAAGTTTGGGCTAGAAGGAAGGGATTACAGGGCAGTATTGCGAAGACCTGACTTCATTCAGTATAATATACATCAGTGATCTGAGAGTAGCAACGTGCTTTGAAATGATTACATTCCTGGTTAAAAAGAATGGAGTGAGGGAGAAATACAAAAGAGAGAATGATTTAGTGAGGTTAGGCAATGGCTTGCACAATTCACTGTGTAGATAATTGTTAGGTTCTAGAGCTAAAATCAAAGATGTGAAAAGGAGATCAGTATCTTCAAATGCTAAGGTATCTAGATGTTATGAATGTTCATTGTTTGCTACTGTTTTAAATAACACTTTCATATTGTACAGAAGTTCATATTTACCTCCGTAACTCAGAGTCACAGAAGAAATACTTCTACTGATCAAGAGGTCCCTGTTAACGAGACCTGTTGCTATTTACTGTGTCTTATGGGCAAGGAACATCTTGGGATTCTATAAGTTTGTGCAGAATGATCGTGAAGGTTATCAACCCCCGACTTCTGCACGTAGTGCTGGGCATTCCCCTTGCTATTACTCCAAAGCTTGTTCTCTAATCTCTCTCGAGGTTATTGTTGATGTCTCCATATCCTCTTGGTGACTGTTCTATTGTCTAATTGCTCTTCTTGTTAGGAAAGATTTCCCCATATCTAACCGTTCTTCAGCTTGAAGCTGCTCCTTTTTGTAGTACATCCAAACTAAGCCTCAACTGAGAATTTCCCCCCCTTTTCTTTTAATGTTACGTATTCTCCACGATTTTACTTCAGGGCAATTCCCCCACGTAACCGGGGAATTATTAGCAGAGTCCTTGATAAAAACAGATTCAGTGGTAGTTGTTTTTTCCAGAGTAGAATGTAGCTCTTGGTTGGAACGATGGATTTAATGTACTATCCTCCATTATCATCTTTCTCCAAAAGCTTCTTTGCCATGTTTATTCACTGTACTCCTTATTCCTAAACATAAGTGGGTTTATGTTTTGTGTGTTATGACCACTCATAGCTGCCATAAAAATATTTCCAAATGATGGCTGTTGTAGCCAGCTCTGGTTGGTTTAGCCCTGCCTTCTGAAGAGAGTCAGTTTTGTTAACAGTGGTTCTCCTGCAGTTCCATATAAATTTCTTGATGCTTCTTTTACTGAAGTGAATTTCCCTTTTACTCAAAGACTGCTGTTCTAGCTCCTTTCTCAAAGAACCAGAGACCATTAACAGTGTTGATCCTATAATCCCATTTTTGTTTCTTGGTGTAGGATATTTGTTATAGATAAACAAGGCATGGCCCTTTGTTCATGAGATCTAGGCTACATAGGAAGGCAGCAGCTTAGACAGTGGTTGGAGCAAGGACCTAGGACACCAGTGTGTTATTCCCAGTTGTGCCACTGTTTTAATTTTACCCCTCCTGTAAAATAGTGATCACTTATGTAGCTCACAGGGGTGTGGAATAAATAGCTTGTGGGGCATTTTGAGGTCCTCAGCAGACTGGCATTGTGTCAGTGTAAACACAGCAGATGGTAGTTAAGAGGCCTTCTAACCCACCACTCCTAAATTGTACCACCAGGTTTGAGTTCTGGGAGGATTTTGAAGATGATCATGGGAAAGGGAGAGAGAATGGCTACCAGAGCCTTCACAAAGTCCTGGAGCCTTTCCTTCTGCGCAGGGTGAAGAAGGATGTGGAAAAATCCCTGCCGGCCAAAGTGGAGCAGATTCTCCGGGTGGAAATGTCTGCCCTACAGAAGCAGTATTATAAGTAAGGCATTTACTGAGTTACTGAAGGTGCCCAGTGGAAACGAGTTTGGTGGGTTACTTCATTAGTGTGTCTAGTGGCCGTAGTTCTGTAGCCCAAGCCATTGTGGCAGTCTCCTTCAGTGGGGGCGGGGCTTTCTGGTGAGAAGCAGAGTAAGATAGTATCACATCTTGCCTATGTGTTGCCTGTCCCGAAGGCGGCGGTTCTCAACTTACTTATCATTGTAGGCCGTATGTGCGATCCACAGTGTGTTACCTGGGCCGCAGGGGCTGGGTGGCAGGGCAGCGGCAGCCAGGACCCTGACCCCCTGCCGTGGGGCCACCCCGGACCCCAGGGACTGGCTGGAAGCCCCCGACCCCTGTCATGCAGGGCAGGCCAGCAGTCCCTACCAGACCAAGCCCGGACCCCACCTCGCAGGCCTGCCTTTAGCACACAACTGAGCTGGGCCGCAGCTGTGTGCTAATGGGGCCCGTGGGCTGCGGGTTGAGAACCACTGCCCTAAGGAGATGCTACAAATCACCCCACTGGGTGGTTTGTTTTTAAAGTGGAGTGATGATGTAATTTATCTTGTCAGCATCCAGGGTGGGGACCATGCCTGTCTTATTTCTGTAAAGGCCTGTGCACGACCTTGTAATATTAAATGGCGCCTTATAATATTCCTCCCAGAAGGAGGAGGATTGGGATTTCAAGTGAGGAGTAAGAAGAGTTTCATGCGATAGAAAAGGAGATGGGGAGAGAGATAGGGGAACTGCTGCCCTGGCACAGTTGTCTCTAAAAGTTTCTCTGGAGAGTCCAGTCTGCACTGTCCCCCAGTGAAATGACAGGGCCTGACCTGAGGATTTTGTTTTGTCGACTGCTGCCTGCAGGTGGATTTTGACAAGAAATTACAAGGCTCTCTCGAAGGGGACAAGAGGAAGCACGTCGGGCTTCCTTAACATTGTGATGGAGCTGAAAAAGTGCTGTAACCATTGCTATCTCATTAAACCTCCGGAAGAAAACGAAAGGGAGACTGGCATGGAAATGCTGATGGTGGGTAGTTGTTTGGCGGGTAATTGCTTTCCCCTTTATTTCCCCCCATTTCTGCCTCCGTGCCAAAACAATATCTTGCAAGCAGAGTTCCTGTTGCCTCTGTCCCCTGGACATGCTCCCTACCTCCTCCCCATAGCCAAGCCGTGGCTTCTCCAGCCTTCCTCCCCGGTTAGGGGTGGTCTTGTGTCTAATTAGATTGGATGTCTAGAATAGGATGAATATACAGCCTAAGACAGGGGTCTCAAACACATGGCCTGCGGGCTGCATGCGGCCCGCGGGGCTATTTCCTGTGGCCCACCAAGCTCCCCGCACCCGCCCCCAGGCCAGGGATGGGTAAACTACAGCCTGCGGGCCAAATCTGGCCCGCGGGATTACCCTCCGTGGCGCCACGAGCCCCACACCGCTCCCTGAAGCAGCCGTCAGCAAGTCCCTGCGGCCAGGGGTGGAGAAGAGGGCTCTGTGCGTTGCTTTTGCCTCCAGGCACCACGCCCCGCAGATCCCGTTGGCCGGGAATGGGGAACCACGGCCAATGGGAGCTTTTGGGGAGGTACCTGGAGGAGCAGCAAGAGCAGCGCACAGAGCTCTCTGCCCAGCCCCGGGGCTGTAGGGAGGTGGTTCTGGCTGCTTCCCAGAGTGGAGTGGGGCCGGGGCCAGGGCAGGCAGGGAGCCTGCCCTGGCCCCCATGCGTGCCCTGCATCCCGGAGCTGCTCTAGGTAAGCAGTGCCGGGCAGGAGCCCGCACCCTGAACACCTCCTGCACCCCACACCTCAACCCCCTGGCCTGAGCCCCCTGCTGCACCCCAACCCCCTGCCCTGAGCCCCCTGCCGCACCCTACACCCCTCTTGCACCCCTGCCCTGAGCCCCCTGCACACCTCCTGCACTCCCTGCCCTGAGCCCCCTGCCGCACCCTGCACCCCAACCCCCTGCCGCACCCTGCACCCCAACCCCCTGCCACACCCCTCATCCCTCCTGGACCCCACACCCCAACTCACTGCCGCACCCTGCACACCACCTGCACCTCAGCTCCCTGCCCTTAGCCCCCGCCACACCCCGCACCCTTCCTGCTCCCCCTGGGGGCAGGGAGGGGGCGGAGTTGGGGTGGGGACTTTGGGGAAGGGGTTGGAATGGGGGCGGGACAGGGGTGGGGCCTCATAGAAGGGGTGGAGTGGGGGGAAGGCCAGGGGCAGCGAGGGGTGGGGTGTCAGTGATGCGGCCCTTAGTCCAATGCACTAGTCCTCATTTGGCCCTCATTGTCATTTGAGTTTGAGACCCCTGGGCTAAGATCATGCTTTGATGCTTTAGTCTCCGTCAAGCGGCTTCCGCTCTGTAAAGCTCTGTGATGGGGCTGGATTAATGCTGGGACAAACCTGACTTGAAGAACAAGGGCAGCCCGCTGTGCTGCACGTCGGTCTGTACAGTGCATACAGGGGCATGGTTGGAAGCATCTGTTGGAATGACGGTTACTTCTTCAGTCTCTAATCAGGAGCAGTGGAAAGCTAATTCTCTTGGACAAACTGCTGACCAGGCTGCGTGAGAGAGGTAACAGAGTCCTGATCTTCTCCCAGATGGTGAGGATGCTGGACATCTTGGCAGAATACTTGGCTATCAAGCACTACCCTTTCCAGGTGAGGCGGGTTAGTGGTAAGCACACACTCAGGGTTAACTTGAAAGTTCAAATTGGGGGGCACTCAGGGAACGTAAGTGATTTAAGTGCTCAGCCTCCCTGGGGCCAGTAGCTTCAACTACATAAGGCTCTAAAGCAAAGTGCACTAGTGCGAACTGGGAAGCTTCACTATATTCCAGCTCTTCTTAAGTGCTGATCAAGCCAAGAGAATGAGAGAGAGGTGCACTTGTGATGGGAGCATCTATGGAAGGGGAGAATTCGGTTCGTGGGTATTGATCATTAAAGTGCTGTGTGGTTTGGGTTCTGGCTACCAGAGAGATGGCTTTTGCTCCAGGCACTGTCTTTTGAGCAGATGCGCTTTTGCTAAATGTCCCAGGTGCGTAAATCTCTTGAGTCTGATAGCAGGGTGATTTCAGCAGAGAGCTTTCGCTTTGGAGCTGGCGTCCTTTGTTGGTGTGACAAAGCCCTTCAGGCTAGGCTGTAAAGACTGTGTGTTCTGCCCTGAGGTGAGCTGTGAATTGACCACTGGATCAACATAGCTTTGATATCCGTTCCGTTCCTTTTTGGCTGAGGCTGGCTCGCCAGCCCACCCGCGCCTTGTTTTTATAGAATTGTACGTGTGCCTGGCGGTTGCTACAAGGGGCGCGCTTTAAACATGCAAAAGCACAATAAATAAAGCCCTGGCTTTTGCAAAGCATCCCTTCTTCCTCCAGACATCTCCAATCAGCCTTGATCCTTCGATAAGCTCTAGAGAGGACTGTTAAGTGCAGCGATCCTGGCTGGGAGCCTGTAATGAGAGCTGAAGTGTCACCCACCGTGTGACTGCTGCCTAAGCATGCTCCCCGCCTCCCTCCCCCTTGGTGCAGCAGGTTAAAGCAGTGCAGTTATTTTTAATCAGCAGCTATTTTTAATGATTAAATGCTCCAACCTGAAGGTATGTAGGACAGGAGACTGGAGCTCCCAGAGCTTTGGGGCAGCAATTCCTCAGGGTTCCTTTACTTTCTTTCTTTCTATCATTATTGTTGATCTTTCCAGCGCTTGGACGGCTCAATCAAAGGGGAGATCCGAAAGCAAGCTCTGGATCACTTCAACGCAGAAGGCTCTGAGGTACGACAGCTCGGGGGGGTTTCTGGCTGAGGGAAAATAGCGTCAGAAGGGAATGGGATGGGACGCTTGAGCTTGTGCAAGTTCACAGTGCGGCCACAGCGGTCATTCGTCCCCATGGAGCTCTGGCTGTGTTTAGAGACACGGTAGTGGCATGTTTTGTATCCTGTGGCCATCTGTGTCGTGTGTGAAATGCCCCAATGCCTCACAAAGGGTGGGGCCTGAAAATCAGACTCAGAAAGAATCTGCCAAAGATCAAACCCCCTTAGACTTCTCCTCCTTTGACCTGGGAGTGAAGTGGTCACGCGATGACTTGCACAGGCTGGAGCATGAGGTTGTCTCTGCACTTGAAGTGTCAGAGGAAAGGGCGGCTAGAAGTGTAGGCAGGCAGTGGTGTCTGGTGGTTGCAGTGAAGGCTTAGGGACCAAAGGGCTTATGGCCTTGTAATCCCTCCCATCTGGGCATACTCGCCGGCTCACTCTTACCAGGCATGAGTCACTTGATTGCTTTGTGCCTCAGGCAATCCAGCCGTCTGAAAAAATGACTTTACTTGGAAAACCAGAGCTAACTGAGCAGATTGTAAAGAACAAAAGGAGACAAGGCCAGGTGCCTGGTATTAGCAGGGAGCTTAGAAAAAATCGGACTGAAAAAGCAGACTGCAATGCAGACAGGAGAGCAAGGGAGCTGGCACTGTTGGGGAGGAAAGGGATTCTCAGGGAGATGGACTCTAGAGAGGACTGCCTGAGCGAGGAGGGCCTGGCCCTGTCATTTCAGCAGCCTGGCCTTGTCCTGCCGCCCTGTGTGCCCAGCCAGCGAGTCGCAGAGTCCATGGCAGGCTTTGTTTTGTGTGGGGCCGATCACCCCGTAGAAGTGTCAGTGATGTGCACACGTGTTTGCCTGCTGCCGTCATGGGGGTCCAGGCACAGTTTGACCTTCAGAAGCTACAAGCCCAAAGTGCCTTTCCTTCCAAAGCCATTTCTGCATTCTGCTGCCCACAGCGGCACCTGCTGGGCTGCTTCTGCATCCTTACGTCTCGGTCACTAGCTGTAACTCACGTTATATGTGCTGCCGCCTGCCAGCTACGCCTTCCTCTGCCCGGGAGACGCTGATGGCTGTCACCTGCCCCCGCCCACCGCACTCTGATAGCCAGCAGTATCCCCTAAGATTACTAATACGAGAACTGCTTAAATGGATGGAGTGGGGATTCCTTCTTTATGCTGCATCTTTTTCCACCTCTCTCGCTGTGCTGCTCAAATACCAGAGTTCTCTGTCTTCCTCTTTTCTTTTCCATCTTTCTACAGAAGAGGAAGATCCTTCTCACCCGCTGCCCCTGCTCTGAGCACCTCATTATCCCAAACTGTCTTCAGACTCTGTCTCTTTTCTCTGTCCTGTGATGACTCTGAACTTCCTTTCTCTCTAATAAACCCCCACTCCCAGACCCTCTCCATTCTCCCTAAACTTTGCATTCAGTTGCACCTTCCTCTCCCTTGACCTGGCCACACATACAGGTGGGCCCTATAGGATATATTGTAACCTGCATTAGTTCCCTGGCTTTTGCACGTGTGTTTTAAGCAGCTGAGATCATTTTGTGTGAGCAATGCTGTACACAGGTATCTTATCATTGTATGCAGGACTTCTGTTTCTTGCTGTCAACACGAGCTGGCGGACTGGGAATTAACCTGGCTTCTGCAGACACCGTGGTTATCTTTGACTCGGACTGGAACCCCCAGAATGACTTGCAGGCTCAGGCTCGGGCTCACCGAATTGGACAGAAGAAGCAGGTCAGGAGAGCAGCCTCAGATCCATTTTTCTATGATTCAGTCCAGTCATATGCTGTAGCATGTGCGTCTGTGTCAGCCCGTGCAGAGCTGGGCATGTCCGGCTTATGTGACTGCAAATATATTCCTTCTGTTTGAGCTATATATCCTTCAGGTTCCCCAGAAACTCAGGGTAAGCTGGAAAACAGATGCAAAACCAAATCAGCCCAAGTTTGCTGGAAACAGGGCCTGGATTTTCTCAGTAGTCTCATGAATCTGGGTTGGGTATTGAGTTAATCACGAAACAAAGCAAATTTCACATGGTTCTTAGTTTCACAACTAAAATTGCACACAACTCTGGCATCAGGCATTGGTGTCAAGCAGGGGACACCGTCAAGGCTGGAAGGCCTAAAAGCTTATCGATAGAGCCAGTATGAGGCTTAGAGAGAGCAGGCATGTGTTCCATTTGTAGTTTTATTGTGAGTCTGTTGTGTTTTTGTTTATATACATACACACAAACATACACACACACACTGCTCTATCTCAAACTCTGGTTATGAGCTTGATGCAGGAATCACTGGCTGAGGTTCTCTGGGACTTAGATGATCATAAAGGTCATTTCTGGCCTTAAAATCTACGAACAATATTTTTCTGACGTGTCACTGAGCCTCTGATCTCGAAAGCAGGCTGGAGATCTGGGAAGAGTAGCCTTTCTTGTGAGTTTGGTGGGGCTGGAAGTCTCTTGAGAATAGCTATTCCCTTGGGGTTGTGTGTGTGTTGGATTAGGGGTTTAGATATACTATTTAGGATATAGCTTTGCAAAAAGGGACCATGCAGACAGGTTATTGCTACCTTCTGTTAAATAGCACAGGGTGCATTGTAATTTAGGCAGGACTATATTTTGCAGATGCACAAAATAGCTCTGCTTTTTCTTTGCCCTGCAGGTGAACATTTACCGCTTAGTCACAAAGGGGACAGTGGAAGAGGAGATCATCGAAAGGGCTAAGAAAAAGATGGTGTTAGATCATCTGGTGATCCAGCGTATGGACACCACGGGCCGTACTGTACTGGATAACAACTCTGGGAGATCCAAGTAAGTGCCTAAGTGAGGAGGAGAGCATCAGATGGAGTATGTGCCTCGTGGTGACTTGGGTAATTAGCTGATAGTGTAGTTGGCCAGCAAAAAAAAAAACTACGAATGGTAGCTTACCACTAACTTTGGCTCATGCAGTCATTGGTATGGAAACTATATGGGATGCCAAAGTTAGCCAGAAAATTAAAAGAACTGGTATTGAAGTCTCCTCTGTTTTTCATTCCATCTTTCTCTCCTTTTCTTTTCTTTCCCTCTCTGTTTGCTTTTGTGCCTCTGTTTATTGCCCCTCTCTTCTAGCTTGGTTGTCGGCCTGTTTTTTCTCCTTTTAGAGGCTGTGACTTTTTTCTTACAAGGCCCCCAAGGTCACTGGTACCTGAAGAAGTTGACAGTAGGTTATAAATGTCCCACACAATTGGTCTCTTTTCCATGCTGGCTCTACAGCTGTAACCAGCTAGGATCAGTTGGAGTCTTTTCCTGGCTTTTCACTTAAGCATCTGTTTAATATTGTGATCTGCAGTCTCTTCCGCTCTGAAGCTGGTGCTGTAGGGAGAAAATGGCCACGGGGACCATTTGGCTCTAGTTAACTTCTGCAGTTCCTGGTGCCTCAGGGGAAAAAGCACATAGCTGGGAGCGTGTAGAAGGAAGGGTCATTTCACTTGCTGGTTTCAGGAAGAATAGAGGGAGTCTGCTGGGTTTTGCAGACTGGTGGGTCTCCCGCCTTTACTGCTGCAGTGCAGTAGCACGTGCTTTGTGATACCAGTGCAATACAGGTATGGGAATCCAGAACTGACTCAGATGCGTATGCAAGGCTGGAAAGCACTTATGAGTGGGATCTTCAAGAATGGTTCTGGGGTTTGTGTGTCAGTATGAAAACTTGGTAGTGAATTTTACTCACCAAGTGTATCTTTCCCTGTGCCTCTCTCCCTGCACCCCCCCCTCCTTTCCAGAGGCTTTCCTTGTGTGTAATTAAAGCTCTCGGGAGCTCCTCCATTCTTCCCCACTTCATCCCCCTTAATGTACTCCTGAGGCCACATGTCAAGATAGCCATCCTTCTAGGACTGGGAATCCCTTGCTTGGAGCCCGTCAGCACTGCTGCTTAATTGGCCATGTGGCTCAGTATTGAGTCACTTGCTGTGCTGCCCTCCTTCCCCTGGGAATGGAGCATGCTGCCTTGACATTACTGCTAACCCCTGTCAGAACAGGGGGATAGATCAGGAACGGAGCACAAGGCGTTTTAGTGCAGGCTTGAGGACTTACATCGCAATCTTGGCCTAATGAGGGAGGCTTAGGTGTGTCTTTGTGCCGTAGCAAAGCAACTGTCTTGGTGGCTCCTGAGAGTCAACTGTGTTTGTTACTTTTTTGCAGCTCAAATCCTTTCAACAAAGAGGAGTTGACAGCTATTCTGAAGTTTGGAGCTGAGGATCTCTTCAAGGAGATTGAAGGGGAAGAATCGGAGCCACAGGTAGTTAAAATGAAAGTAACCTAGCTGTTCTCTGATGGTCTTCATGAACTTCACCTCATTGGCAGTACTGCATGAGGAAACTTGCATTTGTCCTGACTCTGTTGTATTTGCTCTTTGGATCAGAGAGAGCAGTTCAATAATAGGGTTTGTCAAACTGACCCCTGTCATGGGGGCACCAAGTTCAAGTTTCCAAAAAAGCTGAAGGGAGAGAACAATGGACTTGGGAGGCAGGGATGGGACAGACTGACTGTGGCGCTTCTGATGAGGTTCCTGAAATAAATGGTTGGCGTTTCAGTGGTAGAACCTTGTCCCCCGTCAGCCCTCTGCACATACCTCTGTAGTTCTGTGAATAACGAGTTAGTGTATTGTAACAGGGCCTAGCGAGTCCACTTCATCCCAGCTCCTCTTAGCCCCGTTCAGCTTTCCTTTCCTTTGTAGTTTCCACAGGAGTCAGTATGTGTCACCTCTTCCCCCATCCAGTGCAGGATTGTTTCTGACAATATGTTACCAAACGCTTTGAACAGCCCTGCAGGGAACAATTCCACAAATGAAAAGATAGCACTCGGGAATTTTTTTCCTGATGTTCAGGCTGTAGTTTTCTCACCCTCACCCGCCATTTCTCTTCATACCCTCTTGTACCATCTAAATAGTCTGTCCTCCTCCTCAGTGATGACACTCCATCAGTATTTTCAGCCCGTTAACTTGTCTCCCCCACCTCCCCTTGTTCACTTATCCAGGCAATGTGTGTTTAGCAATCACACCTCACAAGTCAATCCTTGAAACCCCAACTTCCGTTCTGTTGCTGTGCTTCTTCTGATTTTATCATCATTCTGTGATCATTTCTTTCTGACTGGCAGGAAATGGATATTGATGAGATTTTACGCCTGGCTGAAACACGAGAGAATGAAGTGTCCTCGAGCGCCACGGATGAACTTCTGTCTCAATTCAAGGTACAAAGCAGATAGATTTCCTAGAAACGAGTGAGTAAGAAGGACTGAATCCTAGCAGAGTAGGGTAGTGAGTGGCTATGAACGGTCTTTGCCAAGGTCAACCAGGTTTGTAAGGTCGGTGACAGGAGAAGGGACAGAACTGGCCAACAGTGCCCCTTCAGGCTGGCTTCATGGGGTCAGGCTTTAGCCAAACAAGCCAAACCCTTTGCAAGGTGCACGGAAGCAGGTGGTCCTCAACCAGCAGGAGGGGGGCTGATAGGTTTGGTGGGTGGGTAGCACTAAAGAAATGTGTGTGTATAGGTTTTAAAATGATCTTGGTGGTGGGGAAGAAAATCTTAAACTTCCTAACTTTGGGAACTGAAATGCTAATCTAGCAAAGGCTCCAGCCAAAGCTTATACATGCATGTACTACTCGATGGCTCATAGCTGGAAGAGATGACAAACAACAGGAACAGAATGATTGATGGACAGATTTCTTGGGGAAATGCCTCAAGAGAAAGAAGTTGAGACTGGACCAACATATCTCTGGTGACGTTACCACGGGGAGCTTCTAATCCCATGGGTGTGCTTTTGCTTATAAGGTAGCCAATTTTGCAACCATGGAGGAGGAAGAGACTGAGCTGGACGAGAGGTCCCAGAGGGACTGGGATGATATTATTCCTGAAGAGCAAAGGAAGAAAGTGGAGGAGGAGGAACGACAGAAGGAGTTGGAAGAAATCTATATGTTGCCCAGAATCCGCAGCTCCACTAAAAAGGTACAGCACTGCCTCGGGAAGCTGGGAAACAGAAGGTCACAGGGGGGCTAGTGGTGGGAAAGAGGGTCTTTGCCCAGTAACGGGTTTGTGGGATTTTGATTTTTCCCCCCCTATTGCTAGTTTGGAACAAAGTACAGAATGGGCCACAGGTCTGCCGTGTGGAGTACGGATTAGGCCCTGAGTCTGTAGTGCAGAGTATGTGTCCAGGATGAATTTGGTAGTGGTGTTTCTAATTCATCTTGTGCTTTATTTAAAAACAATAAATACTGAAACCCGGTTGCAGTAACAGATTGCAGCACAGGGGAAAATAGCCAACTGAATGGTGGGGACTAGACAGGAATTCATTTTTGATTGCATCGTAGGTCGTTCTCTAAATGGTTTTTTTCCCGTCTCCTCACTAAGCTTCACACTTCACCATGCTGTTAATGCTTAAACTCAGCCTGTCCCTTCACAACCAGAAGAGACCATACCCTTTCCAGGGTAACAGTCTAGGTCAGGGGTGGCCAAACGGTGGCTTGTGAGCCGCATGCGGCTCTTTTACAGTTAGTGTGGCTTGCAGAGCCCCCCCCGTCATCCCCTTTTCCACATACCAGACTCGGGGAAGGGGAGAGCTCAGGACCTCTGCCTTGCAGCAGGGTGGTGGGATAGGGGCTTCTGACCAGTGGGGATGCTTCCCGCGGGGCAGAAGCCTCGCGCTCCAGCAGTCGAACTTCAGAAGATTGTGGTATGCGGCTCGTAGGGTCAGTAAGCTTGGCCACCCCTGGTCTAGGTGCTAGGATGAATTCAAATCCTCTAGCAATAGGGTTCTGTAAGAAAACTCCACTAGAACATGGAACCTATGCTTCATTCGCACGCTCCAAATGAGGAGCTTAGCATTGTTGTCTGGAAATCTGTCAAAAGGAGATGAGCAAATACATGGGGGTCTTGGGCATCCAGGCACATCAAGGGGGGAAAAAAGGGAGGTTCCTCTTAAGACGGGATGACCCCGACGTTGATCTGTTCGGCCTTATTTCAGAATAAACACCAAGAGGTTCTGCACTTGCATTGCCAGCCCATGCCACTAGGGAGGAGTTGAAGGAGGTTGTAAATTAACCCTTGTTACCGTAGTGCTGTCTTTCTGGTTCATTCAGGCTCAGGCAAATGACAGTGATTCTGATGCTGAATCAAAGAGAAGGATACAAAGGTCATCTGGATCAGAGAGTGAGACGGATGATACCGATGATGATAAAAGGCCGAAGCGCCGGGGGCGCCCACGGAGCGTTAGGAAAGACACGGTGGAAGGATTTACTGATGCCGAAATCAGGAGGTCAGTGCTGAGCCCAGGAGACTGTTGGATGAGCACGTTGGGAAATTTTGCGCAGACGGCTAGGGTAGGGCCCTGCTTCAGCAAAGCATGTCAGCACCTGCATAACTGTAAGCCTGTGGCTGGTCCCAGTAAAGTCAGGTTAGATAGACTGTTTACATGATTAAAGTTAAGCAAGTGAAGAAGTGCTCTGCTGGACTGGGGCTATTGGCTCCCCAAAAACCTCCATTTCTTGGGGATCTTCCGTGCTCATGCTGTTGTACCATGGACATTTAATCAGTTCTAAATGACAATGGCAGGACGCCCGGTGCTTTATTAACTTAGTATTGTAACAGAAGAATTAGGGGAGAAATCGGCTTTACTGGCTCCAGCCATTCTCTGAACTTCTATATTGTCAGCTTTGCCACCTGCTGATGGCCTTTGTAGGCCTGTGAGAAACGAGCTGACAATCTTTAGTCTGATTCTAGTGAGACGTGCCTGTCTTTCACAAAAATTGCTCCTGAAATTGTTAGCCTCCATCAGTAATCTCCGGTGGACTGAGTGCGTTCATCAAATTCAGCATTAAGGTACATTGCTACAGGGGGTGTGCGGGAGGCTGGAACGGCTGGTAGTCATTCCATGGAGAAACCAAGGACTCCTGTCTCTGTGCTGTCCCACTGGCTTTGTTCAGGAGCACCAAATTTACCTGAAAGAAGAAAAGTTTCCTGGCAGTTTAAATTTAAACAAAAAGCAAATGTTGATATATTTGGGCAAAAATAGTAGCCCAAAAGAGTGAGTGCAGTAAGTCAGGGTAGTGAAGTTTCCCCTTCCCCCAGCATTACGTTTCTCGGATCAGCTGACGCATGCAATTCCAAGCCAGTTTTTGTCCTTGCCATCTCCGAGATAGAACTTCCTCTAATCTCTTCAGTCTTCGCAAAGTGCCTGCATCCTAAGGCTGTGTCCAGAGGTTAGGCCAGAGATGTTAAAGGGGATTTCTTGAGCTTTAACCAACTTCCCTTCATCTTTGAGTTGCTGGTTTTTAATCTGAGCCTCCATCAGTAATGCACTAAAATTTTGCTTTTCTTTTTTGCTTAGGTTTATCAAGGCTTATAAGAAGTTTGGGCTTCCACTCGAACGGTATGTACAAACTGTTCTCAGGATCAGAGCCAATCGCATATAGGCTAGTTGTAGTTCTGAATGCTACACTATGAAGAAAGTAAGCAGGAGACACAAATAGCCACATGAAGATCTCTGTGTATTCCTCTACCCCTAGGCACAATTAACTGATAAGCATCAAGTATGGCATAGGCTTCTTTGATGGGGCAAAGCCTGACTAGTCTGTCATATTCAGGGTGAATGGTGTGCAAGTGCTGACGTTGGAGACACAGGAATTGCCGGCTTCTTTGATGGGGCAAAGCCTGACTAGTCTGTCATATTCGGGGTGAATGGTGTGCAAGTGCTGACGTTGGAGACACAGGAATTGCCGGGTGATCCATCTTGTCTCAGATGATAGCCACTGGAGGATGTTTCAGATGAAGGCCCCCTCCTGCCCCGCGCATTCCTAGTGCATTACACAACACTCCAGGAGCAGGGTACACATGGTGTCATCTCCTGCAAAGCAGCCCTGTCCCAGTCTAGTCCCCTGTTATGTGATCACCTGCTTCTTGCTGTATCCTGCAGCTCTCAGGTACCAAAGCTTAACATGGGTCTTGCTCCAAGTGGTCTTAAAACCATTATTTACCTGGCAAGAAAAGGATCAGCAACCTGAAGAGTCCCAATAAAAGAGATCATCTCAGAGGCGTAGATGTGTTGGTTCTTCTAAGTAGCGGGGAGCTGAAGTTCGTTCTCTCTCTCTCTCTCTCTCACACACTTCCTTAAAAAAAAATATTTCCATGCCCAGTAGTGCAAATGCTATTGAAAGTGATATGCTTGATCTGGGAAGCTTCAGACACCTGAAAGAAGCAGACAGGCTCGGCCCTGTGTCTCTGAGCAACGCTATCAGCCAGGTGTTGAGTCTGATGCTTTCCCGATTCTTTTTTTCCCTCTCAGGCTGGAGTGCATTGCTCGCGATGCCGAGCTGGTGGACAAGTCCATAGCTGATCTGAAACGTCTAGGGGAACTTATTCACAACAGCTGTGTGTCGGCAATGCAGGAATACGAGGAGCAGCTGAAAGAAAACCCCGGTGAGGGTAAGCGAAAGGGACGGGTGCTGATTTCATTAACCTCTTGGTGTTGATGGGCCAAAGTGCTGATGGGGAACCATCCCCATTCTGGGTGAGATGGGACACCAGATTGACAGCACTGGAGGTTGTAGTCTGTTAGCCAAAGAACAGTACAAACTTCACCCAGGCTGCCTCTGCTACTGACCTGGAGGGAGCTACCTCTAAGAGTGAGAAACCTATTCCAGCCTCCAAGCTGAGTGTCTTTTGCGCTGACTGAAGGGTGTCAGTTCGAACTGTTAGCGTCTGGTGGACATGGGATTTCTAAGGCATGGGCTACGACTACCAACTCATTCCATGTTAGGTTGTGGAGCAGCCAGCAGACTGGGTTGCTTCCTGGGCTGGAATCAAACCAATAACATGTCCCCTACACTATACCTCTGAGCCAGCCAGTGCCCCCACAGCATTGGGTAAATACCCTGCAAGTGCTTCCAAGACTTGAGGAACATCCAGCCCTGTGTGTTGCCTCTGTGTGCTGTAGCTTTCTAGGAAGCAGGGTGGTTTGGTGGCTGGCACAGGAGGCAGGGAATCTGGAGACGTGGGTGTTATTGCCAGCTCTGCCATTAAGTCTCTGCAGGACCTCGCTGAACCGAGCTGGTAAAGTGGCTGAACTCCCGTGTTGTTGATTTATTTGTAATTAAGAAAATGATGACTTGGAAAGGGGCTTGGAGTGTAACGAATTACTCACGACCGCTCTCTGAAAGCAGAGCCTGCTTTTCAGGATCTACCTGAGCATTAGCAGCCAGCCCTAGATGTAAACAGAGGATGATGGGAGGAATGTAAAACTCTTGAATGTATCTGAGCCTTTTCCAGCGTTTTTTTATTCTGTCGAAGTGCTTTCAGCTGAAATGTTTGTTGCTGTTGAGCAGGGAAAGGGCCTGGGAAAAGGCGGGGTCCTACCCTCAAGATCTCTGGTGTCCAAGTCAACGTGAAATCCATCATCCAGCATGAAGAAGAGTTTGAAATGCTGCACAAATCCATTCCCACGGACCCGGAGGAGAAGAGAAAGTGAGTTGGCGTGACTGGGATGAAAGTGCAAGGAGCTTGGGGTTTTGGGCTGGCAAAAGGAAAGCCTGGGTTTGTAGATTTGCTTTGACACCGCAGTGTTGGAAAGGAGCCCCTCATCACTTCTCTCGTGTTTGAAATGCCTTCAGGTACTGCCTGACCTGCCGCGTCAAAGCTGCTCATTTTGATGTAGACTGGGGAGTGGAGGATGATTCTCGTTTATTGCTGGGAATTTATGAACATGGCTATGGAAACTGGGAGCTAATTAAAACGGACCCAGAACTGAAGTTAACTGATAAGGTAGGTCTTCATGTGTTGCTCGCTTTAGTTCCGGGGCTCAGGGAGAACGTTTGCTTCACCTCAAAAACGGATGTTTATATCGGTAAACACTTAAAACTATAATAATAATAAGGAAAACAATGACCATGATCTCTCTGGAATGCTGCATTCCCAGTGTATTGATGCTGGTTATGTTACGTTTCCCCCGTGGTTAATGCTGAGCTCAGATAGTGTCACTGCTGACAGACCCAGCAATATTTTTGTTAGCAAAAATCAGGTCGTGTCCTGGTATGAATGCGTGCCCTCAGGTGTGATGCTCAGAAAAGCATTTTAAAACTGAAATGAGCATCCCAGACTAAGGGTATGTCTACACTATGAAATTAGGTCGAATTTATAGAAGTCGGTTTTTTAGAAATCGGTTTTATATATTCGAGTGTGTGTGTCCCCACAAGAAAATGCTCTAAGTGCATTAACTCGGCGGAGGGCTTCCACAGCACCGAGGCAAGCATCGACTTCCGGAGTGTTGCACTGTGGGTAGCTATCCCTACAGTTCCCGCAGTCTCCGCTGCCCATTGGAATTCTGGGTTGAGATCCCAGTGCCTGATGGGGCTAAAACATTGTCGCGGGTGGTTCTGGGTACATATCGTCAGGCCCCCGTTCCCTCTCTCCCGCCGTGAAAGCAGCAGCAGACAATCATTTCACGCCTTTTTTCTTGAGTTACCTGTGCAGACGCCATACCACGGCAAGCATGGAGCCCACTCAGGTAACCGTCACTGTATGTCTCCTGGGTGCTGGCAGACGTGGTACTGCATTGCTACACAGCAGCAGCAACCCATTGCCTTGTGGCAGCAGACGGTACAATAGGACTGGTAGCCGTCATCGTTATGTCCGAGGTGCTCCTGGCCACATCGGCCAGGAGCGCCTGGGCAGACATGGGTGCAGAGACTACATTAGAAGTGACTTGACCAGGTCATTCTCTTCAGTCCTGCAGTCAGTCCTATTGAATCATCTTATGGTGAGCAGGCAGGCGATACGGATTGCTAGCAGTCCTATTGTACCATCTTCTGCCAGGCAGGCAAGAGATGAGGATGGCTAGCAGTCCTACTTCACCGTCTTCTGCCGAGCAGCCATGAGATGTGGATGGCTTGCAGTCCTTCTGCACCGTCTGCTGCCAGCCAAAGATGTAAAAGATAGATGGAGTGGATCAAAACAAGAAATAGACCAGATTTGTTTTGTACTCATTTGCTTCCCCCCGTCCCCCGTCTAGGGGACTCATTCCTCTAGGTCACACTGCAGTCACTCACAGAGAAGGTGCAGCGAGGTAAATCTAGCCATGTATCAATCAGAGGCCAGACCAACCTGCTTGTTCCAATAAGAACAATAACTTAGGTGCACCATTTCTTATTGGAACCCTCCGTGAAGTCCTGCCTGAAATACTCATTGATGTAAAGCCACCCCCTTTGTTGATTTTAATTCCCTGTAAGCCAACCCTGTAAGCCATTTCGTCAGTCGCCCCTCCCTCCGTCAGAGCAACGGCAGACAATCGTTCCGTGCCTTTTTTCTGTGCGGATGCCATACCAAGGCAAGCATGGAGGCCGCTCAGCTCACTTTGGCAATTAGGAGCACATTAAACATCACACGCATTATCCAGCAGTATATGCAGCACCAGAACCTGGCAGAGCGATACCGGGCGAGGAGGCGACGTCAGCGCGGTCATGTGAGTGATCAGGACATGGACACAGATTTCTCTGAAAGCATGGGCCCTGCCAATGCATGCATCATGATGCTAATGGGGCAGGTTCATGCTGTGGAACGCCGATTCTGGGCTCGGGAAACAAGCACAGGCTGGTGGGACCGCATAGTGTTGCAGGTCTGGGACGATTCCCAGTGGCTGCGAAAATTTCGCATGCGTAAGGGCACTTTCATGGAACTTTGTGACTTGCTTTCCCCTGCCCTGAAGCGCATGAATACCAAGATGAGAACAGCCCTCACAGTTGAGAAGCGAGTGGCGATAGCCCTGTGGAAGCTTGCAACGCCAGACAGCTACTGCTCAGTTGGGAATCAATTTGGAGTGGGCAAATCTACTGTGGGGACTGCTGTGATGCAAGTAGCCCACGCAATCAGAGATCTGCTGATATCAAGGGTAGTGACCCTGGGAAATGTGCAGGTCCTAGTGGATGGCTTTGCTGCAATGGGATTCCCTAACTGTGGTGGGGCCATAGACGGAACCCATATCCCTATCTTGGAACTGGAGCACCAAGCCGGTGAGTACATAAACCGCAAGGGGTATTTTTAAATAGTTCTGCAAGCTCTGGTGGATCACAAGGGACGTTTCACCAACATCAACGTGGGATGGCCGGGAAAGGTACATGATGCTCGCATCTTCAGGAACTCTGGTCTGTTTCAAAAGCTGCAGAAAGGGACTTTATTTCCAGACCAGAAAATAACTGTTGGGGATGTTGAAATGCCTATAGTTATTCTTGGGGACCCAGTCTACCCCTTAATGCCATGGCTCATGAAGCCGTACACAGGCAGCCTGGACAGTAGTCAGGAGCTGTTCAACTACAGGCTGAGCAAATGCGAAATGGTGGTAGAATGTGCATTTGGATGTTTAAAGGCGTGCTGGCGCAGTTTACTGACTCGCTTAGACCTCAGCAAAACCAATATTCCCACTGTTATTACTGCTTGCTGTGCGCTCCACAATATCTGTGAGAGTAAGGGGGAGACGTTTATGGCGGGGTGGGAGGTTGAGGCAAATCGCCTGGCTGCTGGTTACGCGCAGCCAGACACCAGGGCGGTTAGAAGAGCACAGGAGGGTGCGGTACGCATCAGAGAAGCTTTGAAAACCAGTTTCATGACTGGCCAGGCTACGGTGTGAAAGTTCTGTTTGTTTCTCCTTGATGAAACCCCCTGCCCCTTGGTTCACTCTACTTCCCTGTAAGCTAACCACCCTCCCCTCCTCCCTTCGATCACCACTTGCAGAGGCAATAAAGTCATTGTTGCTTCACATTCATGCATTCTTTATTCATTCATCACAGAAATAGGGGGATGGCTACCAAGGTAGCCTAGGAGGGGTGGTGGAGGAGGAAAGGAAAATGCCACACAGCACTTTAAAAGTTTACAACTTTAAAATTTATTGAATGCCAGCCTTCTGTTTTTTGGGCAATCCTCTGTGGCGGAGTGGCTGGTTGGCCGGAGGCCCCCCCACCGCGTTCTTGGGCGTCTGGGTGTGGAGGCTATGCAACTTGGGGAGGAGGGGGTTGGTTACACAGGGGCTGTAGTGGCAGTCTGTGCTCCAGCTGCCTTTGCTGCAGCTCAGCCATACACTGGAGCATACTGGTTTGATCCTCCAGCAGCCTCAGCATTGAATCCTGCCTCCTCTCATCACGCTGCCACCGCATTTGAGCTTCAGCCCTATCTTCAGCCCGCCACTTACTCTCTTCAGCCCGCCACCTCTCCTCCCGGTCATTTTGTGCTTTCCTGCACTCTGACATTATTTGCCTCCACGCATTCGTCTGTGCTCTGTCAGTGTGGGAGGAGAGCATGAGCTCAGAGAACATTTCATCACGAGTGCGTTTTTTTTTTCTTTCTAATCTTCACTAGCCTCTGGGAAGGAGAAGATCCTGTGATCATTGAAACACATGCAGCTGATGGAGAAAAAAAAAGGGACAGCGGTCTTTAAAAAGACACATTTTATAAAACAGTGGCTGCACTCTTTCAGGGTAAACCTTGCTGTTAACATTACATACATGGCACATGTGCTTTCGTTACAAGGTCGCATTTTGCCTCCCCCACCGCGTGGCTACCCCCTCAACCCTCCCCCCTCCCCATGGCTAACAGCGGGGAACATTTCAGTTCAGCCACAGGCAAACAGCCCAGCAGGAACGGGCTCCTCTGAGTGTCCCCTGAAGAAAAGCACCCTATTTCAACCAGGTGACCATGAATGATATCTCACTCTCCTGAGGATAACACAGAGAGATAAAGAACGGATGTTGTTTGAACGCCAGCAAACGTACACTGCAATGCTTTGTTGTACAATGATTCCCGAGTACATGTTACTGACCTGGAGTGGTAAAGTGTCCTACCATGAAGGATGCAATAAGGCTGCCCTCCCCAGAAACCTTTTGCAAAGGCTTTGGGAGTACATCCAGGAGAGCCGCGAATGCCAGGGCAAATTAATCCTTTCACGTGCTTGCTTTTAAACCATGTATAGTATTTTAAAAGATACACTCACCGGAGGTCCCTTCTGTGCCTGCTGGGTCCAGGAGGCAGCCGTGGGTGGGTTCGGGGGGTACTGGTTCCATGTCCAGGGTGAGAAACAGTTCCTGGCTGTCGGTAAAACCGGTTTCTCCGCTTGCTTGCTGTGAGCTATCTACAACCTCATCATCATCTTCTTCTTCTTCGTCCCCAAAACCTGCTTCCGTGTTGCCTCCATCTCCATTGAAGGAGTCAAACAACACGGCTGGGGTAGTGGTGGCTGAACCCCCTAAAATGGCATGCAGCTCATCATAGAAGCGGCATGTTTGGGGCTCTGACCCGGAGCGGCCGTTCGCTTCTGGTTTTCTGGTAGGCTTGCCTCAGCTCCTTAAGTTTCACGCGGCACTGCTTCGGGTCCCTGTTATGGCCTATGTCCTTCATGCCTTGGGAGATTTTGACAAAGGTTTTGGCATTTCGAAAACTGGAACCGAGTTCTGAAAGCACGGATTCCTCTTCCCATACAGTGATCAGATCCCGTACCTCCCGTTCAGTCCATGCTGGAGCTCTTTTGCGATTCTGGGACTCCATCATGGTCACCTCTGCTGATGAGCTCTGCATGGTCACCTGCAGCTTGCCATGCTGGCCAAAAAGGAAATGAGATTCAAAAGTTCGCGGTTCTTTTCCTGTCTACCTGGCCAGTGCATCTGAGTTGAGAGTGCTGTCCAGAGCGGTCACAATGGAGCACTCTGGGATAGCTCCCGGAGGCCAATACCGTCGAATTGTGTCCACAGTACCCCAAATTCGACCCGGCAAAGCCGATTTAAGCGCTAATACACTTGTCGGGGTGGAGTAAGGAAATCGATTTTAAGAGCCCTTTAAGTCGAAATGAAGGGCTTCATCGTGTGGATGGGTGCAGGCTTACATCGATTTAACGCTGCTAAATTCGACCTAAAGTCCTAGTGTAGACCAGGGCACAGTCGTGGGAATCTCTTCCTTGCAGTGGTGGTACAGAAGAGCCCCTCTAATTCTCCCTCTGCTAACGCACTGGGCTGGTGAGTCTCACCCCGAAAACAGCAGCTTCACCTTACTTCACAACACAAATGCCCCGGCTGAGTCACTGCTGTATGTTAGTCAGACCACTTCGTTGTTTAAAGAAAACAGCGATAACGATCAAGCAGAGCTCCATTTTTATTTGTTTATAAAGGCACAAACCAGTGAAACCAACTTTACAGAAATAGCTTTTTTCTCAAGTTACTAATGATCCATTACTTTTACCAAATATGCTACACAGTACTAGCCTACTGTGAAACGATACCCTAAATAAATTCGGCTTGTCAAAACAAGGGATCAGAGTGTCTGTTGCAACACAGGCTTCTTGATGTGTTTTGCAATGTGTTTGCTTGCTTGCTAGAGAAGTTCTTTTGTAATCCAAGATAGCGGCAGTTGAAGTTCCTACCAGACTGTGCTCACACATGCCCTGTCACTTCAATACCAGCACGAGGGCGCCCTCCCTCTCCTCCCCCCGAATTGGTAGAGTTCTGCCTGCTGGCTTATGAAAGGGGGAGACTTGTGAGGGAGTTCTTTGGCCTAGTTCCTCGTACGGATTTAGGCATCTAACTCCCATTGGGAGTTAGCCACCTAAATATCTTTGAGGATCTGGGCCTTTGTCCCTGGGAGAGCAGGGTAAGGCAGTTCCCCTGAGAAGCTGAGATTTTCTCACTCCCTTGCTGGATGCTAGGGGAGGAGATTGTTACTCACGCTTGTCTGCTCACTTCAAGGCTTGATAGGTGCATGTGGGTGTTTTGTTTTTATCAAAGATCCTACCTGTTGAGACAGATAAGAAGCCTCAGGGAAAGCAGCTCCAGACCCGTGTCGATTATCTGCTGAAATTGCTGAAGAAAGATCTGGAGAAGAAGGAAACTGTGAAAGATGGGGAAGAGGTGAGTGAGGGGATGGCTGAGTGCCCCTAGGGGGGGGACATTGGACACTGCTTAGAAGGAAACTACCTCTTGCATTTCTAGCTCATGAAATATTCTGTTTGAATGGACTTTGGCTGTGTTCTCTGATCCCTTCATCCGATTGAACCTGGAGCTGGTGGGGTTGGCTCTCAGATCCTAGGGCCAGGCTCACTTGGCAGGTCTGTCACTTAGGAAAAGGTATCTTTTTACCTGTAAGCTGAGTGTGCTTGATGTGTGAGACACTGAGCATCATACATAGGATTCCATGATTCTCATTTTACCAACTCACTTGTCAGAAGCAGAAGTGAACTCTAAAGCGATGTGCACAGATTTTATGAAAAACTACGGCTTACATAGCCCCCACTAGCAAGGAGCTGTGGAGATAGATAGAGAATGTACCCAGAATAAAGTTCTTTTTATCCCAGCCTTCTTCCTCCTGGATACTGCAATGTGGGTGTCACATTAAATACCCACTGGCAGCAGGCACCAGCTCTCCTTCATTTGCCCCGTCACCAGACTGCTTGCTGCCAGCAATTCACTCGTACTGATTCTCTGTGTGTTCAGAATAGTCCTTTGAGCCTTCGAACCTTAGATGGATTTCCTCGTGCTAGCCAAAATGGGACCGGCTGATGGAGGTTGTAGTTCTAAATAGTGGCTCGGTGTCCTTTCCCGTGGCCCATTGAATGGTCTAATGCTCCAAATGGACACCTAGTGCCTAGAGTAGCGGAGGGCAAACTACAGCCTGCGGGCCACATCTGGCCCGCGGGATCGTCCTCCCTGGCTCTTGAGCTCCCCGCCAGGGAGGCTAGCCCCCGGCCCCTCCCCCGTTGTCCCCCCTCCCACGCAGCTGTGTGCTCCTGCAGGGCACGGCAGCACAGCGCAGCAGAGTGTCTGGCTCTGGCCGGGCGGCGTGGCTGCCAGACATGCTGCTCTGAGCGGCATGGTAAGGGGGCCGGGGGTCAGTCAGGGAGCAGGGGGAGGTTAGATAGGTGTGGGAGTCCCGGGGGGGCCTGTCAGGGGTGGGGGTGTGGATAGGGGACAGGAAGCGGGGGTGGCGGGGGAGGGTTGGAAAAGCGTGGGAGTCCTGGGGGGGGCCTGTCAGCGGGCAGGGCTGTGGATAGGGGTCGAGGCAGTCAGGGGACAGGGAGCCGGGGGGTTGGATAGGGGGTGGGGTCCCTGGGGGGCGGTTAGGGGTCGGGACACGCAGGGGATGGGGAACAGGGAGGGTTGGATAGGGGGTGTGGTTCTGGGGGCCTGTCAAGGGGTGGGGGTGTGGATAGGGAGTCAGGGGACAGGGAGCAGCAGGGGTTGGATGGGGGTGGGTTCCCGGGGGGGTGATTGGGGCAGGGGGTCCCGGGAGGGGGCGGTCAGGGGACAAGGAGTAGGGGGGTTGGATGGGTCGGGGGTACTCAGCAGGGCAGTTGGGGGGTGGGAAGTGGGAGGGATCGGATGGGGGAGGGGCCAGGCTGTTTGGGGAGGCACAGCCTTCTCTACCCAGCCCTCCATACAGTTTTGTAACCCCAATGTGGACCCTGGGCCAAAAAGTTTGCCCACCCCTGGCCTAGAGGAAGAGAGATGGTGTTTCTGTTTCAGGAAGTTGTTTTCAAGCCCTAACTGGTTTCTCTTCTTCCCCAGACCAAACTGAAGAAGAGGAAACCACGCGTGAAGAAAGAGAACAAAGCTCCCAAAGTCAAAGATGAGCATGGAAATGACCTGTCCTCTCCTCGGCACTCGGACAACCAGTCAGAAGAGGGTGAAGTCAAGGTGTGTTGACCCAGATGGAGGGGGCTTTTACAAAGCTGCTTGAACTGTGTTGGTGCTTCAGAAACGACACTTGAAAAGCACCTGTTGCAACTTCCCCAAACAACCCCTAGGGGAACTGCAGAGCGTTACACTGAAATGGGGGCCTGGCAGATCTGCCCTGGGAACAGGTTCTGTTGCTTGGGAACATAGGAGGTGGTGAGGCCTTCTCCACCCACCTCATTAAGCCAATGCTCGGAGCATTGTGGACGGGCTCCAGAGTGGGCCACTTTCAGCCTTTGTTGGCTTAGAGACTGTCCTCCTCAGAAAACCTGCCATTGGTGAAGCCAGAGTTTACCAAGATCATTTGGGTCCTGGAAAAACCCTCTCTTTGAGTCGCTCTGCACATAATTTAAAGGTTTCTTAATGTTTCTGATCAGTATCTACCTTGAAGAGCTGAGCCAATGGACTCGCTAAATTAAATTAGGGAGTGTGATATGTAGCTACAGTTTGCTAGTCAGCTGCAGAATGATGCTGGTTTGATGGAATAACCTTAGAGGCAGGGTTTGTGGGGGTCGGGCGGATGGCTGCTCTGGACTTGCTTAGGTTAATTAGAGCTAGGAAAAGTTTGAATGAGCAGCAAGAATCAGGTGCTCTTGCAGGATATAGGTTTATAGAGTAAAATGTGTCTGAGTTGAGGGGCTCTGACTTTGTGAACGAAGTTTGAGCCTGTGACTACTTTCCTAGGAGGATGGCTTGGAAAAGAGCCCAGTGAAAAAGAAACAGAAGAAGAAAGAGAACAAAGAGAACAAGGAAAAACAGTCAACCACAAAGAAAGAAAAGGAAGGCGAAAAAGAGAAAAAGAAAACAAAGGATAAGAAGGAGAAGGTACCAGGCATATCTTACATGTAACCTTTAGAAACATGTTGGAGATCACATTCAGGATTTCAGATTTGAATCCTGCACATGCCAATACCTGTCAAGGAGAGCAGTTTGTCTGAGAGGGCAATGAAGTCTCTCCAGGGAATATTCGCAGAGATGGACACACTATGAGATTGAACATTCCTAAAGACCCCTAGGATGCTAGGGCATCCTTTACTCGTGAACATTGGGGAGGGCTCTTTGCCTCTCAGCCTCCAGAATTTTTTGGAGTGAGAGTTTACCCTGAATAGGAGGGAAAAGATACCTGCAGTGAGGAATGGAAAAGGTGACCTATTCTGTGGTTTGGGAACTAACTATAGAGCGTGAAACGGAGTGAGCTATTTTCAGACTGACTTGAAAAGACAGCTATCCCCAAACAGAAGAATATCCCGGAATGGCTGGCATTCAGAAAAGGAGAGAAAAGAGTTTGGAGCTTATTGTTCAAAGGGTGTAAGGCTTTAATTAGTCTTGGTGTTGGCAGGCTGTGTCTGAATTGCTCAAGACTTCAAATCTATCCATAATAACCCGACCTACGCAGGGGTCATGAAATAATACGTTGGCTGTTCCCATGGTGGCAGGGGTTGATTCTGCCAGCACAGGCGTCAGGCTATGCGGGAAATGTAACTCAATTGCCCCTTGGACATTGGGTCACTGCTGCCATGGGCTGGATTCAGACTAGGGACAGGTGAAAGGCTCCATAATAGTGACTTGGGGTACTTGAGGTATAGACCAAATGCTAGTGTATTATGACTCTGCGGTCTTAAGTCAAAGATGAGACCTTATTTCAAATCTAGGGGAAGTCTCCTTCCCAGTGAAATGCGGCATGGCCTTCAGCTGCTAACAGGAATAAGAGAGAAATGATCGTTTCTGAGGCTGAAGCTCAGGATCAGTTGCTTTGAGACTTAGGTTCGGTTGACAGCTCTTGCACCAATTTCCTGGGCAAGTTTGGGCAGCTCAACGTTTTCACTAGCAGTCAGTGATTTGGGGTGACCAACTGAAGAGCTGTTGGGCTTGATTTCCAGAGGCTCTGAGCATGTGCAGTTCCCACTGATTTACAGCGGAATTTCAGGCCCTTCTAAATATCAGGCCGTGGGGGGGGGGGGGGGCTCTGCCCTTCCCAGGGGATACGCACCCACTGTGTGACCCTAATTCTCCAGTGCAGTCCCTCACAGGCGGGTTTAGCCTCTCCCTGTGTACGGAGCCCAAATCACTGGTGCCACTTCTGAAAACGTTGGCCCAGGTGTGTCTGTGCTCCAGTTTCCTCTCACAGGTGTGATTCATGACTCTAAAGCACTTGGAGAGCTTTGGGAGGAAGGTGCTGCAGAGGGGCATGCAATTTTGGTAGTCGTCACCGAGGATTTCACAGTGGGCCATTCAGAATCCCCAGGTTCGGCTCACTGTCAAAGTGCTATCATTTTGTTCTTTTCAAGGCCAAAGGTAGTGAGACCAAGTCTGGAAGCAAAGGGAAGCGATCTCAAGGTCCTGTCCACATTACAGCAGGGAGTGAGCCCATCCCCATTGGAGAAGATGAGGATGATGATCTGGACCAGGAAACGTTCAGCATAGTGAGTATCTTCTTCTGGAGACAAGGGCACAACAGTGGGTGTGCTGGGGTTTCCTGGCACACTAACACCACTGTAAGTTATGAATATCTGCGGCTTCGTTTGCCTAAGTGCCCGGGTTTGAGCAGCACTAACTACCCTAACCTGGACCCCACTGCTAAGCAAGCAGCCCTTGGGGATTCTATAGACTCAGTACACTCCACTCCTGGAAGGAAAGGTGCACTTCACATTGCTTAACAGTGATCCCCTGCAGCTAATTAGAGAGCACTGTGGACAAGTGGCAAAAGGAGTCCCAGCCAGGACTTCTCCTTGGCTGAAAGGATGGTGGCTCTGACGTGGGACCTCAAATGGGAGAAACATCAAGGCCTCCTTAGGGAGCCATCCTCCCAGAAAACAAGCACAGTATTAAAAACAGGTTTGGAATATCTCCTCTCTAGATTCTGTGCCACTTAGTTGCACTGGTAATGCATGCTCTCATTTCATCTCTCTGTTGGGAACACGACAGAAGGGGGCATAGCAGAGGAAGTACAGCACCCTGATCCACTGTAGCACCCTTTTTTCAAACCAAGGCTTTCTGTTCCTACAGCTGGGTTGACCGCCATAGGCCAAATGTTGTGACCCTGTAGCCGTGAGTGGCAGACTCTTTTCCTCAGCAACCAAGGGATTAACAGGTTATTCCTGGGCTGGAAGAATACTGAGGCCATCCTAGAGTAACTTTGTATGTCCTGTAGATCCACAGTTGCTCGATGAGTTGTAGTAGCAGGTTCCAGTGTAAGTGCTTTCCAAGCTGTGTAACTGAAAACTCAGCAATGTGCCGCCGCTGCAGACTGGTGAGCATGGCTGCAAACACAGGACTTAATATAGTCTCTTATGCTGGACTCTCACTTGCCTGGCTTGTGTATTTAAAAGGGGTGCAATCAACTTGAAATCCAGTCAGTTTTTTAAAACAAATTAGTTTCAGATACTGTTTTTACTCTTTAGGCCCCTTGCTCATTGTCTGGTTTTTTTCCAGTCCCTTTTTATTTAAAAAATAAAAACAAAACGGTTCTTGGTTGTTCTCTGAAAGACTCTCACAAACAATGGGAAAGTGACTAACTTACTGACTAAAAGTACTCCTGAGGGAATTCTGCACCAAAAAAATAAAAATTCTGCCACAGTATTTTAAAATTCTGGAAATTTTATTTGTCAAATAAATGTGGAGGCTCCAGCATGGCATTGGGGAGCACAGGCCACTCGCTGCCCAGATGTGGGAGATCACTGTGCAGCTCCCTCACAGCACTTGGACTCAGCGGTGAGGCTGCACCCAACCCTGACATAGCACAAGGACCAGGCCTGCCCTAGAAATACCCCAGGGGCCTGCCCCTCCATGCCAGGTGCACCAGGTGTGGGCAGGCAAGCTCAGCAAGACAGGATCCAAGTCTGGAGGGGCTTAATGGGGGGGGGAGCCAGGTGTGGGTTGAGAGGGTTGTGTGTGGGACAGTCTGGGTGCGGGGGGGATCTGGATGCACAGGGGTTTGTTGGGGGGTTCTGGGTGCAGTGGTAATGGGACTCTGGAAGGGGTCCAGGTGAAGATGGTTGGGGCTCAGCGGGGGGGTCTGGGTGTGAGGGGATAGAACTCAGCAGGGGGTCTGGGTGTGGGGGGCTCAGTGGGGGGTCCAGATGCTGGGGGAGTGGGGCTCAGTGGGGTGGGGATCTTGGTGCAGTGGTTGGGGCTTGGTGGGGTGGGGATCTGGGTGGGGATGGCTCGTCGGGGTGGGGCTCATCAGGGGGTTCTGAGTGTGGGGTGGGGGGGTGAGGCTTGGGAGGGTGTGGGTATGAGGGAGTCTGGATGCACAGGGGTTGGGCAGATGGAGGAGCAGCAGTTCCCTGTACAGTGATCCCTCCCCCTGTAGCTGAGGAGCGATGGGTGCAGGAAGTGTGGGTAGGGCGGGGTAGAGTTTGCAGAGCTTCCTGCAGCTGGGAGAGAAATCTGGGGGTGGGTTTGACCCAGCCCTGGATGCCATGCAGGGGAATAGGAAGTCCTGTCCTGCCCAGCCCAGCCGGGGCTAACAGCTGAGCCTGGCGCAGGGTAGGAGCCACCAGCCAGGTCTTTCCCAGTCCCATCCCCTGCCCCACAGTGATTTACCTCTCTGCCAGCTGCCCTGGGCACTCAAAACATACTGCTGGGGAGGGTTGTATGACCGCTCTTGTGGCTTCCCTTTGCTTCCCCGTCAGAAAGTCATTTTTCTGTGGGGAAGCAAAGAAATCTGCAGAGAACATAAATTCTGCGCATGCGCAGTGGCATAGATTTTCTCCAGGAGTGAAAAATGTTTGGGGGAAACTGACTATAGGCAAAGTGCTGTTACATGCACAAAGTAGAGGAAAAATGATGGTTTCCTCTCATTTCTTTCAGTTTTGTTAACAGCAGTAGTTAAAAAACCTTTTTATCTGTCAGTGTGATTTTTGTGAGTGATCTTGAACCTATGTATTTTATCTTTAGTGCATAAATAGTAACATGTCCCTTGATTATGCATGTAGTCCTCAGGATATCAGACTGAGTGCATGCTGAATACTTGCAGAGCACATTGTGTGCTTCCAGAATGAGGAGAGGGGTGGGTGGATGATGTTGAGGACAAGCTCTCATTGCTTTATGCTGCATGTCTTTCGAAGTCTGCTGTTTGCATGGGGGACATCTCCTTATTTTAAAACTAAATGAAGGATGACTAACAGCTGGTATTAGTGAATTTTCCCCGCCAGCGATTGGTTGAGAGAAGGTCAACAGAGAGGGTAGAACCCATGCATGAAATTAAAGAATTTTTGCTCTGTGTTGCTCACCCAAGTGCAAAGAGAGGATGAGGCCAGTGAAAAAGGCACTGAAGCAACTGGACAAGCCAGATAAGGGACTGACAGTGCAAGAACAGCTGGAGCATACTCGCAACTGCCTCCTGAAAATTGGCGATCGCATCTCAGAGTGCCTTAAAGCCTACTCTGACCAGGAGCACATCAAACTGTGGAGAAGGTAACAGACCATTTAGTTTTTCTTTGGCTAGTTTGTGAATATTTAAGTGAATTCAGTGCTCACGGAGGGTGCTGGATTTTACAGCTCAGGACGCAACGTTCCCCTTCCAGTGTTTCACCCAGCCTGTTTCAAAGACCCTCTTGAAAGCTGACTGGGGGACGGTATGTGTGTCAGGAACCACGGCCCATTCTGTCCTGGGCCTCTCGGACACTAGGGCTTCATCTACATTAAAAAGTGTCACCAGTTTAAAATAAATCAATTTAAAAATGGGTTTGGCGAAGCTGATGCACACCCTGTGCAGACACCTGTGCGTTTCAGTTGGAGAGGTGCTGATATCAGTGTAGCTTAAATCACATTCCTTACAGAAAAGAAACAGCATTCGTGATGAAATGGGTATTGGATTTTAGGTCTTTGCCTGGTAACAGTCAGAGATTCAGTTAGAGTCCAGCAGCAGGATGCTTTCTTTTTGAAAATATTTTCGTTCTTATCATCTTAACAGCTTTCCTTGCAAGATAGAAGGGATTCTTTCTCCACTCCCCATGTGGGTGTTTTTATAATTTCCATTGCTTGTTATACGGCCTTGTGCTCTGAGTGGAGGACAGGCCCAAGATTATTGATATAAAGGCTGGAAGAGTGTTTTACAAGGAGAGATGTTTTTGCAGCTAAGGCACTGGACTGGGACTCTGGCGTCCTGGGTTCATTTCTCAGCTTTTCCACAGACTCCCTGTGTAATCCTGGGCAAATCATTTCATCTCTCTGTACCCCCTGCCATCTGCCAGATGAAGGGAATAATTGCTAATCCTTAGCTCGGTGTTCTTTTGCAGATTGTACAAATGAGGCAGACAAGTTAAACTGCTGTTTAGTAACTAATAGAAAAACTTACTGTCCTTTCAGGAACCTCTGGATATTTGTGTCCAAGTTCACAGAATTTGATGCCAGAAAATTGCACAAACTCTACAAAATGGCTCACAAAAAAAGATCCCAGGAAGAGGAGGTAAGATCTGAAATGTGCTCCCTTGGTGAGGAAGAGTCTGTATAGAACAGGGAGTTTTCGCATCTCTTGCCTGGCCTTAGCCACTATTTGTGATGCTGTTGCAGTTACATAACCACACAGTCCTACTGGTACCATGGCTTATGGTGACTGATACACTATAAATCTTTGGGTCAAAATTCAAGGGCTCTTGTCTCCTGAGAATTGTGTTTGTGAAGCTGCACCATGGGCTCGGCAACGGATGCATTTATACTCTTTCAGATTGGTTGCTTTTTTAGATGTCAGTGCTTTCTAGCTCTTGTAGGACAGTGCAGGGTTATTAGGCCCCTGATTGGCTTTCTCTGTAACTCTTTGCTTTGTTTACCTCCACCTTCACTCCTTATTTCTCTGTTTTATAAACTACACAGTGCTAGCCATTTGATACTCTTTTTACATGTGGAAGCTCCTCTCTCCTTTCGTCCAGTCATTATTGTTGCCTCCTGCTGGACTATTCCTGTTGGTGTGGCACATTGGGTTGTCTCCAACTCAAGAGTAGAAATCGGGGCTGATGCAGTCTGTCAGGATTAAGATGTGTTGGCACAGATGTGTGTGTGGTGGAAACTTGCACATCTCCTTCCTTACACTGGGTCTGGCTCAAACGCTAGTGATTCCTTACTCTTTCTTGAGCACAAAAGTAATTCACAGCACAATCCCAGTGAAGATGCAGGTCTCCAGTTGGCCGGGAATCCCCCTGCTCTAAATGAATCCAGAGTGCAACAGACAGGGTTTCACAACCTGCCAGAGGCATCCCGGGGAACTGAATGGGGGAAGCATCGTATCTTTTTCATTCCATTGTATTGGAAGAGTCTCCCTTGTTCTCAGCAGGAGCAGAAGAAGAAGGAGGACATGGCTGGCAGCAAAAGGCTATTCCGCCCAGAGCCTTCTGGCTCCAGCCGGGATTCCCTCATGTCTCAGTCTCACCTGCCTCCCAACCCTCATTCTCAGAAACTCCACCTGCCCCCCTCGCACCCTCAGCAGATGCACGGGCACCAGCGGGACAACTACAGTCACCCTAACAAGAGACACTTCAGTAACGCAGGTGGGTCCTTCATGAGAGAGTCAGGATGAGGCTAGCAGGTCCCCTGTCCATCCCAAGCCAAGGCCTGATTGTTCCTTGCAGTACATCCTCCAGGGCTTTTGTCCAGTCAAGTTTTAAGTTCTGGGGTTCCCGAGGGAGAGGGTGAGAGAGAGAGAACAGACCACATGCAACAGATAGGAGTCATATTACTTAAAGCATGACTGCAAGGTGCTCAGATGCTATAGGGATATAGAATAGAATTAGGGTATTTCCCCCTGATATTCAAGGTGAATTTTACTTTTGTTAATTTCTTCCTTTTACCTTAAGCCCTTTAAAAGACTCCTCTTTAAATCGGTATTTACTGCCATCAATGACTGGTTGTATTATAAAAATGCTGTGTCTAAACCTCAGAAGGGACTTTATAGAACCCACAAAGCTTCCATCAATGACTTGTTGTATTATAAACATGCTGTGTCTAAGCCTCAGGAGGGACTTTATAGAACCCACAAAGCTGCCATCTGGAAGCTTGAATAAGACAAACAAAAAACATTGCCCGGAATTACCACCTGCTACTGACTGCAAGCTTGCCACCTGTGTCATGGTCTGTTCTGACCTGCGACTGGAGAGTAGGGTAGGTGATGGTGAGACCGACTCTCAGGCCTGTGTTTTTCTTACTGCAGATCGAGGAGACTGGCAGAGAGATCGGAAATTTAACTATGGTGGCAACAGCAACCAGGTCTGGGGTGGAGAACGGCATCACCAGTACGAGCAGCACTGGTACAAGGATCACCACTACGGGGATCGTCGGTCTCGTGGCGACCCCCACCGAAGCTCCGGGAACTACCGACCAAATAACCTCTCCCGCAAGAGGCCGTATGAGCAGTACAACAGTGACCGAGACCACAGGGGACACAGAGATTATTACGACAGGTAACTGTTAATGTGGATTATCACAAAGTGGAGTTTGCAACCATTCACCCAGCCACTGTACATACATTTCCTGCTTGCCACAAGGGGGAGCCAGGGAGCTCAGTGGAATGGGGTGGGTGTGCTGTTGGCACTTGCATTCTGGATTCAAATCCAACGCAGACTTAGTCACCTAATTGGGTTCTTGTTTCTTCTCTGCCTCGCTGAAGTTGGCATCATTGCTTGGGTTCTCATTTCTGCCTTGCCATCCGATTAGCTTAGACATGAACTCTAGTCTGCTTTTTTCCACCAGAAGGCTTTAGACTCCAAGCATGACAGTCCGGTGTTGGGTCTCGGCTTGTATGTGTTTCCAGTCAGGAGTTGCCAACCCATGTGTGTTAGAAGCTCACTGGGAGGGTATTTAGGTGACTTTACTTTTCTTCCCTCCCTCCCCTTATTTTCGATCACCCCTGTTCTATCCAATTCTGGCTTTACCCTGTAAATCCCTTTTCCCCGACCCTGCTGCTAGTTCTCTTCTCCCCTACATGCAGACACACCCAGGTAGCATTCTCCCAAGAATGCTTTTAAAGGCTTCAAGTCTCTCTACTAAGATTCCTGGCTTTCTCAGGCAAAGGACACCTAGTCTTGTTTGTTTGCAGAGTGCTATCCACACCTACAGGGCTGAGTAAATAATCACCAGCAGCATTATTCAGGGGTGGAATTTGGAACATTCCTTGGATATTTCAGGATGGGATATGGGGGACTGCATAAGTATGCTCTTGAGATGATATTGTTTTGTGTGTTCGTTTTTTACATCTAGACACCATCACGATTCCAAGCGGCGAAGATCTGAGGAGTTCAGGCCCCAGAACTACCACCAGCAGGAATTCAGAAGAATGTCTGATCACAGGCCACCCATGGGATACCACGGCCAGGGACCTTCGGACCATTACCGGTCCTTCCATACAGACAAATCGGGGGATTACAAACAACCGCTTCCTCCTCCTCACTCCCAAGTCTCGGACCCTCGCTCACCCCCATCTCAAAAATCCCCTCATGAGTCCAAGTCACCCCTGGATCACAGGTCGCCCCTGGACAGGTCATTAGAACAGAAAAACAATCCAGATTATAATTGGAATGTTCGAAAAACATAAAGCGACTGGGAGAGGAGGGAGAGAGCGCATCCGAAATACTTGGTCTGATGCAACAGCGGCTGCTTTTCCAAACCGCTAACCGGAGACTCTGAACATGCTGCTATTGTCTTGCTGGGTGAAGGAGGATTTGGGGGAGTGGGCGGGGGCTCTCCCCAGCTGTTAGTTCTGGTCTGGATTCCTTTTTCATATCCCCCTTCTCCAGTCTGGCATTGGAACTGGATCCATTGCCCGCAGGGGGGAACAGGTGTCATTCTTTGCTTTAGTTTTGTTTTTCGTTGAAGGCTGCATCCGACAGACTCTTGTGAATGTTTCACAGCTGCGGAGCTTTCCCCAGAACCAAGAACGTGGATTGATGCTGCTTAAGACTTTGTAGACAGCTTTGTATGCCCAGCCTGACGTGACGTTACGTGACACATGCTGCTGTGGGGTGGGCATAACCCAGTCAGGCTGGGGTTTATGTGTAACCAGTGTGTGGGTGGGATGCATTTGGAGATGGACAGGAGGGCTCTCTTAGAGTAAATAACTGACCCTGCTCTTATGGTCCTCTGAGAGGAAGGGGGAACTTGGGGCCCCTCCAGAGTGACTCTAAAAGGTAGGAGTGGGAATCCATCACTTCCCTGCCCACGTGGCCATTTCTCATGTCTTGATCCATTTCAAGAGACTAGTTCTGCTTTGTGCACTATCATGCTCTCTCTGCAGCACAGACAGGGACATAGGAAACATTCACCTCGGTAATCTTAAAACAGGTGGAGGTCCTCAATATTCAGAGTCCCTGAGCAGAGCCTTAATTCCCCCTTCAAACCAGTGAGACGGGAAATGGCAGTTACAGTATTTCCCAGTGGAAGGGGCTCAGGAAGCCGTAACACAAACTCTCTTGCCCCATTTCTCTGTCGCTGCTGCTAATAAGGATGTTCCTTATGTAGTCATATTGGCTGGAAGCTGAATGGTTTGTGGTGGAGGAATGGCTCTGGGAGTCAGGGATCCTGGCTTCTATACTCCTCTGCTGCTGACCTGCTCTGATCCTGGGGCAGATCACTTCTCTGCACTTCAGTTTGCCCAACTGGAGAATGGTGATCCCAGTCTTTACTCCTCCTTGTAGTACATTTTGGGTAAGAAGCTGTATGCTGGGCTTGGCGAGGGCACCATGCAGAGCTAAATGTGAATGCAGTTGGCTATTTGGGGTTTTCCATGCAGAGCTCTATCTTTGCACAAAGCAGTGAGCTGGCCACCTACCTGCCAGAGTTCCAGTGATCTGTGCTAACTCTATGAGGAGAGGAAAGTAGCTGCATTGAATGAACTTGTGTATCTTTAAATTGGGAACTTGCATAAGCGCTCCGCACTTGCATTTCTGGTGAGCAATAGACCAAGGAGAACCCTAAACTCTCAGTGTTTAAAATCCTCGTAGCAGCCCTTCCCCCCAAGTCAGTAGATGTCTAATAAGCCCAAGAAGGGTAAGGGGAGTGGAATGGTTTGCAGCCAGATGAATAGGCTTCACTGCAAACATTCATCGAAGTGTTAGGATCGCGGTGCAGCGTGAAGGGGTGATGTCCCGCACGGAAGGATTTGCCAGAACGCTTCCAGTAAGTCAGGAGTAGCCAAAGCACTCGCCACATGTAGAGCAGGAGGAGTTCCTAATTTCAGCTCCATCATCTTTACTATGGCGTCAAGGCGCATGGAGACTGCAGGTCCCTAATGCCAGGCTCTGCCTTGAGATGAGCAACCAGGCCATTCAGATTAAATTGGCACATTTCGGGTCGGGACCTGTAGTCTATGTGAACTGCAGCTGTGTACTGAAGACAAGGCCAGTGGCAAACTGCTCAATTTAATGCAAAGGGTGCAGAGCTTGGGTTCCTGAAAAGGTGGCAGGGTTACCCTCATTTGGGCAAAATCAGAACACGCTTCCCTTTAAAGGCCCGAGATGAGCTGGATTTTTAATTTCCTGCCTGTGTTTTACTGGTAAATTATCTTGAATGTGCAGAGCCCAGAGTAAGGACCAGAATGGCCTTCGGGAAGAATTTCCCTGTGGCGCTTGTAGGGGTGAACAGCCATATACATCCAAAGCAGCTGAGGCGCCTGCCCAAGCAAGGGAGCTGACTTCCTTCCTGCTGCGTCTTCCTGAATGAATGTAGGTCACAATTATTGTTGGAGACCCCGGGGCGGGTGCTTATGACAAAGGCCCCGCCTGCTTGGAGGTGAGGCCGTTAAGGTAGGTCTCGGTTGAGGCAAAGGTGTTAACTCTTCCGTTGGCAGTTTGGAAGGTACACGCAAATCAACACTAATAATGCCCAAGCTTCCTGTCTGCTTGGTGCTGACGGGATGAAGTCCCTGAAATCTGTTACGATCATTGTATGCTTGATCCATTCTGAGCCGATTGGTTTAATGAGGGTATCTCTGTCGCAGGAGATCATTCAAAAGCAACCATGGTTTGCTGCAAATGGGAACAGTGTGATTCTGGGTCACAGTGACATATGCATAACCTGTGTACAAAAGTTTGTATACCCAGCGGGGTGGCTGTATCCAACTCTTCCACCCCATTAATTTAACCGCTTCAGTGCCAAGGGACATGCAGAGCGTGACCTTTATAAGAGGTCTGACCGTGTAGCCCAGTGGGGTTGTATGTCCTGTCAGTGGCACCCAGAGGCATCTCAGAACTAAGCCTAAGGAGGATTTAGGAGGGTACTGAAATGTGGCTGTTCGGTAGCAGGGGAAATGCTGTGCTTCCCATTCTTTGAGCTTTCCACAAAACTAAACAGAAGCAAAGTGGCTTTGCTTGCTACAAGGGAACCAGGACTGGCAACCTCATGCTGCACTGATGCCTCTTCCAGGGCACTGCAAGAATTTCTCTGCAATAGAAGGAAGGGAGTGGGGACTAGCCGCCTGTCTTTCCCCCTTTCGTAGTGGAGGGCAGAGATAGTGTCTCTCCCGGCATGTTTTCAGTAAGCTACGATGGCAGGTGGACACTATCATGTTCACAGTGGGTCCTTTCTTTTCAAATAGAGGTGTTGGCTTATAATGTGAATACTAAATTCACCTCCTTGCCAGGAGGAGCAAAGAGTGATTTACGTTGTTTTTCATTCACATTCATGAAATCCTAACAAAATGTTACGTGCCATAAAGTTGTAGCAAAAGGCAGTACTGGCCAGACCAGTGTTACGGTTGGTGCAAAACAACCATAAGCCCAACGACGGGTTTGCTGCATCCGAATCAAGGGGCTTGGCCTCCAGGGGTTCCAATCAGTATGAAAAGTATTTTGGTTTTTCTTAAAACAGAAGGAAACAAAAAATGCAAATGTGAAAGCTTTGTCCACATCCTTTTGAGTTGCACTTGGAAGTCATGTAGGCCTCATGCTAAAGGAAGGATTATTTTGAGTTCTGTCGTGGTGGGTGGATCTTAACTGGCTTTGGTTTTACAGAAGCTGGAGAAATCAAATCTGAGGGAAATAATCCCTTCCCACAGGCGTGCACCCTGTGTCCCAAATAAGGGACCACAAAATCAACCATTGGAAATAGGCAGTTGAATGACAATGGGGGTGGGAAGGGGACAGCCCCACAGCCATAAATTTCAGTGTGGTGTTCATGTCAATGTGTGGTGCAGCTGCTCCCACTAAGCCAGCCAGTGAATTGCTCTCGTCTCACTGAAGGGAAAAGTTGCAACGTCTTGGTTTGGTTTTGGTTTATTTCAGCTGTTCAGAGTGACATCAAAAACCCCATTGGAAACCGTGTAAAAATTGCATCACTTATGAATTTGCACCAGAACACAAGTCCCACAGACCAAAAATCTGCTCTCCACAGGTGGTGTTGGGGCAGTGCCCAGCTTAAGTGGGTACTTTACAGCTCTTTGAGATCTTTACATGAACTTTAAGTGATCCAAAAAAAAAAGTACTAGTCTACTTTCATCCATTTCCCCCGCACCTTCCCCTGAGCAAAGGGGGAGAAGGACTCTTACTGTAAAATTGTGGACTTTTAAACCTGTTGACTAAAACAGTAATTAATATTAATTTATATTTGTGAAAAAAATGCCACTGTCCTAGTGATTTCTGATGTAAATATGTTGTTTATATAGTATGTATTAAATTTTCCTACACTGTAAAACTGCTGTACTTTTGATTCTTGTATATTAAAAAGTGTTACTGAGATTTTCAGAACCTCGCCGGCTTGTTGTATCTGGTGTGTGCAGTACAGTTGCTTGCTAAAATACGGCATGTCTCTAAACTCCTGTGGGCTTTAATTTCGGTGGGGTTTGAGCACCGTCCATGTCTAAGAAAAATATGCATTTTTTTAAATGTTTTAAAACCCTATTGTAGCCTCTCTGGATTGTTACAGTGCCCTTATCACCACGGTATCGGAGGGCTAGATCCTCAGAGGTATTTAGGTGCCTAACTCCCATTGATTTCAAGGGGAATTAGGAGTCTAAATGCCTTTGGGGCTCTGGGGCGGTGTAGTGCATGCCGGCCTGCACAGAGTGAATTTCTCCCTGCCTGTTCAAACTAGAGAGACTGAAAAGAATTTCCAGCTGGGCCGGGGAGGCTCCGTGGTTCCTCACTGCTGATTTACACTAAAACTCCCTGGAGCTGGCAAGGATGGCGCTGACTTTTATTTACTTTGAGCATATTCTGTGACCGGGATTTTTCCTTTTATTGGCGGATAAGGTAGCAAAAGCTCCATTTGCTCAGTGACGTGTTGGGCTCCGGGGTGCCGCAGTGTCGGCCATGAGCTCCCACCAAAGCAGTTGCTGTCTCTCCTCTTGGAGCCCCCTCGCCCACTAATCAAGACATCAACAATTGGTAGGAAAGGGCTCAAGAGCTCCCCCTGCTGTGCCTGCAGCTGTATATCCACCTGTTCATGATCGTGGCTGGTGCTGTGATACACAAGCGTCAAACCAAAGCTTCCATTGTAACAAAAAGTAACTGGAGTTCCAGTGATGGGGGAGGGAGGGGACAAAAAATGGGCAGGGGTGTGTGTGTGAGAGAGAGATTTCTTGTATTGCAGTGGGAGAGGTAGTAAATTTAAAAGAAAATTTAATGTCACGGAAGATTCTCAGCGGTATGTTAACTATCGCACGTCTATTTTAAATGAGGGCATAAAGAAGGGTGATTTTCTTCTCGAGGCTTCAACTTTCCGTCTTGGGTTAAATGAGCAGATTTTCACAGGCTTACAGCAAGAGGAATTATTTATTATTTGCTTTGTGGTAAACCCTGGGAGCCCTAATCATGGACCAGGACCCCATTATGCTAAGAGCTGTAAGAACACAGAACAAAGAGGCGGGCCCTGCCCCAAGGACTTTAAGCAAAGATGTTGCTTACACCCAAAGCAACATCTAAGGTGACCCAAAAATACATTGCAGTGTTGCTATCTTATTGCGTGTCTCACTGTATTTGGTTGGGGTTTTTTTGTTCAAGCCCCAGCTCCTGGATTCATGTAATTGTGGGAATCTTGACTCGGATTTAAAAAAAAAAAAAAGTTTCTTGCCCTCATGGTTGTGGAGAAGAACTTAAAATTTGACCCAAATTCAACTGGATGGCTCAAAAACCAAAAGACAAACCCACAACGTATCATTTTTTAAAATCAAGACTTTCAAGCCAACCTCTGATTTGAGGCCTATCTTGTGATTATTTTCTTATTACTTTTCATAAAGAAACAATAAAAAGAGAATGAGTTGCAGCTTGTATATATCACTAAATACTGCACAGTTCACAGGCTAGTCAATCAAATTGTGCAATTACCAACTTTACCACTTGTCAAAGCTGTAAGACCAGACAATACAAAATCAGACACTATTACACAGACAGAACATGTTAGGGTGGGGGTAATAATAAAAAAAAGACATACACAAATAGGCAGAAAAGGGAAGGAGGGGACTGGAGGGGGGATGGAAAAAGTGGTCAAGAGCAATGGAAGTCTGACATTATTTGAGCTATCAGCATCCATTATCTAAATGTTATCAAGGAATGGGATCCAAATTTCTTCAAATACGTATATTTGCTCGCTGTGGGTAAGCTGCTATTTCTTTGCTGCTAACTGAGACCGGTGTGAATGCTGCTGCCTTGTTCTGGGTATAATCCTAGTCCCTTTTTGTAAAAACATGCACTTTGTGACCCTCAGGAATCAAAGTCGGTGGTGTAGTTTAAACCCAGCCTAGTAGGTACATAACTTAGGATATAATTTTCAGATGAGGCTTGATTATTGAAGCCAAGCCCTATTTGCACTCTTGTATCCACCTGCCTAATACATGGACAGTCCCATAACCTATGGATCAGGGTTCCTTTTTTCTTTATTACAATCCCAACAAATACCAGCGCACAAAGACCCCATCTTGCACAATCTCAGTGGCATCCAATACATTTTGAATAGAACCTTCTGCTGTATCAGGGATAACGTGAGAGCCACAGAAGCATCTTTAACATTCCATAACATTGAATCGGTCTTTGGGGCTCCTGTAAGAGCTGGGATAACTCCCCTCCCCGCGTTTTCACAAAGAACTCCAGACCAGCGGAGTTCCTCTTCATTAGTAAAGCATACAGAGTGGACATTTTATCCTCACTAGTTTGTTAAAGTTTCCGGGTACTCTTCTACATAGGAATTTACCACGTTTGTTACGGATAAGGCCTGACTCATTTTTTACGGTTCAGGGTTGGCCACACTGGTAATGCATGGCTTTCCAGGCTTTCTTTACCCAGAATGTAGCTTGGGTGGGGGCAGGGTGTGAAGAAACCTGGGATGTGGGCCTACTGAAGACCCTACATGGGGGTTTACCAAACATGTTCACAGTGTGGGTCACATCTTGGATGGTCTCTAGGGAAGACTTTTCTCCCATTGTGACCACACTGACCATCAAAACACTTCCCTCCCCTTCTTCCCCCAGCATCCCTGTGGCAAATAAAGCCATTGCCCAGAGAGAAAGGTAACACTAGGAAAGCATGCGTTCCAGCTGCTTTCTATGCAGTGTGTTGCCCCTTTCCCTAAAGGGTAGTCCTTCAAGGTTGGTCTTCATTTTATCATCGCTCCCTTCCGGTGTCTTGTTCCTCTTTCTTCCTCCCCTTGCTCTTGTCTGCCATCTGATTCCCCCTTGCAATGCTCCTCTGTTAGCTGGTCCTCCCTCCCTGCACACATTTTCCTCCAACCTGTTGCTCCTGTCCTTCCTGGGACAGGCGGACCAGACACTTGGTGGTCTTCCCCCTCTGCTTCCCTGGACATACCACTCAGCTGCCTCATTTCTCTTCTGTCAGTGGCTGGCTGCTGCGCTCCTGCTGATGGCGCTTCTCCCGGACAGCTATTCCTGTTTCCTCTCTACCGTATATAGTAGAAGCTCCTTGCTTTTCCAGACGTCCATGCTGTCTACAGTGAACAGCCTGGGCACCTGGCCACAACAGCCAGCGTCAAGCAAGACCAGCGAGAGATCTGAGGAGCAGCTTGAGAACCAATGCCCTCGCGAACTGGGTTACATCTGTTTGTGCAAGCTTTGAAACTATGGAGAGCTAAGTACAATTCAGTCATTTGTGCAGAAGCAAAAGCGGTGACAGGCTGGGGAAAGAGATCAAAGAAGGGGGCAGCTGGCCAGCATCTAAGCAGCAGAGGCTGAACAATATTAAGCTTTGCAGCTGTTTATAGGGACATGTGACAACCTGGTGGTCATCATACAGCAGGTGGGAGAAAAAGCAGACCCTGATCTTATTGTCTGGGAGTGGCAATGAGGGTCCCATTTTGCTGGAGAGAACTTGCAGTGTTCCCAGCACCTGAAGGGAGTTCTCCACGCTATCTCTAAGCTCATGGTCTCCTTCCTTCAGTGGGACTTGGGACATGGGCCCCTCCCTCCCCCATCCAATTAAAATGGGCTCAAGATAATTAACATGCACCTTGAGAACCCATCATCCCCACTGTAATGCACCCCACAAGCACAGCTGCGTCTAATCCCACAGGATTTGCACCCTTGCTACAAGAGAACAGGAAGTGATTATGTGCTACAGCCCCAGTAAAGCAGCCCATGAGCTGCTCCAACTTGCTTCATTTTCAGTAGCTTTTCCCTCCTCCTATGTCATCTGAGGCACTTGGAGTCCATGCCGTAACTCTGGGCCCAGCTAAAATCTAGTGCAGGGGACAAAGCTATTTCTGAGTTGTAAGAGCTCATTATAAAAAGGGTTCTTACTTTTCACACCTGTAGCCACTGGCTTCAGGCTTTTCCACTCGCCGTGCCTCTGAGCTGAGCCAAGTTTCAGCCAGGAGTGAAATTTCACAGCTGAGTTTTATGCCCCTAAAAAATGGATTTTATAATGGAAACACTGACACAGCTGTTAACTGTAGCAATTTGGCAGTGGGGGCAGTCTCAGTTCCAGAGAGGCCCAGGGCTGGAGGAGCAGGGGAGCGGGCTGCGCTCAGGCCTGAGGTGTCTTGGCAGAGCTGTGTGTGGAGGGGGGAAAGGAGAGCTTGCACAAAACTGGCTTAGGGCTCTTAATTTCTTACTTTCATGAGTGCTAATTTCACCTCCTTGGGCTCTCCTACACTCTCCTGCCATCTCCATGGGTACGTCTTCCTTGCAAACCTGGGTGATCAGCAGGCTTCTGGGTCAGCCTAGTCCCGCTGTGAGCAGCCCCACTGCACAGTGCTACCTGAATCCTCGGGGCGGTGCTCCCCTGGGTGTTCACGGGGGTGTAGCTCTTGGAGCTTTGTGCTGCAGCTGTGATTCTTCCCCAGGGAATTGTGGGAAAACGTCTCTTTCGGGGCACACATCATGAATTGTGGGAAGACTCTGGAGGCTTATCAGCACTTAAGTTATTCAGCTGGTGCCCTCCCTGCAAAATGGGCAAGTTCCCTGCTGGAGTCAAAGCCGCACTCAAGACCAAACACATCCCCTGAGGTGGGCCAGGTAGCCCAGGTTGAAGGCATCATATCACTTGAGTAGAGGTTTTGTGTGTGAATGGGAGGGGATTGGGGCAACACCCAGCCCGAGTAAGAGCCTGGGCTAACTGTGCAGTGAAGACAGACTGTCTCTTTATATGGCCCCCACCACCCCAGTATCTGAGCAGCTTCCATTTCTTCCCATCTCCCCTCTGTACATCGGTTCCGCCTGTCCCCCGTGCCTAGAAGAGCCTTGCAAGTGCTGGTCCTGACGAGCGCTCTCACCTCGTTCGGTGAAGCCCCGCCTCACAGAAGAGGGTTCTTGCTTTTGATCCATTGTCCCATCCCCTCTATTTGTATTTGAAAGAAGCTGGAGGCTCCCCAGGAAGGAGCCTGAGCCCTGACTCTGCTGTGCTGTGAGGCACAAGGGCTCTCCCCGGGGTGCTCATTTTTAACTGAAAATGAAAATACTGAATATACGTGAGCAATGTGAAGGGCGCCCCCTATGCTGAGGGCACTGAGTCAGCGCTTACTCTGCCCTTCCCTTGCTCCCGGGGAGAACGCAAGGGTGGGTGCTTTGCCTCTGTGCAGAGTGTCTCAGCCAGGGACAGCAGCCACAGTGGGATGGAGTTGGCTAGTGGTTGGAGCACAGGACCGGGAGTCAGGACTTCTGGGTACTGACCCACAGTTTGGCTTGGGCCCAGTCACTTCCCTTATGTCTCAATGTCCCCATCGGTAAAGTGGGGATAATCTTCCCTACTTTATGGGCTGCTTACCTAGTGCTTTGGGTGGAAGGTGCTGGAGCAGCTAAGAAGAAGAAAATATCAATGGTGGGCAGCTACAGGCACTTGTTCTTAAAATAAAAGCCTCCAGGCTGGGCAGGGACACAAGTGCTGTAATCACTGAGTGCTGATTTACAATAGTAATAAGCTCTCCAAGCTGGCTACAGTGACACCCCTGCCTCTTACTGGAAAGGGAACTGCTTGGTTTGCCAGGCCAAGGTCCCATCATGCCTGGCACCAAACACAGGCCCATCAATTATGGGCAACAGAAAGGCCATTTCTTTGCATTTACATGGAAACTGCACATTTGGCTGATCCCAATCTGGAATTCTAACCACTGAGTCCCAAAGGGACATAGCCAAGGTGTTCACCTGGCTCGCTTAGGTGCATGATTCCAGCCGGAACTATGGTGCTCTGTTCCTTTTCATAGCTCTGCTGCACGGGCACCATCTGGTAGCCAGCTGGGCAGCAGGTGATGCCAAGTAAACGCAGGGGTTTGAATACCAAGGGCTGGGTTACTAAACCCACCAGCACGGAGTGAATGCATAGTGCAACTGCTGTGCAATGGGGGGGGTGTGATCTGCTCCCCAGATCTGTCCTGCCCCATCACAGGGACCTCGCCCAGCTGCCGTACTGGAAGAGCTGCTGACTCTGTGTTGCTGTCAGCGAGGTTATGAAGATAAAAATCTGTGACTTCACAGCAAATCCAAGGAGGAAAGGTTCTTTCCTGTGACAACTTTCAGCTCCTAGTAGTTCAGCAGGTCTGGCCCTTCCTGGTGTGCAGTCAGACACCCAGGGTAAACCACAGGAATTCGATTGTCTCTAAAGCAAGGAGATGAGACATGCAGTGCAGTTCAGCATGCCTCGAGCCTCCTGTTGGAGTTGAAGCAGGTGCTACCATGAAATTAAAGTGGGGGCCCAAGCCTCTAAGTACCAGAAGAGAGCATGCAATGCCCTACCGCTCTTCCATAAGAATAATCCTTGGTGCTTTCCATCCATCAGTCCCAAGGTGTAATTACCTCCATTTTACAGATGGGGAAACTGAGGCACAGACTTTTTTTAAGTGTCTGGCCGAAGGGCATTCAGTGCCTCAACCTGCACTAGAACCCAGTCTCCCAGCCTCAAAACTGTCTTTGTTATCGGGCTATGCTGCTCCCTATAGAATTGGTTTCTAAATTAAGGGATTGTCCCCTGAGCCTGGGAGGCTCTCGCACGTCAGCGGCAGGGCCCCGCCCCAGCACTGCCTGTTACGCGCTCCCTGGCTGAGCAATCCCCTCATGGCCCGAATCACAAAGCCATTTACTGATCGGGAACACAGAGCCCCAGTGATTAGCTGCCATGGTAGCTGCCATAGCTGGCGCCTCCTTTGAGGGCACTTTCCATAAAACGATAAGTGCAAAGAGCCAGTTAGCCTGAGTTTTTGCTCTCTGCAGCAGCAGGAGGGACACCAAGCCCACATGCTGTTCTAGAGACAGCCCTCTAGAGGGCAGCAGATTCTCAAAGAAAAGCCATTTGCAGGTGACGCATCTGCTCCAGTTCCAAAGCAGACAGGATGTTGCACATCCAAGAGGCACCTGCACCGGGCACGTCTGCATTCCAGCCAGGCTCTGCATCGGCCCCCTGTCGGACAGGTGCAGCTCCCAGTGAAGCCAATGGGTGCTACGTGTGCACAGCCCAGCGTGGAGTTTAACCCATAATGCATGGCTAGGCTCTCCCGTAGCTTCTAATTTAGGCCTTCGAGTGAAAGCTCCTGCCAAGGAGACTGTTCTGGAAGGGGAGCAGGTCACCAGAGCAACTGAGTGGCTTTGGCGTGACCCGTTCCTGGCTGGGACATTGAGAGACCACAATAAAACGGTGCAGAAAGCACGTGCTGGCAGGTGCAGAATTCCAGGCTCATGCCTCTGCAAGGCAGAAGCACCGTATAGTCCTGCGTGCTGCATTGCCCCAGCCAGCTGCAGGGGTGCTGCCATAACCTGGGGAGCAAAGGCTTAATGAGGGCCATGTGGTCACTGATTGGGCAGGGGCCTGGGGTGGGTGCTGATGCTGACAGCTCCCCTAGGAACATCAGTCTGTGAATGCAACTAGTGGCAAACAGCTGCCGGTAGTTGTTGCTGCAGGTTTAGGGACCTTGCAGCACCTGTAAACCCCCCCCCGGCCCCAGTACTTCAGCTTCCTCGTGTGTGTAAAATGAGGCTTAGCAGGTTTACCTGCTCTCAGAGATGTGGCAAGACTCGGCTGAGAGCAGTGACTGGAAGGTGAATGGAAATGCAAAGAACCAGTGCTGCTAGCATAACCCACAGCTTAGCGTGTGGTACTTGTCCCCCCTATGCCCAAGCCACGGGCTGGTACAGCCCCAGCGAGAGAGTTTCAGCCTGTAGCTCAAACCATAGAGACTCATGCTCTAGCTCTGGGAGCCCCCTTTCTGCCAGCCTCTGCCTGAAGCAACCCTGGAGTTTTACCTGCTGCTGTCTCTTCACGGGAGTTAGCAGGTTGAGGTAGATGCCACTTCAGTCCTGCTGTAGCACTTCTAGTGTAGACTAGCCTGAGTCAAGCTAAATCCTAAGCGCACTTCACAAAATTGCCACCGCCGCTGCCTTGTAACGCAGAGGGGTAAGGACTGCACTGCCGTAGATTGACATGAACCCAGCACAGCTTTGTGCCTTAATGGGCTGTTAACTAATTAACATGCAGGTGCAGATAAATAAGGAGCATAGCAGGCCTAGGAAGGGGTGAGTAGAAGAGGGTGGTGCAGGGCTCTGAAGTGGCCTTCATTTGGCCTGCATCTCAGGGCCTTCCTGGCAGTTTCAGGAGCTAGGCTCAGGCATTGGCTATGAGGGGCAGGTAGACAAAGGGGCATCTTGGCAAACCACTGACCAGTCCTGTGGGTAAACCATGTACTGAGTTCATAGCAGGGCAGATGGAATTAGTAACAGGCTGCAGTTCCTGTGATTAGTAGGATCTACTCCCCCTCCAATAATCCTAGTTAGCTAGTTCCGGGGGGGGCTTCTTGGGGTGGCATGTCAGGTATGTCCCAGCTCCCTTTTAGAAATGGTAGGGAAAAACAATCAGGCAGAGGAGAGGGAGGGTCAGTGGTTTGACCAGCTGTGGTGTCAGGCATGCGTGACGCTGTTTGTATGAAGGCCTTTCAGCAAAGGGCAAACCAGGCTTTCCTTGAGCTCCTCTCCCCCTGAGCCACAGTCAGCCACCTTCAGGCCTTGTCTGTTGGGTCAGGAAAGATAGCAGCTAAAAATAACAGTTTAGGGCTCTGGGGCTTTCTTCATCTAGTACTGGCCTGCTCCTTTTAGCGGGTGAAAGCCTAGGGATTGGGGTAGTCTGCTAATTTGCCTTCATTTAATAGCTGGAACATGGGCTACTATTTGAGTCCTAATAGGAGCAGCATTCTGGTTTAGGAGCACTAATCTAGCCTCAGAGGAAATGAAATAAAGGAAAAAATACTCAGTGGTTTATGACAACCCGGGTGGGTATTACTGGGGAAGCACATTGTGGCACTTCCTAGTGTTGTGGTCCCTGTGCAGATCTTGCCTGATTGAGTTTGAAATGGTTGCTCTCAGTTCGAGTTTAGGTGGATCTCAACTGAGGTCTGACAAAGTTTGGTTCATGTGCTTTGATGGTAGATTCAAGAAATCTGAATAAGATGCCCATAGGGGAAGTTTCTTTCTCAATCCCAGCAGTCAGTGAATAGCTCATGCCCTAAAGCATAAAGCTTTATATCCCATATCAAATGTTCTTCATCCTATCTATAACTGTGAATGTTTTCATAATCCATATTAATGGCTAATTCTTTCCTTCATTCTTACTGTATCCTTGGCCCCAATGGTATCTGGTGGGAGTGAGTTCCACAAGTTAATTATGCATGATGAAAATGCGCAGTTCTGATTCCATCCAGGGCAAAAGCTGACCCCGTTGGGCCAACAGCAGGGTTTGAACCTAGGCCCTTCAGCATTAAAAGCGTACACCTTTTAAGCCTCTGAGGCAGACCAGCCACTAGAGGAAGACCAAGACCCACTCTCTCCTAATATGTTACACACTCTCCTAGTATGTGTATTCTCAACCTGGAAGGCTGCAGTCATCCTAAACTTCCCATGTTGCCCAAATGGGAGGACGATCCCAGCTAGATGGGGGAGGTTGCTGAGGATGGGTCACGGCAAGAAAAAAGGGGCTCTGATTTTCCATAGAGTGAGAATATTCCACAAGAAGGCAGAAGCTCATCAGGCTGTCCTTAGAGTGTTATCACACTTTCTCACATCTTTCTCATTTTCCTTCCTGATTAGAATCAAACACAACACAAGGCAGAAGGAATACACTCACTAGGTTGTTGTCCAAAAAAAAAAAAAAGAAGAGAACCTTTACTTGCATTTTCATCAATAAATAATTTACAGTATGTACATGCAGTGACACCCCATATGGGTCCAGAACACAAGGAGCAGTCAGGAGATTCTTCCCCCGTCCCAAAACCAAAATCTTTTGTTTTTATTCCAATCACATCAGGTCTTCCTTGGCCACACTTCACCTTTAACTAGAACTGGGTCAAACACAACCAAAATAAAGTGCTTAACTGTTTGCTTCTAAAAGAGGGATAGCCCAACCACCATAATATATTCAACCACCACTGGAGCACTGACCTACTAGGGGGGGCCTGGGCTATGGAGAGACAATCAAGATCACGGAGGACTTTCCTCCTCCAGAGAGTAGCTCTGACCCTGGCATAGCATGCTCTCTTATGCTGGCATGACAGGAAGTGGCACCGTTGACAGCAGATGTCACGTGGCCATTATGGACGATACTGATTGGCTAACAGCAATGTCACTCTCCGATGTGCTGCCTACACAGGGCAGTACTATTCCTGTAGTGATGGCAGCTCCATGACCCACCCCTCAATATAGTTGGGATTATTTGTGGGATACCCAGGTGTGTCACTGCCCCACCATAAAGCTGATAATGTGACTTTAAATATTCACCTCTCCAATTTCTAGGGGCAATAAAGATTCAATTTTTATGTAGTGAAGGAACTAAAGTGATTGAATAACTCTGGCCTTGGCTAGTCGCACTGAAGCCAGAGAACCTGCCGGCTGCTAGCTACCAAACACACTAAGGGAGTGTAGTTCCCCCACTGACACGTATGCACGGGGTCAGCAATGGAAAGTTCCTAGGACTTGTGCTCACCCAAGAAGGTTGGAAGCTGTTAAACTCGGCAGAAATAGACCATTGGTCATGCCATATGGCCAGGATCAAACCCAACTCAGAAACAGGCAGTTCATAGCCACTATAGGAGCCTTAAGGGAGGCAATGTGGTCTAGCGGACTGGACTGGGACAAAGGAGACCTGGGCTCTGTTCCTAGCTCTCACACTGCCCAGCTGTGTTACCCTGGGCAAGTAATTTCATTAATTCTGCCTCAGTTTCCCCTTCCTTCCTTAGCTATCTAGATTGTAAATTCCTTGGGGCAGCAACTATCCCTCACTAGGTGCCTTGGGGTCCTGATCTCAGCTGGGGCATCTAGGCTACTCTAATTTAAATACAGATAATTCAGAATGTCTCAATTATTTCTTTTTCGAGCTGCCTCCCCCTCCCCAAGAGCTCTGTGGCCAGCGAGTTGGTAGATTTACCCTCCAGTGGTTGGTCTCCCCAGCTCCCTACATTGTGAGATCCCTATTTTAAAATCGCCCTAAACAGAAACACGGGCCACCAGCGGACAAAGCAAGGAGCGAAGTAGTAAACACATCTTTTTGTTATTTCTTTTCTGTTTTTTGTTAAACACCTAAAAACCAATGACATCTCTTTATCTGTACAGTCACACGAAATCCATGCCAGGGGTCCATAGATTAGAGACAATATAAATTACATCCAATGACACACGTTGCATTTCTCTGCTGCTTTACAAATGGGAGTTCTAGAGCTGGCAGGACACAATGAATAGTTGCTTAGAATACCAGGGTTGGAAGGGACCTCAAAGCAGGACCAATCCCCAATTTTTGCACCAGATCCCTAAATGGCCCCCTCAAGGCTTGAACTCACAACCCTGGGTTTAGCAGGCCAATGCTCAAACCGCTGAGATATCCCTCCCACCCTTGAGTATTTACAGGAGGCTGCCACGTGGCGCTAGTTTGTATGCGCTGCAGGGCACGTCACACACCCACTCCTCTTTGGGCGCCGTCAAGAGACCATCCATGATCGCTGGTTGTCCCAGTGATCTACCTGCACTTCTGGGGAGATCTCTGGGAAATTCGTGCTGTGGGAACGATGGAGCATTCCCCCAGAGGTGTCCCAGCTCCAGGCTGAGGTACAGATGGTCTTGTCATTTGCTGAGCAAACCATCAGGCAAATCCCAGAAGAACACAGAGAAGGGGAAGGGGCACTCCATCCTAGTAGAGGAGATTATTGATCGTTTACTGCCAGGGAACAGAGCCTTTGGACAGCTGGGATTCCTCAGGGCCTGCCCTGGCTGGATTTTCAAACAGTGCCCTCCTCAGAATCGAGCCAGGAAGAACTAAGGTGCAACCGGTCTGAAATGAGATCATTCGGAGAGGAGCAGGGGCTTAGCAGCAAACAAGCAAAACTCCCCCCCACGCTCCCTGGGCACTGCCTTTCTTAGAGCTTTGCCCCAACCCCACAGCTGCCCTCCTGTGTGATGAAGAGGGACAGGGCTAGAGTGGCGACACTCCAGCCTGTCAGTGAGGGGCTTGATGTGGTCTGACTGGTCACCCTGAAGTACAAATCTGGGAGATCACTGGCACCTCCCGCCTCGCTTTGCCTGAGCACCCTGGGAGCTAATGGAATCAAAGGGCCACGTCACAAGGAGCACTTCAAATGCTGGGAGGAGGCCAAAGGCAAATGACAGAAACCAATAGAATACTGGCCAGGTTTCTCCCTTTGCATCTCTGAGGCGAGGAGGCAGGGCAGGGAGGGCCCAAAGGATTCAAAACCTCGTGGCTATGAAGTGAATCAGAGCGTTAATGTGCCAGGATGGGATTTCCCAGATCCTATTAGCTCCCAGATGCCCTGTGAAGCACAGCAAATATAATCAGTGACTGACTCCCCCACTCTCCCCGGAATGGTGCCCATCAGCGAAAGATGTACTGTGCGCCTCAGACACCTGCAGGGAACTGGGTGCTGGGAAGAGCAGGGTCTTTAATAAGGGACAGATACCATTCCAGCCAACTGCCCGCCCCTGCACCCTCTCTCCGCGTGGGTGTGTGCCCAGCGCCCGGAGGGCACCGTTGTAGCTCCTCTGTCTGGTGTTTAGCACCCACGTTTGCACAGACAGCCAGCTGAGCCCCAGGGGTGAGTGGGCCCCGCTTAGGTGCGTACCACCAGCTGTTTGCATACACAGTCGTGGGGTGGGGTTGAGGGGGGTGAGCCCTTTAGCAGGTGGAGTCATTTGCGTGAGCAAAGCGGGTGTGAAAATCAGAGGCCAGCCTGTCTCTGTGTCCCGTGATGGTCTCTAGGCATGGGCCCATCTCGCCAGCACGCCATCCTGACCAGCTGGGGCGCTCTCCCCTCCTCCCAGGCAGCAGCTGCCAACTCTCCTAACATGAAGTCACTTTCACAAATGCCAACATCACAGTCACCACAACCGTTTGCAGTACCACGAGGGAGCACTAGGGGGAGGCGGGGGCATCCCACCCTCCTCACCCGCATGAAGAGGAGAGGGTGAGCTGGGGAAGGGCTGTATGAGGTCTGGCTGCTCTCTGGGGCAGGCCCATGGCGTTCCAGGGGGTCTAACTCTGAGGACAGGGGCTGATTCTTTAGCTCCCAGCCGGACCTGCTGTTCAACCTCTCCTCATCCAGCACAGACCATCATCCCCTCCTGCTGAGCTCTTCCCCCCGCAACCGAGGTCACATCTATAGGAACACTGACCAGCACTGACTCAGACACACCAGCGCCACCCAGAGGGCAGGGAGGGTCCGGGGATGCCCCGAGGGGGCTGTGTTTCCTGGGCTCAGCTCCCGTGTCCTTTCATAGAGGTGCAGCTTGTCCTTGTTGGAATGAAGCATCTTCACGTCCTCGAAAGCGTAATAAGCTGCCAGAGTGAAGTTGACGTCCCCTGTGGTCAGGAGGTCGAAGACGCAGGACTGGAAGTACAGGTCCTCCACGGGGAGCTTCTCCCGGCACTTGGCCGTGGCCGTTTCGTAGGTGAAGAACTCGGGGGAGGAGACGAGGCTGGGCCCTTTCCTGCGAGCCCGGCCTTCCGTGCCCTGAGCAGAGCGGAAGGTCTGGAAGTCAATCTGTTGGTTAAGCGGGCAGCCCCGGAGGCAGAGGTAAAGGCCCTGGTTGTCCCTGTCCTCCACGGCGTTCACTACCTCCTCGGGCATGCGCACGGCGAAGGTGAGGTAATGCCCCACCTGCCTCACCACAATGGTGGTGCCGATGTACTTGGCTTGGATCTCGATGTGCTGGCCAGACACCTTCTCGGTGATCTTCAGGCTGTTGGCGCCATGCTTGTCGCCGCCGTTCTTGGAGCCATCAGCGAAGGCAGCTGGGAGCTCGTCCATCTCCGCCTGGTACACTTTCTGGTCCACACACTCCTGGAAGCTCTTGAAGATGATGGTGAGCTGTGAGGGGATGGGGGGAGAGAAAGGGGCATTAACCAACGCTGATAACCCATTGAGCTTGGTCACCAGTACATCTCAATAATGAGTACAAGGGGGTTTAGGCCTGAGTGGTTCATTCATCAACCACCACCATGTGCCTCCAGAAGCGGTTTGGAACACGGAGAATCAGTCTTTTGGGGCATTTTAAATTTCACAAGCACAGAGTTCCCACTACGAGATTTCCCCCTCTTATGCATAAGGCCACCAGGCTTCAGCCTACAGGCGGATGCATCAAGGGGCATATCAGCTACACACAGGAAGGAACCAGAGACAGGACTAGAACCCAAAGGTCATGCTGCCAAATCCCACAGAAGTTACTTGTTGGAGCTGAGCTGTGACCCTGAGACCTGGGAGCAGAGGGGGAGGGAGAGAAGAGTCCATTGATTAGCCCCAACTAATATGCATCATGTCCCCAAGCCACTGACCTATTAATTGTTCTTTACACTTAGCGCATGCTTCCCTTCTTCAATTCACTGCAGGCCCCTTTGACAAGCCTGTGAGCCAGAGGGGTATCCAGCCCCTTGTGGTACGACCACAGAGAGGAAAAGGGACTTGCTCAAGACCATGCAGCAAGATGGCGGTTAGACTCCCAGGTGTTCCTGGCTCCCAGTTCTGTGCTCAGGCTGACCCCCTCTCTCTAGCTGGGATTTCCCTGTGAAGCTACAGCAGGTTTTAATACCTCATAGGAGAGCTTACAGGGAGTTTAGAGCTTATACGGAGTCTATTTATTAGGGATGTGTCTGAACCAAAGTGCTCTCAAAACCTCAGTGAAGTTCCAATCTGGATCTAAAATACACAGCTGACAACCAGGCTCCTGGATCTGACTCCTGGGACACTTGGATCCATCCTGCTATTTATTTACATTGCTTCTGGAACAAAAGCCAATTTCAAATGGCTCCCAGTGGGGCCCCAGCATTCCCCTTGGCTCTCCCCCTCGGGGGGATCTGCACCAGCCATTCTACCCCAGATTTCCCATTGCTGCTCCCACCAGTTCAGTCCCACTTAGTACAGCAACGGGGGAGCTGTAGCACAGATCAGCCTCCACCCCTGCTCAGCATAGCTTTACACAACACAGGGCTTAAAATCCCCACAGCCTCCTGGAGCCAAAGTGGGTACCACTGATGGAGCTGAACTGGTGGTGGGAACAGCGGGGAATTCTAGGTAATATTTCCTAGCACAGCCGAGGCTACCCACAAAATACCAGCCACCCCAGGCCCTGTTTTGGCAGCAGCACAGGGCCCATTTCTTTGCCCCTGCAGAATACTCTCTTAGTCTGAAGGGTTTAAGTGGAGTTAAAAGGTGTGTCCCTGTTTTCCTCGCCAGATATCTCTATTAAAACTTTCAGGTGTTGGCAGGTATGCACCAGGTTACTGGAGGTTGTATCCTCTCGCTGAGAACACCCTGCTCCAGTGAACAGCACCAGAGCGAAAGCCTGGTTGCACACAGACACCATCTGCCTTGGAGCCAACCTGCGGAGCGAGGGCTGCCTGTTCCAACAGCTCTTCCTGCTGGGTAAACTTGCTGAGTCGCCACCCTGAGCAATGACTCATCACTTCTCAGCACCACGGTCTTGACGCAACATGGTGCAGCGCCCCAAATAAGTTCCAGGACCTAAGGGCCCTGCAAGCTACAGGCCAGCCCTCATTGAAACTGTGATGCTTCCCCCTCTAAACAGGGATGGTGGCAAACCCTCTCCTCAGTCACCCCAGGAGTACTGTGAAAAGGGCCAGACACGGATCGGTGCTCCCCCAAGGCCTGCTAAGCAAGCAGATCCCTTCTCACCAGCCACCCTACCTTCCTCTGGATCAGGGTAACTGAAATGTGTTCCCTTCCAGCTTTAGCTCTCAAAGAGGAATTCAGCCACAGTGTCCCTCAGCTCCAGAGCCGTCCTCAAGCAGAAGCCAGATCTAACACTTAAGCCATGTCACTTTGAGTTCCATTGTGCTACAACTGGGCATTTGCCACTGGATTTACTCACCGCTGCACCCGGTCCCTGGAGAACATTTATTTTGGCTGCCACAGTGCAGCGAGAACAGACTGCGCCCCACAAAATGCCTCGTCCTGACCACAGACACAATTACTAGCTAAAGCAGCTGGGAAGCCAGCACTAGAAACCCAGCTCTTCAGCTCCAAACCACAGGCTTTCCCATGTCAGCCAACACTCTCTCTTACCCGTCATCGGTCCTACAGCACGTCAGGTGACTTATCCTCCCCGGGGGACTAGCCACTGGGGACACCACCACACACAGACAGCCAGAGCGGTATGGAGATGGTGACAAGGGAACATGATCCCTGAGGCTCCCCCACTTCCACCAGGTTTTCTTCTCCTCTGGCATTAAAACCGTGGTTGGTTGTGAGGGGGTGGATGGATGAGAGGGTTTGGAGTCGAGCTGGGGCCGGATGGTTCAGGCAGACTGGGCAGGGAGCCTTTCACCTTATGGTGACTGCTTCAAATCAAATGCTGGTCAGCTGAGAGCAACAGAGGTGACCACCCTACGGCTGTGTGGTGGCACACATGAAACGCATTGTGTGTGTGTGTCCTGTTCCCATCACAGCTGGCACTCACTCGCCCCCTCGATGGCAGAGGCACCAGAGAGGCCAAGTTGAAACCTGGCCTTGGATACTGAGCGACTCGCTCTCCTCTCCAGACGGCGCCTGCCCATCCGGCTTTGAGGCAACACGGAGAGATCTCCCCCTGCTCAGCCTGCTCTGGAAATGAAGAGAGGGCTTCTAGCCTCAGCGCTGTCAGCCTGGCACGACATTCGCTTCAAAATTAAAAGGACACAGCCGAGGAAGCCACTAACCTACGGGGCTGAATTCCCCCCCACCTGGTGGGGGTCTCTGCAGAGAGACACAAATAGCAGCATCGTTCTTCTGCAACCAACAAACTGCTCGTTATCTGCCCACCCCCCTGCAGCTGAGTGCAGGGCCTGGGACAACTAGACAGGACAGGCAATGTGCACAAAGAGCACGGGATCTCTCTCTCTCTCTCTCTCGCAGTGGGGGCCTTGGCAAGAAGGTGAGTTTTCACCCTGCTCTGCAGGCTCCTTCAGCTGCCATCTCTGCCACTTTGCACAGGCCACAAAATAAACAGGAGGGCGGGTTCAGCGAGTTTTACTTGTTGCCAGCCATCTCTGGCACCTTGTCATCCGCCTCCTGTTCCCATCCCTGAATGGGAGTGTCGCAGTGCCCTGCAAAGGAATCTGGCGGGGGGGGAGGGGGGTCTGGAACACAACCGCAGCTGCAATGCCATGGGGAAGGGCAAAAGGGAGAGACGTGTGTGTTTGTGGTTTGCCCTTCAGGGGCTGCTGACAGCTTTAGATCCCTGGGCCTGCCCCCTTCATGATCTGTCCCTTTCTTCGCAACCCAGACCTATGCCAGGGATGATACATCTCCTCTGACGATGCTCAGCAATCTGAGGAGGGCCAGATGCGGTGGTGAGAAACCAGAGTCCATCTAAGGGGAGGTGGGGAGTGGGGAACCAGGGAGAGGGGTTTGATTTTCTGGCCAGAACTCTGTACTTGTGCTGGGCTCGGACTCTGTCTCAATCCGCTGAATAACCTGGCACTAGTGGATGAGACTCACCAGCTTTCTGGGACCCTTTTGTGGGTGGCAGTGGGAGAGAAAGTGATTAAAAGGGCGACCCCAAGGGAACAGTGTCAGAATGTCACCATCCCCCATGGGACAGCCAACCCGCCCCATGCCTTTACCTTGGTCGTTGCAGTTGCTGAGGACCCAGGTAGCACTGGCGTGTTGGTGACCTGGACATTCAGGTAATTATTGTCTATGAGTGGCCAAGCCCCCTGCACTTTGCAGGTCTGGAAGCTATCTGTGAAAGTCCTGAGGTGGGGGTCCCCAAAGAGCCCACAGTGGGTGTAGTTTGGGGGGGCTGAGTGCTTGTGAAAGCTCTTCTCGTAGTGGCAGATCTCTGGGCTGTCGGAGCGCTCCTGGCTGTCCCCGGGGGGCAGTGTTCGGAGGCGGGGCTGCGAGGTGGGGCCATCTTTGGAGCAGTTGTGTTGGACCATGAGGTCATCTATGCCATGAACGGCGGAGTGGTAGGCCAGGTCCCCTCTGCAGGTACGAGCCGTGCGGCGGGTGCAGTGGGCGTAGGTGCGGAGAGCCGTGCAGAACTCCGGTGCCTCCTCCGTGCCCAGGTGGTGAGAGCCAGATGTGGCTGCCCAGAACTCAGAGTTACACTTCAGGATCTTGCACTGAGAGGTCGCTGGGGGAAAAAAAACACAGGCGCTGTCAAGATGCCCAATACACGGATCAAATACAGCACACCACCAAAATGCCACCACTGCTGGAAATGTAGGGCTGGAAGGGACGTTCAGAGGTCATCAAGTCCAGCCCCGGATTCTGAGGCAGGACCAGGTAAACCTTGACCATCCCTGGCCGGTGTTTGTCCAATTTGTTCTTAAAAACCTCCCAAGACAGGGATTCCAGAACCTCCCTTGGAGGCCTATTCCAGAGCTCAGCCACCCTTAGAATTAGAAAGGTTTTCCAATATCTAACCTAAATCTCCCTTGCTGTAGATTAAGCCCATTACTTGTGGTCCTACCTTCAGTGGGCGTGGAGAACAACTGAGCACAATCTCTTTATAACAGCCCTTAACATATCTGAAGACTCTCCATGTTGGCTGGGATGCTGAGAATAGCTTAACATCATTGATTCGGGGGGGGGGGGGAATACCATTGGGCTTTTAACGTCAGGAGGCTTTTAGGGCTTGACATTCAAAAATATGCATGAGCAATTGCGCATCCAAAATGGTGTTACAGTGGTGCCATTGATTTGCATTCGCATTTACCACAACTGCATGCCCGAAACAGGTGTTTGTGTGCAGTGGGCTAGCTAGATGAATAACTGGTCTCCCCATACAGCTGATTTGTGTACAGGGGCATTGGCTGTGAGGCTTGGCACACAGCCCTGGGCCTGTCTGTGGACAGTGGGATAAAACCAGGTTCTCAGCAGCCGTAAGTGGGGAAGCCCTGGTTTTACACTCCACCCTGCTCTCAGGAAGGGAACTCAGTCAGTTCAGCAGATCCTCGCATGTCTATTTTCTGACTGACAGGTATGGTTCCGAAGACGGGATTTTTCACGGATGTAAATGCACTAGTGCAAGACCCTAGTGCAGACACACCACACTAGCATGAACAGTGACTCACACCAGCACAGCACCCCCTTGTGTCAAATTGGGCTCTCTGCATTAGGGCAGCTACAGCAGTGCAACCCCCTCAAGTGTAGACAAGCCCTGAATAAAGCCACACCCCTAGCCCAGTAGGAAAAGGCATGGGGCCAAGATTCCTGGCATCGGGTTTGCCTTCTGGGGCTGTTTGTTCACACTCCCGATACCTCCCCACCACTATATTGTGCTGCTCTAGCATGGTCCCCAATTGCTGGATCCCTCTTGTGAGTCTCCTCTACTGCACTAAAACCTCTTGCAGTGCAAATGCCTGGCTTCTCCAGGGTCGGCAACTCACTCAAACCAGCCAACCCGGCAGCTGTCTGGGGAGTCCGAAAGGCACAGAGCTGAGGAGGAAATACAGTGCAAAGGCGGAACAAACAAAGTACAAAAGAGCCTTCTCAAGCAGCTATCACTCACCTGATCTCCTGTACCTAGCACCTTGACACAATGCACGTTCCAGCGGCTTCACTAATGCTGGGAACAGTGCGTGCCGACCTCTGGCCCATCTGCCCCCGCCTCAGTGCTTTTCTAAAGCTGCAGAGATACGGGTATCAAAGGGAAATGTGTGAAAGGAAACAGGCAAAATCCTAATCAGCTGCTGGCCTCGGTTGTGTAGAGAACAGATCAGCTTCAGCAAGACACTAAAGCAGCCTGCTCCCAGGTCAATGCAGCCAAAGGGGCTGTGCATACTGACGGCCCACTGCCAACCCTGACTTCTGCAGCTGAGCACTCAGAGCTGCGCTCAGGTGCCCAAAGCCTAGGTGCAAGACAGGGAAAGGCAAAGTACAATGGGAGTTTAGATTCAGTTCTTTCGGGGGGACATATTTTCCGCAGAGGGACATGAAAGTGGCAGTGCAAAGGCACTTGGCCTGCACTGCACATTGCACAGACAGTGCACTGCCAATGGCAATTTGGAACCTCTCACTGCTCACATTGCTTAAACATTCATGGTGTTTTCCTTTCCCTCCTCCTCATCAGTCCCATTGGAGCTTGGAGGGCATGGAAACTGTGCAGGATCGGGCCCAAAATTAATTTCCAGATGCATTCTAGGGGTGTCTCAAAGCCCTACATGTTTATGCCTGTCTTGGGCTTTGTTTAGAGGGGAGTTCACAAGGCAGTTACACATGCACAAATAAAGCTACAAAACCCAGCACCACTTCATACGGAAAACAGTATGTTCAAGTTTTAACTATTCCCTTGCAGTGTTGGAAACACAACAGGTGCTGGAGAAAGAGAAGGGGAACAGAACTACAAATGAAAAGAAACCCGGCATGGAAGCCATCGATCTCATGTCACTTTCCAAGAGGAATGAAATGCAAAAGGAAATGACGGAAAGTTTCTGAGTTTAAAAAATCCAAGTTTAAGAAGCTCAGGTGCTAGTAATAACACAGGGAACACAACAGAACCTCACCTGATTTTATCAACACCAAGCTTATGAACCATTTTTCCTGACTGGGCGGAGGAGGGGGTAATCAGAGTGAAAATGATGTCAATGAAGAGCAAGTCGACATCCCTTCACATTGCGATCTTTCAATGCATTGGAAATCATTTTGAAGAAGTTGGAAGAACAAGAGGAAAACAATGCAGTGCACTAGACAGCAACGTATTAACTGGACCTATGGCAATTTGGAGGTGTTAAATTTTATGAACTTTCCATTCCATGAACTCCTTAATCCCCAGTTAGTTTGTAAAATGGGTGTTCCACTGCATAGGATTATTTTTATTTCAACAGCGTCCACTTAAAACTGAACATATTATTTCATCAACACCCCTTTTCAGTGGATTGCATTTTGCTGGAACATAGTGAATCCATGTCACATAAGCGTGGGTTTTTCATCACAGGCCGCTATGTGAGTTGCAGAGAAAGCCTGTTGCTGTGTGTTTCAACCAGATGAGATTTTGCTGTTTGATCACATTACCCCAGTGGTACTTATCCCGGGGTCTGGATTTATGACCTCTAACTCTAGGCCCTGAATATTCTACCAAGGCTAAAAGCCACACGTTAAAATTGTCGGGGATTAAACATGGCTGATATAATACTGTCCAACAGGACACATGTGAGGGCATGGTGCATTAGAGACAGAGAGCGAGTCAGAAGTGAAGAGTGCTACGGAGTCAGGGACGCTGCTATAAACCATCACATTAGCACGCGACGGGACACCTCTGCCAGAGTATCAGTCTGTCGTTGTGATGATTCAACCAGACTTTGCTGTCACCTGGAATGCAAACAGGCAGCATTTCAAGGTGAGACATTCAAGGTGTGGGTTGGAACGACAAGTTCAGCGTGCAAGGCTGTCATGAAGGGAAATTGCAGCTCCCTTTCTTTGGTGACAAGCCACCCAAGCTCAAGGTTTGTAATGCCACTGAGAACCTCATGACGGAAGAACTAAGTAGCTGAAAGGAGCACTGGGGTGATAAAAACAGAACCATGTCCAGAGACCCCATGGTCACCAGCTAAACCATAAATCCATGGCATCAGGCAACAGGACTTGCAACAGACGACTCAATAAGACTCTCAGCTGTCAGTAACAGTAGCGCTTAGATGCTCATTTGTAGGAGCCCAGCTATTATCAGGAATAGGTACTTTGTGCTGGTCTCTCAGTTTAGCTTGAAACAGGAGGTACAAGCCAAGTTCTTTACTGGCATTTGGGCTACAACCCAAAGCTGGCAATGCAGTAACCAGGGTTTTGCGGCTGTGTCACAGATCCCGTCCTCCTTTTGAGACAAGCTCGCCGGGAGGGAGTTAAGGATCCAGTGGCACTCAGAGCAATAGCCTCAGGGCTGCTCTCTCAGCACTGCAGGCTCTCATAGCTATGGCCATAGGCACGTTATCGCTGAGCACAGGAGGGCTGCACATGGCTGGCGTCTAACTCATTACTTTATAAGGTACTCTGGGAAAAAAAGAAAAGAAACAGAAAACAAAAAGCCTGTTCCATTTCTTCCCTTGGCCTGTAGGGGGAGCATTTTTCTTAAAGATCTTATCATTTGGGTTTTGGCAAAATGTTCCGATTTGCTGTTTCGTGCAGGGCCCCATATAAGGCCAGATTTCCAAAGCCAGGTGGCTAAGGAGCAGGACTGCACTGTGTGTGTCTGTGTCTGCGTGTAAGTATGAACGCAGCAGAAACACTTTCACATGCAGTTCTCCCATTTACAGGCGATACGCCGACTGGGACGGCACCTCCATTATGGAAAAGGCAGCCCATCTCGCTCTGGGTTTGCACCTGGAGCAAGCCAGGGAGGTGGCCCTTCCTTCCTAATCTCTCCTCTGCCAGCAGATAAAGACGGCGGGGTCAATTCCATTTCACAGGGCACTGAATAACCGTGGGTCTCAAGTAGGCTGTTTGGCCTTGTTCTTTTAATCTGTTAGCAAAGCCTCTCTCTCCCCTCCACCCCTCGGTCCTTGCCTCCCTATCCAATCTGTTCAATAGTGTGATTGTCTGACACCTGGAGCTCACACAAACACCTGCGTGACTCACCCCACCCCCCAGCAAGACACGTGTCAGGACCGAGGAATCCTACAGCCCCGAGGAGCGAGGAACCCAGCAAGCAGAACTATGCAGGAAAAAGACAGCGACCCTTCCCACTCCCCCCCCATATGTTTCTCCTCCCGTCTCCTATTGCAGAAGCTTTCGTATAAAAGCAAAAACTCATTTGAACAGAAGCCAAGAAACTATGTTTATTCAATTTCATATAATCTATTTTCCATCTCCTCACAATGGATCTGTTTTTCAACCGCAGATGACTTAGCATGAAAACAGGCCCCTCTGCTGCTATCGTTCAGCGACGCACGTAGCAAGTCGCCTGAGCACAGGGATTCTGGGCACAGGCCTCGCCCAGGGGGCTTGGACCTAGGTGTCATTTCGCAGACTGCCCACCCACATGCCCCCACATCCCATGCCCGCGGGCCTGCTCCCTGGCACTGTGATCATGAACGACGGGGGAGGTGGGTCCTGGAGACTCTTTCTCTGTCTCAAGATATGGTCCATGCTATGTAAAGATCTGGGAGCCCGTGGCCTTTGGAAAACTGATCGGTCACTATTGAGCAAAGTGAGACCATCTATCTATATCAGGGGTGACATTCATGGATTCCCCAGGGAATCCGGACTAGCCCTCCTCAATTGAAACTCTGTAGGGTGCCGAAAAAACAGGCCCCTGAATGTGGGAGTTTAAAATGGAGGCTAATGGATGTGCAAGAGTTCAAGTAGCCAGTCAAAATCTATTGACCTTAAGGCTGGCAGGGATCATTAGATCATCAAATCTGGCCTCCTGTATATCACAGGCCACAGAATTTAACCCAGTTACCCCTGTATTGAATCCAGTAACTTATGTCTGGTTCAAGCATCTATTTCAGAAGGAATGCACCACTTCCATTGGCTGTTTGTTCCAATGGTTAATCACCCCCAGTTAAAAATCTGCACCCTTATTTCCAATTGGAATTTGTCAGGCTTCAGCTCCTGGCCCTTGGTTCTTGTTAGGCCTTTCTCTGCTAGATTACAGAGTCCTTTTAGTACCTGCTATTTTCTCCCCAGGAATGTACTTATATTTATACCGTAATTAAGTCAACTCTTAATCTCCTTTTTGATAAGCTAGATAGATTGAGCTCTTTAAGTCTCTCGCTATAAGGCATTTTCTCCAGCCCTCAGATCATCTTTGTTTGTCTTTTCTGCCCCTCTCCAATTTTTCAACATCCTTTTTAAAATATGGACACCAGCAGTGGATGCAGCATTTTAGTCTTGGTCTTGCCAATGCTGTGTACAGAGGTAAAAGGGCTTCCCTACTTTTACTCATTACTGGGGTAATTTTTTGACCAAAACTTTTTTTTGGGGGGGGAGGCAGATTTGGTGACACCAAAACATTTTGTGAATTCGTGGCGATTTTGCTGCATTGGTTTGGTAGAAAAAGAAAAATTTGGAATCATTTCATTTTGACATTTTTTAAATGAAACTTTCCAATTTTTTTTATTTGAAATGACTTTTAATTTGAAAAGAATTCAAAATGCTTAAAATCAAAGCAAAATGTTTTGCTCTGGTTTAGATGAAACATTTTGTTTGACCTGAAATAATTTTTTTCTGACTTGCCAAAAATGTCAAAAATGTTATTTTTGGTTCCACTCAGAATGATTTAATTTTTTTTTCAGAATTGCCAGCAAACCAAATAATTTGTTATCCCTTTATATTTACTCACTGGACCCTTGTGTACAGATCCAAGGATCACACTAGCCCTTTTCGCCACAACATCACCCTGGGACCTCATGTTCAGTTGCTGGTCATATGATCCCAAATCTTTCTTACTCCTTTCCAAGACAGAGTCTCCCATTCTGTTCCTAGAGGTATAACTAACTTTGCATTTGGCTGTATTAAAACATATTGTTTGACTAGGCTCAGCTTACCAAGAGATCCAGATCGCTCTGCATGACTGCCCTATGCTCATTATTTACCACTTTGTGTCATTCACAAATTTTATCAGAAGTGATTTTATATTTAGTTCCAGATCACTGAGAAGACGTTGAATAATGTCTAGTCTGATAACAATCCCTGCAGAAACCCACCAGAAACATTCCCAATTGATGACAAATCCCCATTGACAACTAATTTGTATGAGCTGTCTGTTAGCCTGTTTTCAGTCCATTTAGCATGTGCTTTATTGATATTGTATAATGCTAATCTTTTAATAATATCATGCGGTACTAAGTCAAACACCTTACAAAAATCTAAGTCTACTACAGCTATGCAATTTTCTTTATCAGTCAAATTTGTAATCTCATCAAACAATAAAATCCGGTTGTTTGACAAGACCTAACTTTTTTTTATAAAACCATGTTGACTGGTGTTAATTCTATTCCTATTCTTTAATTCTTTATCAGCTGAATTCCATATAAGCTTTCCCATTATTTTGCCTGGGACTGATGTCAGGCTAACCGGCCTATAGTTGTCTGGGCCATCTTGCTTGCCCTTTTTGAATATTGGCACAACATTAACACTCTTCCAGTTTTTTGGAATTTCCCTGGTATTCTAAGATGTATTAAAAATTAACATCAGTGGGCCAGACATCTCCTTAGCCAATTCTTTTAAGACTCATGGGTACAAATTATCCAGGCCTGCCAATTTAAAAACGTTTATCACTAGTAGATGTTGTTTAACATCCTGGATGGACTAAAAAGTACTTCATCCTCTTCATGTGATAGGAGTACATCCCCCTGCTTCTTTCCAAATACAGAACAGAAATAGTTACTGAACACTTTTCTGTATCATTAATAACAATTTTACCATCTCCATCTAGTAATGAGCCTAGCACTATACTATTGCATAGATTTCTTTTGTTCCTAATATGCTTTAAAAATGCATCTTTATCCATCATAATGAGATCCAAAATAGAGTTGGGTGCAATACCTTTGGTATCAGAAAATCATCTATAATTTTTAGAAACTCAAATGATAATTTACTACAGGCTGCAAGAGGCCTCCAGCATGACTCCCAAGTCCTCTCATAACAACACAACTTTGCTTTCCACACATTACAGACAGGTGATTTTAACATTCCAATCATGTGAATCTTCCCACCAGATTTCAGTAATGCCAATTATATCACATTTCTTCTCATCACTGAGAACTTCCAATTCCTCTTGACTTCGGCTACGTTTGAAAATGGGACATAGGCTCCTAAGTCACCGAGGTGCTTTTGAAGCATTTACCCATAAACTAATTGTATATATGCTAGTGTGTAAATATGTCTGTATGTAAGACTCACATTCAGTATGAATTTTTATTGGCGTACGTATCAAAATACTCTATTACCTATGGCCAAACTCCTCAGATCTGAGGACCTAGATTTCAAAGATGCTGTATGCCTGGGATTTTGGGTGCTCAGCACATGTGAAAATCAAGTCATTTAGGTACAGTGCCTAGCTAGCATTTAAGGAACCTAACTTTGGGTTTGAAAAATGTGACCTGTATATTTTCATATTCCCAGTTCATTCTTCCTACACACAGAGAGAGACACAGGGGAGGGGGTGGACGGAGGGGGAGGAACAACATATAAACTACTATTTGAAAAGTCACAGAGCAAGGTCAATTCCACCAAGACTTCAGGGAATCCAAAGACAAACTGATGAGCCCTGGTCTACAGTTAAAAGCTAGCCACCCATGAGCACCATAGTTAAGCTGACCTAACCCTGGCAGTAGCTGCGGCTAGATTGAGGTTGGAAGTATCTCGCTACAGTGGCACAGCCCAGTGCTGCCATTGTAGTGCCTATACATAACCTTAGTTACAAGTCCCTGTAAGAAACCCTCATCCCAGCACATCGTTCCATACCAAACACCTACCAGTGGCTTTTCCCTGGTTCTCCTTCTGGAAAAAGAAACTGAATGAGAAATGCAGTGGTTGTTGTCTTTTGGTGGGGGTCATAGGATGCATCGAGGGGGCAAGGAATAGCCTGTGTGTGCATGTGTATATGTGCATGAGTAGGAGGAAAAGTTTGGGACTGGAGGATATGGAAACATATATAACACTGCATATTAACATCTACTAGAATATATCTCATGTTGTGTTTGTGTACTCAAGCAGTCAGAATCTGCACTCTTTGTGAATGCCTGTTTGTGCATCTACTTTGTGTCACGTGCGTGTGTACAGTGAAGGCAGTGTGTGCATAATGTGCACTGGGTATATTATGTGTAATTACTCTGTGTGCATGTATACCTGAGGTCTGTCATGCTGCTGATAGAAATAAACCCATAACTGCCTGTTCTGTGGTGTATGGAGAAAGTTGACAGAGAAAACAAAAACCTCCATCCCACTAGCTTGACTGATTGATGGCGTCCCTTGAATAGAGTCCCACCGTTTCAGCAGGAGGAGGGGGAGGAACCATGCAGTGAAGAAGAGCCCAGTGGCCATCTGACCCAGGCTGTGTGAAAGGATTTGTGCATCATGGCAGCATTAGTTTCTTCCAGGGACCTCCTTTGAACTGTTAATCAAGCACAATCTTGCAGAATAATAGCCTGATTATTATTGCCTTGTTTGCATAACAAAGAGGCCCAATAAAACTGATTTGATTGAGCTCAGAGGGGGTGTGAAAGATCTGTCCTGAGAAAGTCCCTGCAGGAATGCAGCAAACTGCTCCCAAGTCTCAACCCAGGAAGAAAGACAATGCAATTTGCCATCAAGAAAAAACCCAATAGACCAATAAATTACCCATGTGCAAAGGGATTAGATCAGGTTTCAGCTGCATTGGCGTGGGGGGTGGGGAGATACTGAAGGGGGAAAATAAACCTGACTCTCTTAAAGTGGCAGTGCTCATTTTTGAAGGAATGGAGGGTGGGGGATCATTTTGAAAGGGGACACTCTGTATTATGGGCTGGATTCTGCCCTCCTTTACACCAGCTTAAATCTGGAGGAAATGCAAGACTTCAAGGTAAATGCACTTTGATGGAGTTGCTCCAAACATCTGTGGGTGTAACTGAGAGCAATGTTCATCCATGCAATCTCCTTTTTAACCCAGTCATCGTCCTACCTGCACCTGTGCTGGAGAACATGGGAAAGAGATTTCTCAAGGTGTTTACTTATGTTTAAAGAAACTGAAGGGCCAAACAACCTGACTGGGCTATTCCATTTCGAATGTCTGTCATTCAAGTGAATGGACATTGGAGCCCCTGTCCCTCATCCTCTCCCTTTTGTTTCCCACTGGGGAGTTCCTCCTCCCCTCGTATCACAAAATCATGGAGCAAGTAGAGGTGGAAAAATGCAGTCAGGGTCTTCTTTGGCAACAGATGCTACAAGAAGAGCCCTTGATTGTTCTTATCACTTTGCTTTTTGTGTTCAGAGAATCAGCTGACCATGGATCCAGAATACCTTGCAAGGAAGCAAATGTTTCTCCTCCCCTACAAATGTCCTCCTCAAGTGCAGCAAGGTTTTCTCCTGCAACCAGCAGAAGCTTTCACCTCTGATCTTTGCATGGAAAGGAAAGAGCCATTAATCAAAGCTGGGGAGCTCTTCACTAGTCCCCACAGCAGCTGGAAGCAAGTTTCCCAACCTGGGTAGGCAGACCGTGCTAACACGTCTGGAGCTAGCATGCTAAAAATAGCAGCGTGGGTCTTGCAGTTCTCAAGCCTACGGAGTCAGGTGGGCTTGAGCCCCGCTGGTGTGAGTCTTGTCTACCCAGGTCTTGTCACTCCCAGCTGCAGGGTAGACATAGCCAACTGAGCCTCCTGTGTGAGATGCTGCTCCAAGAATTACGGGCAAAACTTGAAAAGGTGAACGTCACAGCTTGGAAATAGGTGTTCCTAAGAAATGAGATCACTAACCGGGCTGAAAAATGATCGGGGCATTTACATTTGAAGCCACAAAGAGCCACAGATCCACCCCTCCTTCACTGTTAAACTTCTTGAGACTCAGGATCAGGGTTCAGTGTTTCTCTTGCAACAGATACTGCTAACAGCTAAATGAAGGTAGCCTGGTGTCCAAGAGATCACAGGTTCTATTCTTTGGTCTGCCACTGACTCACTGTAGATGAGGCCCCATGCCTCAGTTTCCTCACCTGTAAAATGGTGTTAGGGAAACTTAGATCTATGGGTGAGAAACAGTGGCCAGGAATACTGGTGTGTCATCACAGCAAGCACGAAATCTTGAAAGCCAGGCTTGCTTGGCAGGTAAGGGAAGAAGGGTTGCTTTCACAACACCAACAGGTCATCCAAGATCTCCACTGCTTAATAAAGGTGGGTAAAGCACTGTTTATAGGTGAGAAAACTGAGGCCCAGAGCAGTGAAATGACCACCCAAAGCCACTCAGTGACAAAACGGGGAATTCACAACAAAGCTTTCCAACTCCTAGTTCCCTCCTCTAACCAGGAGACTCAGCGCCCTTCTCAATACGCCCGGATGGGACTTTGTATCCAGCTCCATCAAAAAGGAGCAGACAAATCCATTCAGGCTCTGCCAGCAGCTTGGACTCTTAGATCATTTGTCCATTGCAGTTCCTTTGCCCTTCACCTTTAAGGTGGGATTCCAGAGTCACTTACAATATCCATTTTCCCACCTCCGAGTTTGATAAGCCATTGGGATGAGCCAGGCGTGAGACCTTTCTCCATGAGGCTCAGGCTCACAGCTGAGCCATGGTTGTTTTCACACCAACAGCGTTTTGCCCAGGCCTTGTTCTGTTCAGACTGTGTTACAGGCACAACCCCTCACCACAGCTGTATGACTGTTGTCAGGCCTGGTGAGCAGATCCTCTGCCTTTCAATATCTTGTGAGAGGATGGTGCAGACAGTGCCATGAAGGCTGCTGTGGGAAAGCGCTTTGCACGAGAGGTGTGTGTTTTCTCTAGGAATAATCTGCCCCACCACTTTCTTCTGAAATTTCAACCCTTCAACACTTGGCTAAATGAGATGCAAAAATCAGGAGACAGAGAAAAGCCCCAAGCACATAAATCTGAACGAGGCAAATTTACACAATTAAACAGCCTGCCAAGAATTGCGGCATTTCAATTAGAGGCGTTGATTTGAGTGCAGGGTGTGGAGAGTCAGCTGCCTGTCTTTCACAGATGTCAGCTAGAACCTCGCACAACCTAGGGGGAATTCACACAAACACACATACAGCCCTGTGTCTTGCACTGTAGCCTCTTGCTGTCTCTGGGAGTCTGATGAGGGTGAGGAACAAATCTTTTAAGTAGATCTGTTTACAGGTACGCTGTCTCTCACCTCCCCACCCCGCCCTATACAACCCCATTCGCATACCACCAACCCAGCTGATACTCAACTTGTTCTATCTGACTCATACTGCAATGGAAATGATGCACGAAATCCATAAACCCTCCAAACACTATTGGCCCACCTAGATGTCAGTCCCTGATAGTCACTGGGTTATTTCTAAAAGATGCCCAATGCTGGAGCCGCTGGGCGCAAGTTCTAAATGTCTGAGAAGAAATGAAAAAAATCAAAACCAAATGTATCCCCCCGGCTCTCCACTCCCTGCTCATTCATCCATCCCCGCCCCCAGCAAACGCCTGTGAAGAGAGATGGGTTTTGTGTTGTGCCATAAAGGTCAGCAAACTCAGCTCTGTCAGAGTGCTGTGGGGAGCAAATTCCAGAGTCAGGGGTCCTCCAGCAGGAACACCCTGCCACATGCACTAGCCACTGAACCCCACGGGCATGTAGGGGATATCACATGACCTCACAGCCATGGTCGGGGTGGGGAAGGAAAGATGGGTTTCTCAGAACCCAGGCCATTTAACTGTAGGGCTTTGGAGACTGAAGCCAACAGCACTCAAAAGAGTCCAGAAAGCCAATATCTAACAGGAGGCTTACGCCACAGAGCCCCCTTCCTGGTGGGTTATGCCGCAGAACAGTCATGACTCAAGTGAAATGCATTATCTGTCCTACTCTCCACATATCATCACACATTTAGGGCCAAATCTGGCACCCATGAAAATAAATGGCAAAACTGCCATGGGATCAAGGCTGGGCCTTTCAGCTCCTCCAATAACCCAGCTGATGCTCCACCCAGAGGAACTCACTGATCTCGCCTCTGTAGAGACTTGCATTCTCCCTCCCCAAGTGCAGCTAGCTCCCTGTAGCCATGTGCAGGACATTAGACAGAGCTGCTCAGTCTGCACTTAGATGGCTACTTGTGCATAGGGAGCCAGCTTGTTCTTTTGCAGTAAAAGCCCTATGACTTCATCTAAGGGATGGCATCTGGTTTTGCAATTGGACATAATTCAATTCTCCCTCCTCACTACAGAAACTTCTGTGGGTGGAGCGGTGATTTTGTGAGCAAGATTGCACTTGAGTGCAAAGAAATCTGTAGATTACAACTGAAATCCCCGTTATTGTTATTACAGTTAATGCACAAAAAAAAAATGGCCCAGTTATGGGACTCCTGCTCTTAATTACAATATTTGTCAATTGTAGGTTACAAAGCCTTTTAAAAGCATTTATGAGTGAATTTAGTCCTCATGAAAGAAAGGCACTAGCAGCCCGTAGAGCCAGGCTCAGTGTGGACAGGGCTCTGCCAATGCAACTCAATCCTGACCTGCAGCACCCCATATATTTCAATCCCAAATCCTCTGTCAGTGTCCATCAGTTCTCACTTGTAGCACTGCCTGCTATTCCAGTCCTGGGCTGCCAACACTGCCAAAACCACTCCATCCTGACACACACACACCCTGCAAACCCATGGCTGGTATGTCAGTCCTGGGTTCCCCACGCAGCTCCGCTGATGCACCTCAGTCCTGACTTGCAGCGCCTTCTGCTAGTCCAGTCCTGGGTCGTTTCCCCACAGTTCTGTCAAACAACAAAGCAAAAAAGAGCAAAACCTGCAGCATCCCCCTGCTCTTCTAGTCCTTGACACCGCCTCGGATCTGCCAATGCACCTCCAGGCTAACCCACAGCAACACCCCGATAATTCAAGTTCTGGGCCTGTGCTGAGATGAGACTGACAATTGTGTGCAACTGTGCCAAAGAGTTTGGTAATTTAAGTGATGTGTCCCTTAGGGATTCGGATGAGAAACCCTAAAACTTTTTGTCATTGTAGCTTGACCCAACATTTCAGCCCAGGTCTCCAGAGGCAGCAGGTTGGTGTAGAAACCCACTAAGCCCCCGGGTAAAGAAGTTTTTATGACTGCACAGCTCTATGATCACTTTTATGTGCACGTCTGACATGGTGCAGCTGTTCAGGCCACAGAAGAAGAAAACCTCAGCTGCTGCTATTATAAACCCAAAGTTCCCCATAACGTCTCCCGGTTCCTATTAACCAGGGGCTTGGAATTCAAGAGAGGCAATTCCCATGAAAAAAGCCCACACCATCTGCATTTAAAGACAAGGCACCTTCTTTTAGCCCCAGTATGATTCTCAGCGGCAGTCATACAAAACTCCCCATTCCAAATAAGAGACCCGCTTCAGCACAGCAAGAAACCTGTGAAGCCAAAATACTTCCATGTCTACATCTGAGTCCTGTCTCCATGATAACGCCTAACGCAAGAACCATCCCTGTGGCCACTCTGCCATATCTCCCCAGGACTGGGAATACTCCAAGTGCTGTCACTTTAAGGGTTTAGAAGGTGTTGTTTTAACAACCTCTAAGCCCCACTTCTCAGTTTCAGTTTAGTGCTGAGATCACATCCCTCACTGCCGCTAAGAGACAAAAGCCATTTATCAACCTATCTGATAAACCTCCAATAGGCTGGATCCTTATCTGGAATAAACCACACTGCCTGGATGGATTGGAGGCATTCATTCCCACTCCTTGGAGAAAGGGGCTTATTTACAGTTTGGGGACAGAAAATATCAAGGGGAACTGGATCGGCTTCTCAGCTAGACCCAAAAGCTACAGCAGCTTCCTACAGAGTGTGGTACAGGGGACAAACCCTGGAGTCCTTCCTTAGGCAAAACTCATAGGGCCAGATTTTCAATACAGTTCAGCTCCCATTTAGGCCCTGAAATACAGGGCTGGATTTTAACGAGAGCTGGGCACAGGGTGTGCTGAGTGCCACATATGTTACCCTAAGGGTCGCAAACGGGAGCTACTGGATACCGAGCACTTTTAGAAACAAGGCCCTAATAATGAGGGCTGAGCACTTGCAAATTGAGCCTTGAGAAATCTGGCCCCTAGACTCCTCCGTAGGAGATTTGCTTACGGAACAGGGAATAAAAAATGTCAGGCTTTGGTCAGACTCTCCCGCCGGCTGTTTTGTACCAGTGCAACTCCACAGTGGGGTTAGTCCTGAGCCATAATGGGGTGAGAGGAAAATCCTGCCCCAGGGTGCAAATGAGGAGGAACTCGGGGGTACGCCACGAGGGTCAAAGCACCGGGAGATCTGAATCCGGCCCGATGTTTCATAAAAAGCAAAAAAAAAAAATCAAGAAAAAGTGCAGGGCTTGGTGGGGCACTCAGCTCACACACTGAGCGCTCTGTTGGGCCAGGCTGGGAGCAGCGCTTGGCATGGCCCCTCTAACACAGGCTGTAACTTTCAGAAGCAGTTTTAAGACTCCATCAGGGTTATGCCACCCCTTTACCATGTGCTGCTGAGATGTGAATTCGCAGGAGGCAGAGTGGAGAGAAGGGGGGGAGACACCCAGGTGCAGACGCCCCCTTTTCTTCCTCCTACCTCGTGGACCCCTATTAAAATGCAGAGCGAGGGACAAGCATAATGAATGAGGAGTATGGTCTAGATTTGTGCCCAAACTCCTCTTAGCAGTTCACAGTGGGTCTTGATTACCCAGTTTTGCCAGTTCCTTGAAATATATTTGGCTGTTGAGGGGAGAATTCAAAACAAAACACAAACACACAGATCTAATATCAAGTTCTTTCTTGCATGGCAAACTCAGCCCCAGCACTTTGACTCAAAGGCTGCGTAAAGAACTTAAGCAACATGTATCAGATCTGATCAAAAACTCCCCACTTCTCTGCGTTCAGTTTTCTCGGGGCTAAAATAGCCCAATGACCAGGGAGATCTAGGTGGACATGTTGATCCTAATATTTCAACAAAGGGGTTTATTTTACTGTATCAGGGAGGTGGATAATTTATTTATTTATTGCATGTGTGAGAGAGACATCTTAGCTTAAGAGATTTAGATAGTGCCAAGGAAATGCACGGGCAATAGAAAAGGGAGAAATGTTATAAAAAATAAAACAGGGGATTTAACTTTAGGGCTTTTCTTTTTCTTCCCCCTTTCCCCCCCCATGAAAAAAAAAGGAGGTAAAGAAACTGGAGAGTTTTGGAAGGAACAAATCTGCCTCTGTGGAGTTGGTTTCCCCTCCCCCAACAAAAACAAGCACTCACCGCTTGAAGGAATTTGCAGGCACAGATCTGCCAAAAACATTGTGAAAAACTATGGGGGATTCATTGGAAACAGATGGCGTTTTCAGCTGTAATTCTGAAATTCTCTCCTTTTCTGACACAATACAAACAAACCGGGGTAAGGCGGAGGGTGGCCCTCAAATGTTATCAAACAGAAAGATTAGCAAGAGCTGCAAGTGTATGTCGGTGTGCGGTGCAGGGGGAAGCAGTAATGGGGGGCGCCAGGCTTTGGGAAGGGGGATCAGACCCTTGTGGGGCCATCTGACTTGCTTTTACCCTGTGACCGGGGCAACATCTTCCAACCCAGCTAAGTGAAGTTTTCTAACTGAGCAATGGCCCAGCAGAGGAGGCAGGCAGTGCTAAAAACCCAGCCAAGGCCAGGAGGGAATGTGTGGTGACCCCCTCCATCCCAAAGCTGTTCTGTCGGGTGTAGGAGGACTTGTGGCACCTTAGAGACTAACCAATTTATTTGAGCATAAGCTTTTGTGAGCTACAGCTCACTTCATCGGATGCAGACTGTGGAAAATACAGAAGATGTTTTTATACACACAGACCATGAAAAAAATGGGTGTTTATCACTACAAAAGGTTTTCTCTCCCCCCACCCCACTCTCCTGCTGGTATGCATCCGATGAAGTGAGCTGTAGCTCACGAAAGCTTATGCTCAAATAAATTGGTTAGTCTCTAAGGTGCCACAAGTACTCCTTTTCTTTTTGCGAATACAGACTAACACGGCTGTTACTCTGAAATCGGTTGGGTGTGTTACTCCAGTTTTATCACAGTGTAATTCCCTTGAAACAAATGAGGTCCAGCTGCCGTGAGGTAGCAGTGGATCAGGACCATTAATGTGTATGTCTGTGTGTATTTAAACATCCCTTCACATGGCCAGAGCTTGCATGAGTGCTAAACCTGACCCCCACATCCCAAATCACAGCTCAAGATTCAATCCCCAGTCACTGCCTTGCTTTTTAAAAGCCCAAGAAACATTTCAGACTTGAAGCCAACTTCTGTCGCTCCCCATGCAACCAGGCAATGGGCACAATCTGGCATTGAGTATAGATTTCCCTGGTCACTTTTTCCTTCTTCCACTGCACACGGCAAACCTAGCCTAGCCTGCCTCTGAGAGGGCAGGAGGGGAGATGTTTTCTGCCTCTTCAGAACAATGCTCTGATTGCATTAGCCACTGTGTAGCCACTCTGATCACCTCCCTCCTGGAGGGACAAGGCAGGTTTGGGTAGGCACCAGCGACAGACAGAATCAGAGATCAAGAAAGAAGAAATGTGGGCTGAAACCTCAGCCCCGCTAGCTTTTAAACATGTGGCGAACTGCTGCAAAGAGAGAGAGAGACAGAGAGGCCCCCGGACAGGGGGTAACTCAATCTGCCATCAAAGGCTTGATATGAAAAGTCTTCAACCCAAGGGGCTGTTGCTTACCTGCAGGGAAGATGCAGAGAAAGACAGGGAGGATTTGGAAGAATCCCAGGGCTGTGGATCCTGCCCCTCTCCCCATACCCATCCATCCAGCTCGAGCTTTAACCACTATCCTTTCCCTGGAAGAAGAGTTAAAAAAAAAAAAAGAGAGAGAGAGAGAGAGAGAAAGAGAAAGAAAGAAAAATAAAGGGAAAAAAATAAATCAATCGAAAGGAAGGAGAGAAACTGAAAAGAATCCCTCAGACCCCCAGCGAGCGAGTCTGTCTAGCTGGGCAGGGCAGGGAGCCCTAGCTGGCAGGCTCCAGTCGCCTCTGCACTGAAATTACACAGACTTTTTTTCTTCTTCTCTCTTTTCCCCTGTACAAAACAGCCAAAACCATCAATCATCCCCGCTGCCTTCCAATGTCTACTGAGCTCTTCCCTTCCTCCAGTCAGGAGCCAGCGTCTCCGCCTCCCAGGCCAGGCCGGCTCCTGTTACAGGCCAGCAGCGCACTGAGACAGGGGGTGGGAGAAGGAAAGAGGCGGAGGAATTAATTCATTCCATGCACTAGTCTCGAGTAATAAGAGAGAGAGAGAGAGAGAGGCTGGTTACACTAAAGAACTAACCACAGGAACCCCTAACCCCCAGCAGAACACCCCTCTGGAAAGAGAAACACACCCACATACTGGCTAGGCTGGACAGGCTTCCTTCTGCACTTACAGCGGGACTGACTGTACAAGTGACCGTGCTGGGTCCCGGATTTTGCTCCTGGCCATTTCACAGTTTGGTTTGCAAGTCACCAAAAACATTTTTTTTTTTTTCTAGCCGCCAGCAAGTGCCTGGGATCTGAAAATCGGGCAGGGTTTCCTCTGCCGCCTACTTAGTGAGACAGCCACACTGAGCACGGACACAGCACTTAGGTTTTCAAAAAGCTGCACAAAGGTTAAGTGGCGTAGCCCCCGGAAGGGAAGGGGAAGGATCAATTATACCTCCCTTGAAGTAAGGGGGAGACTGAGGCATGGAGGTCCGGCTCCTAAATCTCATTGAGGATCTGGGCCTGCAAGCTTACATAACTTAGCCAAGGTCACCCACTGAGTCTATGGCAGAGAAAGAGGACATAGGAGTTTCTGGCTCCCAGCCCTGTGCTCAGTCCACTAAAGGATGCTGTCACCCCTTGTCATTGGCAATGAGCATTCTGCCATCAAAAACCAGCTGACAGTTTGCTGTAGGCGTACGTGTTTCACAACAGAATCCAGCTCTTTCTTCCACAGCTGCATTAACAGGAGTGAAGTAAGCCCGTATGACTCAGAAACACACATGGAGCAGATTTCATAGCTTCATGTCATTAGTCTGATAGATGTTAGAAATGGAAATGCTCTATTAAGTCACTTAGTCGAGCTCCCAACCAATGAAGGATAGATCCCTATCATACATTTACTGGTGTTTTCTCAAGACCAATGTTAACTAGCCAACCAAATACTCTTCCGGAACTTCCATAGGATAACTATACTGCAGCCTAACAGATCTCACTGTCAAGAAGTTGTTGCTGATATTCTGCTTGTCCCTATCTATCTGGGAGAGTTTTACCCATTATACTGATATAGTCATACAGGTCTAGTTGTACCAGCGTAACCCCCCTGTGGATACTCTTATTCCAGTAAGAGTGATTTTCTTCAGTTTAGTTTATGTCACTTGGGAAGGGGTGGCTAAACCAAAGAAAGTCGCTCTTAAGAGTATCTCTGTAGGAGAATCATACCGTATAACTAGATTTGTTTAAATTCACTCCTTTGCTTACAGCAAAAACACTTTCCTTGAAGCAGGTTCAAACTACATTGAACGAAGGCCACTGTAATTCTGAACGAGAGCATCTGTACAGGGGTTTAATGCACTTTAACTTCACAATTTTAGTTAATTCATCCTAACTTTCCATGCCACTGTAATGCGGATGGGAAGGGTTTTTCCACTGATGCCGGTAATCCACTTCGACCTAGCTGTGTTTACAGTTGGGTTACCTCGACCTAACTACAGCTCACAGAGGGCAACATTTTTCACTGCCCAGAGTGATGTAGCTAGGTTGACCTAAGCTTTAGGTGTAGACCAGGCCTCAGCTTAACAAAAAATCCTGCCTGGGGTGAAGTGTAGAGGCTGCAATAAGATCTCATATTTTGAGAAGCAAATTCATCAAATATCTCCATTTGGCTATTGTGTTAAGTTGTGGGGTTTTGAGTTTCCAGTAATCCAAACAGCTGCGTGGGCTGAAACCATATGTGTAGTTGGTGGTGGTGATGGGGTGTTACTGCCCCCCCCCAAACTGCAAGCCTTGGGCAGGCATGGAATTTGCCTCCCTGTGTGCGGCCCTGTTGGCTTGACTGGAGCTGCCCCCCAAATACAGAAGTCAAACTACACCTATGGCTGAAACACTGGATTTTTATCCAGGCTGTACTAGGAATAAAGGTGAAGGTGATTCTGGGTGGAATCAAAAGAGCGCAGTTGCGAGCGAGGGGCCTTGCCCGCTTGACAAAAGGGCTGCAGCCGGTTGTGAGTTTGAACCAGCGCCATTTCCCTCTGTTCTGATCCTGGAGCCTGCACACTTGGATGCGCACAAAAGTCAATGCGAGGTTTGTGTGCAGAAGGGCTTCAGGATCAGCCTGAGCAGGGAAAGAGATTAAAAACAGACCCACATGAAGCTTCGGCCTTCAGGTCAGTGGCAACTGTGCTGCCAGAAAACAAATATCTGGTTCTACTGACTCCAATTTGCAACCTTCCCCTTTTCCCCCCCATGGCCCGTGGACACATTTCGGCTCAGCTGCATTAGGTATTGCACGTTTGACAGCTGTTTGTGCACAACTGAAGGCAGCCGCTTTCATTGGTGAAAACTACACATTGGTCTAAACAGACCCAAAATATGGATGTTTCTGAAATTCCACTCTGGATCCAGTTCCACATTTTGCAAATGACCTCTACCTTTGTAATGAGTTGAACCAAAGACCTGGATCACTAGCATCCCCAAATTGTTTGAAAATTTGGGATCTGAACTTTTTGCCTATGGGAGACAATCTAGGCGTCTAGCCTTTGAAATGAATTGGGAGGCGATACTGACTGCATTTTCCCTTATTTCTTTTCTTCCTAAAGCCTAAACGCTGTCGCCAACAAGGATCTCATGTTTTAGATTGCACCTTTCATCCTAAAGGATCCCTAAGTTTTTTACGAACAACACTTCATCCACCACAGAAATGCAGCCGCTGTGAGGTAGAACACAATAATGCTGTACAACAGCTTTGTACAGGGAGCAAAGAGGCATCCTCGATCTAGTGGGCTTCTGGGAATATGTAGGGTAGTAGAATATTGTGATCCGAACTGGAATTAGAACAGGATGCTAGAGCTAACACACCCTGGCTCCTGAATAAAAGTGTCCATAGGATTTAAATCAGTGCTAGCAGGCAGGATCTCTGGTTTATGTATCTCATGGAAGACAGGATGACCTGTGAAATACCACTCACCCTGGTGAGACTCCACCCTGTGTAGCCACAGTGGAGTGAGTTATGGACTAAGTGTTGCCTGACCCTCTAAGGGTCAAATGTATCCCTGATGTAACTCCATTGATTTCCATAGGCTCACAACCAGGATGAATTCAGTGCTAACTCTTTGGTTATGAAAGAAGGATCAGCTAATCAGAGGCTCCTACAATACCAAGGACAGGGGCCAAATCTACCCTTGAAGCCAATGACCTGATTCTGCTGCCACTGAAGCCAATGGAAATAGAACTGGGCCTTATAGGAATCATAGAATCATACAATATCAGGGTTGGAAGGGACCTCAGGAGGTCATCTAGTCCAACCCCCTGCTCAAAGCAGGACCAATCCCCAATTAAATCATCCCAGCCAGGGCTTTGTCAAGCCTGACCTTAAAAACTTCTAAGGAAGGAGATTCTACCACCTCCTTAGGTAACACATTCCAGTGTTTCACCACCCTCTTGGTGAAAAAGTTTTTCCTAATACCCCAGGAGCCCAGATTCACTGTCTTCTCCTAAATAGTCATCCTTCCTATCTACAGAGACCATCCTGTTTCATCTAATTATGTGTGTGTGTGTGTGTACATTACATACACATGCAACTTACAGAGAGGATGGAGAAACCATGGCCAGCTGTACAATCTTAGCCTATGCTGTTCTAAGTTAGACCATTCACTGCCATTGAGTCAATGGGGCTGAGTAACTGAATGAACTGAATAATTAGAACCATTAGGTTTAGCACTGATGCCTCCCCTTACAGCCTTTCCTAATGAATTTATTTGATATCTATAATTATACTGCTAAATAGTAAATATGGGCAATTTTGAAGACTTTCTGCTGCCTGTAGCTAGTGGTTAGACTAGGGGAACTATTCCTGGCTCTCACAAAACCTGACTGTGGCCTCTATCCACCAATCTATCTAACCACTATGAATTTATTTGCCATTCAGTTTAGCATCTAGGCACCTTAAGAAAATAACTTCACTGCTCTATGCCTCAGTTACCTCCTCACAGGGGCTGGGAAACTTAATCAATGGATGTTTGCCAAGTGCTTTGGGAGCCTGGGCTGAAAGTTTTCAGAGCACAATTCTGCTCCCACTGAATCCAATGGCAAAACTCTGATTAACTTCAATGAGTGAAGAAAATTGGGCCCCAAAACAGCAAGTATGATATAATCTTTTGTAACAGTGCATGGTATCATTTCAGTTCATGAACCACCATTTAATATCTAGGGCTATAAAAGCCTGTAGTTTATAAGCCTGGTATCAGATACTCATGTATTATCTACATTACGCATACATGGACATTTAAACAGCTACTGATGAGAGATTTTTGGAACTTTCTTATCACTTTCCCAGTGTTTCCATGCGATTAGGATGAACCCCAAATGTGTAGCTACCCAATGAAGGTGAATGAAGATGAGAGAGATGATGTGTGTATGGGCATGTCTCTAAACATAATGAGTGCTGGAGTATTTGGACTAGTAAACAGTTTTGGTGCCAAATATGAATACCATGAATAGTAAAAAATAACCAAATTATTCATCAATTTCAAAACTGGTTCGAAGGACTAATGCCAACCTCAAATCTAGAAGATTCCCATATCAGAAGATCCCCATGTTCCGACCAACCCCAAAGGACAGTGACTATCTGCCATGCAAAAAACTAGAGGGGATAGCACACAGCTCTGAAACAGACATATTTCTCCCATACCCATTTTGAAGGATCTCCCCATTGGCACAGGGTGACTATAGAGTAGCTCACTGGCTACCCCTTGCTGATTGGCCTTGCTTGTATTGTTGTTACCCCACCTTCCCTGCCTATTTGTTTGGCTGACTTCTTGTGTCTTGCTTTAAATTTAAGCTCTTTGGGACAGGGGCTGCTTTTTACTATATGTTCATATAGAGCCTAACCCAACAGGGCACTGTTCTGGGGGGCCTCTCGGTGCTGCTGCCATACACATAATTCTAATAACAGCCATTGAGGCATGAGGGTTCCCGGGATTACATGTGTTCAGGTTGGCTGGTGTGTTTCACTCATGCTCTGCAGAGAAAGAGCAGCTTTTCCTGACCTTTCCCGCCACAGGAATCTGAATATGAACGGTGCTTCTACATCATGTAGGGTGGCCAGATAGCAAGTGTGAAAAATAAAGGAGGGGTCTAGTTGCGTATATAAGACAAAGTCCCTAATATCAGGAGGTCCGGTCACCCTAACAACATGTATTGGGATTTGGTTTATACAACAGAATTCTGATCAATTCCAAAAGCCAATAGAAAAGGGGAGGGAAAGGGGCATTGACTCTTTGGAGAGAAAAAGGATCAATGAAACTCCGGGAAAGATTGACAAGTGATTTTAAAATGAACGTGCAAATCAAGCCAATGCTTGTGCTTTGGAGGATTCCCTTATTTTTTTAAAAAGCCCAGCAACTCTGTATCTTTCTTGCAGCAAGGATCCAAACCTTTAGAGGTTGCAAAATGGTTATTAGATGGAGAACATTGCAGTATTTTTTAAACAAGAACTGTCTGTACCCTACATTGAATTACCGCTACACTGCAGTCTCTCTCAAAATGTGGATGTGTGCAGTAACTCCCATTGGATTAGCATTTAGACCCTTAGACGTTAGGGAGCAGCTTTATATTACTGTGTGTTGTCCTAAGCTCTTGTGGCTGCTGGATAAGTGTCTCAAAATGCTGCTCTGCTAACATGTTTTCCTGCCCTGAAAAGTCTGTGTATAGCAACTAATAGGGAAGGTATTCTATTGCAGGCTTCATTAGTGCATTGGGCATGGTAGTGACAGTATCTTAATGGGGTAGGTCAGAGGAGATGGTATTTGAAAGAGGCTTTGAAGAGAAGCATGCAGGCTGACTATTGCTTGGCAAAGAGCAAAGAGGATTCTTCGTTTCAACAGCTGAGTTTCTGGTGCTTGGGCAATCTAAATATACATCTGCTTATATGGATCCTGGACTCAGTAGCCTGTCTCTTTAAAGGGACACTGTTAGGTGTCAGTTTTGGATTATTAAGATTTTATAATGCTACCACCAATAAATAAAATACTTTGCTTGTATACAGCACCTTCCATCCAAGAATCTCAAAGCCCTCTACAAATCAATTAAGCTTTTCAAAACCCCATGAGGAGGGTAAAGTTATTTTGGGACAGCTACATGAAGCAATCACCCAAAACAACTAGTGCAAATACAAGGGCTTGTCAATTCCTAATGCAATAATGATCCAGCTAGAGAGGGAGGAGGAATGTTTGAGAAATCCTTCATTCCTACCCGCAAAAGAAAGCAAAATGAGCTGGATATTTTCAATAGAATAAAGCTTGTCACGTCAACTTGTTTACAGTTGTAGTGGTGTGGTATTATAGAGACAGGGCATTATAGAGACAAGGTGGGCGAGGTAATATCTTTTATTGGACAAACTTCTCTTGGTGAAAGAGACAAGCTTTCGAGGTTGCACAGAGCTCTTCTTCAGGTCCTGAGTAAGCTCTGTGTAAACTCAAAAGCTTGTCTCTTTCACCAACAAAAGTTGGTCCAATCAAAGATGTTACTTCACCTCCCACCCCCACCTCCCCGTGTGACAGGTGACATTCAACTCCTTCCTCCCCCTAATTTGTTTGCAGCATATTGTGGGGCTGGGCTTGAATCTCACACATCACAGAATATAACCTTTCCTTGTTCTGATGTGTTTAGAAGGTTGGCTGGAATTCTTCTTCTGTATATTTAGTTCTCTGCAGGGAGCTCCGCCTTCATCCCCATCTCCTACCGGAGTAAATCCCAAACAACATTCCTATTGCATCTATTTCACATCTGAATGAACCTCTAATAAACAACTGGACTAATAGGTGGTCATGTCTGTGAGCAAGTTTCATGACTGTTGGTGAAATGTGCGTGGCTCAACTGAAAATCTGGGTAACTTCTAACTGCCAAAAAATAAACAGAAGGGATCTTCAACCCCCTTTTGACTTTCTGTCAGAACAGAGAGAAATCAATTTAGTATAACTGGACATTAATGCTGCCCCTTCTTTCCCAGCTGCTTCTAAAATTGACTTTTGTCTCTAGAAATTGCAAGAGTTCCTACAAATATATTTGTCTAATCTGCCTCTCCCCATCTAAACACGATGTCTAAGGACCTCTCCTAGATCTCGTCATTAAAAGGTAACAGGCCTTTCTGTGGAACAGCTGGGATGGAAATACCAATTTTTCTGAAGGCTAGATCGTCAATATACTGTGGCTGGAGAAAGTAGAAGGAGTTTAGGAGGGGCACAGAAGCAAGGAGGAGCCTGCTCTTTAAGGTGCCTTCTGACTTTATGTGGAAACACTGTACCTCCCACTTGGGTTGTTGAGTGTGGATTCCTGAAGATGATGCCTAGAAATGTGATCTACCACACCATGCCATTTCTGCTTTCAGTTATGAAATGGACAGTCTAGTAGATGTTGTCACTATGCATTTTTAAAAACTTTAAAAAACTACCTGAATATCTCCCAGGAAAATAAATCGTTACAAAAAATGAGGCTAGTAAAAATCCCAATGACCCCATCCCTCTGGATTTTCCAAACCCGTTATACTCCCTACAGAGGATGCAGTTGGATGAAGGCTGTATTTTTTGAGCAGGGAATAAGCACATGTGCGCTCTCCCGGGAATAAATAGAACTCGAAGCTCGTTTCTTCCCGCTAGGTGGCGCTGTTTTCCCTAAACAGTTTGCAAAAATAGCCAATTTATGAAATAAATGCAATCCAACGCTGCCTTAAACCACATGACATAACATCAGCTTACAAGCTCCCATTAAAATCTCAATTTGGGGAAACTGATTCTACCTCTGAGCAATGGCAATACAATTACTCCAACAGGCAGCAATCAAGAATCACATCAAAACAACACCAAACTTTCATCTCCCGCCTAAGAACAAGCACCTGTCTTGCAAACACGACATGATTTCCTTGACTACCTGTAACAACGGGCAAGTCCCTGGATGAAAACAACACTTAAAGAGGATGTTTTGCAACCTGGCTGGTGGTTTTAAAATGTCCTAACTCAAGGCTTTATTCTTCCATCCTGACACTGATTAATGCCTTATTACCCGCTGAAATCAGTGGGACTTTTTGTTGAGTAGGGTGTTACTCAGCACGAGTAACGGTAGCAGAATCTAGCCCTCTGAGATGAATGTAATGTTTGCTTTAGCCTATATAGCTATCCATCTCTCTCGGTACTTATTTGGCTCTCATTCGCATGGTATCTGAGTGCCCGGATAGCTGTCAAACTAGCTTGATCTTGAAAACATTCTGTATTTTTAAATCATAGTAGCTGGGGATAGGAAAACGTATCTACATATCGATCCTTCTGTGTTTTGCAATAAGGATGCCAGCTATGCCCCGGGAGCGAAACCCATTCCAAAAAAAAAAAAAAAAATGTTTCCATTTTGATCAGTGTTTTGCCATTAAGTTCACTTTTTCATTTAGATGGGAATAATTTGGCACAAGGACGCTGCAAGTCCGGGGGCAACCAGAAAAGAAAAGAAAGAAAGAAAGGACTCGTCTCTCTCTATCTCTCTACATGCACAGAGCATGCAATGAAGAAAAAGAACCAAAGCACAGAATAAGCATTTACAAATAGATAGAGAAACTCTACAGAGGATCAGAACGGAACGCCACGGACTCTCAGGCAGAAAGAACACCTGGTTAGGAAGCAAATCAAGAAGCAATTAGGGAGGGGAAGGGTGGGGGGTGGATATCATGCCGGAAAGAGAGTCCAGGTAGCAACCCCAAAGCAGGCTAAGAAGGAAGCAAGCAAAGGTGCAGAGGAATTCCTTGGGAGGGGGTGACCCTTTGTTGCAGGGAACAGACCCCAGGGGTTGGTGCCTTTCCCCTCCAATCCACTTTCCCCCAACCTCACCGGCTCTGGTGCTTACCTTATCGGCTGCATCAGCCCCTCCAGCCCGCTGGGGGGGAGGGTGTTAGTGGTAGGGAGGGGCAGGTGGACGCTGGCAGGACCGGGAGGGGGGAGATGGTGGGATTGTCCGCAGCAGGGCAACCCCCCCTCCCTTCCCAAAGAGCCCCCCCTGTAGGGTTAAGAGCTCGCCACTCTCTTCAGCAGCAGGACAGGGAGAGCAGCATCTTCCTCTCCAGCTGCATGTCTGCGAGAGACTGGCTGAGCCAGGGCAGGGTGTGAAAGGAAAGTGATTTCCCAAGCAGATCACTCAGCCTGGGAGATAAAACGAAGCAGACAGACAGGCAGGCACAACAGCCCCCCCCCCCCCGCCCCTTCTGCAAAGCTCTCCGTGTGCTGGTGTGAGAAGGTTAGTTAGCATGCAAAAGGGGGGATGGAAAACAGGCAGCTCAGTGCAAGGCGAGGAGCAGGGGGTGAGAGCTGGTCTGTGGGTGTGCGCCCCAGTGATCCACAATCACAGGGATGGGAGTGAGGGGTGGTCAGCAGAAGAAAGAAAGTAATTAACAGTGGACAGGAAATTAGGGTGCAGGTGAACAAACGGGGGAAGTGAATACACACGACCCTGCCCGCCCAGGGTTCATTCCTGTAGGGTTTAGATCTGGCACCTTTCCATTTCTGCCCTGAACTAGTTAGGATTGTCCACCTGCAGCTCAGAGGAGGAGCAAAAATCTGACATGGTCCCAGGAAAAAAAAGAGTTGGAAATGGTTATTTCCTGGGGGAAATTATAATCACAGATACAACATACACACATACAGTATGTATGTATGCCTGTGTGGGGAGTACATGCATACACATGCACAAAACACAGTTGTAATCTCTCTATGTGGTGTTTTCTTAACACAGAGAGTGGGAGGGAGTACAGAAAGGATTGTCTAGAGGATAGTTCTGCTAATGTATGCATGCATTGTAGATAATGTATTGGGTAAAGCAAATAAACCCCAACATGCTTGGGCAAGTTGATTTTCTATTTTCACATTTTCCTCGCTGGGGAAAGGGAAGCAAACAGTACAAATGAAGGAGTGCAGCCGGGAGAGAAAGGAGAAACCAGTGCATTGTTCTAGATGATAGAACCATACAAATTACATAAAGAGGTAGATCTTTTGTGTCCCATAGACAGGGGGGAAATAAATAAAAGAGGAGAGAATCCATTCAAAGCTGTAACTAAAATGGAGATTTAATATTCTCTGAGCTGCTGCTGTCAGTCCCACCACTCAGGTGCGGGATACATGTGTGTTAAATCAAACTGCACATATTGTACACGTCACACAACTCATTAGGCGACCAAAGCTGTTGCCTATGGAGTCAATGAGAGTTTTGCCATTGATTTCAATGGGAGCAGTGCGACGAAGAAATTACATACAAACCCAAATATTTAGGAACTTGGTCTAGTCCTGACCTGGATCCCTCATTCATCACAACCAGCAACCAAGGTTGTGATACTGTAGAAAGCCTGACCGACTGAATTCAGAACTAAAGAGAGGCTCCGGCCTACTCTGAGCTATTTCCCTATATATTATTATTACTACGGCCTTTACTTTATTTTAATAGAAAGTGAATGAATGCACAGCTCCAAAAGTCAGTGTGCCAGACAGACAACTAATTACTGCAGTCCCAGAGCGGTGAACATGCTAAATATGCAGTTGCCTTTGCAAGTGTGCAAATAGGAGCAGCTCTTTGCAAAGAGTTTTTCAGTGTGGAAGGCAACAAATGCGAATGGCAGCTATCAACTGCTTGATTAAGTCTGCAAAAAAAGAAATGTGTCCGAGTTTAACAATATGAGCGAATGTGTATCAGGTGCAAATTAGAAAACGGGCATGCATTAACAATAACAAATATAAACATTCCTGCTGCAAAGCTCCAGTAGAGCAAAGACGTCTTTTTTTAAGCATGAATCTCCCAAGTATACACTGCTGAACAAGGACTAGTTTAACCTTGGGTCAGATGTGAACGAGCTAGGGATGGTTTGATGCCTGGTATAAAACCAGTAGCATCTCTCTAATAATAACTAATAGTTTTATCATAGTATCCTGATGCCCCTCCATCAGGGACCCTCATTGTGCTAAACACTGTACAGACACAGTGAAAAACAGAGCCTGCCCTGAAGACATTACAGGCTAATTTAAGACAAGACACAACAAGTGAGCGTAACAAGGGAAAGAGGTGCAGAGTGGAAATGAGAACATGCATTTCTATAGGCCAGCTGTGTGCACAGCAGGGTGGATTCCAGTCAGATAATTAAAAACCATTGTAAAGGTGCATATAAACACAGAACTAAAGTCTTCACTGACCCCCTACCTAGCTGTTAACCTTAGGCATCATCAGAGGAGTTGGCACCCATGGGAGTTGCTGTGTGCGGAGCACTATTGAAAATCTGGGCTTTGTTGAGATGCCTGAATGGGAGCTACGCTTTTTCGAAAATCTGACCCTAATCCTGGATGCTGAGGTCTTGGAAATCAGGCCCTGAGCTTCTCTTGGAATATCTGGTCCCTGGTGCTTCATGCAAAGTACTGGATTGACATTGCAGGAGTTTGGAGCCTTCTCTCTGCAGAACAATCTCTTCTCTTCTACACTGCACTCACATCAGGCATGGTCATCACCAGTGACTGGTGACGTAGCTATACAAGGAAGTAGTTTGTGGACAATCTGACGTAGCCACTTATTAGAATTCTCTTGTCCTTTCAAGTGGGCCTTTCGCTCTTTGGTGAAGAAAAACAATCCATCCTTCTGAACATGGACACGATGGTAGGGCAACACAAGCTGAAAAGGAGATGACAGTTATTCCAGACGAACCAGAGAATTGAGGGAGAAAAGGAGAGGAAATCTTTGCTCTCCATGAGTTAATGGATCCTGTGGTTCGCAGCCTGGTCTAGATTGTGTGGATACTTTGGGCTCTGGCCTAGCCACCAGTGTAGGGCAGTTGATGGGATGTGGGAAGCATGTGAATCCAAGGATACCCACATGCCACTCCAAAAACGTCTCCTATCCAGTTAGAATTCCCTTTGGGTAGAATGCACAAATACACGTTAATTCAAAAGAGAAGTGTGGCCCACTGAGGTCTCAATATTACATGGGCTGAGGGCTGCTGTCCAGGAATCCCAGCAGCTTACTGCAGCCCTGGTCCAGGGCTCAGCACTGCAGCGGATGCGGTACCATGGGCATCCCTCTCCTCACAAGCTATGCACAGTGTAACTGCTTGCTTCAAGGTCAGCTTCTCTGCTATGAGTTGGTGAGAATGGGGGACGGAGGCTAGCAATGGTCAAACCAGTTCAAGATTAGATGAGACCCAACCTGAACCTTAGCCCAAGACTGTTTCTGAGGTCCACTAAAAGATGATCAACTGTTAAAAATGCATCTTCCTGCTTTCTATGCAGGGCTGGGACCTGGCTGGGAAACAAAGCAGCTAAATAATATATTTCTACAGGTTTTCTGGCCTGACTGGAATCAGGAACCATTGGAAATATCAAGACCATCTTGTCAGTATGAGTGGGTGTATGGGGTCCCTGGAAGGCAAGGGTGTGATGGGGTGATCCTGTCACCTGCTAGGGAAAGAACTCCCCCCCCCACCATGAGAGACGTGCTCCTCCTGTGGGGTGATTGATTGACTGATTGCCTCCCAGCCACAGAGGGCGGAGCTAGGTGATGAGCCATGAGTCAGCTCAGCCTTATAAGGAGCGTGAGAGAGTCTGGGAAGACAGACTGCAGAGGGTGCAGGACTCTTCTGCAGGCAAAGGCTGCCTTTGGCTGGAGAGCTGAGCCACAGGAATAGAGCTAACTCCTGTGGTGGGCTCCTGGGAGAAGGCGCTGGGCAGCCAGGGAGGCAGCCCTGGAGTTGTTGTGCCAGCTGGGGAACAGGGAGCAGGGTAGGCTGCAGTTAGGGAGGAACCCTCAGCTAAGGCCTATAAGGAACAGGGAACTGAAGAGAAGCCCAGGAAGGCAGAAGACCATTGGGGTTTCTGTGGTATCTGGACTCCCCAGCCTGGGGAGTCTGTGACCTGGGCAGGGCCGGCTCTAGGCACCAGCAAAACAAGCAGGTGCTTGGGGCGGCACATTTCTAGGGGCTGCCTTCCGGCGCCGGCCACACCACCCCTAGAAATGTGCCCCTGCTGCCCCAGCTCACCTCCACTCCACCGCTGCTGCTTCTCCCCACTCCCTCCCTCCCAGGCTTGCCACGTGCCAAACAGCTGTTTCACACGGCACGCCTGGGAGGGAGGGAGGAGAAGCCGAGCGGCGGCGCGCTGGGGGGAGGTGGTGGTGGAGCGGAGGCGAGCTGGGGCGGGGAGCGGTTTCTCTACCCCACCCCCCCTGTTACTTCCTGCGCTCCCCACCCCTCGCTTCCCTCCGCCCCGCCTGCTCTGCTGAACGTGCTGCCTCTCCCTCGCCTGAGAGGGAGAAGCAGAGCGGCGGTGCGTTCAGGAGACCAGGCGGAGTGGAGGTGAGCTAGGGTGGGAGGTTGTGGGGTGAGGAAGCCACAGGAAGCAATGGGGGGGGAAATGCGGCACGCCCGGGGGAGGAGGCGGGGCTGGGGATTTGGGGAAGGGGCGGAGTTGGGACAGAGCTGGGGGCGGGGGGGGCACGAAAAAAAGCAGGGGAGGGGCCCAAAATTTTTTTTGCTTGGGGCGGCAAAAATCCTAGAGCCGGCCCTGGCTCTGGGAAGAGAAAGAACTATGAGTTGAGCCCGCAAGTGGAAAAGAACCTTTTTGTCTATGTCAGCTTGGGACTAGTACTGAAGACTATATTCGTGGTGGGACTTTGAGTACCCTGGAAGCAGATGGAGCCTTTATGTGACTTGGCCAGAGAGCCAGGCCACAGCAGACGCAGACCGAGAGAGGGAGGGAGGCCATCACAGGGCCAAGGAAGCGGCCACCACAGGGACACTGGAGATGAGGACCCCTGGTAACATCGCCACAAAGGGGTGCTACTTGAGGTGCGGACTACCCTTACAAAGGGGTTAACTTCGACTGGGACCCAGGACTCCTGGGTTCTATTTCCCGCTCTGCTGGATGATGATTTGCTTTACTCTCCTGAGCAAAATGCTTTCCTCCTCTGTGCCTCATTTCCACCTTATTTCCAAAGTGGGGCTAATCGCTAATATCTCATAATAATATCTAGTTCCCTAGGGCAGCGGCGAGGACTCAGTCAAAGGGCCCTGAGAAGTGTGATGGGTTACATCATTAGCCACAGGCGGCTTAGGAAAGAGGTGGCAGCGTCTCTTCCTTCCATAGCCCCGGTCAGAAAGCACAGCACCAGGACTTGGAGGGGAGTTGGGCAGCCCTGAGACCCTCCGCTTCCTGGCTCCCAGAGGCCCAGCCTGAAGGAACGAGTTGTGAATGTCTGATGAGCCCCTCCCCCAGCCCTTGAGAGATGATCTTCCTTCTGTACCCGTGCAGCAGAGTGTCTCATCGCTTCACTCCAGCGCTTTCTCACCCTTAGAATACACTGGACAGGGCTGACGCATGTGGAGGTGAAGAATGTTCAGCTGTGACAACCGGGGCTGGGTATTATACAAACCCAGCCACCAGCACAGCACCTTTTCAAAGGCTTCAGATCCGCTACAAATTGCTTCTGAATGACAATGGGAATTTCTCGCCCTTCACAAAGCCCCACTATTAGCATCTTTATTGGAATAAACTAGCTAATTTCTCCAGTCAGAAGGCTTGTCTGGAGAATACCTAATTCCAATTAAGTGGATATTCATCAGCAGCTCTGGCACTTGGAAGGCAGAAGTGGGGGCTGTTGCCTGGCCTGGTGCTTAGCTCGCCACCTGCTGAGGTCCAGATCTCAGGCAAAGACCATGAGAAGGGACCCAATCAAATCCAAGTGCAAACAGCAAGGCAGGAAACCGCTAACGACCAACCCAGCCACAGGGAACTTGCGTTTCTCAGTTCGGCTTTAACTGTGTCCAATAACTCACAGTAAAAACCAGTGAGATATAGTGTAATGTGTTTGGGGAGGGGAATGTGAAGAGGAGATACTCACTCAGTAAATTAGCCCTTTGCTCAGCTGGGGTGAATCAACAAATCTGTTAATTTCTGCATGGATCAAGACTATGGGGCACTGGGTGCGGGGGAGAGATAGCTCAGTGGTTTGAGCATTGGCCTACTAAACCCAGCTTTGTGAGCTCAATCCTTGAGGGGGCCGTTTGGGATCTGGGGCAAATATTGGGGATTGGTCCTGCTTTGAGCAGGGGGTTGGACTAGTAGACCTCCTGAGGTCCCTTCCAACCCTGATAATCTATGATTCTCTGATCTATGAAATCTGTCCTTGGCCCAGCCAGGCTTCAGCACTCTTTGACTTCAACTGGAGTTGCACCAGGGAGGGATTCTACTTGGTCTCTCTGCCTGTTGTAAGTAATGCTGAGGCACCTATCGCTATGCTAAACGTTGCTGTTTCTCTTGTAAAAGGTAGAACAGAGTTTCGCAAAGTGTGGTCTGCAGAGCAACAAGGGGCTGTTTTGGCAAAAGTGGAAGGAGTTCACATGGTGCGGGTTCTCTTTGTTTCCACATGCAGAACTGCATTAAAAGACAGCCCAAACTACCTTAACCACATACCCAAAAATCTACAAAGAGATAAAGCCCCTCGCTGTTCTTGCTCTTGAGGATGCATGAGTAAAGCAAGTGAGATCTGGGATGAAAGTACTTAGATGATAAGCTCCTTGGGGCTTTTTGTGTGCTTGTATGTTTGAACAGCACCTAACACAATGAGGTACTGGTCCTTGGCTGGGGCTCAAATATTACATAAAATACCTCTTGTCACTTTCCCGTGCAATTACTGTGGTAGCCACAGGGATATTCTGAGCTTACCCGTGGGAGGGGAGGTGGTTCGTACGATGGTGAATGGCAGCAAAGGTGTCCAGGGGATGAGCTGCTAAGATGTCTTTCACACTATGAAGAAGTCTGACAACCCTGGTGTCTACAGTAAATCTGGAGACCGGGCATTGGAGAGGGTGGACCAGTGCCCCGAGGTGGTACAGATGCCTGGCTAGTGTGTCTTGCTCATGTGCCCAGGGTCACACTGATTGCCAGATTTGAGGTTGGGAAGGGCAGACTGGCTGAGACCTTGAGGATTTTTTTGCCTTCCTCTGTAGGATGGGAGGTGGTTCTCCTGCTGGGATCATCTGGGCACATCCCACTGAATCAATACCCAGTCATTGCAGGGGCCTTGAGCATTGGCAGCCCCTCAGTCTCTTGCATTCTCTGCCTGAGGCACACAACAGGTTAATCTCCTGAGGATGAAATACTTTAGTCTAAATAAAGTCATTGGGCTCATTGTAGAGGTATTCTGGCCACAAACTCTCAACTCTGTGACATACAGGACACGCAATGCAGCTGAGTTAAGGTTGCTGCTGGAACCTTCATTTTTACAGCACTGGACTATTTCTGATTTTAGTGGTGCAGTGTCCACAGTGTAGCCATGTGGTATTTTTGCATAGAACAGGCATGGTTAGGGCCCTCTGATCAGCTGGGCCTGAACCCCTGCTAGACTAATAGTAGTTGATGGCTGCTGTGACTTACAGTCTGTCTCTAGTAAGGACACTTTCTCTATACTTTATAGAAAGGACTCAGATGTAACCCATGCGGCCTTCATAGTCAAGAGGTATTTATGCTCTCCAGTCAGTCTCATTTTGGAGATGGATTTTTTAAAATATTTTATTCATTTACAAGGAAAAACTCAATTTGGGAATTTCAGAAGTGTAATTTACATACAGTGACTAAACACATCCCTGGAATGTGGAACATCCACCCGGTTTTCTGAAGAGGCTTCTCAGATATAAGACTGCTGCAGTGGAAGCCACAGAATAAGACAGGGATCGGCAACCTTTGGCCTGCGGCCCGCCAGGGTAAGCCCCCTGGTGGGCCAGGCTGGTTTGTTTACCTGCTGTGTCCGCAGGTTTGGCCGATCACAGCTCTCACTGGCCACGGTTTGCCGTCCCCGGCCAATGGGGGCTGCGGGAAGCGGTGCGGGCCGAGGGATGTGCTGGTCACCGCTTCCCGCAGCCTCCATTGGCCTGGACTGGTGAACCGCGGCCAGTGGGAGCTGCGATCGGCTGAACCTGCAGATGCTGAAGGTAAACACCCTGGCGGGCTGCGGGCCAAAGGTTGCCAATCCCTGGGCTATAGGGAGGGGTGGCGTGAAGCAGGGAGAGAAACTTGCGGCCTCCTTAGATCTGGAAATGGTGGATAAAGTAAACCTCACGCATCCACCCAAACCTTCCTTCAAAACAGAACCAGAATCAAACTTCTTCTGTGCTGTGAAAAACATGTATGTTATCTTTGCACTCCCACCCCATAATTCTGATGCTGCTGCTGAATGCCTGGGTGCCAACTGGGAATAAAAGGGCCAAAAATAGCCCACTTTAGGCTCCACTGTCCCATGTTCAAACCACATTTGTGTGTGGCGTTGTTGACAACCACACGTTGCACAAGCCCATCTCAATCTCTTTATGGAGGGAGAGTGGGTGCATCTCCAGTGGGCTGTAGCACACTGCTGCTCCACCAAGAAGATTAGCCAACAGGTTGGGTGTAGTGTGGATCCTCTAAACTGGCGTGAGGGGAATGGTCACATCAAAATGGATTTGCTTTGCTTCCTGCTTGGACGGACAGAGCTTATGCAGCACACAAGGGGTCAAATTCTCTGTTGGTGCAGTTCCACTGAAGTCCATGGAGTTATATCAGCAGGGGATTTGGCCCAGGGCAGGCAGCTCCTTTAGCTTTCATCTCCCCACGGTGCCAGTTGCACACACCCTGCCTTTATCTACCTCGCCGCTTTGCATGGGGCAATAAGGAAAAGCCAAACGTGTTTACTCTTCTGTGTCACCTTGAGTAGCAAAGCGGTGCTTAGAAAACAGCAGCCACACATCAAGCTTCTGTCTGCACATTCTCCCCCCTGCCACTGACTAAGCTCAGCTACCTGCCTTTCTGTCCTGGCCTGATGGCACCAAACATGCCGCACAGCAAGCCCGTTCGTGATCTCCTTCTCACCTCCTTGGTGGGTTTACGGAAACAGGAGATGGGCGACCTAACCTCTAGTAAACAAAGCATGGGTGCCTGGTGGGGTCAAAAGACAAAAATGAGAGCAAGCCCATACACGGACTAGGCTAATGCTGCTGCTGCTCCTTCTGCCACCTGCCATAAGGCCCCTGGATCGAAACTCCTGCTTCTCACTTTATCATGCTATAAATGTCGCCTTTTATCTCGATTGTGGTTATATGATCTAAATAATTAATTGTTCTGTTTGTTAGAGGGGGTTTTGCTTTTTTGCTTTTCTGGACACTTTCTGCTCATGTGCTATTTTTTCTAAAGGCAAAATGATTCTTTAATGCTGACATTAATATTGCATGATATTTAATACACATTATTAAAAAAAAACTGATCAAGCTCAAATCCACAATAGGAAGCCAAAGTTCTCAGTGCTGAGTTCTCTTTCCAACCCAGGTTGTATAAATAGCGCAGTACAGAGCAGTAAGTGGGAGACTTAGTCATGACCCCCCGTCTGTTTTCTTATAATCAATTAATAATTATTAGGATGTACATCTATATAGGGTCTTTCATTCCAAAATGCTTTACAAACTATATACAGGGGTCACTTCACCTACCACTGACATGCAGCCATTGCTGGGGTGGAATGTGGCAGCTGCTGACCACCAGTAATTCTCTCTCTCTATTCTACATAGGTTTTTATAGTGCTCTCATCACCGTAGTATCTGAGCACCCTCCAGTCATGCATTAAGTGGCAGGACTAACATCTGTCATGTGGAGTTTGTTTTCTCATCCCCTCCCCAGGAGGAGACGTGTGTGCAGGGGAGGGTATTGTTTTGGTAGGCTTTGTGCGTGTGTGTGTGCATGGGGGGGTGGTTTTGTAATACACGTTGCAATGTATGTATGTTAGAGAAGGCCTGGTCAAAGAAATGCACATTGTGCTTGGAGGTTTGGGGAGGTTTGTGATCCTCAGTTCCTGGGGGAGTTCATTCCATAGTCTCAGACCAGCCGCTGAGAAAGCTGTGTCTCCCTCTCGGATGACCTTTACCCTTATTGTAGAGAGCTCCATTGTGCCCAAGGAGCAGAGCTGTTGACCATGGTCTTCATCCTAGAGCTTCAGGTAGAGTTCAGATCTCCTGGGCCAAGGCCATGGAGCACCTTGACGATAAGAACAGAAACCTTGAACTTGACTCAGTATTCCCTGGGAAGCTAGTGTAGAGAGCAGAGGACAGGTGTGATGTGCTCACGGTAACCTGAACAGCAATACTGCACAATTGTTTAAGGCAGGCAGTGAAGTACAATACCGTATCCACTTGAAACAACAGAATTAGAGCATGGCAGCATTTGAGGCTAGGTTTAATGCTCCTCCTCTTGGGAAAGTGCCACGTGATATTCAAATACCACAAAGGAAAAAGGGTACTGGGCACTTTCCACAGTACAGCGCCCCTTGCCATCAGACATGGGCATTGGCTCAGTACGGACTCAGTGGAAAGAGGGCCCAAACAGTGCTTCCTGCAGCACCTGGGTTTTCCACCCAAGCTGTGACCTGACCGATGTAGCTGGAGCAACCTAACTTTTGAGTGTAGACCTGGCCTAAAGCAGATGTCTGGTAAGCACCTTAAGCACTGAGTGATCATTGGACACCACACTTCTCATTCCAGCGGATCTCTGTGTGCTTTACAAACGTTACCAACTATGTGAGGAAAAAAACCACTTTGTCCACCATCAAAGGACGGCTGCCTGACTGGACTGGAACAGCTGCGCACAAAAAAACACAACACAACAGAAGGAACAGAAACTACAGGGTAAAGGGGCGAGATGAGCAGCAGAATGAAATCTTAAAATACACAGATACATAGAGGTGAATGTTATGGAGAGAAAGTGATCACTCAACTTGGAATTTGGCCAGGACACCATGACCAATACCCCTCTGCTCTTGTGAAAATTGTCATTGGATAATTAATAACCACATGAATATCCCATCCCATCTGAATCCAACAGTTAATAATCAGGACTCTACGACATTTACATTGAGTTCTCCTGTTGATCAGTTCTCCTTTCCATTACAACTGAAATGTATATGAGAAGTAGTGCACCTGCCTCCTGCACACCTTCTAAAAGATGCTTAGACATCTGCCGCTCTCTACAGTCGAGTGGTAGAAAACATCAATTTTTCTCACCTTAAAAAGGACATAGGAGTAAAAGTCCATCTATTCCAGACTTTCATTATCTTAAGAGGATTTTAGTGTGTGTGGTTGGTGAGACATAAAGGCCAAATGAAAATAAAATCACACACTCAGGAAATTGCAGAGAATGGGCAGGTTTTTTTTCCTAAACCAGATTTCAGTCTTTGCAGGTTGTGTCCTTTGATTCCTATTCTCCTCAGTATGTCACCTGTCTCAATAGTGTTGTATGCCGGACAATTTTATAACCCAGGGCTGCTGGGGCTATTTGGAGTCAATTCAGTAGCTTCTTGCTGAGCTCTTCATTATTATTAATTTTTGTATTAAGCTCCAGCCCAGCTGCTCGTTGTTGCTTTTCACTTGGCATGCGTGCTATGGAAGAGGAATGCTTAGAATTTCCGTTTCCATCCTGTCAGGTCCTCCGGCTTGGGCCTGACCTATCCCCAAGAGCACAGTGGATACAGCTGGAAAAGGGCAGGCCTGGTCTTGTGGCTAAGCTGGGAGACTCCACTGACATTCGCCCTTCTCTGCTGCCTGATCACCAGGCAGCTGGAGGCGGATACTAAGGCCTGTCCCCGGATCAACTGCTGCCTGGTGAAAAGGCAACTTATGATGCAAGGGAGCTTCCTGCTCAGGGTGGGGAAGGAGATTTGGGTCCAGGCTCATGTGATTGAAGAATTTTCTGGATCAGGATGGAGCTGGTCTTCCCTGATCATGCTTTGAACTATCAATCAGCATTTGATTAGTTGACCAGACAAAGAAACCAAAAAACCCTCACGAAGTTTGCTGCCAAGAGCACCACTCTGAACCCTGCAAAGGTCAGAACTGATTGCACTGGAAGCCTGGACTTTGCTCTTTGCATTAATGGTTGCATGTACTTTGCATGTACTGTATATTAGAAATCAATGGGGGACTCTGAGCTAAGTCATAATGGGACCAATTCATCCCAGATGTAACTCTGTGGAAGTCATCAGGGAGGAATTTGAATCCATTGTGACAAATTCTCTCATTTATAGCTATGCAACCCCATTAACTTCAGTGAGACAGGACATCTGCAACTAGAATTTGGCCCAGTTCTTGCAGGTGCAAGGCTAACACTAATACACTGATTTATCCGATGCCTAAAAATGTCAGGGATCAGTTTGTCTGGGCCAAGAACTCAACAACCACAGCTTCCTTCCCTAAAACAATCAGCCCTTCAACAAACAGAGACGTGAATGTGGCCTTTTCATGGGAGGTTCAGGAATAATGGGAGGATGGTTGGACCCCTTTTTGACACAAGCAGCTACTCAAAGCTTGTAGGTTGTTCCATCTGGGTGCGAGCAGAAATTGGTGATGGAGGCCAGTATTTTCTTTGAGACCATCTTGGTTTTTTACAAGTAATGTGTTCAGAGAAGCAGGACTTTGCCCAAAAGTCCCTGCAAGCTGCATGAAACCTTTTTAAAGACACTGTAGTAGAGGCTCAATATAAATGTACACCCCAAATTAAGAAAACATAGTAAGAGGATGAAAAAAGTGCCACTTGTGGCTAAACAACAAAGTAAAAGAAGCAGTGAGAGGCAAAAAGGCATCCTTTAAAAAGTGGAAGTTAAATCCTATTAAGGAAAATAGAAAGGAGCATAAACTCTGGAAAGTGAATTGTAAAAGTATAATTAGGAAGGCAAAAAAAGAAAAGCTAGCCAAAGACTCAAAAAGTAACAGCAAAAATTTTGTTAAGTACATCAGAAGCAGGAAGCCTGCTAAACAACCAGTGGAGCCACTGGACAATCGAGATGCTAAAGGAGCAATCAAGGAAGACAAGGCCATTGCGGAGAAACTAAATGAATTCTTTGCATCGGTCTTCACAGCTGAGGATGTGAGGGAGATTCCCAGACCTGAACCATTCTTTTTAGGTGACAAATCTGAGGAACTGTCCCAGATTGAGGTATCATTAGAGAAAGTTTTGGAACAAATTGATAAATTAAACCGTAATAAGTCACCAGGACCAGATGGTATTCACCCAAGAGTTCTGAAGGAATTCAGATGCAAAATTGTAGAACTACTAACTGTGGTATGTAACCTATCATTTAAATCAGCATCTGCACCAGATGACTGGAGGATAGCTAATGTGACTCCAATTTTTAAAAAAGGCTCCAGAGGTGATCTTGGCAATTACAGGCCGGTAAACCTAACTTCAATACCAGGCAAATTGGTTGAAACTATAGTAAAGAACAGAATTATCAGACACGTAGATGAACACGATTTGTTGGGGAAGAGTCAACATGATTTTTGTAAAGGGAAATCATGCATCTCCAATCTACTAGAATTCTTTGAGGGGGTCAACAAGCATGTGGACAAGGGGTATCTAGTGGATATAGTGTACTTAGATTTTCAGAAAGCCTTTGGCAAGGTCCCTCGCCAAAGGCTCTTAAGCAAAGTAAGCTGTCATGGGATAAGATGGAAGATCCTCTCCTGGATCAGTAACTGGTTAAAAGATAGGAAACAAAGGGCAGGAATAAATGGTCAGTTTTCAGAATGGAGAGAGGTAAATAGTGGTGTCCCCCAGGGTGGGACAAGTACTGTTCAACATATTCATAAATGATCTGGAAAAAGGGGTAAACACTAAGGTAGAAAAATTTGCAGATGATACAAAACTATTCAAGATAGTTAAGTCTAAAGCAGACTGCGAAGAGTTACAAAGGGATCTCACAAAACTGAGTGACTGGGCAACAAAATGACAGATGAAATTCAATGTTGATAAATGCAAAGTAATGCACATTGGAAAACATAATCCAAACTCCACATATAAAATGATGGGGTCTAAATTAGCTGTTACCAGTCAAGAAAGAGATCTATGAGTCATTGATAGTTCTCTGAAAACATCCACTCAATGTGCAGCGGCAGTCCAAAAAGCGAACAGAATGTTGGGAATCATTAGGAAAGGGATAGATAATAAGACAGAAAATATCATATTGCCTCTATATAAATCCATGGTATGCCCACATCTTGAATACTGTGTGCAGATGTGATTGCCCCATCTTGAAGAAAGATATATTGGAATTAGAAAAATTTCAGAACAGGGCAACAAAAATGATTAGAGGTATGGAACAGCTTCCATATGAGGAGAGATTAATAAGACTGGAAGTTTTCAGCTTGGAAAAGAGATGTCTAAGGGGGGGGGATATGATAGAGGTCTATAAAATCATGATGGGTGTGGATAAAGTAAATATGGAAGTGTTATTTACTCCTTATGACACAAGAACTAAGGGTCACCAAATGAAATTAATAGGCAACAGGTTTAAAATGAACAAAAGGAAGTATTTCTTCACACAACGGAAGTTCATGGAGGATAGGTCCATCAATGGCTATTAGCCAGGATGGACAGGAATGCAAAATCTGTCCGAATCACTTGTGCACACAATTTTGGTGCACTATCTGTGTGTGCAAATGGATTTCTTGTGCATGGAAATGCCACCATGTTAGTGTACAGTTGAGAGTGTGCAAAAAGTGCACATGCAAAAATTTCCATGCGCAAATGGGGGCCAATCTCTGAAAATTTGGCTCTCAGGATGTTGTACTGATCAAAATAGTCCTTACTGTCTTATACTACACTGGGATACTGCCTAGGAATGAGGAGGAAGGAGAAGTTTTTAACCATGGAATATCCCTAGTTTATTAATCACTGGAAAAAAGAGAGGTTTTGATCAAATAGTGTTAGAAAATATTTAGAAGAACTGTAACTATAATTTTCTCTCATTCGAAGCAAGATGCCTTAAAAGTGACCTGTAATAGAGTTTGTTTGTTTGTTTGTTTGTTTTGGTGGTGGTGGTGGTGATGATTGGGTGGAGTGTTTGTTTCATCACTATGGATGAAAACATGCAAGAACGAACAATGTACCTGTGGATTTATATATTTGGGTGAGGTGTTTCTAGCTATTTTTTTATCCTGCTTGTTTTTTACCTTAGAAATGTTGGGATTGTCAAGTCTTGTCTTCCCTGCTTTTGCTGGAGGACTTCTTGAAGGTCACAAAGAGATGATTATTACTTTAACTGAAACTTGAACAAAGGCCTCTTTTCAACGAAGTGTTCATTTGGCATTGGAATGAAGTGACTGTGAATAAAACCCAAGAGTTTAAAACCAGTCTGATTACAGATTCTTTACCCTCTTAATTGCTCAGCTTTCAATCCCTTATGATGTCTTAGGCCATATCTACACGCTAGAGACCTTACAGTGAAACAGCTGTAAACTTGCAGCTGCGACACAGTTAGCCTGCGTAGCCGATCTCTTTTACCGCCCAAAGTGCTCGTGTAGACGTAGCCACAGTTTCGCTAGCTCTGCAATCGTCATATAGGCTAGACAAGGATAGACAAGATCTGAATTCCTAATGTAAAAATCAAGCAGGGCTTCTGGACAAAAATCTTTCAGGCCTTCTTTATCTGTCAGAAAACAGCAAAAAAGGGCATAAGCCCAGGTCCTCCACCCCTTCTTTTCAGGTCATCTTTAAAAAACAAATAGTGCCCCTTCGGGGATTATGCTGGATTGGATTTCGTTTAACCCAAAGCAGTCACCAAATCCCTGCTATTAGGCCAGGAACACGGCTACTCTGGAAACAGTTTTCATAATTTGACTACTTTGGTGTCGTCTCTCCCCCACCGTTGCTGTAATGTAAAAGGGGTCAGTTGTCCTTTCCCCAGAGAGATCAGCAGCGTTGTGAGGAACAAGCTCTGTGCTAATGAAACCCTGTCTTTGTTTAATCAAAGAGGGATTTCAGTTATGAAATGATGACCTGGCAACATGTAGCACAGGAGGCGGGCTCACCCTGTAGGACATCCCTGGACAGATCAGATCTGGTGACTCAAGCACAAGTGAGTACGCAGGGGCCTTCAGTAACCCCAGCTCCTGACACTGTGCTTGCTTCATCGCGCATAGAAGGGAGGGGGAACCCATGGCTCAGGCCACTTCTTCCCCACCCTGCTTTGGCCTCACATTTTGGCTGGCTACCACTGTGGCTCCTTGCAGCTCTTCCTCATGTGAATAGTGCCACTGAAGTCAACTGTGAGAATAGCAAGGGCTACGAGAGAGAGGCAGGACAAGTCAGTGGTTTGGGTGCTGGCCTGGGATTTGGGAGACCCAGGCTGGATTCCCTGTTCATCCACAGGCAGCTGATATGACCTTGGGCAAGTCACTTAGAGCTACATTCACAAAGGGACTTAGCCCCCACTGAGATTCACAAAACCCCCACTCAGCTGCCCCTAACCCTGTAGGCGCCTAAATTTTTGCAGTAAAAGTTCCCTAAGCACCTATGTTGGTCCCTTAGCCAGGAGCTGTAGCAGAGCCATATCATCTGTGAATGAGGTACACAGGGGGACACATAACACATGCTGAAGTTGCACTTGCTTACAAGGTGCACGTGTGGGGGCGTGCCACACAAAGGCTCTCAGCTACAGGAGCTAAGGCCTGGTGCTGGCACCCCCTATCTTCCACTCTCTCCAGAGACAGCAGGATCGTGGTGGGGAAACCACTAGTTGCCCTGCTGTCCCACATACAAACTCCTTCTCCTTGTGCTTCAAGGCTAGAAAGTGTTAACCAAAGGAGGACTGTCCGCCCCTAACGACCAGGGTTGCTGTTCCATGCAGATTGGTTTTTCTTCTATTGATCGCAATCACTGAGAGCTGTGCCTGTAACACACTGCCTTGAATTATTGCAATAACAATAAGCACACCTTGGTAAATAATACATGAGGCGTATGCAAGTCTATAGTCATTAGAAGGAAGGGGCCCACAGTGCTTGGTAATCAGCCGGGCTTAGTGGGTCTGATTGAGATGTAGTGATCTGGCATGAAGCAGGATTTGTTTTCTTGCAAGCGTTCCATCCCTAGAAGAGTAGAGAAAGGCCACTTTTCACGGTCATGAATTTTGCACAAGGTGTCTAAAAATGCCTCCAACGTTTCATAGCATAATACAGCTCAGGTGGGAGTGGGTTCCCGGCCAGTCTCCAAATGCCATGATACTAAGGCATCACAACTGATAGTATTTAATATATCCTAATGGCAACAAAACACACCCTGGGTAATGCATTGCTCTGTGTTAGAGAGAGAATTATAGCTGAGTTAGTGGACTAGATGTTTTCAAAATGCAAATTAAAAAAAAATGCATTGATTTCCATTTGTCTTCTGAAGAGGAGAGGTGCATTAGAATGCAGTGTTTCCTTAATGAAACTACTTCCAAATGGAATGCAGGATGACATATTCATGGTAGACAACCCATAGCTGGGCAGGATTAATTAAGAACTCTCACAGAGCATCACGGGATTATATGTACAGATTGCTAGGTAAATTAGATATGCTATATTTTTGCATGGTGGGTGGGTTTATAAAGTCTGATAAAGTCATAAGAACATAAGAGCTGCCATACTGGGTCAGACTATGGTCCGTCTTGCCCAGTAACCTGTCTCAGACAGTAGCTCATACCAGACCTTCAGGGATATTGTACAGAACAGGGTAATTATGGGGTGATCCACCCCTGTCTTTCACTTGGGGTCTTAGGGTCACCCAAGTATGGGGTTGCATCCCTGACCAACTTGGATAATAGCCATTGATGGACCTACCCTCCATTAACTTATCCAGTCCTTTTTTGAAGGCAGTTGTACTTTTGACCATCACAACATCCCCTGTCAATGAGTTCCACAGGTTGGTTGTGTGTTGTGTGAAAAAGTACTTCCTCTTGTTTATATTAAACTGCTGCCTATTAATTTAATCGAGTGACCCCCTATTTTTTTTTATTGTGGGAAAGGGTAAATAATACTTCTCTATTAACTTTGTCCACACCAGTCATGACTTTAAAGACTTCTATCGTATCCTCCTTTTAGTCATCTCTTTTCTAAACTGTACAGCCCCATTCTGTTTAGTCTCTCAGCATATGGAAATGACTACATTCCCTGAACCATCCTTTTCTGAACCTTTTCTAGAGGTTCCACTATATCCTTTTTGAAATAGGGCGACCAGAACTGGACACAGTATTCCAGGTGTGGAAACACCATGGATTTATATAATGGCATCATGTTATTTTCTGTCTTATTTTTCTACCTTTTCCTAATAGTTCCTAACATACTGTTAGCCTTTTAAACCACTGCTGTGCATTGAACACAGATTTTCAGAGTACTATCCATGGTGACTCCAAGGTCTCTTTCTTGGGTGGTAACAGCTAATGGGAACCCCATCATTGTATATGTATAATCAAAATTATTTTTTACAATGTGCATTACTTTGCACTGATCAGCGCTGAAGTTTGGCTGCCATTTTGTTGCTCAGTCACACAGTTTTGTGAGATCCTTCTGTAACTCTTCACAGTCAGCTTGGGACTGAACTATCTCGAATAATGTTGTCTCATTTGCAAACTTCACCACTTCACTGTTCATTCCCTTTTCCAGATCGTTAATGAACATGTTGAACAGCAGAGGTGTCAGAACAGATCCTTGGAGGACCCTTCTGTTCACCTCGCTCCTACCCTTTGTTTCCCATCTTTCAACTAGTTAATGATCCATGAGAGGACCTTCCGTCTTATCCCATGAGTACTTAGTTTCCTTAAGAGCCTTTGATGAAGAATGGTGTCAAAGGCTTTCTGAAAATCCAAGTACACTACATCACCCTTATCCACATGCTTGTTGGCACTCTCAAAGAATGCTAATAGATTGGTGAGGCATGCCTTTCCTTCACAAAAACAATTTGAATTTTCCCAAATAAATTGTGTTTATCTATGTGTCTGATAATTCTGTTCTTTTCTATAGTTTCTACTGGTTTGCCCCGTACTGAAGTTAGACTCACTGACCAGGATTGCCTCTGGACCCCTTTTTAAAAATCGGTGTTACGTTAGCTACCTTCTAGTCGTCTGGTACAGAGCCTGATTTCAGTGATAGGTTACACAGTACAGTCAAGCTAGATTTTACAAAGAGTAGAAAAGGAAGCACTCGCAGAAGAGTTCCTCATTATAGCAGGCAGCTGTGGATGGAAATGAGTCATTTCACTCTATTATGGTTTCTAGCTGATGAGTATTAAAGAGTGTACATGGGCATCTTTTCCCATCTCTGACTTCATCCTGCAGTCTAAACACAGAGTTGTTTCTCACCAGGTGCCAGGGTATCTTCTATTTCGTTTTCTTTTTTTAGACGAAAAAAAGTGAAGTTAGTGCCGGTGAAAGTATCAAATTGGCAGCGTGGGAGATTGAAGCTTGCCATTTAGGCATAGGACAATTACAGAATGGGCAGTGGCAGGTCCCCATACAAATGCTACTCATGTCCCTCAATTTTGACCTGGAGGAACCCATTTCTAGGAGTCAGAGGAAAGTTTATTCCCTGTAGCGTATTTCCTCCTTGGCATAATTGTTGTGATCTGAGTTGTCGTGCACACCTTCCATGAAACTCAAATGGAAACTTTTTCCCCCCCTTGAAGTTAGAATGGAAAATGCCAAAGTCCCTTGAGAGCAGCTGTTCTCCCAGCATGTTCGGACTGACCAGGAGTGAGAATGAAGGAGATAGTTCTCATGCGATTTCCAGCCCAGTTTTACAGACTGAAAAGGGCTGTGTAGTTTGGAGAAGCATCTCAGTGTTTGCATGTTCATTCAAACCAAACCAAAACAAATCACTGGAGATTTGTGGCCTTTAACAATTAACACTGGCTACTATAATTTACTAAATTTGGTGCAGAATACACCAAATGCCTGCCATGTTGGGGTATAGTTAAGTACATGGGAGAAATACTTGTGACACTCTGTACCTCAAAATAGCATCTTGGAACGCCCATATTCACCACCGTCATATAATTATGATATGTTTTGTACAAAGTGTGCCTTGTGAGGTATCATTTTAAAAGTCTTGATCTGTTGAACATTAACATCCTGTTGGATTGTATGTGCTATCATTACAAGTTATGTGTTACTGAAATATGTTGTGAGGATGGGAAAACCCACAACCAACTTTTCAGTAGCCATTACCGGCCAGACGGTTGTTCATGGCTCATCAACACCCAATCCACTATCCCAGAGACTACTCGGAAAGGCACGTACACAATGGAGGCTGCTTGACCAATGGGGAATGATGGACTCCCAGGTCACAGCAAGGATCTCTCTAGCAGCTGGAGGAAGGTATAAAAAGAGAGACTGTGACATCATCACTTGGCCTCTCCCCCCCACATCTTAACACCTGGAGGAATGTCTGAAGGAAAAAGACTTTGAACTGGGGAAGAGTGGTCCCAGGCTGGAAAAGGAGTCCAGTTTGTGCATTGAGGAACTGTAAACCTCCTTGTGTCATCTCTTAGGGTGAGACATTACTTGATTCAAATCTTATTTACTCTAAAAGTTTAGGATTTAGAATGCGTGTTTACTTTTTATTTTCTTAAGGTAACTATTTCGGACTTTTATGCCTACCACTTATAATCACTTAAAATCTATCTTTCTGCAGCTAACAAACTTATTTTAATATTTTATTCTTACCAGTGAGTTTGTCTAAAGTGCTTGGGAAATCTGCTCAGGTTACAAAGGCTGGTGCTTGTCCACTTTCCTTTGACCCAGTAGCGAATTAGGTAACAAACTTACACTGGCTAGACTTCTGATCAGTGCAAGACAGTACAGTTCTGGGGTGTAAGACTGGGGAGCTGGGGGGAATTGGCTGCAGCCTCCTTACTGATGGTTCATGAGTGGCTGGGAGATTTTTCATGCAACTCAGTTGGGTGTGTCCCTGCCTGTGGATGTCTGTGTAAGTGCAGTGCTTGTCAGAGGCTTGTAGCTTGACATCAGCATCACAATGTGAGAGGCAGCCCAAGCTGGTGCATTTGAAGGGCTCAGCAGTCCTACAGTCCTTGGGAACCCCGTCACAATGCTATAAAACCACTTTTCTCTCTAGAAATATAAAAATGAGCTTTGTGCCAAACTCGGCATTATCACCTGGAACATTCAGAACCTCTGAGGATGATTTTAAGGTGCTGGGTTTTCTCCAGTATCTGTTCTCTTGCTTTCGTCTAGTGTAATTAACAAAATAAATCTGCAGCTGCCTGCTATCATACAGAGCAGAACTCCTACCTAAAAAATGATGATCCCTGTAATTTTGTGCTATTGCTAAACCTGTCTTTTTCTGTACTATGCACTGCATCATCTGCCCCAGAAAAAACAGAAGGAAAGAGAGAGAAACTAAATCTCAATCTGACCCATGTAGGCTAGAGAAGAAAGTGAGGAGAGGAGAAGGAAAGACCCACTGACCATGAAGAATATAGACTATGAGAGACGAGGAAACAACATTATCTGAACTGCTTTGATCCAAGCACTATTCAGGTCCCAGTGCAGATCCCAGCTCAGACCTCCCACTCCCAGAGGACTTAGCCAATTGGCATAGGCCAAACATAGGCCAGTGTCCCCTTTGAAGTGGAGTATTACGCTGCTATCAATAATGCTCACGCTTAGTTGGTGAATAGAATATGTGCTTTCATGGAAGGTGCAGTGGTGGCAAAGGTGGAGTATGGGGGGCATACACCAGGAAAAATGCATGTAGGCCACTGGCTTCAATCCAGTTCAAGTCAGTGTCTGATGACTGTTTAATGGCCTGTGTGAAATGAGGTGGTGGTCTCAGTCCAGTTCCTAGTGCCCCAGTGCACATGTTGTAAAAAACACCCCCTCTGCTGTTCCAGTCCATCTCTCCCCCCAACCTCTGCCAATGCACATGAGTCTTGAACTCCCCCAGAGATATTCTAATTCCTTCCCACCCCCAAGCCAACCTTGACCTGGAGCACCCACTACTGCAGTCATGGTCCCACACACAGCTCCACTGATGCATCTCAACCCTGACCTTCACAGCTTCTAGTGATTGCAATCCTGACCATAGCTTTGCCAATACATCTCAGTCCTAACCATATCACCCCCTGGAATTCATTCCTGGGCTTTCCTTGAGTAGTGCCTGCCAGCCAGGCCCAGTTATGTCAAGTGGCACTGTTGTTTTGTGAATGCTGCCAATTGTTTGCTATAAGGATGATGATTAGAGACCATCAGACTCATTGTTCTTGGTAACTGGAGCCAGGATTTGAACCGAGGCCTCCAAAGGCGAAAGGCTAATACACTCGCCTCCCTCGGTGACACTGAGACCCCTTGGCTTTGTTAGGGCGACGTATGAGGGTTGTGAAATCTCGACTGCAAGCCGTAAATGATGCATGAAATGAGAAATCCCTGCTTAGTGCACAGAGAGAATGCAGGCAGGCTGATCACTGATGGGCTATTTGCTCTATAATATGCAACTAACACATTGTGAGAAAAGCTTAGCAAAGTCTTAGACAAAAGAAGAGGAGAATCCTAAACAACCTCCAAAGCTTCCTAAATTCAATTATGACCTGGAATTAAATTATAATGGATTTTGGCCCCCTCTTTCCCCCCCGCAGCCATTTTCACCCCAGGCAAAATCCATCTCTTAAGGAGGTTTCTCTGAAGGCTCAGGACAACATGTAGTGGTGTTAGCCACATACAATGTTTTTGATTCACAGAAAGCCCTGCAGATACTGTTGACTCTTGTACAGATTTACTTCTGGGTGAAATCATAATGCTGGAAGTGAGAGAGGTTCTCATGTTTATGAGGCTCAGAAATCCAGGCTGCAAAGGAGGGAGGTAAAGCCCATAAATAGTTATGAAATAATAAAATAAAAGGTGAGGAGTGGGGGAGAAATGTTTCCCTTTCAAGAGGATGAGATCAAAGCCCCTTCCTGCATATTTCCTGCTCATAAAAACAAGTCTGGGTTTCTAGGTAACAAAAAAGGAGACACCAAGGATAAGATGTTTCCAAGGGTTTTGTGTGGAGGGAGGGATTTGAAATAATAGAAATGCGATCAGCCTTATCTTATTCTGAACCCCGCGCTCGTAATCCAAACTCCAGTGAAGCCCATTATAACGTGAACCAAACTGGAAAGCTGAAAATCCTTTGCATCTGGAGTCCTTCTGTAAGTTGCAATCCATTGGTTATTTGTGAATCCTCTTCTAGCTTTCTATGGATACTCATCTCATCACTAAGCCAACATTCTGTCTGGCACTTAGCAGGCGAGGGAGGGCCAAATCTGGAGTAGCAGCGAATGTTGCAGGCATGGCTGGAGGTGCACTGGGAGAGCTGCGTGTGGTCCCATAACTGGAATAGCAGAAGGTTTGCAGATCAGGAGAGAGCTGTGCATGGGAAGTTCACCCAGCTCCATGTTCTACTGATAATGCCCTGCCTTCAGGAGCACTAAATTCATTCACCCACAAAAAGAGCACAAAACATGACTCATCCCTTGTTATATCCAGCTCTCAAAGCCTCCTCCTTGAGTTGGGGGCGCTCAAAGTTGCCCTCGCCTTGAGGATAGGTAACACCATTGTGCAGTTCATAATATCAGGGATGCTCTACGGTTTAGTATAAAGTAGGTTAACTTGCAGGACTACCAGATAGTGCAATGGCAGAAAGCACCCAAAGCCTCAGCCAGTGAAGGATAGAAATTACTCTCTCAGCCATTGATTGTGCTCTGTATTTTTGAAAGGTGCGTTGTGGGGGGTGCTGATCATTGTAGCAGGGAAGATACGTCTTCAGGTTTTGATCTGTTTTTCTGGCAGGGTCTGGTGCCCCTTTGAGTTGGCGTGTCCTGGTCTGTAGGGAGCTTGCGTCTGATGATGAGCTTGGAGAGGTTAGGGGGTTGTTTGAAGGCCAGAAAAGGGGGTTCAGGAAAGATTTCTTTCAGGATGGGGTCCCCGTCAAGTATGGGTTGTAGTTGTTTGATGATACCCCATGTGGGTTCCAGTGTGGGGTGGTAGGTGACAACTAGGGGTGTGCGGTCAGAGTGAGTTTTATTTCTGTATTGAAGCAGGTTCTCTCGGGTACATGGGTGGCCCATTCTATGATGCTTCAGGGTGGCAGTCATGGGCAAATGCCTGTCCAGAGGCTGCTGGGAGAAATGAAAACAACCTCCACCCCCTGCCCTCTCTTCCTTAATGAACAGTGTCAGTCCTCCTGCTGGCAGCAGGCTGGGCCTCAACTTCATTAAGGGAAGGGGATGGATTTGAATTTCAATGAGTGGCAGGGCATTTGTCAGCTAATTTAAGGCAGGCAAGGTGCTAAAGCCACAAGCTCATTAACAATTAATTGCTTGCGAGGTGGGACAAGCACATTAATGAATGCTCACCTTTGGAGGAGGAACTGGGATTGCCCCAGTCGTTATCAATGCTCCAAAATCAAGAACAGAGGTGCTTATTATAGCAGGCAGTTTGCACTGTCCATAGTCAGTAGGAGGACATGGCAGGGAATCTGCCTGGAGATGCAGTGCACTATCTGAGCTACTGCCTAGCCTGCCACGCTGCGGAACCATTTCAGTGCTAAGCACTAACGATAAACACTTGGTGCATGCCGGGGAAGCTGCCCCCCTCTGCCGGGCCTGGGCAGTTAGAGTTGTTGCTCAATGAGGAAGGCCATCATGGCAATTTAGAGCATGACAGAATGGATTTAGCCCACTGGTCCTGGAGGTGAGGAAAGAAGGGGCTGGAAGGGAGAGCGGAAGAGAGAGAAAATGAGAGCAAGGCTGGGAGGCTAACAAGAGGGGTGACTAGCACTTTCAGACTGATGCTGGCTTGCAAACTCCACCTCCCACAACATTGTTGCAGGACGGTGGCCTAGCTGGCCACTGAAAAATCTGGTCACTCCTTGTCATGAAGTGCAGAGGAAGAGAAACACCCAGAATGTATAACACAGAAGGGCGCAGAATTGTCTCTATTTCCCAACCTATTTCCAGAAGAGCCAAGGGCTCTTTAAACTGCCTGGTTGACGGATGTCCTATTGGTCCCACCTACGTCCTTTACACTAAAGACCTGGGAAGGACCTTGAATACCACTCTTCTGCCGGGCTGACCTCGTGTGTCTATCTACGTGTCCATCCATTTCTAATGTGCCTGTCACCCAAGTATCTAGGCACCAGTGTAGTCATTTAGGGCTAAATTTCCATCCAGTCTCAAGCTGACCTCCATGACCTGCTTTTTTTTTTTTTTAAATATACACCGGACCCTCGCTAGAATGCGCCTCCATATAGCGCGAATTTGCATATAATGCGGTCGCGGCCATGGATCCCAAATTTAATTACTTTAATTGCAATTCATTTTAACGCAGTCCCCACTATAACGCGGTACCGCGCACGGATCCCAAATCCCGCTTTCTAGCGAGGGTCCGGTGTAGGTTAGTTCTGAGCAGATCTGGTAAATTGTTACACCAACACTTTGCAGCACTAATTTTACAGTTCCACAAAGCACAGCTTTGGCGTACCCGCACGTTCTGTTACATAAGCCTTCCGAAGTCTGTAAAGCTAGAGGGATGACCAGCTGGTAAAGGAATAGTACAACGGTTTCCCCAACGCTCGGTAGTCAAAGAAATGTTCATTTATTTGGCCGATCATGCCCACAAATCCCAGCCTGCATACACTTTTGGTGTACTGACCAAGCAATCGGGACCAGCTTGTGTGCACAAATGGCTGCTTGCACATGATAAATGAGTGCACGCTTATGTGCATATGCTTTCAGCGGCGCTTCGAAGTGCACACATAAAAAATAGTCCAGGGCTGGGAGTGGGACTCTTAATTCCTCTGAGTTCATTTTATGTCCCAGCAGCTTTTGTTATCTGAAGCTTTAAAAACTCTTCTTTTCACTCGACCCTGCTTTCAGCTCTGAGCGCTCCTCAGGCTTTCACCTCTCTCCCACGCTGTAATAAGGTAGGTGGGCCAAATTAGCTGTCAAGAGCCTAAAAGATACAGGTGCCAGAGTCGATTCTTCCCTCACTGCTCCTGCTTTGTTCCCAAGAAAACAGGGTACATGTGCATTTTCTTTGGCTCCTAGGATGTCAGGACAATATTGCTAAAATAGGGATTTGATTACTCTGTTGATGAATACCTTCATAAGGGTAAAGAATTTTATGTATGACATTGTCGTAACTTTCTGTATCGTCCTATGAAATTGATTTACACAGGGTGTTGTGAAGATAAATACATAAGAGAGGCACTAAGATGCTATGGCAATGGAGGCCAGCCATAATCTAGGACAGTTGACAGTTAGATAAGAACATTTAATGAAATGGATGATCTGTTATGGGGAAAGGTTATTTATATTGAGAACAGTGAAAATTGACATGTGATTGAGACGTTAAAGAGTAGGCCCATCCAAGAAAGGTCACAATGATTAGCTGTTTTATCACAAGGTTTGTTAATAACTTTAATAATCACAGAGACCCATTAATTTCTGTGAAAGCAAAACCCAGACCCAGCTTAAACACAGAGACACAAGTGATTTTTTAACTTCTCAATGTAAACGAGGAGAATAAACAAAAATGCAAAAGTAAAGAAACATACAGCGATTTTAACCTGCTGTTTTTAGTATCTAACTCAGACAAAATGGCAAAGTAATCATATAGTTTATATGGACTGAGACTGAAAATATAAAAATAGGCAGACAGGCTGCATAATGATCAGAAATTAAGAACATAAGAACGGCTCGGTCAGCCCAATGGTCCATTTAGCCCAGTATCCTGTCTTCTGACAGTGGCCAATGCCAGGTGCCCCAGAGGGAATTAACAAAACAGGTAATCATCAAGTGATCAATCCCCTGTCGCCCACTCCCAGATTGTGGCAAACAGAGGCGAGGGACACCATTCCTGTTCATCCTGGCTAATAACCATTGATGGACCTATCCTCCATGAACTTATCTAGTTCTTTTTTGAACCCCGTTATAGTCTTGGCCTTCACAACATCCTCTGGCAAGGAGTTCCACAGGTTGACTGTGCGTTGTTTGAAAAAAGACTTCCTTTTGTTTATTTTAAACCTGCTGCCTATTTATTTCATTTGGTGACCCCTAGTTCTTGTGTTATGAGAAGGAGTAAATAACACTTCCTTGCAATATAGGCAAGGATCTTACAGGGAAACTTCAGTCTGAAGAGGAGGAAACACCAACTCACAAGAGTAACGAGGCCTCAGTGGACTTATGAAAAGGCCCTGTACAGCAAAACCAGGATACTTTGAACAGATGATTACCCCCCAACTATGAGAGTTGGAAAAAAAGAACCAGGAGCGTATTATGACCTGTTATGCACATACAGTCGATGGACCTTGAAGCCTGAAAATAAGTCCACAGGCGTCCAGATGCAAAACATGAAACCACAGAAGACGCCCTGTTTTTTCTCAGTGAGCTGTGAGGTGACGGCTGAGCTGAAGGTTAGACTTGGGGCGGATAGTGCCAGAGCCTCATCCGGGACAGAGACTGCACCTTGATTGGTTCCATTGCAGAACAGTCAGAGAACCATCTTCATCTTTGTTTTTGTAATTTCCCATTTCTTCTCTAAATCTGGTTCTGATTAAATAAAACATACATTTACAAAGACATCTCAGGTCTGTCCTTGGGCAAAGCAACCTGCTAGCCAACGAACCTGTGAGAGAGATGATAGACTGACTGTGTGAAATTAATTAGCAAAGGCAGTTAAATTGCATGTACTGCCTACGGTTCTCGCACGTGGCTTGGGTGGGTCCCAACATTTCCCTAAGACTCATCTTGCTTTGGAGCACATGGGAATCTTTAAGATCTAGCCTGGGTTTTCGGCATATGCTGACTTGTAATATAAGCAACCATCTGCCACTCTACCTGCCCACAGTCCCCCCACAAATACAGATTTAACTTTAGATTTATTGTATTTCTCCCGTAGAACACTGGATGCACTGATATAAATTTCAAATCTGTTTATGCAAGTCAAATAATGCAACTTGCTGCCATCTCTGGGCAGACATCCTCCCACATGCTGGATAAAGTGAACCGCCATTCCATCAGACTAAAACCTAAGGAAAGCGGGGGAGTCCTTACCCCAGGCCTTGAAGGTCAATAAATTCTGACACTGTGTGCATCATGCATTGCTGGGGCAGATTTTGAATAGTGCTGCATCAAGCAACTGCCTGTCCTAGAACGTAAACAGAGCATTCCTGGTTGGAGAAGCTGTTGAATTCAGGGGACAGATATCAGATCAAAAAGCAGAGGAGATAGCAAGGAATTCCCTTCACAGCAAAGACAAGTTATTTAAGTTTCTGGTCATCCTATCCAGTGCCTGATGTAGTTTGGGGTCTGCTTTCCATTACATAGCACAATCCCACTTGTAACTGATGTTGCAGGTACAGAGATCTTTAAGGAGTAGATAAAGCCAGGGAAGTGACTTTATAAAAAACAATGCAGGATATTCACTGTTCTCCTAGTTTACACATATTGGCTTTACAGTCCCTTGCTGCTGGCACTGGGAGCTCCGCCCCATATCTTAAAATCACTTGACCCTTTTTTGCTTCTGATTTCATCTTCACTAGCAAAAGCTCTGAAATCACTGGCCATTGTGTTGATGATACAAGAGGCAGAGTTTGAATGGAGCCCACATGTCTGCTGCTGCAATTGGCCATGCAGTGCTCAAGTGAGTAGATAAAACTTCTCCTGATGTTCTGTCGATAGATTCTCTGGTAGCAGAAGACTGGGAATGTGGGGTTGGCGCCCGACTTCCAGCCCAGGTCGCCTCTTACACTGCAGCATAATGAGGCATTTTTCTATGTAGAAGGTGACTTGCGGGAGTGACCTTTTTCTGAAGATGTAATTACTTCTTGTAATTGGTCTGGTAACAGAACACTCAACATATTTTCCTCAGATTCTAGTTTTAGTGGGGAAATGTCATTGCATTACTAAACCTGCTTTTAATATTTATTGCTTCATGTTAGACCTGAAGTCCCTAAAGCCAAATGCTGCCAAACTCTTGGGAAGTTTGGGTCTGGAATTTGGCCCACTGAGAATTTTGCCTGAGGAAGAATTGAGCAAGAATAAGAGCCAGATCATATCTACAGGAAAATTTGTGAGTCCTGGCATGGTAGAGACCGTACTAACTCAATTTTCATCAGATATAGTACATTTTGAAAGAGGACTCCAGAGTACGTGATAAATGCAGAGTTAGTGTTCTCTATGGAATTGTGTTGTGTGTACACATGCATTTTCCCACTGGACTAACTTGAGTTAGTGAGGACTAAACCCGCTGTGTAGACAAACCCAGAGTTCTTTCCAGAGTGGGGCAGGGTTTACATCCCCACAAGCCTCTCATGGAAGAAGCAGCAGGTGCCATACCTTACAGCTCCCCAAGATCTGTCCTGCTCTCGATAATTTTCTGGAGAGACAGGACCATCCGTGCACATGCAAAGGCCTTCTACCTTCCCCCTGCACTGGGCTCTGGGGTTACCAGTAGCCCCACTAGACCCCTGGCAGCATGGCTTCATTGGAGTCAATTTCTGAGGTTTCTGGTACTGGCAGCTTCCCAGTAAAGAGAGGTTCCATAGCACAGGGTCAGCTCTCAGCGAAAGGTAACACAGAGTGGGGCTGTACTATCTTTAGTGCTAATTCCCCATGGGGCTTTGAAGGGAACTTGTCTTTCCTCCGACCTCACCTCCAGCATTCCCCACTGCTGCCTCTGGGACATCCCACCCCTCCTCACACATGGACCCCAAGGCCTGCAGAGATCCATCCATTGGTCTGGGGATGGGGATATGGTGCCATGAAGGCATCTGAGTTCTCTTTCCATGTTGGTGTCAGGTTCCATGGGAGTTCTCCCCCTCCCTCTCAGAAGAAAGATTTCAGGCTTTGGCACTGTGTGACCGTGACTGGTACATCTGTCAGTCTTGTGTGCCATTTTGGTTCATGGAGACTGAACATGTCACGTCTCTTGTTTCAGTGACTGCTTTGTGCTACTCCATGAAGGCAGCTCCCTGCAAGGACCCCCTGGTCCTTTGGGATGTCTGAATGAGCTGTTTCAACACTTACTGACTCCCCAAAGAGGAGAGAGAAGTAAAATTCTCCCGTCAACCCCCATTCCGCTTTTGTAATCCAGAGAGTCACCTGTGTAAATGTTGCTTCCTGTTAAGTATATGCTTGCTGAACTTTAAAGGACTCGCAGCACCAAAATTAGACTGCTCCGGGGGATGCTGCAATCTGCTCAGTGCTGTTTATTGCACTGAAAGGCTCCTATAATTGCAGAGGGGTGAGATTTTAGCAGAGGAATGTTGATTGAAGAGTTTGGCTGAAGAATGCTATTTTCCCAGTGGCAGATTAAGACAGGATGATCCAGTGTCCCTTTCTTTCTCCTGTTTTCTAAAGGGGCCCTACATTTTATGATTCCTCACTCCAGAAATAGGGAAGTTGGTAGAAATGGGGCTGAGCGACCTGGACCTGAATCTCAATCTGGATCTCAGAGTGTTTGGATCCAATGTTCTGGTTCAGAGCTGTCAGTAGTTTGGGGGTCCCATGTTTTTAGTTTATTGGGCCCTGCTTTTCATTAGGGTATGACTTGGGGCTAATAGTAGGGTCTGTCCTATAGAAAGGTACAACCAGCGGGGGCAGGTCGGAGAGATCCTCTCTCAGCCCATGCTATAGATTTGTGCAATTAGGTACATGGTCAGGGCTTTACATTTTCCTCTGACACATCCAGCAGTTACCACTGTCGGAGACAGGTTCATACACTAGATGGACCATTGGCCTGTTCCAATCTGACAATTCCTGTGAGTGTCCCAATTCTACTTTTAATTGGTTACATGCTTGGAAACCATCCTGTGTGGGAATTCCTAAGGTCTGGGCTCCCTTCCCCACACATGGGGGGAAGTGTTGCCCCATGGCAGGATCAAGAGTGTATTTCCTTTGCTCACCGGTAAAGTCACCTAATGCATCTCTACTCTGACATGGCTAAAAAGGTGCTAATTAATGCGTCTTTAAATCAAACCCTTTATTCTCATCATCAGCCTCCAATAAATGCTGCAGTAATTATCTGTGCATCTTGCAGCAATCTCTGTCCAGAACCTGGGGTGGGAGAAATCAGTGACATGTCAACTCACCAGGACAGCCCCTAAAATGACAACGTTGCTCCTCTAATAAAGTTTAATGTGCATCATTGTCAGAGTTCCCAGCTTTTGAAATGACATTTCCAGTGGTAATAACACTACTGGAAACTGAAGCTAGCCAAATGATTGATAACGTAAGCCATAACATGATGGCTTCTTTTTGGAACACACATTTGAAGTAGAGAATGACACAGGTGCATGAATGAAGTATTAGCTAAAATATGCCGAGAACTGGTGGTGAGAGATAACAGGTGTTGGGTATTTAAACAAAAATCATCTCGGAGGTTTTAATTAAAATTCACACATTCAAAAGGCCTGATCCTGACCTCACTTAGACTGGTTTACATCAGCAGTTACTCCTTCGGAGCCTAGCCTTTGGGTACTAATGTAAGATAAATAAAAGAACAAATTATAATAAAAGTCAATAGCGTTGCATCAGTGTAAAGTGAGATTAGAATCAGGTCCAGCATGCTGAATTCCGTGCTATTTTGGAGACCGTAGTATTTTCACTTGACCTTATAAAAGTCTAGCTGAGGGAATTTATTTGTAAATATTTTATCTAAAACCCCAGGTTGATTCAACACTCTACCCATTTTTGGGTGTAAACCCATCAGTTCAAGATCTGTTATTTTCCGAATCCAGGGAGACTGATTTGCCAGTTTTTTGAGAGGGCTCACAAGTGCTCATTTCATCATGTGTTCAAAATGCTTGTCTAATATCCTAGTAACAGAGGAGTTTCCAGAAATGTATTCTATTCCAGCAGTTCCCATTGCCAATCAGAAATGATATTGTTTTCCATTTTCATTGGTACCTCAGGTTTTATTATTACATTGTGGCAGACGTGTGAATTGTGGCAAGGAAACAGAGATTGTGCACTGCAGGAAACAGTGAATTACTACATATATATTATGCTAGGGAATTGTGCAGAACTACAATACAGGGGGAAAATGGGACAAATAACAAACATACTAGTTGGGACAGGATGCAAATTCTCCACTGGATCCAAGCTGGGTTCTCTTAAGTAACCCTCCTTCTTTCTCACAAGTAGAAAAGTCTTTTGTGTGTGTGCGATGCTATGTATAACATAGGAGTGGAACACAGAAAAGAACCTTATGGTACATGAATGGACTTCAAAGCACCACCAAAGGCAAACTGGTTTATCGACTGAGAAATAAGAACAGGACTTTGAAAAAAATGGAATCCTGGGCTACATACAATGGTATAAAATAGACCCTTCCTTCCACTGTGCTTCCAATTTGCTGAACGCCTGTTGAGCATTCAGACCTCCCACTGACTCCAACAGCTCCGGGTCTGAAAAGCAAAGTGAAACTGGCAATAATCAGAAAAAGAAACTGCTCCGATTAATTTCATTGCTTGAGAAAAGTTAAAAAGTTTACAGGTAGCCTAAACGGTGAAAATCCTTTTTTTTTTTTTTTTTAAATCAAGTTTTCAAGTGGCCTGTAAATTTTCAGGGTCACTGAATCAGGTAATCAACTAATTAGATAATCAGCTATCTGCTTTGCATACTGAGAAGCCTGATTGAACATGAAGATTCACTTGTTAATGCAAGTAAATGGTTGTGTGTATATCATCTGTATGGATAGAGGTCCTTTTAAACGTTGTCCCTTAAAATCCGTTCTGTGTTAGTTATCAAAGCTGTCATTGAGAACACTGGTAAGTAATTAAATATTGATATATATCATTTTTACTTTGACACTGTCCTTTGAAATGCTAAGTGCTTATTGAGGTTAAATAACTGTATAGCAGAAACTCTATGTATCTGTTATTCAGTTGTCCACTCTCAACAAATGTGCTTTTAAGAACAGCCTGGTATACAATTCACAACAAGTTGCGTATAGATGCAGTTTTCAGAAAGGAGCTCTTATTTCTATATCTTCTGATCATTTCAAGACATCTGCAATAAAGCTATCTGCTAGTGAATACATGTGTTCAGAAGAGCTCAAGTAAAACTGCAAGCAAAGAGAAAAGCAAGAATTTTGGTCTTGGATTTAAGAAGTAAAGTATTGGAAGGATTCCTGGGTCCAGATCATCAAAGCTATTTAGGCACCAATCTCCCACTGAGGTTCTGAGCCCCAGACCTCATGAGGCAGGGAGTTATTAGTTTCAATAATTAAACAACAATATCATGCACTGCTAGAACCTTTTGGATCCCAAAGCACTTTAGAAACTTTTTAGACCAGAATCACTTTCTATATCCTGAAATGAAGCCAACTCTGGGGTAGAACACCACAGCTGTTTAGCAGCACACAGCAACATTACAGTTTAGGACAGGATGTGAAGAAGAATTCTACATCCACCTGAAACTGCAAGGGAAATTTAAGGACGTAGAATGTAATTGGCTAACTTGGAATTTGGCCAGGATAAATTCCAAGTAAGGCAACAGTTGCTCAATGTGATCCTTATAAGCACTAGAGAGACCACTGTCACAAGGCTCGGGGCCATGCTTTTAGAAGTGCAAAAGAGTGGCCCGATTAAGACAATTATGGAATGTTAAATAAAATGCCAGGTGGTTGTTGGAAAACATACATTTATTGAGATATAACAGTCAATTGCATAGTTGTTAAACAGTTATAACCATGTCTTAAAGAATCAGTTCAGCTGGTATTTATTTAATATAATAGTAGCCCATTAAACTTGAATTAGGTACAGAGTTAAATGTCTCTGGGACACGCAGTAGAAAATGCTGTCAGGAACTTTTTTGTTGCCTGAAACCCTTTGTGAAAAATTCCCATGGAAATAATCCCTGAAAATGTGTCTTTATGTTTGCGAGGTAAGTCCCAAGCAGTTCTGACCAATTAAAAAGCTAGCCGGCAACTTTGCCCAATCTCAAACTCAACCCATAATGAACTGTTTTTGTAAATCAAAAAAGTGTCACTAACTTTTGGGAACCATTCCTTTTGGGGGTTTGGTGCGGGTTTTTTGGCATTGCCACACTTAAATGTATGTAGTCATTTAAACCAGCACAAAGCAGGTGCAAAATCTACATCAAATGCTATGAGATCAAAACAAAAGCATTTTATATCCATTTTACACTGGCAAGAACGACAGCCAAGCATGCCCCTAGAATCTGGTTGGAATCAGAAACAGAAACCTCCCTTTGTAAAGTGCTTTGATCTCAATCAAATAGTGAGGTATAATAATACATACAATAATAATAATAATAATTAATAATTATTTTATTGGTTCCAAATGCAAAACAAGCTCCTGGTCTTGCAAATGACCCAAATTTGAATCAGATTCTGACAAACATCCAAATGTTTATAATACCACCACCCATTTCTTTACACCATCCTATGGGCACTTCTGTGTAGTCTACATTAGAAAAATTATCCATTGCTGACAATGGGTACCAGCAATGGGTGTGGATGAATTGGGGCTTTGGGGGCTGAACATGGTTTAACTGCAAGTGTAGGCAAGCAGTGCTTTGAACTATACCTTGACCAAGTACCTTAGAGCTTCTGTACGCACCAATTGGCACTGAACTAACTAACTCGTTTGGAATTCACACCTTTTGCTATTTTGGTGCAATTTCTGGGCATGGACATTCTTATTTTGGGTTAAGAGTATCCTGTTCCATTGGAGTTTGTTATCTTTTTTACTGACTTAGCTAAATCAAAACAGTTCACTTTTATCTCAAAATAAGAGAGTTCACACACAGGCTTGCACTGAAATAACATAAATTGTGAATTACAACTAGCTTAGTTATTTCAGTGTGTATGAACCCACCCTAAATCATGCTGTGTGCAGTATTTTATATTTCAGTAATGGGTGTTTCTTTTATTTGGTTTTGTGCTTCCATTTCATGGAGCCATTCTTGGGGTGATACCTGGTCTTTTGATACTTCAGTTCCTGGATGGTGGAAATACCAGGTCTCACTTTATTTCAACTCCAGAAATGAAGGCTTGAAGGAACCCTTGAGAGGTCATCTAGTCCAGCCCCCTGCATGGAGGCAGGACCAAGTATACCTAGACTATCCCTGATAAGTATTACCTAACCTGTTCTTAAAAACTACCAGTGGTGGGGATTCTACAACCTCCATTGGAAGCCTATTCTAGAGTTTACCGATCCTTATAGTTAGGGCATGTCTGCCTTACAAACTTTTGCCGATGAAAGTTACTTCTCTATAATACCTCTGCAGTTAGTATATCGCTTGTGTGTGCGTGTGTATACTCGGCTGCTTGCGTCAGTGCTGCACGTACTCACCAGGACTGCTTGTGTTAATACACGCTGCGGTGCACCATGGGTAGGTATTCCAGTGTGCAAGTTGCCACTGTCCAGAGCACTTCTTTCGGGAAGTTTTGACAATATACAGTGGGGTAGAAACGAGTCACGCAGCGGTGACTGGGAGCAAGGGGTCAACTTCCCAGTATGCAGCTTTCTCCATCCCATAAAGTCATCTATACCCCATAATTATTTCACCTTTTTTAAAGATCTCCAAGTCCAATGGTCAAGGTCTCCCACCTACATTGTTGCTGGGCCTATTATAGGAGCTGATGGCCACCATGAATATTCATAGGAGTGTTTTGCTTTATTTCCCCCAGCTAACTTCCTCACCCTAATCATATTGGGGTGTTCTTATTTCATAGGTTAGTATATTAATTATCCCAAACTTATGAGCAAATACTGGTTACTACGGCAATCTTGTGGTTGTATGTCTGCTGATGTTTCCATCTCAAAATACCTAAAACTGGTAGCTGCTGATTTCTTGTGATTACCCGTCAGCATTTTATGCAAGATCTCAGTAAAACTACATACAACAAAATAACATCTGATGACCTCTTGTGACTTAGGGTCACTGCTGGTCAGTTTACTTATCTAAGTCTCATAGGCCTATCTGCCTTATGCTAACTGCTTAAGTTAATGTCTTATAGGTTTAGACCTGTATGTTTTTTGCATTACTGCTGAGTATAGTATCTTTGCTATCCTAAAATCTGGCAGTGCACTCAATAATGTCCCTCAGGGTGGAGTGGTATAGGTAGGGATGCAGTCCCTGATGCCACGTGGAATGTTGGAGGGGGGACAAAGGGAGGTGCTATGCTGAAGCTCTCCATGTGGTTCAAAGGGAGGGGAGTCTGTGATTGTTGGACCTGTAGGTCCACAAGACTCTGCAGCATCTGTATTTGCTGCCAGAGAAGCCCCACTATATCCTGGTGCACCTCCCTCTCCTTTTCCTGGAGACTCTTCTCCCCCAGCCTCAGGAGATTGAATATCTCCTGTCTAGTCTAGGCTGGAGCACATAGAATCATAGAATCATAGAATCATAGAATATCAGGGTTGGAAGGGACCCCAGAAGGTCATCTAGTCCAACCCCCTGCTCGAAGCAGGACCAATTCCCAGTTAAATCATCCCAGCCAGGGCTTTGTCAAGCCTGACCTTAAAAACCTCTAAGGAAGGAGATTCTACCACCTCCCTAGGTAACGCATTCCAGTGTTTCACCACCCTCTTAGTGAAAAAGTTTTTCCTAATATCCAATCTAAACCTCCCCCATTGCAACTTGAGACCATTACTCCTCGTTCTGTCATCTGCTACCATTGAGAACAGTCTAGAGCCATCCTCTTTGGAACCCCCTTTCAGGTAGTTGAAAGCAGCTATCAAATCCCCCCTCATTCTTCTCTTCTGCAGACTAAACAATCCCAGCTCCCTCAGCCTCTCTTCATAAGTCATGTGCTCTAGACCCCTAATCATTTTTGTTGCCCTTCGCTGGACTCTCTCCAATTTATCCACATCCTTCTTGTAGTGTGGGGCCCAAAACTGGACACAGTACTCCAGATGAGGCCTCACCAGTGTCGAATAGAGGGGAACGATCACATCCCTCGATCTGCTCGCTATGCCCCTACTTATACATCCCAAAATGCCATTGGCCTTCTTGGCAACAAGGGCACACTGTTGACTCATATCCAGCTTCTCGTCCACTGTCACCCCTAGGTCCTTTTCCGCAGAACTGCTGCCTAGCCATTCGGTCCCTAGTCTGTAGCGGTGCATTGGATTCTTCCATTCTAAGTGCAGGACCCTGCACTTATCCTTATTGAACCTCATCAGATTTCTTTTGGCCCAATCCTCCAATTTGTCTAGGTCCTTCTGTATCCTATCCCTCCCCTCCAGCGTATCTACCACTCCTCCCAGTTTAGTATCATCTAAAGTGTGTAGCTGGCATGTTCACACAAAAATGGAGTGCTGCTAGGTATGCTCGCCAACCTAGACAATTAGAAAAAGGCATTTCAAAAATGCGTGGGATTTTAAAGTTGGCAGGAGGAGGGGGTTCTAGTCTCCATGACCCCTGGGCAGTGAAGTTCATAATTGTGACCACAGTGGTCAGTGTCATGCATTGTGGGACAGCTGCTGGAGGACTATTGTGTTGACATGGGTAATACAGTATCTACACTTGTGCTGTGTCAACCTCAGTACATCAACCACGACTCAACATCGCTCAGGGAGGTGGTGTTATGGTGTCGACATAACAGGGAGTGTACATTGGTGAGAGACAAATGTAAGTGTAGACACATGCAACTGTAGACACAACTAAGTTGATGCAAGCTGGCTTACGTCAACCTAAGTTTGTGGTGTAGACCAGGCCTAAAACAATTTTTCCTAATATCTCACCTAAATCTCCCTTGCTGCAGATTAAACCCATTACTTCTTGTCCTACTTTTGGTGGACATGGAGAACAACTGATCACCTTCCTCTTTATAACTGCCCTAAACATATCTGAAGACTGTTATCAGGTCTGCGATCAGTCTTATTTTCTCAAGACTAAACGTGTCCAGTTTTTTAACCTTTCCTCATAGGTCAGGTTTTCTAAATCTTTGATCATTTTTGTTGCTCTCCTCTGGACCCTCTCCAATTTGTCCACATCCTTCCTAAAGTGTGGCTCTCAGAACTGAACACAATATGAGGACTCATCAGTGCGAGCACAGCTGGACAATTACCTCCCATGTCTTTCACATGGAACTCCTGTTCATATACCCCAGAAAGAAATCAGCCTTTATAGTAACTGCACCACATCATATTCCATTTGTGATCCGCTGTAACCCCCAGATCCTTTGCAGCGGCATTAGCACCTAGCCAGTTATTCCCTGGTTTGTAGTTATGCCTTTGATTTTTCCTTCCTAAGTGTAGCACTTTGACAAATTAAAGAATTGGGCTGAAATCAACAAGATGAATTTCAATAAAGACAAGTGCAAAGTCATTTTGAATTCATATCCTGTCCTCCAAAATGCTAGCAAACCCTCCCCACTTGGTGTCAATTTTATAAGCACAGTCTCCACTCCATTACCCAAGTCATTAATGAAAATATAGAATAGTACCGGATCCAGGACTAATCCCACTAGATATATCCCCCCACTTTCACAACGAACCATTGATAACTACCCATTGAATTTGGTCTTTCAATCAGTTTTGCACTCACCTTATGGTAATTTCATCTAGACCACATTTCCCTCGTTTGCTTATGAGAATGTCACATGGAACTATATCAAAACTGTACTAAAATCAAGATATAAATGACTCCCGGATATAAATGACGCCCAGGATAGGGTAGAACTCCCAGGGTAGAACTCCCAGGGCAGAAATGCCCAGGAAATGCATAGAAAAGTAGCAAGGAAGTCAGGTTTTTCCCAAATAGGACTCAATCCTGCACCATTCAAGTCAAAGTTTTTTCCTTTGTCTTGAATGGGAGCAGAATGAAACCCAGATTGAGCTAATCTGGTTGATTTAGGTTCCTGTGTAACCTGAATGCTAATGAATGCTGCAGCCGCGGTCCCCATTCCCCTCCCTCTGCCTAATTAATGTGCACATAACACCCAGACAAAACCCCTTTGCACCTGCACTGCCTTGGGAAGCACAATGCATCGCCAGCCAACAAAGCAGCATGGCAGGACCCCAACTCTTTGAAAGCCCCACTAGCCTTTGCAAGCACAATATTGGAAAAGAATGGGGAAAAAAACAGGAGGAGGAGACTTGCCCTTTTCACTACTGGAGAGAATGGGGAATAGCTCACAAAGGGGACTTTAGAAAGGAGAAAGAGAGAGAGAGAGAGAGGGAGCAAAGCAAGAAGGGAAGTGTAGGGAGGGATGAAAAGCAGCCGGGCCCTCCAGGTTGTATAATGTGCTTTGCCCTCGAGAGCTCCTTATTCTGCAATTCAAAAGCCTGCAGTGACATAAAGTTGATTGTTTATTTGCTGCAACCATTCAAACTAGTGGCTAGAGGATCAGCACCACCTCCTTCAGCACAGAAAGTTCTTGCTAGCAGGACAGAATGGGTCTGCATCATTGATGCAATAAAAGGGCAGTTTTCTGCCTTTGATGGTTGGATGGTTGCTTAGCGGTGACAGGCAGGGTTTTCTTTGCTTGGGGGGATTTTTGTGACACAGTGACCCAACTTAGTTTTTCAGTTTATACCTCTGGACATGTTCTATCCGGAAATGGCTGCATTTAAGCGGCAGGTGAAGCGATTCCTCTGTGTAAAACACAGCCTGATCTTTCGGGCTGAAGGATGCCATAGAAATGAAAATTAGTTACTGCTGTTCTTTTAGTGAGGACAGAATCAAAAAATTATGATGGAAGGAAAAATTATATGGTTTGCGTAATTGCTTTGTCCACAGTTAGCTGAAATTCTCTCTGGTTTCTAAGCTGTGGGGTGTCTGTGCAGAAGTGGATGTTGCTGATTTTGATATAAGGAGAAGTTAATACTCCACTTGCTTCTCATAATTGGTTATTGAATACTGGCTCTCCTCTTGGTCTATTGCAGGGATCGGCAACCTTTGGCCCCCAGCCTGCCAGGGAAAGCCACTGGCGGGCCGGGCCGGTTTGTTTACCTGCCGCGTCCGCAGGTTAGGCCTATTGCAGCTCCCACTGGCTGCGGTTCGCTGTCCCAGGCCAATGGGGGCTGCGGGAAGTGGTGTGGGCCGAAGGTTGCCAATCTCTGGTCTGTTGGATTCTGGTGCACATGGGCAGCCCCATGGTAGAGGAAAATGGTGACTGGCCATTGTTCAAAATCACCTTAATTATTGCAGGGTGCTGAGGATTTGATTATCTGGATTGCCGTAATCACCTGGCTGGTAGGTGTAATCATTATCTCCATTTTACAGACGGGAAAACTGAAGCAGAAAGGCTAACTGATTTCCCTAAGATCATAGTGGGAACAAGTGTCAGGGGTGGTGTTAGAACTCTGGAGTTCCTGGCTCCCAATCCAGTATTCAGGTCACTAGACCACACCGTTATTTATTATTAATTATTACTATTATTAATAGTAATATTAATAGTGCCTAGAAATGGAAACACTATAGCACCAGTTCCATTCTGTGAGATACTTAAGGGTATTTAAGAAGAAACAGGCAGCCCTCTGAGACATAAAAAGGTGAGAGAGACTCAAAAAAATGGAGTTAATTTACAAATCCCTGGAAACTGTTGCTGCTTTAAAACACAATAGGTCATAGAATCATAGGACTGGAAGGGACCTCGAGAGGTCGTCTAGTCCAGTCCCCTGCCCTCATGGCAGGACTAAGTATTATCTAGACCATCCCTGACAGGTGTTTGTCTAACCTGCTCTTAAAAATCTCCAATGATGGAGATTCCACAACCTCCCTAGGCAATTTATTCCAGTGCTTATGTCCTGAAATCCTTCTGTTCAGTCCTTAATCAAGCAAACTCCCATTGGCTTCAATAAGAATCGAACAAGGATTTCAGCATCTGACCCAGGCTGAACACAGCCAGCTCAATGCTGGGCTAGTAGGTAGTTTCTATAACACAAAATGACTCAAACTTATGATCATTTGGGGCCATGTTAATGATAAATTGCCATAAGGCAGTGGACAACAGTTCAGATTGACCCTCCCTGTGTGCTCTCTTGGGGAATCAGTGAAAACCGTGGTAGCATTTTACACCCACTTCACACAGTGTAAAGGTGTAAATGATGAGGCAAGTTGGAAGTCAGTGGAAAGATCAAGCAGCATGTGTTAGCTATTTCTCTGTTTGACGTAGCAAGCCTGCTGTTTCATTGCGTCACTGTTGTTCCTCTTAAATACGAGCTGAGAACAAAATATATTAAACATAACATAGAAGGACAATGAGAAGGTCACCACCCAAAAAAAGGTTTCAAAGGAAGCATGAAGCAAACAGTCATCAGAAGAAGAGATGGGCATGAACTCAAAACATAGATCCAAACACCCCAAAACATGGAGGCAGATTGAGTCATAATTTTGGAATAAACCCTATCTTTGAAACAGACTGAAGCAGAACACCTACCTCAGAATATCCCTACACCTCAGGGAAGTGTAGTTCTGTACCTGGTTCTGCATGGCCAACTCAAGTCCCCCTCTAGTCAGCAGGTTTGCACCTGTGAGGCGACAAGACTATAGTTCTTCTTCTTGGGCTGGAGCGCAGCCTCCAGAGTTAAAAAGGTTGGTTCACTATCCCAGTCTGCTCCTGAGCCTGCCTGCAGTGCAAATATATTGCACCAGTAGCTGGAAAAATTCTCTGCTGTTTATTACTTTGAGAGCCCCCAAAAGATTGCCAGCCATTTTTAACAGTTTGGGGGAAGTAGTACTTTCTGGATGGCCTTGAGCTGTTAGATCAGGGATTGGCAACCTTTGGCCAGCAGCCGGCCCTGGCAGGCCAGGCCGGTTTGTTTACCTGCTGCGTCCACAGGTTCGGCCGATCGCAGCTCCCACTGGCCGCGGTTCGCCGTCCCAGGCCAATGGGGGCTGCGGGAAGGGCGTCCAGCACATCCTTCAGCCCACGCCGCTTCCCGCAGCCCCCATTGGCCTGGGACGGTGAACCGCAGCCAGGGGGAGCTGCGATCGGCTGAACCTGTGGACGCAGCAGGTAAACAAACCGGCCTGGCCCACCAGGGGGCTTCCCCTGGCGGGCTGAGGGCCAGAGGTTGCCGATCCCTGAGTTAGATAATTTGCCAGATTCCCACCTCTCTTTTCTCTCTCTCCCTGGTTTTATATATATATATATATATATATATATATATATATATATATTCTCAGAAAATGTTAAAATTAGACCAAAAGTTCTTGTCACTTTAGATGTCTTTGTAACAGCTCAAGAAGGCAAAGAAATCCATCTCCAGGAAGACAATTTGAAAAAAAAATAACCATCTATTTAAAAAAACTGGTTTTGCGACCTTTTTTGCTGCTGAAAGATTGACAGCCTGGGACACAGACGATCTCTCCCCACAGCACAGCATTGTCAGTGCTCATTACACATGGACACATGGACCTCAGCTGAGGCCCCAGTTCTGCACACCCCTGATCTGGGGGAGTATTTGAAGTACAATCCAGGAGCTGGATCCAAATGTCTCTGAACAATAGTGGGCTGAATCCACTTTTGTCTACACTAAGGATTTGGCCTGATTACAGCCCAGCTGCCAGTGTAGCTGCATTGCTGCAAACCTCTAGTGTAGACAGGCAAAGCTGCTATTTTTCACTGGTGGTGTTTACCCCTGTTTAAAACAGGGTAAGATGAACCAGTGCAAATTGACAGGTTTCAGAGTAACAGCTGTGTTAGTCTGTATTCGTAAAAAGAAAAAAGTGCAAATTGCAGCTTATGGCAAAAGGAAAAGGAGGACTAGTGGCACCTTAGAGACTAACCAATTTATTTGAGCATAAGCTTTCATGAGCTACAGCTCACTTCATCGGATGCATTCAGTGGAAAATACAGTGAGGTGATTTATATACACACAGAACATGAGTGTTATCATACACACTGTAAGGAGAGTGATCACTTAAGATGAGCTATTACCTGCAGAAGGGGGGGGAGGGGGAGGGTTGGGGGGGGGGAAGAAGACCTTTTGTAGTGATAATCAAGGTGGGCCATTTCCAGCAGTTAACAGGAATGTCCGAGGAGCAGTTGGGGGGAGGGGGGAATAAACATGGGGAAATAGTTTTACTTTGTGTAATGACCCATCCATTCCCAGTCTCTATTCAAGCCTAAGTTCATTGTATCCAGTTTGCAAATTAATTCCAATTCAGCAGTCTCTCGTTGGAGTCTGTTTTTGAAGTCTTTTTGTTTTAATATTGCAACCTTTAGATCTGAGATCGAGTGACCAGAGAGATTGAAGTGTTCTCCGACTGGTTTATGAATGTTATAATTCTTGACATCTGATTTGTGTCCATTTATTCTTTTACATAGAGACTGTCCAGTTTGACCAATGTACATGGCAGAGGGGCACTGCTGGCACATGATGGCATACATCACATTGGTAGATGTGCAGGTGAACGAGCCTCTGATGATGTGGCTGATGTGATTAAGCCCTATGATGGTGTCCCCTGAATAGATATGTGGGCACAGTTGGCAACGGGCTTTGTTGTAAGGATAGGTTCCTGGGTTAGTGGTTCTGTTGTGTGGTGTGTGGTTGCTGGTGAGTATTTGCTTCAAGTTGGGGGGCTGTCTGTAAGCAAGGACTGGCCTGTCTCCCAAGATTTGTGAGAGTGATGGGTCGTCCTTCAGGATAAGTAGATCCTTGATGATGCGTTGGAGAGGTTTTAGTTGGGGGCTGAAGGTGATGGCTAGTGCCATTCTGTTATTACCTTTGTTGGGCCTGTCCTGTATTAGGTGACTTCTGGGTACTCTTCTGGCTCTGTCAATTTGTTTCGTCACTTGAGCAAGTGGGTATTGTAGTTGTAAGAACGCTTGATAGAGATCTCGTAGGTGTTTGTCTCTGTCTGAGGGGATGGAGCAAATGCGGTTGTATCGTAGAGCTTGGCTGTAGACAATGGATCGTGTGATGTGGTCTGGGTGAAAGCTGGAGGCATGTAGGTAGGAATAGCGGTCTGTAGGTTTCCGGTATAGGGTGGTGTTTATGTGACCATTGCTTATTAGCACTGTAGTGTCCAGAAAGTGGATCTCTTGTGTGGACTGGTCCAGGCTGAGGTTGATGTTGGGATGGAAATTGTTGAAATCATGGTGGAATTCATCAGGGGCTTCTTTTCCATGGGTCCAGATGATGAAGATGTCATCAATGTAGCGCAAGTAGAGTAGGGGCATTAGGGGACAAGAGCTGAGGAAGCATTGTTCTACGTCAGCCATAAAAATGTTGGCATACTGTGGGGCCATGCGGGTACCCATAGCAGTGCCGCTGATTTGAAGGTATACATTGTCCCCAAATGTGAAATAGTTATGGGTGAGCACTCCAACGGACTCAAACAGACACCAACGAGAGACTGCTGAATTGGAATTAATTTGCAAACTGGATACAATTAACTTAGGCTTGAATAGAGACTGGGAGTGGATGGGTCATTACACAAAGTAAAACTATTTCCCCATGTTTATTCCCCCCCCCCCCCCGCAACTGCTCCTCGGATGTTCCTGTTAACTGCTGGAAATGGCCACCTTGATTATCACTACAAAAGGTTTTCTCCCCCCCACCCCCCCCGCTCTCCTGCTTGTCCAGGTTGCACAGGCTCCTCTGTGCTTGTCCAGGTTGTGTCCGTCTCTGTCGCAGGGCTGGTCTACACCAGTGGTGCTGGAACTCGGGGTGCTGGCTTGAAGTAGTAATAACAATCACCAAATGCATGGTTTCCATGGTTTCCACCATCAGCGGCCCCATTATAAAAATTGTTCCAGCACCCCTGGTTTACACTACAAAGTTAGGTTGGCTTAACTACATCACTCAGGGTTGTGAAAAATGTCACGCTTGTGCAATGTAATTAAGATGACCTAAGCTCCGGTGAAGACACTGCTAAGTTGATGGAATAATTCTTCCATTGACCTAGCTACCACCTCTCAGAGACATGGATTTACTACCGTGATGGAAGAACCCCTTCTGTCGCTGTTGTTTGTGTCTGCACTATAGTGCTACAGTGTGCGGCTGAGGTTTTTTCTAGTGTAGACATACCTCAGTCTGTCTTACATCTGTGTTTCTGTCTCACACACAGACAGACCAAGATGGATCCACCACTCAAAACCGTAGCCCCTGCATTTGAAACCAACCCTTTGAGCCATGTGATTCAGCATCTGCTCAGCTTTTGTGGGGGCCTGTGGTTTTGGGGTGTTACTGCTATTGTTTCAGCCACTTGAATAAAATGGCTTCTTTACATTTATCCTGAATGTAAGGTCGAGGCTATGCCCAACCAATAACAATAAGGCTTGACCCAACCCACAACAGTAGCACATCCATAGAGTGGACAAGACCTCAAAATCCAAAGGCCCCCCCGAGACTTTGGAGTGTGTCATCTTCTGTTCCTCTCTCCTGCTAACACACCTCAATGCTGACCTGAAGAGACCATCTCTAGGGGACTTTCGGGGGTTCTGTCACTCTGGGCCATGCATCTCTTGACCCCTATGCTGTGACTGTCAATGAGGAATGCATGTATTGCTAATTTGGATGGTGCTTTTTGAGAGATGGACACCTGTTCTGTAGAACATGGACTGAGATCCATTGTGCAAAGCACCACCAGACATTCACTCAAAACCAACTAGCCTCCAGTGCCTGGTTTCTAAAATTGAAGAGGGTTTTACAAAATACAGTAATTCTCTTTTATTATTTCTTTCGTATATTGACTTCATCCAAAACCCCAGCTCCACATATGAACTTTGGAAGGCCAGATCTGAAATGGACAGATTGGTTGGACCCATCACTTATTATTACACTTACTTAATAATAGCAAACATGTCCTGTAAGATAATTTCCTTCTAATGTCTGAGTGGCAGCAGCTGGTAGTGATGGCCCATGCTAATCAGAATTAGTGAAGAGAGATGGGAAAATGTGTTTTCCTGCAGTAGATAGCATGCAATTTCCTTGCTAACCAGCCTCCTCGCTCTGTGATTTTCATGACTTTTTTTCTTCCCATCAGCAGATTGCCATCTGCCGTTGAACAGGCAATCACAGCTCTGCAGTTGGTAAAATGTCAGTGGGAAAAACATTGCAAGGAGGTCGATTAGGACAAGTATCTATCGTGAGCCACAGTGATGTCAGGCCAAAACCCCTCACTGCTTTCCAGCTGTGCTGCCTTGGCAGTGCCTCAGTTTGTAACATGAGTGTCATTGCAAATGGAGATTGGAACAAAGGAGCTGCCATGGGGAGATAGATCCAGGGGCTGTTTAGTCCAGTGCCCTGTCTCCAATTTGGTGGTTTCTGACATGCAAACTGCAGTCACAGGGATGTGACTGCAGCTCAAGTAGACATACCTGAGCTAGCTCTAACTTAGCTAGCTCAGGTCCTGGAACAGTGAAACTGAGGCAGTGTGGGCTGTTCAAGCCTGCCTGGAGCCCTGGGTCATTGCTCACAGAGCTAGCCCGCATGGAAGCATGCACTGCCTTAGGGTGCTTCAGGACCTTAACTCAGGTATGTTTTCTCGAGCTGCGATCAAATCCTGTGGTCACAATAAAGACATACCCACCATCAAGTAAGTTTCACTCTGAATTTCAGGGTTCGTTGGACAGCCCCCTTGGAAAGCAGGACTTGACAGCTGGATTCTATGGGCACATCTTCACAGACTGCGGCAGGAAGCCTCCCAGCCCGTGTCGACAGACTCAGGCTTGAGAGACTCGTGCTACCGGGCTCAAAATAGCTGTGTGGACATTGTAAGTCAGGCTGGAGCTTGGGCTCTGAAGCCTAGGAAGGGGATGGGCTTCAGAGCCTGAGCTCCAGCCTGAGCTGCAACCTCAAAGCAGTGTCCACAGAGCTATCCTTAGCGGCATGCAGTAGTATGAGCCCCCATGAGCCTGAGCTACTTGCCATGGTTTTATCATTATCATTTCACATTCATTTTGCAGTAGCCCCTGGAATTATTTATTATGTGTATTGTGGGAGTGCCTAGGAAGGCCCATTGTACTGTGCAAACGGGGCCCATTGCTCAGTACAAACCGAGTAAGAGACAGTCCCTGGCCTAAAGAGTTCACAATCTCCTTAGACAAGACAGACAAAAGGCTAAGGGGGAAGGCGCAGACCATACAGGCAGAGTGAACAGTGTGATGATCAGTAAATGGCATGTTAGAGCCACCATTTTTTCGTTGGGTATTTCAGCTTTGTGCGTGTATGTGTGTTTGGGGCAAGGGGCTGGTGGGATGGGATTAGCCAAATGGAAAGACAGGGAGAGGAAGAGGGGACATGGAAGGGAGGAGGAAGAAGAGGACCGTGGAGTGTCGAGGGGAGGCAGGTAGAGGCAGGTGGAAGTGAGCAGCTGGTGGGGCAGGGGGAGGGGGGGGAGCAGAGAGAAGTGGGAGCCAATCAACCCAGGGAAGAGAGTGTCCATAGTAAAAACCGTAAAAAGTCCTTGGCTGCTGGTGTCAAAAATCATGAGACTAGCTTCAAAATCACGAGATTAAACATCTCTCTGTATATATTGGATTCATTTTGTCTTCTGGTTTTGGTGTTTTTAGGTTACGCTCAGGCCATGCTTTCAAGTTTTTTCCTGCAACTATGAGAACTAGAAACTCAGCTTTCACTTTAAAACAAGCGTGATCCTGAACTAATAACATAACTCTAGGCTCAGAAGGTTTAAAAACCCCACCAAGTATCCTTAGACTCATGGTCGCAGGGGAAGAGCTGCCAGCACTGAGTAAATGACCATCCCTGCCCTGCAGAGCTTACTGTCAAACGGACACTACTTATCAGGCGCATGAGGCAAACAGGCGCAGGGAGGGGCTAACAAAAACAACAGAATGTGCACAATTCCTAGCCTGAGCTCTTGTGAAAAACTGGCTGTTTGGTTTGGTGCCTAACTGGTAGCTGTGCCCTTCTGAAACTGGCCCTGAAGGGGAGTGCTCAGTGTTTTTGAAATCTGGCCATCCACCGTGGGGAGCACTAGTTTTCCCATCTGTGAAATGGGGATAATGATACTTTAGTAGTGCAGTGAGGATTAAAGCTCACAAAGCATTCTGAGACTGTAACATGCCTGTTACTATCACAGCCCTTAGCAAAAAGCACAGTGGGATTTTACATTCAGGGTCCAAATCTCTGCAGCTTCTAGGACCATGACATACACCACAGCTTTGGGCCAGTACACCACTGGGGGAGGGGAGAAGAGGGGCAGGATTTAGTTATTTTAAATCTTCCCTTTTCCAGGGCTGGGGGGTGGGGCAGGACCCTGGTTTGCCTTACCTGCGTGTTTGTGGTCCAAATGACCAAACATGCTCAGCCTGGTGCCGGTTAGCCTAACTGGTGTGAAAACCTGGTTGGATCCTGGGAGAGGAGGCTGTTCCCAGCTGAGCCTTACTACAGGACGGAGGAATGATTGAAAAATAAATAAACAAAGCAGAGAGTTTAGGAAAAGGTTGGTAGAGTTATACAGGCTGGGTGGGGGAGGGGGAGGGGTGTTTGATTCAGCATCCAGGGTTTAGCAAACCCTTTATCTCTGGCACAGAGCAGCTGCAGCAGCCGCCGTAGTAGTGAAGGTTTAAAAAGAACAGGATTGTGAGTAGCAGAGTCTTCAATGTAGGGAACAAAAAGGGTGGGGGAGAAAGCTCCCCCGCATGGAGGGAAGCTGCTTAAGGCAGAAAGAGACACAAGTGGCTTGGCGGTGGTAGCAGCTTCTCTCAAAGGGCGTGTGTAGTATTTAATGTCCACCTGTTAATCTGGCCTGGAGGGGAAAGCAAAGGTTGAGTCCTTTCCCTGTTTGCTGGGACCTTCCTTGAAGTTGGCTGAAATGGGGGAGAGCGGAGCGAATGAGTATATTGTGTGGTACAAGTCTGAGTCCCTCTCCACTGCTTTATAGCCTGCGCGGCATAAAGGCAGGCCCTGCCGTCCAGGCTGGTCGCTGAACACTGTAAATAGGGGCAGGTTTGGGAAAGATTTGGGTTCTGCTGGAATGTGTTGGAGTGTGGGAGAGCTTCCAGGAATCCACAGTGGAAAGGACCCAGCACTGATTTATTATAAGGTAATAGAGGCCCCAGGTAGGATTGGGACCCATTGTGCTAGGGGCTGTACAGCATGGAAGTCAATATCAGGCTGAGGAATGGGGACCTTATGATTCTCAAGGAGAGCTGGGTAGTTGGTGGAGATGGCAAGATGGAACTCCATTGAGCCTGCACTAAAAAATATCAATCCTGCCTTTTTTTTTTTACAGCTTTAATTTGTGTGACTTGACAAAATGTATTTCAATGTATTGTACTTGCCCTCCCCCCAGTGACTCTATTCTTGTTATTCCAAACTGCTGCCTTAAAAGTAAAATTCTCACCCCCCGCAACCCCTTCCTTAAGACTTGGCTATTGTGCCTTTCACCAGCTGTGGACAGAGCAGCACTCTAAAAGGAGAGGTCGGAGGGGAAACTTTCACCCTAATCCTACATCCCAAAGGTCTTTGCAATAGAGGAGGAAACTGAGACAGAGAGGGGGCAAAGGATCAAAGTCACTCAAAAGGTCAGTGGCAAAGTAGAGACTAGAACACAGATCTCCTGACTCCCAGCTTGGTGCCCATCTATGAACTAGATTACAGATGAGACCCTGATCCTGCAGATGGATGGGCTGGTGCGGTCCTTATCCCTATAATCACCATGTTCAGTTCACTTCTATTTTGGATTAAAAATACTAAATTTCCCTCTTTGCTGATAGGTTTCAGAGTAGCAGCCGTGTTAGTCTGTATTCGCAAAAAGAAAAGGAGTGCTTGTGGCACCTTAGAGACTAACCAATTTATTTGAGCATGAGCTTTCGTGCATCCGATGAAGTGAGCTGTAGCTCACGAAAGCTTATGCTCAAATAAATTGGTTAGTCTCTAAGGTGCCATAAGTACTCCTTTCCTCTTTGCTGAGTTAATCTTTGACCTATGACCTCCAGTTTCCCAGAGAGGGTCCTCCTATAAGCCCTAGCGACTGTGAGTCATTCTTTTCCCTTGGTAAGAAGGCGCAGGGCAGGCCTTGTATCATTTTGTCAGCATTCCAGTCATTCATAATCATCTTATTACAAAGTATCCTCTTTCTAGGACCACAAAGTGCCTTGGGATGTGAAGGCACCTTCCAAGTAATGCTCCCCTGCTCTTTGCAGTACTTGGCATTGCTGGACGACTCATGGGAGCTCTTAGGGAAGCCCCTGTAAATGTACTAAGGGATTGGACATTTTTTGCTAGTGTGGATATACTGCCTAAGATCTGGCAGTCTGGCCATCCCACCCCTCTGCTTTTTGTTTTCTTTTGTTTAAGATCATCACAGCTTTTAACAGCTGCTGGTGGTTTGTCTTGCAGAACCTCTCCCTCTCAATTGCATGCCGCTGTCTGTAGCTGCTTATTGAAATGGAAAGGTGCAGCAGTGGTAAAAACACCAACAAAGCCAGTGCTATCCCATGCACACCCATCAATATGCAGCCTTGACTTTAACCACTGATGAATGACCAGCTCTGATAATGATCCAGTTCAGAGCTTCCTTTCCAGGAGAATCCCAGGGATCAGCACAGAGGGTTGTCATTAGGAATAGTCAATTACCAATTTGATATTTAAAGCTGACAGCAAAGTCAAAGTAGGTCAGCGCACTAATGGTCATCAACAGTGGTAATGACCAATTTCCTTAGAATTATTGCTGGTTGAAACTGCAATCAACGGGCTCACAAAAGCAATTTTTTATTTTTAAATTGGAGTCAATATGCAATGGGCTGCATTAGCAAATGAGCCCCTATCGGACAGTGTGCAGTGTTGCTTCTAATTGGGAGATGGGAGTAGTTGTGATAGAAAATGTGAGGGGCAAACCACATCTTCCAGTGGAAACCAGCTCCTGTCATTTTAAACATATGGATTATACCGGTTAGAAGTTCTGCCTATGGCCCATGAGGTCATGGCTCATGGAACGGGGGGACACCATTTGCTGGTTACATCCATCCCAATGACCTATCTACTGTACTGTAGTCAACAATTCCTTCCATGACTGCACACTCTAGTCCAGGACTTGGGGGGAAGCTATGCGTTTAATAGAGCTGGTTGGGAAAATAGGGGGAAAAAACGCTTTCTGTGAACAGTTTTAGAAATATGCTGATCAGCCTTAATTAGTCTGGGAAATGAAAAGTCAGGGAGAGCTACAGAATCTGATCTGTGCCTGGCAGCTTCAGTAGAGAATCCCTTTTACAGGCATTCAACTGAGTCCTGTCTACCCCAATGCCATCAGCTTCTAGCCACAAGAGTAGGTAAGGTTCACAACATGTTCTTCCCCAGTCTATTCAAACGGCACGGCGGGTGCTGTCTGCAGCTGAACGGGTGTGAATCGGTGCTTGCTAACATAGCTGCCTTGCAGTGCATTCTCTTGTTTTTCTCAAGCGACTTTCCCACTCTGTTGTGGCAGCTAAAAGGGTCAATTTTGCATTAATGGAAGTGTTGACCCGCTGACGCTTTTGTATAACTCTTGTTTTTAAAGCAGCTTGTGAAAGAAACAAACATGACGTAATCCCGCTGAGATCTAGAAACCTCATTGCACGGGCACAGTCCATGCCAGCAAAGCATGTATTATTATTTATATTGCAGTAGTCCCGAGCAGCCTCAGTCATGGACCAGGACCCACTCCTGCTAGGCACAGGACAAACACAGCCAAAAAGACAGTCCCTACTTCAAAGATCTTACCATCCAAGTATATCCAGCCAAGGTCTCGCATGCTTCACTCATGCATCCTCTAAAGCAGAGAGATGGGTTTTAATTCACTCGGGGAATCATGTATTATAGATTTTTGGGGTCTCTGCCTGAAAGGTGATGTGAACTTGAAACTGAGCTACAGGTCATCTTTCTATGCAAACAAATTCAGTGCTAGGTTGACAACCCTGGAAACTGAAGTGGGGCACCGTAGAGGCAAGGTTTTCTCACTCTGACCTGTGCAGTGCTCAAAGGATGACAGAATAACTCCATCACCATTCAGTTCTAGGCCTCTCTGCTCAAATTGCCATAGAGGGGGCCAGTTAAAGGGATATGGACATGCATATACTAGGAATTGGACTTGAGACCAGCAGTTCATGTCACATAATAATACCTTTCTTGTTACTGAGTTGGACCAGATTTGAACCAATGACCTAGAGATGAAAGGCACCATAGTCCATTACCCACCCCCTGAGGCAACCATTCTCCTTATGCTAGGAAACTAAGGCCAGGCTACTACCCTTCCTTCCTCAGTTTTAACCTCCCTATCCCCATTCCAGTCCTCATTGCCTGCTGGGCATGACAAGAATAAAAGGAGGAGCAATGAGAGCCATATGCTGAGCCTCTAAACCATTATGCAGTGCTGTAGTGTGAAGCTAGCAGGGGTCTGCGATCAGACGGGAGCAGGATACTCAGAGGCACTGAGAGAGAGTGTTGTGGAGAGAGGCCTGGATGAAGTTGTCGCTAGTTAGTGGGTTTGCTTGGCAAGAAATGGCAGAGTGTTAACATTTGGGGAGAGAGGGTCCTGCCGCCGGCAAAAAATCATGAGGGGGTTGGTGAATGTGGGTTGTGTGCAGAATGGGAGGGAAGATTGTGGGTGGCAGTAAGAGCAACACCAGCCCAAGGGCTCCTTCCACTGGCAAAGCCCTGACGGTGGGGCAGTGGTGGGCAGGTTCAACCAGCTCTGGCAGGAGCAGCAGGGCCTGGCCTTGAAGGGAGCTGAGCTGGAGCTGCCTGAGCACAGCCTAGTCATGGAGGTATTGCATGGTGGGCGGGGTGCTGGAGGAGAGCACCACCAAGGAGGGCCTCCCTGCCCTGGGGAACAACAAAGAGCAGGAGACCCTGAACCAGCAGCTGCCGATGAAGGCTCAGGAGTTGAATGAGTTCTGGGAGAAGCACAACATCCACCTGATGGGGCGAGGGCAGAAGCCAAGACGGGTTCCGCTGGGGTCCTGGCCTCCTAGTAGGGAGCCTGGGGGTAGGGGGTGGGCCTGGCTTGTGGTCACGTCTCTAGACCCCTCCTGCTTCTGAGGCCTAACTTTATTATTTGGTGCCGCTCTTGTAATCCTTTTTGTTAAAGAAACGTTTGTATATTAAAAAAGAAATATCATGGAGCACAAGGCCACTTCTTCCCTCCTCCAACACCCGGCAGCATGTACAGTGCCTATGGAGAGAGACACTGACTTGGGCTATATGCTTCTGCACTCCTCATTCTGAGCCACCCGTTTGCACACCGCTACAGTCCCCTTCTTCGCACTACCCTTCCATGGGGCAAGAAGTTAGGACAGCTGGGAAGACACAAACAAAAACTTCTCTGAATCGGCAGTGCTGTTTTATAACCAGAATCTGGGCAAAGTGTGGGAGGGGAAACCCTTAAACCCTACCAAAACAGGATGCTTCACCACACATGCTTCTCCCGGGGGGGACAGCAGGAGAGAATGGACAACCAGTGACAGATGTGTCATCACATTGCTTAATTCACTATTGGAAGATGCTCAGATACTATGTTGATGAGTTCAGTACAGAAATCTATTTAGAAGAAAATGGAATAGAACTGCCTATCTCCTGAGAATCATCTTCAACCCCCTTCCTAGCATAGACTGGGTATAACCCCCTGGCATCCTAACTTTTGGCCAAGCCAAGGAACAAAGGATTTTCCATTTTACTGTTCTCCTGGCTGTTGAGCTGACAAACCAGTAACATCAGAAGTCAGCAATGCTGCAGCTTAATGCTGACAGTCTCAGTGTGGGGGTGGGGTGTAGGTGAATAAGCCTGGGTTTCCCTGTCTCTTTATCCAATAGGTACATAATGAAAGGTAAACAGCCTCCGGGACCTTCAGAATTGCTGCCCAAAATGTATTTCTAAACTTGGATTACTCAAACATGGCATTTTCCTGTTCGGAAGAGCTCAGATTGAACGCAGCCTGACAAACAGAGCGTTCTTACGGTGATGCCCCTGTGCATTTCTTATCTCAACTTGAAAGCACCAGCCTACTTCCTCTGCCAGCCCCAAAGCTCCTTGCCTGCAAAGTAATGTGCTAAATCCGCACAGAATCAACCATAGAGGAGAGGTGGGGTGTCTCAGGTGCCACTTCTAATCTCCCTTCATGTCTAGCTCACTCCCTCAAATCCAGCCCAGGTCAGTAGTGAAGGGAACCCATTACCCTCGGATGACTGTGCGGTTGTCTATATGAAATGTGCTAGTGGCCCTCAGTCCCCGCCGGCAAGTATCAGCACCTCAGATAGCAAAAATGGGCACTCTTGCTTCCCGTCTCCGCAAAAGAACCACATTGCGTGTGGTGATAAAATGGAATCACACGGTGGTTCCTCCCAGTCAGTGTGGACCGAGGCCTGCTACTGGGGTAGCCTGGGGGGCATTGTGCCACCACTGTTCATGTTATACCTGTTCCACAGTTAGCTAGGGGGCCCCATTCCGCAGGGCTATCCACCTGGCACATTTCACGAGTGCTCAACTTCATGCGGTGGGGAAAAAACAGGAAGCAAATGTTGTTTGAACCTCAAAATAATGTCATGTTCTGAGGCTTAGGTACTGGCTTGGGCTGGTTCTCCCCATACTGTCTACTGTGATAGACACCAAAGAGCACCAAGACAAGTAATGGAAACAGCTCCCGGCAATATAATGTTATGAGGGCGGCCCTGCAAAGCAGCAGTAAATGACAGTGTGATGTTTGTACAAACACACCTTCTCTCCATGAAACTCAGTGTACTGTGAAGTCAGGATGTATCATTGTCATCCCCATTTGCTGATGGGGAAACAGAGGCATGGAAACGTTTATTAATTTACCGGCAATCACAGAGTAATCCAGTGGTTCAGTCAGGCGTGCAACCCAGAGATCCTGGCTCCTAGTCTGCTTCATAACTGACCTCGCTCCTCCCTGCCTCTCCTCCTAACCCTCTCCCCTCTCCACAAAACACCCCACATGCTCTTGCTTTGTGTAATCGCTCCAGATGCTGCAATTTGTCCATCCTCTCCGGCTGTGGCTTTTCAGCAATGCAACACTCGCCCTCTTCAAAGGGCCGGCTGCCCAAGAAGTGACAGGAGCTCATTCCAAGGTAGAACAGGTTTCTGCAGGTCTCGCACTGAGGAACACGTGAACAGACAGGAAAAGGAGGATGCTCTCTGCCAGGCCCTTCCACTAAACCTGTGGAGAAGGCGGGCGGGGGGGGGAAGAAGAACTGCCATTGCAGCAGAAGGGACGTTCCTCCCTAGCAAAACACTGGTGCCTTCAGCCCCTCTCCCGCTCTCCTTGATGCCTTAAAAAACGTGAAAACCCCAGTTCCTGGTGTGCACTCTTGGCCCTGATAAACAGCTTCTGCCTGTAGGCAAAGTAAGCGCCACTTGAGCAGCTAGATGAAGACATCACTCGTCGAGCCTGAGTCCTCTTAGGTAACCAATCTCTTAGTGCTTTATTCACAAGAATGTCTGCATAACGTGCTCACACCTGAGGGTGTCTACTGTCTTCAGAGACACTGGGGCCCCCTCCTGCTTCCCTTCCCTCCCCACCTCCCAGCTGCACCTTGCTTTGCAGGCGGAGGGAAGGGGCAGAAATGCTTTGCTTCAGGATCTCTTGCAACAACAGGAAAAAATCCACATGTAGTTAGAATGTGCTGGCTCTACTCTACAGTCATATTAGGAAACAAACCTGAATGGCGGACAGAATGTGCAGGAGAGCCGAATCAGATTTCAGGAAGGGAACAGATTTCCACTACAAGGCTCCAAGGGGTCATTATGAAACAGCCTGTTTCATGGATCTTCTCTCTCTCTCTCTCTCTCCCCATGCCCTTTCCATTCACTCATCTAGCACTGGTCTCTTCTCTGTCTCGCCTCAAAGTCTCCCCACTCTTGATGCAAGAGCAGAACCTTTGTATCTCCTGCCATCCCGCACCGCCTTTCTGTCCGCTTCCAACCAGAAACGTTAGAGAAGCAAAAGACCAATTAGGTTAGGTGAACCAATCCGTCTCCATGTTTGGGCAGTATTTGTTCCTAATGCATTTTTTCTGATAAGGTTACACGCATCTTGTAGCAAAGCCATCTCGCACTGGGCACTGATGGAGACTGGATACCAGACTAAATGGCTCACTAGGCTGGCTGAGTACAGCAATTCTGTGTTTCCAGCCTATCCACTCCCCCTTACATTTCTGATCTCAGCTAACAATTTGTTCTCCCTTGCTGTGACTTTTAAATCTCTCTCTCCCTCAGCTGTTCTATAGTAATAATACTTTGCACTTCTCTAGCAGCTTTTCTTCAGAGGATCTCAAAGCTAATGAGGAGACAGTGCTAAGACTTGAGAAACCAGAAGGGATCTAACTCTTCCTTGAGAAGTGTGAGTAGGCCGGGTCTGTCATGCATCAGGTAATGGGCCGCACTGCAGAGCATGAGAGAGAATCCATTTGAGAATGGAGGGCACCAGCTTTATGGGCCAGTGACTCCTAGTGTCTATCTTTGGAGAACCATGACCACCCGTCCCATCCTCCCATCTTGCAGGGGAAGTATGAAAGAAGGATAAGCAGCAGAGAAGGGAGCTGGCAGTCCCTGAAGGGGTAGTACCTGTGCCCCACAGCAAATTGAGATGGACCTCAATTGTGAAGTTTGTATTCCCCAGCATTTGGGATTGTTTGGATCCAGAGTTCTGGTTTGGTTCATTGTAATGGCAGAAACCAGCTGTGAAGTTTTGATTTGGACTTTCTGTTTAGATCTGGGGCATGGTGATGGACCCAAGGCTAGTACTAACGAGTCTGGGCTAGATTCTTTGATATTCAAGGCCTGGTCAGGAATCTGGAAGTGTTCTGCCCATTACAGTAACACAAGCGAGTGCTCTATGTGTGCAAAGATTTACATGGGATGATCAAATTCTTTCCCATTTCTGTTTTCCATGTGTGGGGTTGTGTTGGATCTCAAATGAATTCTATGATAACAAAGCCATTTACCGTATGTGCCTCTCCCAAGAAACCCAGCTCCAGAATAAAAACAGGGACCCAGGAATAGAATAAGGAGGATATTAACTGATAAGATGTAGGTGTGGAAAATTAACACTGTCCTCAACATGGGCAAATTTTCTGCTGTCCTGCATGGTGAGTCTTTGGCCAAGGTTTGTTGTTTCTGGGAGTAACACCTCTCTCTGCAGCAACAGGAAATGTTTCCATGGTCCTTGCCATGCATCCCAAAGTGTGAAATGCCTTGATCACATGGAGAGGGTGCTGAAAATATCAGCGAAGAGACACTACCTAGAAAAATAAATGGACACATGGCGGGCACTGGGGGAGAGGCTGAGATGGAGCCTGTCCAGGGAAAACAGGTCTCAGTTATGGGTCATGGAGTAAACATAGATGCATTGAACTGCAGCGGGCAGAGGAAACACAGCTGAGCTGTCAGGTGGGAGAGGGTTTGCCATGTGGGGAGGCCAACCATAAAACTGAGTAAACCTCGCCAGCTTACTGGCTGAGACAACACGGAACAATGCAGAAGATGAATTATGCGTTTGGACAGCATCCCCTGCCACTGCCTCAGAACCTGAAAATCACCTGGGCATGAAAGGCCAGGGCTTTCTGAAGGCAGGTGCCATGACTTGGCTTTCATCCTACTATCTATCTTAAGGACTTATATGGCCCCTATTATCTAGGACTTTGGGTTCAATTCCCTGCCCTGCAGACTCAGACGGACATCCTGTGTGACCTTGGTGAAGTCACCGAGTCTCTTTGGGCTTTGGTTTCCCATCTGCAAAGTGGGGATAATGGCACAGCCCTGCCTCACAAGGGTGTTATGAAGATAAATAGGTAACGGAGCAAAAAAAGGTAGTGTGATCTGTGTAAGCGTGGCGCATCTATACCTACGTGGTGGTGTTTTTTATTTCAGGAACTATAAGGAGCCTGTACGCTCAGCTTGTTAAAAGCAGCATTGTGCTGTCACAAATTAAGGTCACCCCTTCAAAAGCAAGAGTTACTTGAAATATTAGGACAGGGAACAACCCCACCTGCAGTTTATGTGCTGCCATTGGTGGATTTTGAGGTATATATGTAACATGAAACCTCTGCCCCTTTGTATTCTATATGCAGCATCTGAGAGCACCCATGACTTTTACTTGTCTGCAGGGAGAGCAGACATTTTGTTGCTTGATCTGTTACAAAAGAGAAGCACACACTGTGCTCTCTCTTGCTTTGAGACTTTACTTTGTTTTTTTCTGGTTATTTTCCTTAGTCTCAAATCAAAAAGCCCTTTTCAATTGAAAGTATGTGATGAACTCTTTGTGCATGGAGAAACGTAGCAGAATTGACTGCAGGACCTGAGCTCAGTCCCTTTCCTCTGGGATCTGAGTTCGGATCTTGAAATCAGCCCTTCATGATGGGAGTGAGAGGGACTCCTCTGATGGCCCCATCCCATGCTACATAATTTAAGCAGTAAAGTTGCTAGACATTATCATTGCAAAGAAAACATTCTGAGTGCATCACTGATGCCCGTGCTGTTGTCCAGTGCTGGCTGACAGACAAACTAAAGCAAGATCTGAACTTCCCCTTTCATCTCAACAGGATGACACTTTAGAATGAATCGGCAGTGAAATATTTAACAATTGTTTTTTAGCAAAAATGTCCAGCTACTTTGGGATGGTGGGTGGGACCTGAGTGACACCTTCCCCACCTCCTCTTCCCCTCTGACACCTCAGAATAAGGGTTCAGGCCCTTGCTCTCCAGGGCTAGCAAAGGGGTGGGGAGCAGTGTGGGGACAGCTTGTTCAGCGCCTTGTTGTGTGACTCACTGCTCTTGGGTATCCCTTGCTAGCCGATGTCACAACACTGTGACAAGCACTGATGTAATGGCATGACATCCTGACACATGGCGCGGGTGACCGAAAGTTACAGGTAGAAACGACTGGGGTACCTGGCTCAGCATTTGGCTCTCACCCTGGCCCACGTGGGACTGTAATTTCCATCTTCCTGTGCCCTGTCTGGACTACCTTCTGATGTAATTGCTCAAACAGTTTGCCTGCCCCTTATTTCTTATGTCTCTTGATGTTGCCTTCATGTCTGGCTTGATTTCTGATTCAGATTTCTAACCACCTTGGTCGGGGCAGGGTATCAGATTTCTAACCATCTTGGTCGGGGCAGGGTGTGTGTCAGATACAGGATTCTGGGTAGAGCCAATCTTTGTAATGAGTAGTGCAAGCACGTAGAGGTGGTTCCTAGGTTCCTGTGTGCTGGGATCTTGTTCTCTGATCACTGCATCCAATGAGGACACAGTGCTCCACCTGCCGACAAAGCCAGCAGAGCAAGGCTGTCTTATGAACACTGGAGACTTTTGAGTGGGATTGAAAGGAAAAGAATTGTGTGCAAACCTAAAATCTCTTTCCCCATCTAAACCTTTATGGGGCTGTTGGAAACACGCTCTGGAGAGCACTGCTCTAGCAGATGAGCTCTCCAGCCTTGGCACGCATGGCTGTTTCACCAGTGACCGGCCCAGAAAGGATGTTTGGCTGTCAACAGCAACCTCGTGTTCGCCTCTGGCCAACCTTTATGTGCAGCTGGAGAGTGTTGACCTGGGCTTGGGTGCCTTTCCCGCTCACCCCGCCCACCTGTTGAAGAAACCCAGGCATTTGTTCACAATAGTTTCATCCCTCCAGAGCCCTCCCTCGAGTGCTTAGTTTAAGTTTCCCCACCCTGCTGCTTCCTAAAAAAGCCACACTCTTCTTGGCTTCTTCCAGTAATCCAAGGAGTAAACATATCGTTCCAGCAGATGTTCCATCATTGGGGCATCTGGAAACAAAGCCTATTGGATGCCTCTGCAGAAAGCCCTCGGACTGAATGGACATGGACTCCAAGATCTCTTCTCAGCCTCTGATGTCTTTGTCCATAGGCAGCAAGGGGAAGTCTGCACTGCCAGTACTGTACCTGTTCTATGCATCAGTGTCGAACGTCATTCTCCTTGATCGCCAGTACAGCGCCTTTCACCAGGGCTGAAAAAAAGCAACAACGCTGGCAGGTCCAGTCTTTGTCTATAAACAGCCTGCAATCTCTGATGACTGCCTTAAGCAGAGGTTAGCGGAGAACTGATTTACTGTGTAACCTTTGGCCAGTCATTAAAGCATCCTGTGCCTCAGTTTCCCCATCTGTTTACCTCCCAGGAGGGATAAGAGGCTAGATTTAATTCATCCATGTTTGCAAAGGGCCTTGAGCTCCATGGATGGAGGGTGTTATATAAGTGCAAAGGTATTATAAGTGCATTGCTGGGACACAACTAAACCTGACATTCTGCTGTGCAAATAGGAGCGAGATTTGACACCAAACTGCCTCAGTGAACTCTTTGCTCTGTAAATAACGCCCAAATCAATTGCACATTGTAAACTTCTAGGGGTCAGTAAGCCCAGACTTCCTCCTGCAGCTGATGTAGTGTGACCCAGGGGGCAAATCCTGCTATCCATTCACTAGTGTGAATTCAGCTGCCCTGTGTCTCATTCATGGAGCATTTATCCTTGCAGTCATTGATTTCTCTCTTGCTTTGCTTCCTGTGATGGAGAAATATGGTCAAGTTCAGCTTTATAGGAAGTGATGTAAAGCTCTTAAAGAGGCATTTGGCCTTTTAACAGATTTCTTCGCTTTATTTTTTTCATATTTTATTTTCATTTCATTTTTTTCTCTCTACATTTGCCAGGAATTGAGTGACATGAACTAAGAGCTGGTGAAAAGTGCCAGATGGATAGGCCTGAGGTCAGAGCCTGCAGATCACACCAGCAAAAGCACAGCCTGCAAGACAGACAGGTGACTCAGTGCTAATCTAGAAGGGGCCCCATTGCCCACCCTGCCCATGGCCGGGACATTAACAATGCCAGTTGTCGTGGCTGTTTTGTGACGTGGATACACCTCCACTAGAAACTGGATTGAGACCCGCCAACTGGTTGTTCATTAGCTCCCCAAGAGCTAACTCACTTGGCTGGCACTTGTTTTGTGTGCATTCCTTTTTTAGTTTCTTTCACGGTAATATTTTTTCTTTCCTTGTGTTTCTTGAACACAAAAAGAGGCTCTCTTTTCTACCAGCAGGGGGTAGTTTGGAGCAGCACTGTGGTGACAGGGCTCATGCTTCTCTTGGGGGGGAGAAAAATCCACCCCATCCCTCCTTCATTGAATCATAGAATCATAGAATATCAGGGTTGGAAAAGACCTCAGGAGGTCATCTAGTCATGGGGCACTTGCAAATAGGCTGAGGACCCCAGCCTCCCAAACCCGCCTTCTTCCTTGATTTTCTTCCTTAAACTTCTCCTTCTCTTCCTCACACACTGATTCAGGCTGGAGCGGGGTGGGGCGGGGTGAGGGAGAGGGAGGGAAATGGTCCTGTAGGTAGGGCATTAACCTAGGATCAAATTTTCATGGCTTGGATGAAACACACATCTGACCAGCTGATCCACCTCAAGCCCCAGTTTGGGATTTGCTGTTGCTAATCCCAAACCATGGTCCCCCCAGCGCATTTCTCCCCATATCACTTAATTCCATATAGGATCTTGGTATATGACCTCGAATGTACTACAAAATGATGCTGGAGGTGACATGTCCAAAAATTTACTGTATGTTGAGGTCTGATTTGTATTATATGCCGTCCATGTAGCAGAATGCCATGATGTATTTAACAATGTAACCCAGGGATCGGCAACCTTTGGCATGTGGCCCGCCAGGGGTAAGCCCCCTGGCGGGCCGGGCCAGTTTGGTTACCTGCCATGTCCGCAGGTTTGATCAGTCGCAGCTCCCACTGGCCGTGGTTCGCTGCTCCAGGCCAATGAGGGCTGTGGGAAGCGGCGCGGGCCGAGGGATGTGATGGCCTCCCTTCCCGCAGCCCCCACTGGCCTGGAATGGCGAACCGTGGCTAGTGGGATCCATGATCAGCCGAACCTGTGGAAGCGGCAGGTAAACAAACCAACCCGACCCGCCAGGGGGCTTACCCTAATGGGCTGCATGCCAAATCCCTGATTTAAAATAAAGGGCATCCTGAATGAAAGCTGCTTGTTGCTGAGTATGGAGAAACATAAAGAAAATACCAGATACTGAGACATTATAAGAAATTAATTTCCTTTCCTACTGTACTACATGAATGATTTATAAATAATCAGATCATATCATGAGTATGAAATAAATTACAATTAGTTACTTTTCCTGGGGCAGGGAGAAAGAGCCCAGCAAGATGCCCTCCCCCCACCCTGTCAGGAGAACAAGTCGAAAGCAATAATTTAAGTGTTAAAAGCAGATCTGGCATTGCACAGAATATAATAAGTCCTCCTGAGTGAGTCACAGCTGAAAGGAGATAACCTCATAGGCCATAAAACAAGTAAGGGAGAGATAATCAGTAGATCACATCAGCTGCTACTGACTTCATCCCACAAATATGCATAATTATACAACCAATTTGCTTACGTGACTTAACACTGATGGTAACCCTTGGGAGTCACAAAAAACACCCCGAATGCATGGTGGGAATAATTGTGCAAATCATCACAGGGCTAGTGGATGTTAACTTGATTTAAAGCTTTATTGAATTATGGGCAATTGCTGCAACTGGTCAGTCCCAGGGATGGCAGCGACCACTGTGACCTGTGTTTTCCTCACCAATGCTATCTTACAGCTGAAACCAAGCTAGAGAAAACTCCCACTGCTGGGGGCGGGAAGGAGAACAGGCAAATCTATAAGTTGCATTTTGTTGCTGAAAATGCCCAAACTGACTCCAGTATAGGTCATAAATTCATTCCTGTGTTAGCAAATCCTGAGTGTATTATCATCAAAATATTCCTGCTTCCATCCAGTTTGTATTGCCTCCAAGCATACCCTCTGCTCCAGCTGAGCGAAAGGTTATTATTTCAAATAATACTTTGCACGTACATGGAGTGTCTTCTTGAGGATCTTGGTTCATACTTACCGTGCACAGACAATGACTAGCCTTTGAAATGCAAATGAAGCGTGCAGTTATTGGCATATTTATAAATCACTAGTATAAAAGGATGACATGTAAATCAGAACTGAAGTCGGCTTTCTGAGTCCAGTGAGCCCAGCCCTGCCAATCCGTTTCCTCGCAAAGCTTGTGCTACCAACAGGTTTGAAGTGAGTGTGTCAAATGGCAGTTGCTTGTCAGGAATATTCATGCTTCTGAAAAAAAAAAAAAGGTTTTGCCTGTCTCAAATTTTGCAGCAGTGCATTTATTTAGGTGGAGGAGAAAAAGCTGAGAGTATGATGGACCACACTTTCTTATGTCCAGCTCTTCCCTCCATTTGAAACCAGAAATTAACACACATTCTACTGGCTGATCGCTCCGATGGACAAGGCCAATACAGTGAAAATCTTTATACATTAAAAACAAAGCTGGTGATTGAGCTCCTCCATCTTGTGAAATCTTGGCTCTCAACCTCTTTGATAGCCTAGATAGTGTGAAACCTCATTCCTCCTTTAAAATATTTACAACCCTCAGCTGCATGGTTTTGTGGATGGGAATTAGCACTACGCCCAGAAAATCTGACTAGCCCCTAATGAATCCCACAGCTTTTTTGAAAACAGCATGCACAGTATTGGTGAAAAAGAAATTTAGAAAACTGCATGTTCTCTCTCAAAAGTGTGGAATGGATATAAACCCTCCTGCTTCAGAGCCTAAGTCAGCTTCCAAGAGACGGGTAGGGGAGAAACTTCCCTGTGGGCAGGTTATTCCATAACTGCCTACTATTTACCAAGGAGTTTCTTGCACCTTCCTCTGAAGCAGGTGATGTACTAATCACTGCCAGAGACAGGCTACTGTTCCAGCTGGACTGCTGGTCAGACCCAGTATGGTCATTTTCATTTTTTTAAATGAAAACCCAATAGTTTTTGAGGAAAATGGATTTTTTGGAGGGTGGGGTGTGTGTGTGTGTGTGTAAATTTCCATTTTGACAAAAAGCCTTTTTAAAATTAAAAATCTGCAACCAGCTCTACTGCACACTCACAAAATACTAACATGGTCCCTGCTCCAAACAGCTTCCCACCAGTGTTTCGGAGAATGCCACATTTTTAGAGTCCACCCACAAATACCCAAAGAAGTGACAATTTTGTCCTCTTTTGGCTTAAGGGACCAGTAGAAATACTGGTAGATTTCTAGTAGAAATACTAGAAAATCTCCAACATGGTCATGTACTGGCCTATAGTCAACTCATTACAACTTCTCCTCCCCCCAAAATTACTGTCAGCTGAAAAGGTAGGTACGATATTTCTTGATTAAATAAATTTGCACCCGAGTGTGGAACAAATTATGGGGAACATGGGCAGAAAGAGGTAGGAAGATTCATTATTGTATTAATTTTTCTTGGCTCAAGAAAAGCATCAACAGTTACTAATAATAACTTTGTACTTTATTGGCTTCCACCTGAGGATCTCAAAGTCTTTTACAACCATAAGCCTGATTGAGGTAGGGAAATATTAAGACCCCCATTGCACAGACTGGGATAACACAAAGAAAGTTTCAGGGCTTGATTCTCAAACCCTCTGAACACTGAAGTCAATGGGAGCTCTTTTATGTTTGGAAGGCTTGCAGGACTGGACCCGCCCCAACTGACTTGCTCAAGATCTGCAGAAGAACTCAGAATAGAGATCAGATTTCCTGGCTTCGAATCCTAAAGAGTTTTGACCAGTAAGGGAATCGTTCCTTATGGCTGGGGTAGAGAGCTGTGAACACCATCTTATCTGATTTGGCGGTTCATTAAGAACCCAGACCTCAGCTGTGGTTTGCCAAGGATCAGAATCATTTTGACAAACCTGGACTAATTTGCAAGGGAACCTGGGTCAGTTTATTGTTTCAGCTTGGAGCCCAATGGTAACTTGGTTGGCTTTGACCTGAAACTGATTTTGACTGGTTCACATTTTTTGTTTATTTTAAAACAAAGCTGAGGGTGAGCTGAAAGGAAACGTGAACCAGAATGAACCGCTGTTGGACACAAGATGTGATGCTAAGCAACAAGAGGCATTTGTGTTAGAGATGGTGTGATGGGCGTATTTTACTCCCCCACACTCTGTGAAAAAGTGAGATGCCAATTAACTTGCCTGCTTGCACCTGGAGGGTGGGCCAGGCCTAATTACAGATAAAGCCCAGCTGGGGAGAGATGGGTGTTTTCCATAAAGATAAGGCTGAGCCTATTTGGAGTGGGGAGACAGATTCAGAGGTGGTCTGGTCTGGTCTGGTCTGGTCTGGTCTCGTCTCGTCTCGTCTCCGGGAAGCAAGCCTGAAAGAAGACTGAAAGGGAGGGAGCAGAACAGAGTAGAGCCACTACTCCAGGGGTGAGCTGCGGTGGTTCTCAACCTGCGGCCTGTGGGCCACTTGTGGCCCAATCAGCACACAGCTGCAGCTCATGTGACATCCTCAGGGCCATACAGGCAGTATATGTGGCCCAGAATGGTAAATAGGTTGAGAACCACTGGTTGGAAGCCTGACTGGAGACAGGGACCCTGAGGAACTGTAGCCTGCTGGAGTGAGGGGAGGAGTGTGCTAGCCCCTGGTCACTGGAGTTGTTGAAGGCACAGAAGCCTGAGACAAGGTGTGGGGACAAACTCTAGTGGATGAGGTGTGCTTATGAGGAAGAGACAGCCAGGTGAACCCACCCTGTTTCTTGATGAGTGTCATTGTGCTGGGTGCTGTATCCATACAAAAATAAGACCCACAATGCCCCAGAAAGCTCACCGTCTAGTATAATGACAAGGGCTGGCTAGAAAACAAGAATGCCATGTTGTGAAAAATGTTGAGGTTTTGAAATTTGCTTTTGCTCTGATGTGGAATGAAAATGAAAAGCTCTCCCAATGGAAGTTTAGTTGAAACTGTGGTACATTTCCACAGAAAGGTTGTTTTGACAAAAGAGCATTTTCTGATGAAAGAATGATTAGTTGAAAAATTCCCAACCAGCTCTAATAATGACAAGATGCAACAGGAGACATGGCTGAAAGGGGAAAAGGTGTAGATGGAAGGATGAAGTCACAGATAGGGCTGGTTGTAAAACCAGTTTAAAAAAAAATCTTGACACTTTATTTTATTTTTACTTTCAGCATTTCTACAAAAATGTCGATAAATGTAAAAGGGTTCTAAGGTGGTTGAAAAAAATGAAAGAATATCAGTGTTGATTTTTACCAACGTCTTTCAGAGGTTTTAAAAAAAGGTTTTGGATTAAATTCAAATTTCTGACTGAAAAGTTTTGCTGAAAAAAATATCAAAACTAGGAAAATTTCAACCAGCTCAAGCAACATTAAAATGGACACAATGTGCAGAATAGCAGCTAATCAGCTGCCTAGCCATTGTCATATGACAGCATTTGTAGGCACCATGGCAGAGCAGGGATCGGAAGGAAGCTGATAGGTTTACTGTTGCAAGCTATCCGTTTTGTCGGGGCAGTTGCCAGTTTGCAGCGTTATTTTGATCTTCGGCAAACAACTGGCATATGTGCAGTGACTGGCTTTTTATTATTATTTAAAGGACTTTAAAAACAAGCTGCTCGTTTGTGGTGGTTTCTTTCTGATGAATAACTAAATCTTCATGACCTGCCCTTCTCTGCTTGAAATGTGCTATGGAGGAAAGATCCACAAACTCTCCATCTCTGCTCCCCACAACACCATAACTCACCCTCCTTTTGATTGCTCTGTCATTCTAGGACTTTAGATAATAGGCCATTATTCTCAGAATTGCTATTATATTTTATTAATAGTATCAGGGAAAATGTATCACCACAAACTCTGAAAGATTTGCAATTGGAGCACTGACAGCTCTTGGAAAGCATAATGCATTTAGCTGACCTACTTGATGGATGTAAACTCTGGTCTCTTTCCCCCTCCCTTTCTAGCCCTTAGCAGCATTTTTTAATTCATATAGATAAGTTCCTTGCAGGTAGATAGCACAAACAGCAGGCAGGATGGCTATTACTGTACTTATAAAGAATGAGATGCAGTTTCAGAACATGACATTGGGCATGAGCAGGCTTAGGGGCATAGATGGTACAAATAGCTTAGCACATGCAGGCAAGTCAAACTGTTATGATCTAAGGCAGTGTGGTCCAGTGGTTCAGGCATGGGGTTGGGGCCCAGATCTGGGTTCGGGTCCTGTTGTGTGACAGTTGGGGACGTCTCTTTCCCTTCCTGCATTTTGTCTTGCCAATATAGATTGTAAACTCTTTGGAACAGAGACTGTGTCTTGCTATGTGGTTGTACAGAACCTAGCGCAATGGGGCGCCAAACTTGGTGTTATAAATAACAATAATAATAATGAAAGGCATCGCACATGATAACTTCATTGAGGTTTCCCTGGGACTCCAGGGTCCCCCTGTCAGGATCTACTTGTAAGATGAGGGCCCAGGTGTGTACTATATTGTGTGTGTACAAATGTATCTTCAGGAAAGGGTCCACTCCTGTTTGGGAGGCCTGAATAAGATGTATCCGAAACAGCACCTGCAGGAGCTGGCCATGTTGCTGATTTTACCACCCGTCTGTGTTTCTAACTGATGGGTTTATTTTATTCCTGAGGGCCTCTCCATTTCTAAATTAGCTTGTGGATCTAAGTATCTTTTAAAGGGAGGACTTTACGTTGCGGGCACACTAGGAAGCCATTTAAAGAGCAAAGAGCAATTGCAGGTAGTTGAGTCACGCTCTCTGATTCAGTGTCAGATAGGACAGTGCTTGGATTGTGCTAACAGCGTGAAAAGCAAAAACTCCATCTTCTCCAGACACCTATGGTAGGATTTTCAATAGCACCTAGGCACCTATCTCCATCAAGCTGTTAGGGCCAAGCACTATGCATAGGTGTGGAAACTAGGCCGCAGGGGAGTGTTGCAGCACCCCAGGTTTTGCTCTCTCCCCAGCCCGGGGCTTGGGTCCCAGTTGGCAGCCCTGCTGCCCATCTGCTGGCCCTGTGCCTGGGGCTCTGCGCTGGGGCCCCGCTCCTGGCCCCGCTCCCTGGCTGCTGACCCTGCGCCAGAAGCTCCGCTCCCCGACCCCATGCACAGGGCTTGGCTGCTTGCCCTGCTTCCTGGCAGGCAGGGCCCCACTCTAGGTCCTGCGCCTAGGGCTCTGCTCCCGGGGTCCCGGCCCCAGCTCTGCTACTGGTCCCACACATGGGGTCACAGCGGGCCCCGTGCCCAGGGCTCTGCTCCTGGCCCCGTGCCCACCCCCAGCCTTTGTCCCCTTACCTCTGTCCGGGTCCCCGTCTCCCGGAGACACAGTACTGCTCCCAGCCCCAGCTGGGAACGGGAGAGGGCAGTGCAGACAGGGGTAAGGGGACTGGCTTTCAGCACCCCCGCTATTAAAAGGGTCCCAGCGCCACTGCTACTGTGAGTTCCTCCCATTGACTTTGCACTGTACATGCTAAGGCCTGACTTGCAGACACCTTATGCATGTGAGTCACCCCTTACATTCCAATCCTGCAGTGAGGTCGATGCAGATTCAGGGGGTTTGCCTGCTCAGCGAACACTGCAAGATCTGGTCCTCAGCTTGTAAACTGGGCAGGGCCTGGTCCATATTTGGCTTTGTGAAGCATTGAGCAGGCTGTTGGCATGTTAACAGATAATAAACAATGATACTGATAAAAAGATCCTTCCTCTATTGCCTTCAGCAGGAGGAAGGTGCTATTTGACATGAGACAGGCTCCTGGATTTTATGAGCGTGTCCCTTCAATCACTGTTCCGTGGTCACTTTGCACTGCCTTGCATGTGGGTCTGAGGCTTTTCTTTCCCAGTCAGCCTTTCCATGCATGCCTCTCCCTTTGAAAGGCATCAGGTGCACTGAATTATACTGGCTTTGTGCGCTCCTTTCCCTTGGTTGCTGCCAGCTCATTCCAAGGCCCTTGCCAGCCCATGCTAAAGCACCCTGTCTACCACAGCTGGCCTGCCTCTGTTAACAGGCGGACAGGAGGCGGGAGGGGGAGAGTTACTTTCTCCTGTCAGTTTATTAACACTTTGTGCTGCCATTTTGACTGTACTTTGGGAGGGGAAATAAAAGGATCTAAAGTTGAACCCCTAAAGGAAAGGGGGATATCCATTGCAGTGGGGATTAGTTCTTCCCTGCTTGGGTGCCCCTTCCAATATTGCACTCTTATGTCACAATACAAACTCTCTGGGTCTGTATACGGTCATGGCCTAGCAGCTGGAACAAACTATATGTCTTTGTGAATTTAATTACTTAGTAAACACTGCTTTAGGTGCCACAGAAGGCCCTCTTCCATACTTTGTTAAAGTAGGGAAGTTAAATTATTGGAGCAGGGGGTCTATATACGTGCAAAGAATGGTGAATTAATTTGTGTCTCCCTATTACAGATCACAATAGCCTTACACTGGCTAGTATCCTACACCTGAGTAGTCTCACTGCAGTCAGTGGAGTAAGGTACTACACAATCTGAAGAAGGGAATCACAATCTGGCCCAAGGAAACTGAGGCACAGAGTGGTTAAATGGGGTGCCCATGGTCAGACAGTAACGTCAGTGGCAGCTGGGCATAGAACCCAGATCTTCCCATACCCAGTCCTCTGCTCTAACCATTGGAGGCTGCTGCCTCAATATCCTTCACTGAAAGAGCTCAATGTCTTATACAAACGTTAATGAACTGAGCCTCAGGACATCCCTGTGAAGTAGGGAAGTATTATCCCCATTTTACATATGGGGAAACTGAGGCACAGAGACCTAAATGGGATTTGTGCTCCTGAATCCCCAACATGGCAGAGCAGGGAATAGAAGTCAGAACTTCCATCTCCCAGTCCAATCCTTTACCCACGAGATTCCATTATTTTCCATTCAGAGAGTGCACATGGAGCACTGAATAAGAATGCAGACAGCATTCACTTCTGGGATTTTACTAATGAAGGGTTGTTCCTTGGAATATATTTGCTAGTGCTCTGTTCATTCTAGTTTTAAATGTCTCAATAGAACTTCCCTTGGGAGACTTCCACAGTTTAACACATTCCATCATTATTTCCTGATACTCAGCCCAAATTTTGCTTCTTTTCATTCCATTATTTCCAGTTCCACCCCCCCAAACCACCCTAAATAAATGCTTTCTGCCAAAATTTTCAGACCCGAATGCTTAACATTACGCTTCTAAAGCCATATTTAGGAATTCTGGCCTGCTCTGCAGAGCTTCTGAGCAACACAGCTCCCACTGAAATGAAGGACATCTTCAAATGTACCGACTTGGAAAGATCAGACTTTTAGGCGCCTCCATATGGATTCAGGAGCCTCATTTGGGGTATCCAGGTTTAAATATTTTGTCCCTCCATCCTTGATCTATCCACCTTGTAGGCAGATATAATTGCTGACTAATCATCATTAATCTAAACTAGTCAAAGTCAGTTCTTCCAATCCCCCCTCTTCCAGTTCAGCTCCTTAATTTTTGCGGCTGTTTTTATCCAATTTGTCTGCAGCTTTGTGTTGTCAAGATCCCCAGATATGAATGCAGTGTCTTTCACAGTCTTGCTATAACTTAACAGAGAGAGAGCAACACCTCTAGTTATACCTGGTCCTGACTCAGTGTCGGAGGAATGGACTAGGTGACCTCTTGAAGTCTCTTCCAGCCTGACATTTCTATGATACCTGGCTTCTATGTTAAGGCAACCCAAAACTGCATTGGCTTATTTTTGTTTGTTTGTATTCCACAACGTGTTGCTAGTTCATACCCAATTTTCTGTCTGTTAACACACTGAGGCCTTTCCAAGTACCTCCTTACCCGCTGCGTTCCGATGTGGGTATCTGCCTTTCAAATTGGTTTCCCAACCGTGGGTATTGGCTTGCAATTTCCCTGATCAAATATCCATTTTGTGCAAGTTTCTCTCTCCGCAGGTCCCTTTTGGATTATTTCTCTGTCCTCCTTGATTGTTTGCAACCTCTCCCACTTAAGCATTGTCTGTGAATTTCATAAATATATGGTTTACTCCTCTCAGACCATTAATGAAAATGTTTAAGTAAGACCCTATCTATCACCAACCCTACTTGTGGAAAAAAAAATTTGTGAGGTGTGGAGCTTTGTGAAGTATGGTGAGTTTGTGTGGCTACTTACCCTGCAACATCCGGGATCATCTGGGGATAGAGTTCAAAAGTCTTAGCTGGAGCTGGGTTACAGCCTGAACCTCGGAATGAAGTGGCATTGGATATAATTTGCAATTGAGGACCCATTGATGCAGTTCATTTTTGTTGCTTATATATCTCTCAAGGGGGTATTCTGGTCCAATTAAAATAACTGTAGTTAATTTATAAGGCATGTTTCCCTGACTGTATGTCAGGAGGCAGAACAAGAAAGTCACCGGTGAGAAGTCCGGTTCCTGTTTGATGGGATTGCTTTGAAGGAGGCCTTCGGATGGGGAACCCTTTGAAAGAGCAAAATGATCAGTCTAGCAGCAGGGAAGGCAGAGGATTCTTTAAAAAGAAGAAGAAAAAAGAAAGTAAAAAGAAAGTTTATAAATAGCTGTAGATGGAAAAGCAGAGAGCTCACACTTTGATGGAAAAGGGGAGGGTTTTGAAGTTTCTGTACAAAGGCTGCAGCAGGATTTTATTCCGAATGACATTGAAGAGAGCCTCAAGGAAAGATCAGTGTGATTGGATATGAACACATGCTGCCCTGCAAGACTCTTGTTCAATCAAGGTCCTGGTGAAATGGACTAGGAGGATGTAATTGAAGTGCTTAGAAAATATTCTAGTCTATTTAGGTTCTTATCACCCACCTGTTACTCTGACATCTGAGTGCCTTGTCCCCAAACAAACTTCCTAGTTGAGAGAAAGAGAGAGAGAGAGAGAGGACTCAGTAGTAACACCTGTAGGAGGGGACCAGTCAAGCCTGGACTTTGCAGTACATTGCCTGAACAGCTCTACATCACCTAGTGACACCATGTGGGCTGGAACCTTCCATGGGATTTCCCAGGAGGAAGAGTCCTTCAAGAAAGCCTCCACATCCTCCTGGACTTAGCAGCCGTGGCTTACAGGGGTAGTGGGAGGGGCATGCCGCTCCTGTTTCTCATGTACCACAATAGAGAAAGGAATCTAAGGGCAGGAAGTAATTTTTTCCTTAAGCGCATGGAGCCATGCACCAGCTGTGATAGCCTTCCTAATGTTGGGAGGGACCTTGCTCCCTAGTTTCAGTGGCAATACACATGGAGTAAGGTGCACCATCCAGTATATGGCCACTGTGGAGGAGCCCAGTGCACAAACTGTCTGCTCAGAACAGTAGGTAGGAGAGAATACGATGGACTCCAATGTTTCTTATTGGGTTAAGGTAAATATAAATAAAGGAAATATTACTGATCCCCAAAGAGTTCAAAAATCATGTGTGGCCCCAAAATCATGAGATTGACTTAAAAATATAAATGTGTGGGTAATGTTTGCTCCTTCTAGTTTTTCAGAGCCTTTAGGATCCATGATTTCAAGCTTTTCTCTATAATTGTGGGGCCAGAAATTTCCTTTTTTTTTTTTTTTTTAAAAGCTGAGAGTCTCACGTAATCACAGGACTCCAGGAGCTGGGTCTCCAAGAAACACACCACGCCTCATGAGGCTCACAGTAAAGTGGCAAGAGTTGGCAACACTACTGCAGTACTTACAGTTTCTGTAGCGATTGACCAAAAGGAAATGTAGTAGTGGTTGCACTTTGAAAAAGCAATACATTGTTGAAAAATGATAGTCAAGAACAGATACAAGTTTTAGGATGCCTGCAGGACAATGTAAAACATAAGGGTATTTGTTTGCTGTCACCCAGAAGGAAATGGCTTTCAGTAATTGGCAGAAATTGATGTAGCAAGATAAACTGGTGGATTGCGTACTGCTTGTTGTGATATGATACAGAATAGTTACAGTGAAAGGCATAACCGTGACGCTGCAGTACCGAATGCTCATCTGGCGATATATACTTTGCAAGCACCCATGGACAAGCAATTAGAAGGACTGCAGAAGAAAGGAATAATTTCATCTGTAGAGTTTAGTGGGTGGGCATTGATTGTATGTGTATGATCCTAAAACTAGTGGATAGGTGAGGCTGGGTGTGGACCATTGAGCCTGATGGCAGGACGTAGAGAAGTATCCATTTCCAAACCCACAAGATTTATTTGCTGAACTGTAAGGAGGGGTGAAGTTTGCAGATTTCAGTCTTCAGGGCTGTCAGCAGCACTAAATTAGCTTTTAAAAAAACTTGCTGATTGCTGAGAAGACAAATTACCCACTGTGTGCCTTAGGGGCAAATTAATTGTATTTTTGTCTAAAATTGCAGTTGCCCTGGTTTTTTTCTGATTTTCAGTGGTTTATAGGTGAGCAGTAGAAGAAAGACAATCCATTTTTGAAACTTGCACTTCAAATGGCTTCAAAATAAACTAGTTTAGTACTAAAATGTTGGCAGAAACAACAGCATAGTTTTTTCCACTGCTAATGAGTGAAATGGGGCTTTAAAAATGGCTGTAATGGTTATTTGTATTATCATAGCACCTAGGAACATGTTCCAGGACCTCATTGTGCTAGGTGCTGTACAAACACAGAACAAAAATACTGTCCCTGCTCCAAAGAACTTACAATTGAAAGTGAGTCCAAATCATTAAAATTCTTATGTGGCAGACTCTCCTGCATTTTCACACAATTTTGATCCTGGTCTGGACCTGAACTTTGTGGCTAGTCTGGATGTTTACCCTGAGCTGAACCAAAATTCTCTATCTCAGCATCTCAGACCATTGGGGAAGTTTGGATACAAATTCAAATCTGTCTAATAATGGGGAAAGCATACTTCTTCATCTAACCACCCCTGAATTTTGTGGGAATCTGGATCCACATCTGTAATTTTGTACCTCTAGCCCATCTCGCACAAGCATCTCAGTGCTTTCTTGTGTAGTATGGCCATGGGACTCCCATGGTGCACTGCTTCTCCTCACCAAGAGGGAGACCATGGTGCATCCTGGGAGATGTCGTCTGACTGGGGAGCCTGGCCTATAGAGAAGAAAGGGAGCATGAGGCACTCAAACCACAGTTTCCATGAGGCACCAGGTTGGCATTTTTGAATCTAAGCATTTCAGTTTTTAGCCAAAATATTAAGGTGGCTTTTTTTTTTGTTTGTTTATTTTTACCGAAAAGTCAAAATTTCATGCCAAGTCTCCCTCCACTCCATTTTCTGACCACTTTGCTTCCTTTCACATCCCATCTACCATGGTGAAAAAAAATGTTTTTAGGCAGCGCATGAGAACAATTCCTAAACTCGATTTGAGCCTCTGTGTAGACGGGACTTAAAACCGAGGTGTCACCTGGGATTAGCAATCCTGTCAGTAGAGAGCCATTGTTGCTAACTCTCCTGGTTTTATCACGATTCTCACTCTATTTGATGTTCCAGACTACGGAGAGGTATGTGATTAGGTAAGAACCACAGCTTTCATTAGAACAAAAGTAAGTTTTTAGCCCTCATGGTTGTAGGGAAAAGCCTGAAAAATGTGAAGTGCACCCTACTGGCTCATAAACCAGAAGGCAAATTAGAAAAAAACCCAAGTTGATTAAAAAAAAAACAACCCTTTTTTTTGGTCCCGACTCATGGTTTTCAAGTGCTCGGGATTGGCAATACAGCGCTAGTGATAGGCAGATGCTCGGTAGTTCTGTGATTGGGAAAGGTGGTGGGAAGACCCTTTTCTGGTATTATTTTCTAGAGGCCTAGTTATTTACCAGCCTAATTCAAATGGGAAGCAAAGAGATCTTTGACTCAGCCCTTTCATCCTTTCACGGTAGGGCAATACGCAGACAGCTAACAGCCAAAGCATTACTCACAGTCACACCAAAGGCATCCGGTTACCAAATACATGTCATGAAATGTGGCAGAGGAGACAATCAAACCTATCAGCAATGAGTAAACACAGGTGGGTTAAGCATATACCTCTGTAGTGAAAGAGGTTGTTCGACTTGTCCACAGTGGTTCTAGTTGCTTCTTGGGCAGTACTAATTAAAAGCTCTTTGTTCTATCCACAGTCCTGTGGGATTTCTCGGCATGGAAGAAGCTTGTTCAGTTCACGGAAGTGTCCCTGTTTGGGGGAGGTCATGACCACTCTGGCCCTAGTGTGGAGTTTGTTCCAGTCGACACAAACTTTCCATGAAGGGGAGGCGGAGGGTGGAATTTTTCAATGTGCCTTAAAGGTGTGAGGTGTCAACTTGCAAATCTGACAGGTTTCAGAGTAACAGCCGTGTTAGTCTGTATTCGCAAAAAGAAAAGGAGTACTTGTGGCACCTTAGAGACTAACCAATTTATTTGAGCATGAGCTTTCGTGAGAAGTGAGCTGTAGCTCACGAAAGCTTATGCTCAAATAAATTGGTTAGTCTCTACGGTGCCACAAGTCCTCCTTTTCTTTCAACTTGCAAATCATCTCTCTGCTGTAACTGAGGCTGGGGGGAGGGTCAGCTGTTCTGCTTCATTGACACTGAATTAGTCGCTTAGCTGGAGGACTAAAGAGAGGAAGAAAAAAAAATCCTCTGGAAGACAAGTTCTCCAGTATACAAGATTGGTGCTAATGCTGAAATAATAAAGAGGGGTTGAAAAAAGAAAAAAAAATCCCACCCTTTCTATTGCTGTTGTCTCCCTGATGGCTGGTTGGGAGGCACCAGAAAGGGTTTATCCCATTAATAATAATTTTCACTTAAGCTTAATCTCTCATTCAGGAGATCAACGTGCTTTAAAAACACAAGCCCCTCTGTGAATCGTTTTTATCCCCATTTTACAGAGGGGGAAACTGAGTCAGAAAGAGGTCTGATTGTCAGAGGTGCTGGCCACCTGCAGTTTCCATTGACTTTAGTGGCAATTCTAGAGGCTCATCACTTCTGAAAATCAGGCCTCACTAATGCCAGGTTACACAACAAGTCTATGCCACAGTCCAGGGTAGGACCCACACAGAAACCATCACATTTTCACTCGTGTTCACATACTAGACATTTCTCTACTTGTGAGTGTGACCAATGGCAATTCTACCCTCCTCATCAGCCCACGTGGCTTTGTTTGGCAACAACCAAATGTTGCCCTTTCCCTTCCTTCTAGGGTCAAACTGGGAGTTTTCATGAGTTTGCTCCAGATGAGAATTCGCTGTATGTTTGCAAGGAAGTGCTGATCTCATCAAAGAACAGAATGAGCTCCCTGCAAGTGGAAGCAGCTGCCTTTAATTTTCATGGAAAAGTTGAGGCAAGATGGACAGGTCACTTTTTCTCATTCCCAGGAAGATGTGATTTGTCTCCAAGGCTGCCTTTTTACCAGCAGTGGGAATTTGGTTGGCCATTTGCAGATGGACTTCCCCAGATTCTAGGAAAGCCCCATAAGCCACTTAGCCAATTCCGTGATGTTTCCTGTCCAGCCCTCTGGAGACTCCTGCAAATTCTGGGCTGCGGAAGGAGGGCTAATCATTTCTAGGTGAATGTGGGGTGAAAAAGAATGAAAATGCCTCTGATAGAAGTCTGTTAGCCAGAGATCCATTAGTTCTGGGTGTGAGGGGGGTACTGCAGGATGGAGAGGGAGGAATAGTCAGTCACACTGATCAGAAGGTACCAAAGGACATGTCTATTCCCCAAATGAAAGATTGAGAGATGTTGAGCTCTCTCCATATCTAGCCTAATGGTTGAGCCCCAATGGGGTCCCTGGGCTACACCCCTTCCCCCAACAACCCATATTTCTGCAGCTGCTGTCTGGTATTGCAAATAGCATTGCTAATTCTAACAATGCAAACATTTGAGGTCCTCTGCACTCATCTTAATCCCCACTTAATCTCATATGGAACATTCAGGGAGCTGTGGCCTTTCGGAGAGTCCCTCAGACCTCCTGCATGTGACCCCAGCGCCAGGCAAATAGCATGACACCTCTGACTTTTGCAGAGTGCATGTTGACTATTGAGCCAGAAGCGTTAAGCTCCCAAGCAAAGAGAGAGAGTGGATTACCAAATTCAGCATTTCATTTGTTTGCCTCCTTTGTGGATCATGAAGGGCACTCAGCAGAAAGAAGAAGCAACGCTAAAATGACTGGTGATTTACTTGTGTCCCCTTTCCCAGTTTTGTCCCACTCGTGGGTTAGACATTGAACCCAAACTCCCTCTGTACCAGACTTTCCCATCCCAAACAGACTCCTAGGATTTCTATTTCTCTCCTAGGGAAGCCCCTCCATTAACCCAAACTCTGGCTTCTCTTATTCCTCTACCCAATGCAAGTAAGTTTTCCCTTCAAGAGACCTGAGCTCTAGTTAATTTGCATTTTGGTCTATAAGTTACAGATAAATAAAACACATCTTTTATATAGAGTACTGATTTCCTTTGCAGAAGGTATTATTTTTGATTGCTCTTTTGGGCCTGATCCAAAGCCCATAGTAGTCAATGGAACAATTCCCATTTGGATCTGGCCCTGAAGAAATATACTGTAGGCATGGAATCATTGATTAAAGCCCAGGATCTGTATTCAGGAGATGAGAGTTCTATTCCAGACTCCACCACAGCTTCATTATATGACTGAGAGTGAGTCCCTTCAACTCTCAGGGCCTCAGTTTTCCCATCTGTGAAATGGGGATAACATTTACTACAAAAGGGTGCTTTGAAGCTTTATTAATTCATGTTTGTAAAGTGAATTGAAGAAAAGTGCTATGGGCCAGACTTCCAAAAGAGTTCAGCTCCGATTTTGAATCAACCCTATTTTCAAAAGTGCCCTGCACCCAGCAGCTCCTATGGTGAACTGTGTGTTGAACACTTCTGAAAATCCAGCCAAAGTGCCAGGAGATTTCTTGTAAAAGGATGCACTGGCTCTCTCCTGAATCTTATCTACAGTCCACTTCGCTGCTGTTCATTCCTCTTTTGTTTCTTTTAAGTAAATCCTTTCCCCCTCTTTTTTTCTCCAAAACAAACATAAACTGCATGAAAAACAAGAGTTCTGCTCTGTAAGTCTCATAAAATCGATCCATCCTAATGAACGTTCTAACAATGACAACCTTCTGCCAGTCTCTCTGATCTTAAATGAAACTCCCCTTGTCCTCCTGATTGTCATATTACGAGGAAAATGTGAAAGAATGCCTAGAAGAACTGAAGAGAGGCAGAATTTTTGTCGCTCTCTTTTCTCACTCAGATTCCTTTATGCTGCCTTCCTCCCCCCGCACATCTCTCTCCCCTCTCACTCTCTGCCTCAGTTCCCATTGAAATGTCAAATGCCACAGTTGTCTGCAACTGAAAGAGAGGCTCCCCGGTGGGAACAGAATGCCCTTCTAACCTGAAGGCCCCGGCTGTTCTCTTCTCCCTCTTTGGTGTTTCCCATCCTGCTTTCTCAGCAGATGTTGTGTGGGGTAGCTCAGGCTGTAAAGGAATGAGCTTCTTTTCACCTGGCTGTGTGAATGGGGCTGGCACAGAAATGCTTGGTCACTCTCTCAGACTCCAGCACCAGCTTACACAGAAAGAGATTTTTTTCCCAGGGTAGATTTCTTTTCTTTTAAGTAAGAAAAGATGAAAATAGGAGAGAAAAGCGGTGTGTGTTTGAAGCTTCCTCTGTGGTACCAAAGAAGGCCTAAGAGTTTTGTCACTGCTAGGGTTTTTGTTCAAGGCCTTTCCTCTCCCCTTTGCTCTAGATCCCAGTTTTCCCAAGCAGCTGACAAGACAGCCATTTTGCAAACGTTTGAGAGCTTTTCCGCTTGGCATATATTTTTGTCCATTTCCAGCCCCCGAAACGTCATGTTGATGTGAAATGGCGTGCAGAACAGCAGCTGGGGCTGAGACACCACTTTAGCTCCCAAACGGGCCCATTTTAGCATGACAGAGATAAGAAAATGCTGAGCCATGGGTCTGTCCATAGGGTGCACCGTCTTCACCATAATATTTTAGAAGGGTGGAGGAGATAAGTGGGGAAAAAATTATTCACAGTCAACAACTTAGTCTTAGGCTTTCAGGGCAGTTTTGTCCAGCCTTAGTCCTTCGGATGGGCCTTTTTGTATGCAGATCGGTTGACTTCAGTGAAACCCTGTGTACATTCAAGGGCCTGTCTGCAAACATTTGACTGCAGGCTTTCGATCATAGATTGTAAGATCTTCCCATCTTTCTACTGCTCCAGAAATTTGATAATCATATAATACATTTCTAGTGAATAGATCATGGCTATTTTAAAATACTTTGGGGTACTTTGTCAAGGCTTCTCTTTTGACATTTACACACGTTCCAATCCCAGTTGCTTTTTGAAATCAAAGTGCATTTTTACAATGGCTCATTGGAGGCTGTAAATGATGCACACGGGATTAACTGGGCTCGTATTGCCTGCTGATGTGCCTCCCACTTGCATTCACTTCGCTGGAACTAGGACTGGTGCCCTTGTGAGGGAAAAACATCTTTAAGAAGCTGGGCACCATGTTGAATCTTGGTTAGTGCTTTGCAGGACTGAGCTATTCATTATCCATTGGTATTACAAAGGAGAAGAGTGTCAAACCAATTTGGAAGCACCATTGAGGTGAAGTGCGCATGTCCCTTAGTAGTTAAAAAGTCCTTGTCTGAGACGGATAGATTGCACCAGTAAGGAAATGTTCTACTCTTTTGCCTCTGGGAATCTGAGATCAAATTCTGGTAAAGAAAGGGAACGCATAAAATGAGTTAGATGGGCCTGACCTAATCTGTACTGAACTTTTGGCTCTGTGCATCATGCATTTGGGAACATTTGGTGTTTTCTGCTCAGAAGAGATTTCTGAGTGGGAGGCTTATCTGAGGTCATGTGCATTGGCTGTGCTTGTGTGTAGTGGGGGAAGCTCACAAAGCATTTTCCCTGTTTCTATTTAGTACCCTCATCATCCCCTCACATCTACAAGCACTAAAATTGGTCGTATTAAATAAATAGAGAGGCCATAATAATTCCTAGTTCTCACCTGCAGATCTCAAATAGCTTGACAAAGTGAGTAAATATCATTATTTCTATTTCACAGATGGGGAACTGAGCTGCAAAGACTTGCCCTAGGATAACCAGCAGTAGAACCAAGACTAGAACTTAGGTCTCGTTTAAGTCAGTGCTACTCAAAGTGGTGGCCGCGGACCGGTGCTGGTCCGCGAGCCATCGGCTGCCGGTCTGCACGCACACTGGGGAAAAAAATTGCCGGTCCCCCACATCAGATAGCTTGAGAAGCACTGGTCTAAGTCCTAGTCGAGCAGCCTTATCTACTGGATCATGCTGCCTTCTAAGAGGCTTATTCCACAAGATACGTCTTGAGCTGTAAGTGCTGTATATTGTTAAGGTTTCCAAATTAGCCCTTGGCTGGAGTCAGTGCATTTCGGTGGAGATGATGCATTGCAAATTGTTTCATCTGTGACTGCCTGTGACAGGGTGCTTACACAGAACGGCATGGCCTATACATGCATATTTTGTGAAATAACTCTTCAGTTCAGCAGAATGGAAAGATTAACTGAATTAACCCTCTTAGTTTGTTCTGAATTACTCCAGATACAGCTAGATTCATTTGGGACTCGGAGTAACATGGCATCATGGCTGGCACTAGATTAGCTGAAGACAAGTGCAACTGAAATAAAGCATTATTGTCTGGCTATGCTAGCCTTCACCAAAATAAAAGACAGCTGGGTGGGAAATAGCATGCAGCTTCCAAGAAGCATCCATGGTGTTACCATAGACTGCCATGAATATTAGCCCTGCTAGGCAACCAGCAAAAAGAGCTGCAGGCAGCCATATCCCAGGCCAAAAGAAGAAAGAAAGGAAGAAAAAAAATGTAGGCAGCTAGCCCTGAGAAAAAAAGAGAAACCGTCTTCGTGATCATGCGCTGGACTGGAAACCTTTTTATTTTAATCCTCTGTGTCAAATTCTTTCCCTTCCCTTTCACGCCCAAGCAACCATTACTGGGGCTACACCCACACTGTGCGTCGGTTGGGTGGCCATGGACCCCACTCTCCGATGTGCCTGACCTTCCAGATGGTTACGATGTAGCTGGAGGGGAGATGCAATACAGAGTTGCCTGGAACATAGCATGTAGACATATTTATAAGTGAAGAATCTGGTTTTGTGTATTAACCTTTGTACTCTCAAGCTTAAAATCCTAAGACCATTGAAATCAATGGGACTTTTGCCATTGACTTTGGTAGAATCAGGATTTCACCCCAGGTGTCCCAGAGAACAGGGATTGCATAAGCCAATACAGCAGCCATGATGGCCAAGATTTTCACAAGTGACTAGTGATTTTGGGTGCCCAACTCGAGACACCTTAAAGGGGCCTGATTTGCAGAAAGTGCTGAGCACCTGCCCTCTGAAACATCAGGCCCCCTTTAAGGTGTCTCAGGTTGGCTACCCAAATCATTAATCACTTGTAAATCTTGGCTTGTGCACTCAGAAATAAGCTCTTGCATATCACTGGACTTTTAGGGCCACATCCTGGTACTCTCACTCACCCTGAGTCCCTTACACTGTGTGTGCTCCCATTAGTTGTAACAGGACGACTTTCAGAGTAACCCTACTCAGCATGAGTAAGGGTACCAGAATCAGGGGAAATTGTTCTGTACAGTCAGGGGATGCTATTTTCAGTGGTGCACTACTGGTTAGGCCCGAGGCATTCTCTTTCAGATAGAAAACTTATTTCAGGAAGCCGCAGAGTGCTGCTCTTTTGGGTCTGGTGTTGTGTTTTAGCCACCATTCTCAAACAATGGCCCTGCTCGGTGGCACAGCTCACGGTGCTGAGTTTCATTACATGGGTCATTTATCGGAAAAGAGTGTTGGTAGCTGACTGGCATGGGAGCAGCAGCAGAACCAGTGTTGCCTGATTTAGGAGCTTAATATTAATTTGGATAGTATGGGTGTTAGGCTCGCCAATCCATTTGATCAGAAGATAAAAGTTCCTGTCCCGAATCAGGCTCCACAGAATTTACAAAGGACCGACGGGGGTATGACAGGAAGCTCACCACTGAGACAGATATAGCCATACGGACTTTTTATTAAAATAAATGAAGTAGTAATTAAATGGTAAAATAATCAGAATTACAAAGTTACAATTGTATTACTGCTATTCAGAAGATACATATGGTAATATGGTATTATATGCTACAAAGCTTTGGTTAATATACTCACACCCATCCTTGATAACCTGGTGGTGAGAGACACAGGACCAGCCTCACCTCTGGCGGTTCAGGTTCCTCAATTCTTGGCATTGAGAGGAGATCTGAAACTTGGGCCAGTCAGTCAGATTGTAGTGTCTGACACTGGAACCAGAGTAGCTTATTTACCGGGTCATTAACAGCTTGGCTTCCAATGCTTGCAGCTTCTTGGGGCAACTTTTCCCCAAAGACCATTTGCTGAACACACAATATGTGTTTATTTTGTAGCGTATCTTTCAGACACACTGTCTCCCGAAACACTTTCCTGACTCAGGCCCTGATTCTGCAAAGTATTTAAACATATGCTTAACTTTAGACACACACAGGTTTCAGAGTAACAGCCGTGTTAGTCTGTATTCGTAAAAAGAAAAAAGAAAAGGAGTACTTGTGGCACCTTAGAGACTAACCAGTTTATTTGAGCATGAGCTTTCGTGAGCTACAGCTCACTTCATCGGATGCATAGCACTATGCATCCGATGAAGTGAGCTGTAGCTCACGAAAGCTCATGCTCAAATAAACTGGTTAGTCTCTAAGGTGCCACAAGTACTCCTTTTCTTTTTTCTTTAGACACATACATACTCCCATTGATGTTAATGGGACTTTGCTGGACTGAGGCCTTAAATGACACAGTTAGAATAGTTAATAATACTCAGAGCTGGTCTATGCAGAGACTTGCGCTAAAAGAACTAAATCGCCTTAATTCACACCTTGAGTTATTTCAGTACAGGTTCTGTGTCTGCACACGGTTATTTTGATTTAGCTAAAGTCCTTTTTTTTTTTTACTAATTGAATCAAAATTATTATTCTGAACTAAGATACAGATTTACACAAAATAAATGAATCTTCAATCAATTTAGTTATTTTTTTCAATCTTAGGTTCTTATCTCCCGCTCCCCTCCTTACCGTTGCATCTGAGCACCTTACTACCTTTAATGTATTTATTCTTACAATGCCCTGTGAGGGAGGGCAGTGCTGTTATTCCCATTTTACAGGTGGGAAACTGAGGCACTGAGAGATGAAATAACTTGCCAAAGGTCACACAGGAAGTGTGTAGCAGAGGAGGGAACTGGTCATGGCTGTCCTATCTCTGGCTTGTGTACTAACCACTGTATCATCCTTCCTCTGGGTGTAATTTGGGTGCAAGTTTGTGTTTAGATCAGCCCTAAATAATAGCAGAGGGAGCGAGGAATGGAAAGGCTTAATCAAGAGGGAGAAGAGATGCTTTTAGCTGAGATTTGAAGTGAGACAGAGAGCCAATAAGATGGAGTGATACAGGCCTGTTATCCGCACAAAATTCTGTAGGGGCACCCACGTAGGGGCACGCTAGCGGCACCCACCTTTACCCAGTTCCTAGGGCTTAAGGCATAACCCTCTTAATTTAGCCATCCACCCTTACCCAATTCCTAGGGCTCAGGGCATAATTTTCTGCAGGTTTGCAGGACCTTTTACCAGTGAAAGAGCCTTACACAGTAATATCCTTATCCTCTATTTATTGACAATTACCAAAAACAGAACGCACACACTATACATACATCACTCACCACTCCCAATAAGACAGATGAACTTTTCTTGATGGCCAGTCAGGATCCGGTCCATCTGGGGGGCTCCAGCTTCTGCACGGTGTCATTGGCAGGGTGTTGAGGTCTGGAAGCTCTGATCTTGGGGCTGTGTCCTGGAGTTGGTGCCCCAAGAACTTCCTTTTGGAGCCCAGTTTATATAGTGAAACTTGAGTCCTGCTTAGCTGTACCTTAACCAATCATTATATTAAAATTTTATTAACCAATCCTAACATATTGTAACCAAATTCTTTAACCAATCCTACCCCACCACCTTAATTAATTTACACATAGCAAAATTAATGATGTAACAGACAGAAACAGTCAAAGAACCAGACAGAGATCATACAGACAAAAATAGGGAAGTGGGGACCAATAAGATAAAACAATAGAGAAATGAGGATTTCACGACCACAATTATTGATAAGTGATTGCTTGCCAGAATGACTATTGCAGACAGGATGCCATCAAACTAAGTTTTCTTTACCCTCTTAAGATCTGTTTCTCTATCTGGTGATAGTAGGTACTATTAGGGCGGGGTCTCGTTCTTAACAGTCTGATATTACATTGTTTTAATGTAATTTAGATGGAATGTGAGAATGTGACTTCCTGCTTCTCAGCTAATGGCTGCTGCTCTCCTAATCTGGCTGCAGACAAAGGCCTTAGGCTTTAGGCCTTACAATATGGCTACAGGAAAAGGCCTTATCCTTCCAGCCAGTTCTTCCAGATGGCAGTTTGAACTGCCTCAGGATTGGCAAGAGCTTGAGGAACCGAGTGCTAAGTGAGCAAAGGGAGCAGGGGGAAAAGCTTAGAGAGAGATTGTTTCTTCTTCTTCTCCTCATACAGCTATCTAGCTTTCAGGCTCACATATTTGCTTCTTTAAATTTCCCTTGACTCTCCTGGAATCTGCTTCTGCAGTAGGCTGGTTGCCATGCCTCCATAGTCAGAAGCTCTCTGCCTTCTCATTTCCTTTACCAAATCCTGTGGACCCACTATTTGTTTTTCTCATAGATTAATCAACACACTTGGCCCTAGTGAATAGTTTAACTCTGAAGCAGTGACACTGGAGCACTGGTAGCCACGCAGAAGATATTGGGCTCGGAAAACAACTTGACATGGTTTAACTTCCTGCCCTTTCAGACCCTTTCAGGACTGAAATATATGGGGTGGCTGGTAGAATGGCCAAGTGCTGCTCAGTAACCAGGCCTCAGGAGAGAGAGAGAGAGAGCGAGAGGGTGTTCTCACGGGTTTTTCCTGCCAGTATTAAAAGATAAATGTGTTGAAAGAGAAGAAAAGGCCCAGCCCTTTGGCTAAGCCTGTTTTGTGGCTTTGCTTTCTCTTAGGTTGGTCTCTGGCCCACTTCCTTCCTTCACTCCTGCTGACTACTCAAGAACCTCTTGATGAAACTTGGAGTCTGTAAATCTTTGAATGGGGTCAGGCAGGCTCCTAAGTGACGGTAGGCCTGGGCCTTTTCCTCTTGGTCAAAAGCACTAACTACCAAGTTCCCACATGCATTAGGGGAAGAAGGTTGGATAAAAAAACCATTAGCTCCTTGTGATACTGAAAAGCATCATTCATTCAGTACCTATACAGTGCCCAGCAATGTTCTTTGTTGGAGCCCCTGGTCCTAGTCTATCATGTAGCTGATAAATAACACATAGAAAACCTATTTCTAGTGAAGGAGCTGCCTCTTTAAAGGAATCAAGAGCTATATAATGCAAGCCCATACCAGCCCAGAGGAAGTTGTTTCAAATATGTAAATGAAGCACAGCACCACACATCTCAGGCCAAGACTCAGTGAATCTGACACATCATGTTATTAATAAGAAGGGTGCCTCAATTAATTAAGCTCTTAAAGGGTGATGCAGAAACATCAAAAGAAATTTGTTGGGGTGATTTGAAAAGCAGAACATTGCACCATATGTAATTGTCTGAATGATTATTTTCTGCAGTGCAAATTACTGGGAGCAAATTCACTGCAGTACATTTATGTGTATTTAATTATCATCAGGAACTGGTAGTTGAGGGACTAGAATTAATATGTTCTTAATGAAATAGCCAGAATTTGTGTGTGTTTGCAAAGAACTCATTATTTTGCCACAGCTGGATTCGTTTATTTTAAATAAATCATTATGACAGATGCAGTTTCTGTGCTACTGTACACTTGCCTATTTATTGCAAAGATCATGGTTTCATTTTCACGGCTGGTTTATATCAAAGAAGTTCCCCTCATCTTGCCTGTGAGCTGTATGGTTTTGCATGTTGCAATGAGGAATTCAATGTAAAGAGAGTCATATTATTTGAGCTGGGAATTAAGGGGTAGAGGGAATTGGAGGAATTTGATGATCCTCTGTGGAGAAGAAGGCTGGATGGTTTTAGGTTTGGTAATGGGATATGGAGCCTTATATTTGTGGGGTTCCAGTTTTAAGTCTCATCTTACCTGCTAGTAAGGAAAAGCTGCTACAGTCTGATGGCTATTGGGTGGCTTATGCAAAATGAGCTAGTGGTTTCACTTGAATTCCCAATGACTCAGACTTAAAAAAATAACCCATACCCTCCATCACAAATAGCACTAGCTGGCCCCCTGGGTTAGTAAAGAGGCCATGGAAAGTGAAACTACCATTTTCACCCTACAGATGATTCCTTTCAGTCGGATTCAGGTTTGCGGTACCAGCCCTTTGGTAAAACAGGGCTTTTGGAAGTCAATCCAGCCCTAAACTCACTATAAAGTTTTATATGGTGACAAGAACCTTCTGTGATGTGGACAAAGCTGGGATTAGGCTTTTGGTCACCTCCAGCAATGGAGTTCCCAGAGAAGGGCAGATGAGGGATGCATCTGGTGATCCTTTTTAGGGACTCAGCTTGGTTTCCATGAGGAAGGCAATGCAACCCTCATCGCTCAGTAGTGCCTTGGGATGTGCTCATCTGGTTGCAGTATTGCTTCTGAGTCAGACAATCCGAGGGTCAAGATCCCCCACTCTTCTCTTCTCTCTTGATGCCCATTGCACATTGCTACATAGCTTAGGGCCTTTACACATCCCCAGGTGTGCTCCCTTGTACTGCTCTATGGAGTGCCAGAGCCCACAGAGTAGGAAGGAGCAGGTGGAGCCAAAGTTCTGCATGGTCACCTGTACTGGCCAGCCAAGATGGCTGTAAACACTCAGGAGTGCATGCTGTGCTCTCCTAAGGGACGGCACACTTGGGTTGGTCCCACTGGGAATCTGGGAGCCTCATTCATTGAGGCTGTGTGGCTCTACACCACTCTCAATGCAGGCCTTTCAGGTCCAAACCGCTTTCCTTGGTCTCCCAGCTCTTGCCTAATAGTTCAGGTGGGTTAGCTTTTGCCTAGGAACAATAACCTGATTGCAACTGGCCTTGTTGCAGTGTGATGAGCAACACAATCTATTGCCAAGCACAGCGTTTGTTTCTTTGTTTTCACTTGTAGATTCCAAACCAAGTCGGGAAATGCAACAAACATGGGGTAACTAAGTGACATAAAGATAACAAGCCGTGAGTGGGTAGGGTAAGGAGGATGTTCTGATGGCAACATCATAAGCACAAGAGTCGTTTGTATGCCCTCAGAACCCATATTCACAGTGTCCCTGTGCTGTATTGTATATAATTAATGGATCCTCTGAGGCTTCCTCTTCTGTTGTTCTGCTTCCCCCCTGCGCCTCCCCAGGGCATCCTACTCTGTTATTTAGTTTAACAACATAATTAACAGAATTTGCAATTTGCCTCTCTGTCCATCCCCTAGGAATCCCTCTCCAGCTGCTCTCTGCTGTCCACTCAGGGGCCCTTTCTCTGCTGTGCTCTTTAGTTCTGCTTTCAGGATGTTTTAAAAGTGTGTGTATGTATGTGGGGTGGGTGGAATCCATTTTCAAGTCACGGTGGAATGAATTTTAAGAGCATCCCGAAGATACAATTCTCTTCATTGTTCTCTCATCTTTTGTCTTCTTCATTTCCCCTCCCCCCCCAATACAATTCTACATAGACATAGAACCTCTGCTTTCCCTCTCAAGCTCTGTCCATGCTGAGGTTTTTAGGAAACTATCCTTCTGTTGAAATAGCAGTGCAACACTGCTGGTGGTAGCAATGGTACCAGCAAACTCGTATAGGCTGACAACAGGCCTTTGAACTGCTGGGCGGTACAGAACTACCCTAAGCAGCGACAGAAAACATGGTGATTAAAAAGCCAGAGGCCAGTCTGCATTAATGCTTCCACTGGTGGAGCTGCACCTACATCATTGTACCGGATTTCCCTCTAATCCTCAGTGTAGGTGCAATGCTAGAGGGAGTCACTTGACCATATCAAATTATTCATTGCGAACCACGTACCAAAGTGCTTATCATTCCAGATCATTACAAAGCGTGAGTGCTGCACCCACAAATCAGCTTGACTTTTAAAATCGCTTACTTTCTCATTCTGCTCCCAAACCCACAGCGACAATGTACAGGGGGTAGCTGGGTGCACACTGCACGTATTTGGGCATGAACTTTGCAGGCATAAAAGCGCCTCACTAAACATTTTGGAGAAAAAAAAATGTCGGCACGAAGCAAACAACGAGGGTTTTGTGAACCTGGCTAAGTCAATTTGGCATTAACTTAGGTTCTGGTGGACACTGTTTCACAACGTTCTCCTCTGGGATTGCCTGTGGGCATGGCTTGTGGGACAGTGGCAGGAGCTGGGATCTGTGTGTGGATGGTAAGAAAGGGAAGCTGACACTGCTGATGCCTCTCCTGTGTTGGTTCTGGTTCTGAATGGAAGACATTTTCCAGACTGCCCCTTTTGCACCTTCCACCAGGACCGTCTGTCCGTTTAATATATAATATATATATATATATATATATATATATATATATATATATAAACACTGTTTCTGGTTGTCACTTGTCCTTGGCTTGTTGCTTGTCAGATCATGATTTTAACTGAGATACAATTCTGGCCCAGTCAAGAGCTATGCCAGTACTGTACAAATGAATGAAATGGCAGACAGAGATGTCTCCTGCCTCCCCCCCACCCCCTGCCCCAATCATTCAAAGCAAACATCAGAGGAGGGCGCTTCTTTGATGTGGCTCTTGGGTCTGCAGCCTCAACAGAGGAATATTTAGAGGAACATTTACACAGTTCCTCAAGCCAGACGCTTCAGTGAACATGCCACCCTCCCGCAACTCTCAGTCCCCAATCCTGTTGCCGAGTGCTTTGGAACAAGAGCATTAAAGCTTCGTCGCAGATTCAACCGAGCCACTGGAGTAATCAAGAGCAGCCTTGGCCTTAGGGAGACACATGCTGTGGGAAAAAAAAAAGGGGGGGGGGGAAGGGGAGGCATGTGTGTCCTTGATACAGCTGTTGTGAGAGGTGCTGCTTCACTCATACCAAGGCACTTGTCGGGAGATGTTAGCTGGGCAATTAGAAGAAGTTGAAGAGCCGGGAAGAGAAGGCACCAAGAGAAACACTGAGAAGGGGATGGCTTTGTGTCAGCGAACAAAGCTCTTTTTCTCAGCGGGGCTGCACCAGTCCCCTCCCAGAGAAATTAATTCAGTACAACACCTGCTCCTTTTAACACGGCTCCAGTAAATACAGATCAGACACTCTGGGAACATTCCTCTCTCTCTCTTATGACATAGGAGGCAGCCTGCAAACTTCCTTCCCCTTTCTCTCTCTCTTCCCCCTCCCCACTTCCCTTCTTTCAAGGTTGGCAGGATCATCTTCGCCCAACGTGCTACTGGAAAAACAGTTGAAAGATTTAGGGGAGAAAAAAAAACCCAAGCTGGCAAGAGGTGAAGTGCGTGTAATTGCTATTCCTTATGCGGTCCACTAAAGCAGCATGTTTTAACTATCTGAGGACAGCAACGAGTTTTCTGTTCTGAGACAGTTAAATATAATACAAAAAGAAAAGGAGTACTTGTGGCACCTTAGAGACTAACAAATTTATTTGAGCATAAGCTTTCGTGAGCTACAGCTCACTTCATCGGATGCTGTAGCTCACAAAAGCTTATGCTCAAATAAATTTGTTAGTCTCTAAGGTGCCACAAGTACTCCTTTTCTTTTTGCAAATACAGACTAACACGGCTGCTACTCTGAAATATAATACAGTGGGGTTTGTAGTCTCTCTCTTTAGTGGAAGCAGGGGGAACTAAGTGGTCTTAATGTTCACTGGGATTAGCTACATTTCCTTCTCCTTTCATGTTGGCAACATGAGGTTTCACCAGGCATCTGATCTTGCACTGAATAAAAATATAGCATTACAATCAAACTGCAGAATAGAGGGCTTGACCCTCACTTGCGTTCAACTGCATTCTAAACAATATTCTTCAGCGAATGGGAGGCTGGTCTGGGGAGACACTGCCCATATTGGGTAGCTCTATTAATTGGTGCTGATTAGAGACTCTCTCACTATCGCTTATTATAGGATGTTGATCGTGATGCTCACATGTACAAACTTTGCAATCCCCTGGATTCAGCTAGGATGGAGCAACTTTGGCAACAGGGCTGCACTTAATTTACAGATAAATGTATATGAGCTTCAACCCCTGACACGTTTGCTTATATGCTCTCCTTTTGTTTTTCCTGGTTATTCAGCTTTGTCCTGCGAGCCCAGTTTGATGGTGCATTTCAGGGTTCTGTTTGCTACATTTGGCCCCTGGACTGCTCTGCCAGGCTGCAACCAAGTTTGGAATGTGTTCACTCCCTTTGGAATGGAGAGAATTGGCCTTCTCGGTGGTTGGAAGCATTGTGGCTTTTCTTTATATTTTGTAACGTTGTTGAGGTGCAGGGGAATCTACTCACCCCTTGTTGTGTGTTGTGGTGTCTCTTACCATTTGCTCCTGCATTATCTGGTGTAGCTCCCTATGTCCAGTAAGGAGCATGTTTTGATTTTGTAGACCCATGGAAAAATAGATATGCAAAATTAAACAGCTGCAAACTACCTATGACGGAGGGGTGTATGGGCTAATGTAGTTGGCATTGCTTTTCAGGATGGTGAACCAGACACAGTGGCTCTAGGGCACAGCAGTGACTCCCTCTGTACAGCTCTCTATTCCTTTAGTGCATTGTTACCATTGTAACAGTGGCCAAAAGTTTGCTAGGCACCTTCCAATACAGATTCCTGCCCCAAGGGGCTTACAAATGAATTCCAAGACATGACACTACTGGGGATTACCGAGCAAAGGGGTGGGGGGCGCATGGTATGATGGAGTAAGCAATTGTCTGTGCTAGATAAATAGATAAGAATGAATACATAAAAGACTTAATCACCTAGTTCCTTGAAGGCACCAGGGAAGAAGTGGCTCATTAGGAGGTCTGTAGTTCGGTGGATTAATTCAGGAACGGTGCTCCATGTGTAGAAGGCAGTGTTGGAGAAAGCATTGCATCACCTCTCAGGCTCATTCTGCATCATCTCAGCTACAATGGCCGCTCCAAGTATGTTGTGATTTACCCATCTCCATTCCCAAATGGGCAAATGCTTTGTAAAAAAGGGCATGTCCCTTTAAATCTCTCCCTCGACATGTTTTACCATGGGATCAGAGTGCCATGGAACCTTAACAGACGGTCAAGCCAATCAGAGCACTAGGCTTCTCTTTGTCTCTAATTTTCAAATGCGGGCGTCTCATGCTGCTCGTGGTCACATCGCTTTTGCCTTTCAGCCACTATTATTGGCAGCTGTTTGTTCCATTTAATTAGATTTGAGGATATAGGGACAGTTGTTAATTTAAGGTTAAATAGCCCTGGCCACAAAATGTAGACCCAGATTTCAAGCACCCTGAAGATGGGAGCTCAGCCAAAAACTGAAGCTCCAGTATGAAAGAGCTATCGATGAGATTTGGAACAAGGGTGTTGGGTGGGAGTGAGGATATAAACAGGCTTTACTCAGGGGTGGCCAAAGCCCAAATTCTAGCACCAGTCCCATTCAAAGCTTATGAAACGACCATCACAGCAAGCAGTTTGCAGAACAGAGGGGCTAACTGGGCAGGAACAGCTGAAGGAGGGAAAGGCATGAGAATGAAAGGGAGAAGATGATCCTGCAAAGGAGTTGGGTGTGCAAACATTTGGTGTCCATGTGGCATATGGAAGCAGTGGTTTTTCTGCCCTGGTATTTCCTTCAGTAAAGTGAGGAGCAAAGCAATTTGGCTGTTTTTCTCTACTGAGAGATGACAACACCATCACACACATTCTCTAGTTTCCCTTTGCTACAATAGAATATATCAGCAAAGTTCCTAAATTAGTGGCTAACACCCCAGTGAAATATCCAGAAGAAAAAACATGTTTTTTTCTATAGAGGAAATAAAACTCTAGTCACTGACTTACTTTTAAAATTCCAGTTGCTGTGGCAACAGGACTCAGAGTTTAAAGTGGCTCCGTCTTCTATACACCATTGTTTAACTTTCAGTTGCTGGAGCAACAGATCACTGGGAACAGCCAGCATGGTTTGGGTTTCTCTTTCTTTCTTCCTCCAAGTCACTTTTCTATGGGTCTCATTAGTGCCAATGTTCATTTGCTTTTCACTGAGGACACACACTGTCGACATATGATGAGCAAGATGTCAGGCAGGGTTAGAAGAAATGGAGGTAAGGTCAAAGGCTCGTCGCAAAGGGAGAATTCCTAGAAAAGATTTTTTTTAAAATAAAACATAGGAAGGAAAAGAAAAGAAAGTAATGTGTTACTTTGTGCCCCGTGATCTGAGCGTTGAAACATGGATGGCTCCAGCACCCCTCAGTGTCAGGATCTAGAAGTGTCCCACTTGGCTTTCAGTGGTTATGAACCACATTGGTTTGTCCAAAGTGGAGACTTACCTAGGTCAGCAGGCTTGGAATATACTTCTCACAAGCTGAGTTTCCATTGAATATAACAGCTTAAGGCAGTGCCTTAAAAGCACTGCACATAAGAACAGTTTAATACCACTTACACCTAATACCTTCCATCTGGAAAGACCCCAAAGTGTCTACATCATTATCATCTATAGCCATATGCTTAATTTCATCCATTACTGAAATGTAGTCACCTCTGGGTGGTATACAGTAGCTTCTAAACCGACCACAGCAAAATCATATAGCAGTTTAGGACAGGAAGTTAATAATATCATGGACAATCGGGGGAAAAAAGAAACAGTGCCCATTTGCCCTCTGTAAGAATCACTTCAAATGATTAAATTAAAGGTTTCATATACAAAGGCCCAGATTTTCAAAAAACCTTACCTCCCACAATTATTTAGGTGCCTAAATGATAGCGCAGCTTTTTTGAAACTCTGTCCCCAATTGTGAGTGCTGAGCACTTGAAAATAAGTCCTTAAGCTCTTTTTGAAAATCTGGCTCTAAATTTGCACTAAGCAGGAAACAGAAATAATTGCCTGTGTGATCAGGTCAGGAAATACAAGCAAGAAGGAACTCAGCAAAGGTCTTTTAAAAACAGTATGTGTAAAACTAGTCATGTGGCATTAAGTCAGCGCTTGACCTCGAGAGAAGTGTCAGTGCTTTCCTAGAACTGTTTATATTAGAATAGAGTTCTTCAGCTTTGTCGCCTAATCAGAAGGTGTTAGAGCTCTGACTCATCTATATCCATATGCATTGTTTCATGATAACACATACCATGTTGTGACTTCCAAGATTCTGTGCACTGTAACCATAATTTTGGAAGGCTTCTGCTGGGCTTAATTCTGGATTACTTGTACACTCCAAACCTCCGCTGGAATAATGGGGGTTTGGGGTTCATGAGGAATCGATGAGATGCAAAAAGGGTGATGGTGGTAATACACAGCTCCACAAATTTTACAGCCACGTAATTACTCCTTGCTATATGCTGGTGAAATACACAAGAATGTGTATTCAATCTACTATAATAATGAGAGCTGGTAACATTTTTCCAGATTTGGAACTTGATTACATTTTTTGTTGAAAATTTGATTTCTGGCTGAAAAAAAAATGTTTGACAAAATGGTTATGTTTTTTCCAACCAATTCCAGTAATAACTTATTTACTATGAAAGCTGTATGTAAAATGATTGCCACTATGGATACTATATTAGGAACACAGGTATGAAATCTGACAAAATTAAATGGCAGGAATTGTTGTGGAAGGATTAGATAAAAGGGAGTGACAGACTCCTGGCTTCTACCCCCCACTGCTGCCACTGGCTTTGTAACCTTGTGCAAATCACTCAACTTCTCTGTTCCTTAATTTATCCCTCTGTAAAGTGGGTACAGCAATAGTATGATGAATTAGCTAATGCATATGTGGCACCAGCGGATGTAATCAAAGCTGCCCAACTGTGTGTGTGTCATGGGACCCGTACAGCTAACAGAAATTCCCCTTTAGCCCAAGTAGAAAGGGACTGTGCTGAGTTCTGTCACTGATGCCACCACAACATTTTGAGTGGCCCCAGTGTACGGCATAGGGCACCCCATAAGGACTATTAATGCTTAAGCGCACTTTCCTGAACTCAAAGCTCTTCAGGGCAAGGGCTGTGGTGTTCCTATGAGTTTTTGTACAGTATCTAGCACAGTGGGCCCTGGATTTCCTGTGCTGGCTTATTGTAAATCCCAATAACAGTCATACGCCACGGGGGGGGGCGGGGGGTCTTACAAGAATTAACTCACTTTCTAAAGTGATTTGTGTTTGCAGCTGCTTAGGTGAAGCTAAATGCTAACTATTCTGACCCTGATCTTTGAACTCCTCCAGTTTTGAATTTCACACTGCTTCTTAGCATGAAACTGACAGCCGTGGTCTGAAACCTACAATAAGGGCGTGGCTGGAGGTAGGATGATGACATTCACTGGAATATATCTTTGGCATTATCCACTAAATTAGTAATAAGTAAAATGACAAATTGGGGGAGCTTTTTTGGGGCAAACATTTTTTTTTTCTTAAACTTGAACGCTGAATTCAAATACCACTCTTTCACAAAGATAAGCATGGGCCTGATTTGCTTAGGAAGCATTATATAGGAATTAGTTTGTGTCAGAAAGTCAGGAACAGCTATGCACAATCCTGTTGGATGACACTGATTTAATTCTGTAGAAAATAAATTGAAGCTTGTAAAACAGATGGACTTGAAAGTTAAACTAGGAAAGTAAAATTGGAGAACTAAAAACAAAAAACAAAAGAAAACTTTTGGTGTCAGGTCATGGAAACCCTGATTAAAGACTATTTAAGAACCAGAACTTTACTTGTCCTGGAAATTCCTGCTAATTTATTTGACTAGCATTACACACACACACACACACACACACACATACATTTTGGTTTAAACGATACACCCTCGTTGCCCACAATCTACATGGAATTCAAGTTAACAAATATACATGCCTCAATGTCTACACAACGTCAGCCACAAATATGCAGGCAGGAACTCTGGTAGCTTTGGTTGCTTGCGTTCTGAGTTAGCTATTGCAACCATTTAGACTGCACTCAGATAATTTGTTCTTAAATGCCGCACACACACTGTGGTTCAAATGTGGTTTGGAAAGCTATAAAATGGCATTTAAGCTGGCTCTGCCTCTACTTTTAAATTTGTGGCTCAGTTTAGGGCTCAGATATATACACTCATGAGCAAACTCATACCCCAGCCTTCACCTAGTTTTCAGAATAGCTGTATGCTGGAGAGGCTAAAAGACAGAGGCAGCTGTTTACTGCAGAATGTGCACATGCTCCTGGTCGCAGTGAAATAAGCTATTCTGTATGCCTGTACTAGAATGACTGACATTTAAGTTCTAGCTTGAATAATTCATGCATTTGAAAACATTCATAAATTATTTGGGTTTTCACTAAATATATAATTTTATTAAAAAAATTCCTTGGACCAAAAATAACAAAACAAAACCAAAACCCCATTCTCTTGTGCTTTGAATTTCTGTCCCCTTTGGGAAAGCCATTCAGTGCAGTCCCTGACATCGGAGACTGACACTGTGTCATGATGAAATGTCAGGGTACCCAAACTCAAGTCCTGGGAGCAGATCCTCTGTTGACTTCAATGGAGCTACAACAATTTACACTAGCTGAGGACCAGCCCTGTGACTCTTTAATAGTCCTGCAAGCTTCTGCGAGAGACTTGTGAAAACTGGGATACAGTAGTTTCAAGGGGATTGGTGTCAAGTTCAAGGCACCATGTTTCCAAGGATGGTGACTCACTGAGGCCCCAGGCAGACAGAAGTCCAATTTTGAGCTTGAGTCTAACGCTCTTGTCCGCCCCGCGTGTCACCAGCCGTGTGTGAGCTCTGTTCACCAGCAGACTCTGGGAAGAAACATTTTATAGGGACAGGGATTCTTCTGATAGTTAACCAGAGCAAACACCATTTATTTTAAAGAAGTTACTCTGGAGTGATTGACATGAGAATCTGCCCCCCTTAAATTAGATCCTCCAAAGAATTAGTTTCTTCTAGAGAGCCATTTGAATGACTGCAGTCAAATAAAATAGACCTTAATATGTGACTATACTTCCTTTTGCCCCATTATTTTCTCACATCCAGTTCACTCCAAGCTCTGCTATCTCCTTAGCTGGTTTACTCAGTTTCTGATGATGTAGATGATCATGTAGATGATCATGAAACTGACATTTAGATTGTAAGTTCCTTGGGCCAGGGACTGTCTTTTTGGTCTATGTTTGTACAGCACAATGGGGTCCTGGTGGAGGATTAGGACCCTGAAGCGCGACAGCAATACAAATAATAACAATATAACAGTACACTTCCAGCTAGATACAGTATTCTTATCCAGTTCTTGTCTTAAGCTGCTGTGTACTGTTCAAAGCTTCTGCTTTCCATCCTAGCGCCTCTAGGAGACCCCATATTACATTTCTCCTGCGAAAAGATTTGTTTTCTATATTATTCCCTCCAAATCACGTTTTCTCTCTCTCACATTGTTTGTTACATACAGATAAAAGTCTATTACTTTTGTGCTTTGTGACAGGAGGTGTTAGTGTCACCTTTCCTAATTAACTGATTAATGCACTTGCACTTTGTCTAACATATCAACTGCTTACGTTAACTGCCTGTTGTGTATGCGTAGCAAAAGACTTTGCTCTCTTTGTCTTTTTGCTCTGGGATTGATGCCAATTCATGATTATAATAATGTAATCTCTTCTGAATATTCGAAGGAGAGAAAAAAGGATTTTGCAAATGAAGTAGATTAATCTATACAGCTAGAGGGGGAAAACCTCTTCCTTTTTAGTTAGACCTTGAGAGTAGTTTCCCTTAAAGTAACATGATCAAAGTAAGCAACAGCATTGACCTACCTTGATAGTGTTATCACATAACAGGCCTTTCTTCCAGGCTGTTCCTAGCCAAGATTTTCCAAAGTGACTAGTTATCTTGCATCTGACGAAATGGGTATTCACCCACGAAAGCTTATGCTCCAATACGTCTGGTAGTCTATAAGGTGCCCCAGGACTCTTTGCCGCTTTTACAGAGCCAGACTAACACGGCTACCCCTCTGATAGTTATCTTGAGTACTTCAGTTTATGGGTGCTTGATAGGAGACAGAGGGGCCTGATTTTCAGTGGATCCTTGCCACTTTCTGAAAATCAAGACCCCCTGAGGATGTCTCAAGTTGGTCACCAACTGAGTCAACTGACGGCTCCATAGTGCACCAGATCACTGATTTTTCTTTTCAGACAAATACTGACTATATCCCCTAGTGAATTTTATTGTAAAATTGCAACTAGAAAAAGATGATTTGTAAGGTTATTTTATTCATCTTATGGGTAGTATAAGAGTGTTCTCTACAGGGTATTCACTGATGATTAAATAACTGAAACAACAGGGCTTCATATATGTCTCCTGGGGAGACCTTTCGCAGCCCAATAGATTTCACCATTAGGAAATGTTTCCTGATATTCAGTCTACATTTTCTTGGTGATGCTTCATCCCCTTTTGGGAGTTAATTAACACCTTCTCGAACTTAAATGATTCCTTTCTTTTCCCTTCAAACAGATGGTTATCAAACATCTTCATGAGACCTGATCCAGAGCCCATGGCAGTCAATGGTAGGACTTCCATTGACTTCAGTGCCTTTGGACCTGACCTGAATCCTAATTTTCTATCCTACTTATCCATATTGAAATTTGTAAACTTGCCTTTAAAATTAGTCATGCTGCCATCATACTGGTTTTGGTTACTCGTCTCTAAATTCCTTCTAATTTTATTTTATTTATTTTATACTTTTGTACTGAATTTCCTAGAATTTATAGTTCCTGTTGTATCCCTCTGACAATATACCCAGATTTCCTATTCTGCAGCTGCAAACAAGCTTTAAAATCTTTTTGGGATTTCTTGCCAGTTAATTATTCCCAGATCTCACTTTAGTCCATCTTCTGCATGTTTCTCATGCTTAAATCTGGACAGCATTATCCAGGTCAGGACTATCCTGTCAAATTGTAGGAATTGTGGGACAGTAATTAACCATTGGAACAATTTGCCACAGGTCATGGTGGATTCTCCATCACTGACAATTTTAAAATCAAGATTGGGTGTTTTTCTAAAAGATCTGCTCTGGGAATTATTTTGGGGAAGTTCTCTGGCCTGTGTTATACAGGAGGTCAGAGAGGATGATGACAATGGTCCCTTCTGGCCTTGGAATCTATGAATCTGAAATTGGGGGCAGATGGGGATGCTCCGTAACAAGGTTTCTTACAGTTTTTTTTAGATGGGCCACAGGGTCCTTTAGGAATACATTTTAATGTCCTTTACATCTAAAATAGGAAAAGTACCTGTAATTGATGCCAAGGCATAGGTGAAAAAAACTGCCAAGCCAAGACTACCAACTGGACATATTTCCTACATGATATCATTCAGAATCCTGTAAGTGGCTGGGTCAGTTTTAGGGAAAGGGGAATACTGGTTTTAATTCCATATTACAATAATAAATAAATAAATAAAAATAAAAAGCTTCAAGAAAGACTAATAAACCCAGATTCAACTTTAAATTTTTTTCACTCTTTATCTGGGCTCTTTGACATTTACATGGAAAGTATCAAGGAAGTTGGGCAAGACACAGGATGAGGAAGAAGTTAGAAGAGGAGTCATAAAATGTATATATATATTTTTAAAATAATGTTTGATTTGGTGCGTTGGACCCATGTCTCAGCACTAAGCAACCCCTGTTCCGTTGCTAAGGCAGGAGAGCATACACTTTTAACATGGTAGTTGGGGACTCAGCAGAGGTTCTAGTATTGTGGTGCACCTGACCTGGATCCACCTGACCTGGACTGTCTCCTTTCTTTAATGAGGTGTTTGAAGTTAGTATTAGATTTAACCAGACAGTCATTGTGTGTCAGATTCAACCCCAGTAATTACAGTTTTGCTGTCAGGGAAGAAGGATATTAAGCATCCAGAGGTCATGTTAAAGCTGCAAATCTGACCTCAGTATAACAGGGATGGGGAAAAGGGGGGTGGAAAAAGGAGCTCCTGAAATTTTCCCCACTATAACATGGGGTTATAGGATGGAAAAAGGTGAGAATCACTGATCTAAAACATTTTCAAAAGTTTGGTGTTGAGTACTGGGGAAAAGACTTGAGGAACTTCTTATCTCAACTAACTTGATTCACCCAATCCTAGTAGTAGCCTGGTCTGGAGTGGTTCACCCTCCCTTAGCTCTGCTGCCATACCTAGGCTCAGTCAGGAGATCAAGAACAGGATGTCTCATTGAATGAGCTTACAGCCTCTCATCTCAACACTATCACTTGCCAGACCCTTTTGCATTTCTTCAACGCAGCTTTTTCTGTTACAGCTTAACGACTTAATGTACAGTCCGTGGAGGGATGAGCTTGCAAGCACAGGCTCTTTCAGGCAAGAAGAAGCATGTACTATGTGTTAGGGATTCATGTCTGGATGTAGCTGTGTAATGTATTCCAAGAGCTTTATTCATTCCTAATGAGAATTTGCAATCTCGAAAATCTCTTCTAACCTTCAGATAGAACTTGTAATCAAGGACCCAGCCACTCATGCTTCTTAAAGATCTTCTGTCACATTCTATAAGAGTGTGTAGAATTAGCCCCAGTATCCTGTGCAGACTCTGCTTTGGATACTTACACTCTGCCTCACCAAGACCTCTCTGGATGTTTAGTGTGATGCTGCCTTTCACTTCCAATTCCGTCTTAGTGTTGACAGGGCTTAGCTGGCGGCAGAGTTCCAAGGCGAAGGGGGGCAGGGAGGAGCTGAGTTTCAAATGGTGGATGAAGTTATCCCTTTATTTCCAATCTGTGAAAGGCCTTGGGATCTTTTGGGATGAAAGGGGCTATATAAATGTTATTACTAGTAATTAGAGCTGGTTGGGAAAACTCGGACAGAACCATTTTCTGTTGAAGAATGCAGTTTTGTCAAAGCTGAAATGTTTTGTGAAACTGTGCCAATTTTGCCAAAATTTCGTTTCAGATTAAAAAAAAATCCCCACAATGTCAAAACGGGACATTTTTGACATTCTTGGAATAAAACTTTGACTTTTTTAAAATTTTGTTGTATATTATGTATTATAAGTATTTATAATAATTTATAAATTTAAAAAAGATAAAATTGAAATGAAAAGTTTTGATTGATCTGCAATTTATTTTTCCTGTAATTTTCTTTTGTGGAGAATTTTGAAATTTTGGGTTTTCATTCTTAACCAGATTGAAGACAAATGTTGAAATCTTGAAATCCTGTGTAACATGGAATTTCTGTCTTTGGCACAGCTCTGTTAGTAATATAAATAATAAAATAATATTCCAGTCAGAATAAATAACCAGGTATAAAAATTTTGCCTTAAATTGCTTACTCATCTTGTTTCCAAAATAAGGAAAAGTTGTTATTAATCTAGAAGACCTCAAAGGGGAAGCAGTTGTGTGTCTGATAACAAAAGTTATTGAAAAGTTTTCCTAAAATAATGTAAAAGGGAACTACTTCAGGAAAAGGATAATCAGAAAAACACTATCTAACATGTATAGAGTGCTCTTCAATTAACATCACCCCCCCAAACACTTTACATGCATCATTCTTCAGGAATAACTTCCCTATTGCAGAAATGCAGCCGTCTCTGGGGTGGATCATGTTCAACAGCATACAGTAACATTAGAGTAGAGGAAGTAAAATTTAATATCCCACTGAAACTGCAAGGGGGAATTTATGGTGACAGAACATACTAACTTTAGTATCCCCTATAGCTAATAACACCACTCCTGCAAAAACTGCCATGGGATCTCACTGGGGCTTGGTTTTAAGTCTCATCCAAAAAGAACACATTTTCAACAGCACAACGCTCCCTAACATTAAGCTGGGGCACTAGCTCAGACATGATTCAGGGGGAAGAGTGCCATCTATTGAACTACCAATACTAGCAGCTGAGTTTTTCTTGGAAGCCTCTTAGGTGAGGCTTCCAAAGAAGCAGGGTTGACCCAGCTTAGCTTATGAGTCTTACTATTGTAGCCTAACGTGGAATGCAAGCAGGCAATGATATGCTGCTTCTATTTTAACGAGGAGCTCTAATCAAAATGTTCCCTTTGGCTGTTGCAAATTCCAGATACTGGAGGAAGTCTATGTGTGTGACTGTAGAGAGGGGGCAATGGACTTGGAAATATATTAAATTGTTTTCCCATTTATACAAAACATTTTTCATAACCAGCGAGAGAGAATAACTCCTTTGGCAAACGACCTCATACTAAGCATATTTTTCTAGAAATGTTTACACTTTTTTTCCTGACAAATTTCCTGACTTTACTGATAGCACATCACAGTGATTGACCTGTGTAATTTGAACTCTGTGTGTGTACTTTGGCTCATTGCAAGTTATTCATATGGGTTCCATGTTGTTATTTATTTGTATTCACTAGCACCCAGAGGCCCTAATCAGGCCTCTATTGCGCTAGGTGCTTTACATACACATAATAAAAAGATAGTCCCTGTCCCAAACAATTTAAAATGTCTATATAACGACTCATCTCTGGGAAGGATGAGAGAAAGGATGCAGAGAGAAGGATGTTGGAAGTGAAAACTCCACCAGATGCAGTGAATTTGTCTCAAATCTCCACTGAATTAGGTGGTTGAATTTTAACACTAGTCCCCTATAGTACTCAAGAGGCCCCTCCAGCCTATCGGTGGCTACAGCTGAACATCCAGCAGTAGGAAACCAAATGAAGCATTCGGAAAAAGAAATGGAACACTTTTAATCAGCGTTCCCAAGCATCACAATGGAGGTGATAATAGAATGCTGGTGCATGTACAGCACAGCATCACATTCACATCTCGTCTCTGTTCACACTGATCAAAAGAGCAGATTGAAAAGGTGATGCATGTCCTCTTTGCTACTGTACAAACATTCCTACAATCTCAAGAATGGAAATATTGCAAAGCTGACTCTGTGTCTCATACATACACCTACTGCGATCATGTCACTCACCTTTATGGGGCTCCAGGGAGAAAACTCTATGCAACATCAGAACGACAACTGAGCTGAAGGTGGTGCAGAAGCATAGTAACCCAAAGCAAAATGGATACAATCCATTTTTAAAGTTTCAGAGCGGTAGCCATGTGAGTCTCCATCAGCAAAAACAATGAGGAGTCCTTGTGGCACCTTAGAGACTAACAAATTTATTTGGGCATAAGCTTTCGTGGGCTAGAACCCACTTCATCAGATGCATGGAGTGGAAAATACAGTAGCAGATATAAATACACAGCACATGAAAAGATGGGAGTTGCCTTACCAAGTGGGAGGTTAGTCTAATGAGACAATTCAATTAACAGTAGGGAGGAAAAATCACTTTTGTCGTGGTAATGAGAAATGGCCCATTTCAAACAGTTGACAAGAAGGTGTAAGTAACAGTAGGGGAAAATTAGTATGGGGGAAAGTGGGTACGTCTCTGCTGCAATAAAACACCCCGTGGCTGGCCCATGTTTGCTGACTCAGGCTCACTGGGCCTGGGCTGTGGGGCTAAAATTGCAGTATAGATGTCCAGCCTCGGGCAGGAGTCTGGGCACTGGGACCCTCCCCACTAATGGGGTCTCAGAGACTGGGCTCCAATCTGAGCCTAGACATCTACACTGCAATTTTATAGCCCTGTGCCCTGAGTCAGCTGACACAGGCCAGCCACAGCAAATTGCAGCAAAGACATACCCAGGGCAGAGAATCACGGATAATGCCCGCTGCTTCGAGAAGGATTCCAAGACGACAGTGGACATGATCCAGAGCAACTGTGCCTGGATGAGTGACTGGACAAGGTACCAGAAAAAAGTCCCCATAGTCACAAAGAACAACCACCCCTTTCAGTTTCCCCCTCCTGCAATGATGGATGGGCCTCTTGACTAGTGACATGCAGAGGTTGATGGGGAGGTCTTGGGACTTAGTGACATCTCTGGAGAACGAAGCCCTCTGTTGAGTGAATGGCAACAGCACAAGAAGCCACAATGGAATATAGTCCCCTCTCCCTTCCCAGAGTGCCTCAACCAATAAAGATTTTTCCTCTAGCAAGGAGAAGATTCCAGTTCTGGTCCTATTCAATCTTTGGCCTCTTTGCTGGAATTCTGATCATGGTGCATAACTCTATCTTTTCTCATGCAGGGGTGGGGGGCAGTTAGAAGAGAAGGGCCTGGGTGAGAGGAGAAGGGGCTAGATATTTATTACCATATAATGGCATGAGCAGTATACTGCTTGTTATACTGGATAATGAGAATGACTTGTTAATTTGAAAGGATGCCCAGAACAATGCACAAAGCACAAGGTAGGTCTGCTGTGCTCTTCTGAAGAAGATAGATGGGGTTCCCATCAGGAATCGATACTTTTGCTAGACATGTTCCATCCATCATGGACTCTAACTAGCCACCAGTGATAATAGGTAGACACCATTCCACCTACATAAAGTACCTAATACGATGGTATTGGGACAGCATCTTGGGAGTTTGGATTTCTGGGGCAGTGCTTAAGGGAAAGACATAGAAAATGTGGCCATCAACACAATGTAAGGTGTGCCAATAGAGACTGCCAGTGGAACCAGCTCAGAACAACTTCCATTGATTTATTCAGAGAGGGAGGCTGCCATCTGGCTTACCTGGTGATGCAGGAGGCTCCTAATTTGACTGTTGGCTGTGAAACATAGCACCAGCAAGTTTAGCCAGCCCTGAAAGATCATTTTTAGAATCCATAGGACTACAGTTGAGACCAGGGCCCATCTCAGAGTCACAGATTTTGCATACAGAATAGTGAGAGAAGAGAGGACATCTGGTGTCTCCAGCATATTCTGTTGCTAACAGACGATGATGGCAGAGAAGCAGAGATCTCTTGGCATGATTTCAAAAGTGAATTGAAATGGAGGGGATAGGGGGCTGGTGAGTATTGTATGGGCCTCACTCTATGAAAAAGCAGGAAGGTCTGGGGACAAGGCTGGCTGAGATAAGGTGTCATATATGATGGGACACTCAGCCAGAGGAAAAGACTCAAAGAGTAAATCTGATTTCTTACCAGTTAATGTGCAGAGGTGCTCCAGTGCAATGGTTTCATGTCGGTTCCCAGATCTGCCTGCTTCAGCCATGCCTGTGGGTATGAAGCGATTTCAGGGCTGTCTCTCTGGTATTTTTCACCAACTCTCCCACCACCCACCCCATGCACATCTTAATCAAAGATATAATTTTACTTCAGACTTTTAAATAAAAGAGTGAATTACCTATTGCCTTTGCAACAAGGACAAACGGTGCTATCTAAAGGCTTGTCTACATGGGGATCTTCAGGAAAGTTAATCTGAATTAACTGAAGGTGTGACTTTAAAGAGGGTTAGTCAAACTGCATTAAAACCTTGTGTGGACACTCTCTGAATTAAGAAAAAATGAATTATGGACACTTTAACTCTGAATGAGAGTGCCCACAGAGGGGTTCAATGCAGTTTAATTCACTTTAAATTCACACCTCCACTTCATTTGGATTAATTTTCCTAAATGTCCCTGTGTAGACAAGAGTAAAGGTGATTTGAAGTTTGCTGGCTTGAGAAGCATGCAAAGAGAATGTCTATCTAAAAACTATAAAATAGTCTTCTACCCAGATCTCTGTCTCACACACACTCAGAGTCATCTAGGGTCAATTCTCCATTGGTGTAAATTGGCAGAGCTCCATTTTCTCCTCCCATAAATCAATTTAATTAAAAGTGCCTTCTGATGTGTCTTTGTTTAGCAATAATGTTAATCTGAGAAGGTGTTATGGCAGGAAAACAATTCCCTCCTTAAAAAAAAAAATTGGCTCAACCTTACTAAAAAAGTTGGAACGATAAATGTATTGTTCTCTGAGAACCTTTTGTCCTGCCAGTGCATTTGCTCTCAGGAACCACTTATCTGGGGTTGAAAAGAAAAAAAAGCTAATGAAGCTCACAAGCATAAATTGGCCAAATAAGCAACAAGGATGAGTTAATTGGAAACTCATCTGATAAAGTAAGGTCACCTTCTTCCATAATCTCTACCTCAAACATGAAAAAAACCCAACCTCCAAACTTTACTGAACTTAAAAAAAATTGTTAATTTTTTTAACTTCTGTGGTGCCACTGAAGATCTACATTGGGTCAGGACTTTGGTCTGAATTCAGCAAAGCACCCATGCACATCATGCTTAACTTTAAACTTTAAATCCAAATGGAGTCAACTGGGCTTTTGAAACATTCTTATAAGAATGTCACTCAGCCAATCAGAGAACAGAAATAATGCAATGAGACCAATCCACAAGCAGATAAAGAGGCAAAAAGTAGCTGAATAGCTGATTTGTAATACATTTGGTCAGCTCCAGACTTGAATATTGGCTGAAGCTTTGGTCCTGACTGGTTTCCATGTCTTTACTGGAGTTCTTCCTGGTTTTTCATGTTCCCCATGTCTAAGTTAGAATATCCCCTCTGTTATTAACTCTCATGCTGACCTCTTGTTGCTCAAAGCCTTTGTGACCTCCAGAAGTGCCGTGGATCAGAACAGGATGTAGTAGCTAGAGTTCAAGACTATCCTGGGAAATATCAGGACAGGTGGCCAGTCTAAGTGTATTAGTTAGCTGATGGTTGTCAAGGGTCAGGTTTCAAACAGATCTCTCCCTCCCCAAACCCATCTGCTGTTGTGAGTTTTATCATACTAATATTGTACAGTGTAAACATGATTTCCAGTTTGCAGCTAGTTCAATGTGTTCTCGTCTTTTTATTACATGGATTCCTAAAGATCTCATCCTGCGGTATCAGATGCCACCTCAAACATTTAGAAGTACATCAATCCTTCAGAAAGGAGGTATGCAGGAACCCGTACCAGCACAGGCTGCCCAAGGCATGCAGTGAATTAACGCATCCTGCAGTGCCCTGGCCATACACCCTATTGGCCAATATTGGGGCTTTGCTGGCTGGCTGAAGGCCCACCGGTGGAGTGGTGAATGGAAGTGCCTTGCATCACTAGGACCACTACCTAGGCAACCTTTCTGGCAGCATGTGCACTCTGCTATGATCTGTAGCAGTAGCTGTTGGCATTGGCCCTAACATCCCAGAGGCTGAAAATCCATTCACACCTTTAAACATCCTTGTGGCCATTTTTGTCCCTTTTCAATGCCAGCTCCCTTTCCTAAGGTGAGGTGACCATCTGAACTGGGCACATTATTCCAGATGGAAACATGTCCTTGTCTGATATAATTGTCACCATACTTCTGCATTATCTTCTCTCCTCATTTTAATGCACCCAACCCTATTTTTCAAATTGCCCAGTAGACAAACATTTTTCACTGAGCCCTCCATGGTGGCTCCTTTCTCCTCAGAGAATCCTGTATGTTTGGAATCCATCAGCATACACAGGAGCTGTTCCTATGGGACAGAACAACACTACATGACAGTTAAAGGAAGAAGTGAAGAATGCCTTGTGCAATGGAAATCAGGGAGACAAAATAGACACTCCCACGTTAGAAATTGACCAGGACATTAGAGTTATAACTAGGCTTGGCAGAATTAATTGTTTAAAAAATAATTTTGATGGATAATATCCATATTCCTTTTACAGCTTTTTTCCCGATTGTTATCGATTTAAATTTTCATAGTCGTAGGAAATTATTGGGTGTGTTTGTAAGCCACTGTGTGGGGGGGTGTCAGACAATAATTATTTAATGACAGTAGATGCTGAGATTCCAAAAGTTAAAGATTTATAAGCATTAAAACACAAAGTGTCAGCATCTCCTGCCAAAATATACAAAGTAAATATCCTTAAACGAAACTCTAATACGTTTTCAAGCAGCATTTTTTTTTACTTTTCCTGTCTGTAAATTTTGGTTATTATCAATGGAAACATTTTTTCCATTGGTTTGTGTGTATAGAGTGAAATTAACATTTACAGACATGTACTGATGAAAATCTAATCCTTCCAACCTAGTTATAACATCGCTACTCCTGCCTTGGGATATTTAATGACTAGTAATGGTCAGGTTCTCAGTTTAATATCTCGGTTGAAAGATTAGGGCAGTATTTCAGTGTTGATTTAGAGGAGCACTTGCTTCAAGATCTTGATTTTTCTATAGAGGCCTCCTACCCAGGCTCTGTCCATCCTCAGCCTTGAAGAGCTGACCCAATCACAGCATGAAATGGCATGGTTATAGCTTTTGTCAAAGTAACTGATGTGGTATTTACTCTGTGAAGAGCATAAATGTTAATCCTAGCCAAGTTAGGCAGCCACATTGTAAGGATAAATATCTCTGGCCAAAAAAATAAATAAATCTTATTTCATTTTACTCAAACTGCCTTATCACTAAGAGCAAAACACTATACGTGGATCTACTTTACATTTTTGCACAATCTTGAATCTTAATAATGCACCTAAATTCACCTTTAAAAGCAAATGCACAAGTACTTTCTATAACCATTAATAAAAATAATAATAAAAAAGAGAGTAAAAATCCCTTTAAGGCACAAATAAAACCTGCTAAGTGTTGAAATGAGGTCAAAAGATATTTGTTAGGACTGTGCAGTATAAAAGCAGCTATTATTTCTTTGGAGAGTCTCTGCCTTTTAAGGACTTAAACAAAAGCTGCAAGGAAGCTGCCTCAGAACCTAGAAGGAATTGCCCGTGGCTTTAAAAGGAGTCAAGGAAAGAAAGGGAGGAAAGGAAGCAATTACCCAGCTAACAATGGTACATTAAGAACTTTGATTCTTTTCTTACATTGAAGCTCCTTCTTTACTGTGTTTTCCAGCTGAGTGAGCCTAGGAAATCGCCTGCCTGTAGAACTAGCTCACAACCAGGGAAAGGAAACTGCTCCAAGCTCGCCAAACTAGAGAAACCATTGGAGACCCCCTTCAAGAGGAAAGCTTTTTATACTCTCTAAACCTGTCCCTTCCTTCTCTGCCAGGTGTCAGAATAAAGTCAGTAATGGGCAAAGCTTTGGTTAACCCCTTCCTTCCATCCCCATTTTGTCTCACCTTCCCTCAGACCTTGCCCTAGATATTTACAGCAGTTTATTCTCATCCCTCCCTGCACCCTGCTTCCCCTCAACCTCTCTAATGGCCTATCTGCTCACCTATATTTCCACAATGCAGTAAACTCTCGCCATGCCTCCTCCTGCCACCAGACACCCCTGGCATGCCCACTGTGCAGGAGGGACAGGAGTGAGGAGGCTACGCTGACTTTGTCTGACCTGGGCTTTCTCTCCTCAAGGGGAATCCTTAGTGTCCTGCCAGGTTTCCGCCACATCTCCTTTGTGCTGCGGGAGTGAAACAAAGGGGTTGGGGTTGGGGGGATCTAGCTCACAGTGTCCAAGTTTCAGTGCTGGCACACCAGCTGGACCATCAGGAAAGGGGCATGGAGACAAATCCCACAAAGCCTTGGCTTAGAAATTTTAGAGCCCATTTATGCAAATCACTGAGTGCCCTCAACTCCCCTGGAGGTTAATGGGAGTTGAGGGTGCTCGTGCTCAGCTGAACATCTTTCAGTGTCAGATCCTAAGTTCTATTTTTTGGAGGTGATCTAATTAAAAAACAAAACAAGACAAAAAAAAATCCCTCTCAACTTGTCTTACTGTGTGGGGAATATGTGCAGGGTCCTGACAAGAAGCAGTTTATAAGACCACTGATTTTTCAACAAACCACCAGAGTATCCCTTGCAAGACCAAACAAATTTGCAATATGCATGGCGCAACATAAAGGTCAGTGAGATTAAAGAAGAGAGGCCTTCCCAGCGTCGAAAACCAAGCTCCAAGGCAGCCAGCAGAGGAAGGGACTGGACAGTTAACCACCCACATGGGAGCTGTAATGTAGTTTCCACATATATGCTTTCTGCCTCAGCCAATGAGTTGCACATGCTATTTCCAAGAGCATGGAATTTGCTGGTTTGCATTGTATTTAAATATTTGGCTTTGCAGGAAATACCCTGAACGCAGATGTGTTCTGCTGAATATTGGAAATAGCAATAACCCAATCCATTTTATGAGGCCTATAAAGTTATCATCCCACTGTCCAACCTCTCTAACCGCATGCCCTCCTACTCACTCACCCTGCTCCTCCAGCCTTGGCCTCCATCCCCACTATCTACAGCTGGCTGTGATTCTTATGATGTCCCATCTGGCTGGAACTGTCTCTCCCCACCATCCTGTGGAACCAGACTCACTTCCCCTCGTTCGGTCTCTCCTTGAAACCTTCTTTTTCATAAGGCCTGTTAGCCCCCACTCATCTTCCTCACACCCAGTGCTGCCCCCAAATCCCCTCACTATAACACCCATCTCCACTCCCCCCTCCATTTACTGTTCCTTCCCATCTCCTTCCGCCCTCCCCCTCCCCCCCTCGGCACTGTAACTAGGTTGCAGGGACACTTATTTCCATTTCCCCATTTCCCCCATGCTGCTCTGTGTCTGTACATCATCTTCTCCTTCCTCGCTGCATGAGTCCTTGACCCCCAGCCCCAGCTCTCTGCCAAGCGCTCTGTGATGCATTGTATGCTGTTTAGTTTATGGCTGTACATTCTGTTGCATGTTGAACTCATGGAATGGTTTCTTTCCCATATGAGTGGATTCAGCCTTGGCTCCTGAGTGTGTGTGTGCGTGTGCGTGCACGCACACATCATCCATGTGTGTCAAATCCCCATAAATTGCTGCCTCATTTACCTTGTGCCTTGTCACGTGTGTCTGAGGGATTTTTTTTTTAAATTCTCCCTCTGGATATTGTTGACTTCAAAGAGATTTTACTCTCCATATCTATAGGTCAAAACACTTGAGTGCATGATTGTAATGGGCTTGACCTCTGTAATGAAAGCAGGTCATGGAGTCAGCATGGGGTCCCTATGGTTAAAGAATGCTTGTGGTTCTTTCATGAGGCAGTGGACGCAGGAAAAGGTATAATGGGAATGGTATTTAAGGTAGGGCTGGAATACCCCTACGTACACCAGTGCTTGTCCAAGTTAAAAGCTCTTGAAGGCTGAAGCCTGCCTTATGATCCAGCTAGTGACCCAACCTCAGTACTCTCTGAAGCTGAAGGAGAAACCAGTGTTACATCTGTCCCAGACACTATGGCTGGTTACGCATATGTGTCCCACTGGTGAGTGGTTCCCTCTGTGTCCAATCTGCAGGGGATATGAGTTTGTTACAGCCACACCGTGAGAGCTTTAGCTCAAGCTGTAGCAGCTCATGCTGTTATCTCTGAAGGTGTCTGGTTCCGTCCCCTGTGTGGCAACCAAGATGGGACCTAGCCTACTCACCAGAGGGTTATGCTCACATATTTCAGGACAGAATCTGGTCCTTCAGGCTCCCACCCAAGGAGCAGCACTGTTACCTTGCCGCACTTGTAGTTTACATCACCTGGTCCTGCAGTCCTTTTGTGGCTCCCATCCCGAACAGCGCTCTGCCTGACAATCTGCTGGGCTTGGTAACTCCCATACAGCACCATCTGGGCTGCAGGCATGTGAATGCCTAACATGACTGTCACGGAGTCCCTGGGCGACGCTCTGGAACTGCTCCCCATGAAGCCAGGCAGGACTCTGGGGAAGTCTCCTTTCTGTGAGCAGCCTGTCTGCAGGACACACAGTTCACACAGCTTCCACCTTCCTGGGTCTGACCTCGGAGCATTCAGCATCCTCTGCCCCTCCGTGCGTTTCCCACAGCGAGTCCGCTCAGGCGGGGCTCCTGGGGAAGCCAGAGGGCCCTGCACCCCAACTTCGCAGTCAGACGTGACTCTCAGCCAGTCAGTAAAACATAGGTTTATTAGATGACAGGAACATGGTCTAAAACAGAGTTTGTAGGTGCAGAGAACCGGACTCCTCAGCTGGGTCCATTTTGGGGGGCAGTGAGCCAGACAACCACGTCTGCCCTTCACTCCATGTCTCCAGCCAGCCCCAAACTGAAACTCCCTCCAGACCCTCCTCCTCTGGGCTTTGTTCCTTTCCCAGGCCGGGAGGTCACCTGATTCCTTTGTTCTCCAACCCTTTAGCTCTCACCTTGCAGGGGGGAAGGGCCCAGGCTATCAGTTGCTGGGAAACAGGGTTTCGGCCATTCTCTGTGTCCAGACCCCTGCACACACCTGCCCTCTAGGACTCTGCAACGATCATACACCCTTATCCCACCACCTAGATACTTAAGAACTGCATAGGGGAAACTGAGGCACCCCCACACTATTCAGAGGAAACATTAAGAACAGTCCCACTTCGTCACAATGACAATGTATAAAATTCCTAGTTTATGCTTATTAATACCGGATTGTGAAAATAACCATCAAGTCTGATGAGATCATAAGGCTGATCATGAGGTGTCATATGCTGTGCATTGTGCAAAGTGTGTTTCACTTTGGGGAGAGATTTGTGCTCTGGTACTCTATGGCCAGGGAGGGGGTTGGATTTTGGAAAGGTGGAAGCCTGAGCTGTGGCCAGTGCTTTGGACAGACCCTGCAGGAAGAGGGAGGTACTGCTGACAGTTGAAGATGGTGGCTGAATGTTGCCTCAGGAGTTCTTGTGGGTAGGCAAAATCTAACACAGTAAAGGTACTCTGATTTAGTGTAGCTTCACCTGGTGACATCACCAACTAATCTGTCCTCTTGCTGGGTGGAAGGGTGGTCATTATCAGCACCAGCACTTGCAGCCATGCGTGGACTCTCTACATCAGTGTTTCTCAACCTTGGTGACCTCTTATTCAAAGTCAAAAATTGCCATGGTCCCTTTACATTCCACAAGTACTCCTGTTTTTTTGCAGATACAGACTAACTCGGCTGCTACTCTGAAACTTTACATTTACTGTAAAATACAGATCAGTGATAACAATGATAAGAATTTATTTGTGTGTGTGTTTCAAGAGGTGGATAGAGAATGCTTGACAGTGGAGGGTAAGGGAGTGGGGGATTAAGAAAGATTTTCTTTGCTTTAGGTTGTAACAATTATTTCAGTCCCTTGTGACCCCTCGGATGGCCTTTCATAACCCCCTTCAGGGTCGCAACCCTCCGATTGAGAAACATTGCTCTAGAGCATACACTTGGGACAGCTTTATGCAGCCTTTCATAGAATCATAGACTCATAGAACATTAGGGTTGGAAGAGACCTCAGGAGGTCATCTAGTCCACCCCCCTGTTCAAAGCAGGACCAACCCCACTAAATCATCCCAGCCAGGACTTTGTCAAGCCGGGCCTTAAAAATCTCTAAGGATGGAGATTCCCCCACCTCCCTAGGTAACCCATTCCAGTGCTTCACCACCCTCCTAGTGAAAAAGTTTTTCCTAATATCCAACCTAGACCGCCCCCAGTGCAACTTGAGACCATTACTCCTTGTTCTGTCATTTGCCACCACTGAGAACAGCCTAGCTCCATCCTCTTTGGAATCCTTCTTCAGGTAGCTGAAGGCTGCTATCAAATCCCCCCTCACTCTTCTCTTCTGCAGACTAAATACGACCAGTTCCCTCAGCATCTCCTCATAAGTCATGTGCCCCAGCCCCCTAATTATTTTCGTTGCCCTCCACTGGATTCTTTCCAATTTGTCCACATCCTTTCTGTAGTGGGGGGCCCAAAACTATACACAATACTCCACATGTGGCCTCACCAGTGCCGAATAGAGGGGATTAATCACTTTCCTTGATCTCCTGGCAATGCTCCTACTAATGCAATCCAATATGCCGTTAGCCTTCTTGGCAACAAGGGCACATGGTTAACTCATATCCATCTTCTTGTCCACTTTAATCTCCAGATCCTTTTCTGCAGAACTGTCGCTTAGCCAGTCGTTCCCCAGCCTGTAGCAGTGCATGGGATTCGTCCATCCTAAGTGCAGGATTCTGCACTTGTACTTGTTGAACCTCATCAGATTTCTTTTGGCCCAATCCTCCAATTTGTCTAGTTCACTCTGAATCCTATCCCTACCCTCCAGCATATCTACCTCTCCCCTCAGCTTAGTGTCATCCACGAACTTGCTGAGGGTACAATCCATCCCATCATCCAGATCATTAATGATCAAGGAGTGGTTCAGATCATTCCTTGAAGTTCAATGCCAGTTCACAGAAATCCCTTCCCATGGACTAACCTCTGCTGTGGTTCACTTGGTAACATTCTTGTCTGGAAACCTAGGTTCAAATCCCCCACCAGGAAGTGATCTCATGCCCAGTATTGGTGTGGGGCTGCCTTATTAGAGGGGCCATTTTTCAAGGGTGTGTGATTTGAGACATCGTTCCTGCTTGTCTGCCCCTGGTGAAAACGTACAGGTGAAAATTAAAGGTCCCACAACAGGGAAGGAGAATGCTGGGGTCCCAGCCAACATCCCTTCTCAATAACATAGGCTCTGGTGTCCCACGATACCTGTTTGAGTTATTGTCTAGAAATTCCTTGTGGCCAGATATCTGCAAGAAACTATTGAATACTTCTTGGTAATTTTAGCAGACCAGGGACTAGGAATGAATGGGCATGGGTTTGAACTACCATCTTGTGCTTAGAGAGGGGCGCATGCCAGGTCAAGATGGATGCACAATTCAGTGGACAATGAGGAGGCAGCTTGAACTCTTGTGGACTTACCCTTATGTGTCACAGCTGGAGACTGTGCTGTACATATTTTAATATGTCCTGTGCTTGGATGTGGTGGGGAGAAGGGAGGCTGTTATAACAGTTGCCACAAAATACTCAGTCTACAGCTTCTTCTACCTTCTCTGTGTGTTTGCTAGTAAAGAATGTCGAGGGGGACTGCAATAGACTCCAGCTCTAAACAGCTGGTTACACACTGCTCTGTTTTTTACTGATGCCGATTGCTTTTGTTTCATGATGACCTGACAATTTACATACTTCAGAATGACTAAAGTACAATCTTGGTACAAAGCCGGTTCAAAGAATTTTGCCTCTTGGGGTCCCCCCCCATTATGGTCTGTTTATATCAAGAATTACCAAGACCAGAGGGAGATGAAGAGTTAGGCCAAGATAGGTGATACAGCTGGTTTTGACATGGGGGGGTTTCCCTGAGGAAAAATTTCAGTGAAAATGAAAATATTTTTCATTTTCATCTAAAATTTTCTTTTAGCAGAAAGCCTCCCCCCCCCCCCCAAAGTGTGCAAGGGTTTTTGTTTTGTTTTTTATTTTCTGCCAAATATTTTCACATTTTGGTTGTGAGAAACCCATTTTTATTTTATTTTATTTTGGTCAAAAATGAACATTTTAATTTTGAGTAAAATGCCATTTTCTGTAGGGGGATTTCCTGGCAGGAAACATTTGACTAGGTTTGATAGTTAATCACTTCGTACAAGCTGAGGCCTCAGACCTCTGCTGTTAATGATGCCAATCAGCCTGATCCCTGCTAGAGATACCAGTGAGTGGTTTGGCTTCCTAAGATAATGCATCAGTTTGGTAAATGACCAGCACCAACAGATGTATACCGGGGAGAGGGAGTAGCACACTGTACCATTGCTGACTCTGACATCAAGGGGCAAAATGAATGACAACACATATAATGGGGGTGGCGTGCAGAATTTGTGCATTTTTCTCTGCTTCCTAGAAAGTGGGGTGTAATGCTGTCTGGAGGGGTTCACTACTGTGGGTGCCAGCCACAGGTCAGACTGACAAGAAGCAGGACAGAGACCCCAAACTGGTTGTATGCTCTATACTTAGATTTCACCAACCTAGTAACAAGTGTGAACTCCTAAATCACTATAGCAGTCTTACCATGAAGTCACAGACAGTCCCCGTGGGCATTCCAGTCTATTTTTGCCACCCAGGCAAGCTGGACTTAGTGATACCAAAGATCACAAAATATTAAGGTTGCTCAAGAGACCAGTCACGTACCCCAAGTCAATTTGTACCTTAGAGCTCACACCAAAGACAATGCTTGTAGCCAATCCTGTAGTAAACTATCTAAGGATATATTAGCTGAGAAAAGAAATGTGAGAGTTAATAGAAGGTGAAAGCATGCAAAACATATACACGAATGAGTTACGGTCTATGGTTTCAAAAGATGACAGAGTTGTAGTAATCAGTCTGCTCTGGATGTCTTTTAAGGGCTAACCGTGGGGATCTCTGCTTCTGTTTCGTAGTTCCAGCCCTAAGAGAGTCCAAACAGCAAAAGAGATGAAAAATTTTCTTGTCAGCTATTTTTATTTCCTTATTCCAGAACTCAAGCTGATGGGATGCGGGTATGTAGCTTCTTTGTGGGGGTAAGGAGGCAATTAACAAAGTCTTTGTATTGTGATGTTCCACAAAGGCCCATTTAGTTTTGATATACAGTCTAGCTGGGCAGGAGATGATCCCTCTTGACTGGGTTCACAGTTTCAGAGCAAACATTTTTTTACAGTTATAAAGCAAAAACTTTATTATTACCTTATGGCAGGTGATAAAGATACAAGTGAGATTAATGCATGCAGCAATTTACAAGCATTTCACAAAGTCTAAACACTGCAATCATTGCTATAAATCCAATACCCATCTTAACCATACTAACACACTGGTGAAACAGACTGGTTTCCAACAATGAATTGGTCGGTGCTCGGCTCAGGCCTAAAACCTGGGCAAGAGCTGGCATCTGATCTACCAGCACCACATGGGGAACCAGCCAAAGGGGCCACACTCCTTATAATGTCCTGGAAAGTCACCACCATTGCTAATGCCACACTTCTTGACTAAAACTGGGAAATAAAAAATGCCCCTGAAGCCATCATTCCAGGCTTTATACAAGATCCAGTGCTGCCTATACTTGGGAGGCAGTGTGGCCTAGTGGATAGCACCCTGGATTGGGGCTCAGGAGACCTGGGTTCAGCTGATTTGCTGGGTGATCTTGGGCAAGTCATTTCCATGCCAGTGCATCATTTTCCCCATCTGTAAACTGGGGGTGTTCCACTAACGTCCTTTGTAAAACGTATTGAAAGCTGTGGGTGAAAAGCACCATGCGAAAACTAGGGATTAGTAATATTATCTGAGAAGCTTTAGTTAATGATACCCCATCCATCCAGGATCACTGCACCCCGTGAGAGCTAGCAGAGCTTTAGGTAGGGTTTTAGGATGTTAATCCCAGGCTCTTGGTGACGCACACAACACCCCTGAGTGGCCAAAAAAGGACCATGCAATAATTTTCTCTTGGATTAATGAAATAACGAGAGAATGCCATCCACATTCGGGCTTAATTGCAAATGAGAGGCTTTGTTTCCCCAGCTATGAGAGACAGTCCCTGGAGAGAAGTTAGGAGGCGCATCCTAATCCAGCAACTCAGGATGCCTGTGAACAGCATGCTGGCATAAATGAGAGGAAGGCACCTACATTGACTGGGGCTCTCTAAATTCCAAGGACAGACAGACAGACAGACAGGCTTATTACCTCTACAGGTGTAATGTTCAGGTCCATCTCTTGGGGAGCTCTTCCTACTGTCCGTACAAGTTGGGGCCCTGTAGTTTGCCGCAACAGTTTATGTACCCTATGGGAAAAATGTTTTGTGTGTGAGCCTTGAGGAGACTCACTGGAAAACAAGCCAGGGAAGCTCTGTGCGGGAGGCTGCTGTAATTGCTGGATTTGGGGGCCTGAATAAGCTCCTGTGTTTTAGCCTCCAAGGGGCTATAAATTAAGCTGAGATGGTAAAAGCAAATAACCTATCCCCAGAACACACACACATACTCATGGACACACTCTAATAACACCTCTGAACTTATTATCCACACAAGCCGGTGGTGTGAGAGACTGACGACCCCATAAATTACCTTCTCTTTCTGCTCCGAGTGAAAGTGATAGTCTAGCACTGTAATTCCTGACAGTAAGTAATGGCTCCATTTCTGGTTGGACAGGTTTGATTGGCCACTAATTTACTCTCCCTCCTCTCATAATCCAGCCCAGCCTGCTTGCTATGCTCTGTCAGCTTTCACCAATTTGCTGCCGCTAGGAGTATTTTCATACAAATGAGTGGCTGATTCTAGTTAAAACATTTACTGAGCATGCTCTCTCTTGGTGTCTCTGCTCTTAGATGTCACAGGCAGAGATAGTGTTTTGTATAACTCCAGGAAGAATACCATGTTCTAATTAGCGTAATTTATAGCACCTTGAAGGCTAAAACAACAGCTGAGGAGTCACAAAAGTTCCACCTTCTGGCGTTTTCTGAAAGAAATGTTATTTTAGCTCCCATGATTTTCTTTCCTTCTTGAATATTTTTTATTTCAAACTATCAGTGTGTTGTTTTACAGTTAGGCATCCTGTATTATGGGGCTACCTAGCTTCCTGCTGTATAGCCAGCAGCGGCCCAAGATGCAAAGTTTGCATCCGGATATGAAGTCTCACACAGCTGAAAGATGTTTGGATCTGAGGTTTTGGTTCAGCTCATTATGGGTTATATTTTGCCAACCCATTGTGTCAGTGTGCAAGGGTGGAAGGTGCAAGGCCTTATTCAGAGGCTAGGCACAATTGCACTTGATAGTGCCCAGAGGGGGCAGGGAGGGATGTGGAGAAAATCCCTCCAAACTTTGCACCATCCAGCAGAACTGACCCTCCAGAAAGGCTCGTACACACTGTAACCTCGTAGGGGTTGATGCAATATCCTTGTGCTCTGGGGAGGTATTACGTCCCCAGATCTCCACCTGGGGCTGTGCAGCTCCACACTGCACCTAACTTGGTCCTGTGCCTTTAAGGCACAATCTGGTCCTATCACTGTGGGTTGGACCTAAACTCCCCCAAGACTCCGGGGGTTTTGGTTCAGTCCTGTCTCTTAATGCATCAGTTAGTTTTATAATCCATGTGTTTTTGACACATTTCTTGGGTGAAATGGCAGCTTCCGGCCTGATAGCCAAATCTTCAACTGAATGTAAGGAAAGAACATATGAAGTGACAGCTGGGCAAAATTTGTCGGTTGAATTTTTTAAAAGTGAAAGATGTAGATTTGGCAACATCAAAACGTTTCTTGATTTTTTGTTGATTTTGACAAATTTTTCATTCTGAAGAAGAAAACACTATAAAAATGCTGAAAAATTAAAACATTCAATTTTGACATTTTTGCAATAAAATGTTTTGTTTTTTCAGTTTGAAATGACTTTTTGTTTTGAAACTTCCTTTAATTTCATTTGAAAAATGCCTCAGAAAGGTTTAAAATGCTTGAAACATTTTGTTGAGGGTCGAATGGTTTCTAAAACTTTGAGTTTCACTCTGGCCCCAAACAATTGCCAAGAAACCAGAAAATTGGTTACTCTCTCAGCTCTGGATAGAGTGTATTTTGTTTTGTTTTCCACACACACACATGCTTGAAGAAGTTAACCTCACAGGACAAGATCGCAGAATGGCAGTCTCTGCATAGAGCTGGGTGAAAGATTTAGCACATACAGCTAAACTTTTTCTTTTCTGAAATTTTCAAGGATATGGATATATTTAAGCCACATTGATCTCTGGATTTTTTTGTCATAAGCCAAAGACCGTTTTCTCTGAGAAAATGTGACTGAAATGGCTGTTCTATTTCACCACCTGTTAACGTATTTCAAAGACTGATTGATTAATGCAAAATTTTATGCCACAGAAAAATATCAAAAGAAATCTCCATCAAATTTTCAGTTTGGCTATGAACATTTGTCAAAGTTAAAAGCAGCAGAAGTTTCACCCAGTGCTACTGTGACTTGTAAAAGGTCATCGGACAATGATTAAAGCTATGAAAAATCTGCTAGACCCTGCTCAAGGCGTTTTAGGGAGGTAGGAGGTACATTCAGTTAGCCCACAGACCTTTCACTGCAGGATGTCTCACTTCAAATCCTGGCTTAGGTCATGAGTTTGGAGCATATCATCTAAGTCCCATTGGCCAATGACACAAAATCATCACTCTTCATCCCAGTTGACATCCCAGTAGGAGAAGAGTCCTAAGAATTCAACCGCAAGAGGTTTTGCAGGTCAGGGTTGGGTGCAATGATGGAGCTTCAGGTGGGAGCTCAGGATAATAAAAGGAAGGGATTGAGGAACTTTACCAGGGCTTCATGGTTGCCTGCACTCAAGATACCTTGCCATTGCTGGAGTTATTTCTTCTCACTTTCAGAATCAGAGTTCACTGATAAAATAAAAGGAGAGGAGCCAAGGAAGTGCAAATATGCACTCCAATGCTAGTGCCAGCTTGGCTGCACAGAAATAGAACAACTATTGAGGCAAAAGAAGACAGCTGCCTAGGGATGTGCCAGATAACTGGATTTCTGGCAGACAGATGCTGCTTTAAAGAGACTCTTCCAACTGTTTTATGGTAACTTCCTCTGTTCCGCTTCCTACTCGCTGCTGGGGAATGTAACCCATTGTTGGCACCTGAAGTGATGTGTGAGATAAGGACAATAGTGAAGGATATGGATTCAGTAACTTTCAGAAGGAGTGAGTTACTCCTGAAGAGAAAATTCCTCTTTTTCTTGAGGAGACTGCATATCCTTACGATCTCCAAATCCCAGGCAAATTTATCAGGCTACTTGTTGTGAAAAACGTGTTAGCCCAATGAGCTTGGTGATGGATTGTTTGCATTCATCCTACCACCTTTTACTAGGGAGACCTGTGATGGAGTGTCTACCCCACACAGGTGAACAGAGGGTTAACAGTAATCTAAGATCTTAGACAGCCCAGCTTGCTGCACCTGGAGGTGTGTCAGACTTGATTGGTTATTAGGCCCAGCTGTGGAGGGGCTGCCTCTTCTCTCCTGGAGTATCTTGGCTGGGCCATATCCGAAACCTGGAATGGAGTCTGTCAGGTTATTCCTGGTCAGGAGTAATGAGAGGATCTTTCCTGGAGGCCAAGGAGCTAGAGGTTTGCACTGATGCTTTAATTGCTGCAAGTAAATACTGAGGCACTGGGAAATGACATTTCTTATGCTTTATCAGCTGCTTTGGAAGTAGCCCTACTACTGCCCAGTGTGTGTAATGGTATTTGTTTTCATATGGCTTTTGGTTTTTCTATATGTCATTGATGACTGGGCAACAAAATGGCAGATGAAACTCAATGCTGATAAATGCAAAGTAATGCACATTGGAAAACAGAATCCCAACTCTACATATAAAATTATGGGGGTCTAAATTAGCTGTTAACCACTCAAGAAAGAGAGCTTGGAGGCGTTGTGGATAGTTCTCTGAAAACATCCATTCAAAGTGAAGTAGCAGTTAAAAAAGCAAACAGAATGTTGGGAATCTTTAGGAAAGGGATAGATAATAAGACAGAAAATATCATATTGCCTCTATATAAATCCATGGTATGCCCACATCTTGAATATTGCACGCAGATTTGGTCACCCTATCTCAAAAAAAGATATATTGGAATTGAAAAGGGAACAGAAAAGGGCAACAAAAATGAGGAGGGGGTATGGAACAGCTTCCATAGGAGGAGAGATGAATAATACTGGAACTTTTCAGCTTGAAAAAGACATGACTGGGGGGATATGATAGAGGTCTATAAAATCATGAGTGGTGTGGAGAAAGTAAATAAGGCAGTGTCATTTACTCCTTCTCATAACACAAGAAATAGGGGTCACCAAATGAAATTAATAGGCAGTAGGTTTAAAACAAACAAAAGGAAGTATTTCTTCACATAATGCACAATCAACCTGAGGAACTCTTTGCCAGAGGATGTTGTGAAGGCCAAGACTAAAACAGAGTCCAAAAAAAGAAGTAGATAAGTTTATGGAAGATAGGTCCATCAATGGCTATTAGCCAGGATGGGCGGGGATGCAAAACCATGCTCTGAAGTGTCCCTAGCCTCTGTTTGCCGGAAGCTGGGAATGGGTGATGGAGGATGGATCACTTGATGATTACCTGTTCTGTTCATTCCCTTTGAAGCACCTGGAGTTGACTGCTGTCGGAAGACAGGATACTGGGCAAGATCGCCATTGGTTTGACCCAGAATGGCCGTTCTTATGTTCTTAAAGCAGTGGATCTATTCACATGCTTAAAATTCTGCATCTCCTTACCGTACTTTGCTGAATCAGGGCTTTAGTTGGGACAGCAGATGGGTGAGTGGGTTTTTCAGCAGCTGATGCTGCTTTTTGTTCCCATCTGCATGCGTGTGTAATAGCTGGTAAGGATGGCTGCAGTGCAACACGACTCCTACTTGCCATTTCCATTGGTGAAATAGTCCTCTTTGCCTGCTGCATCAAGATGCCTGCTCTGAGCCAGTGATGCCTGCAGTTTAATAGTCTCAACCGACCTCCTCACTGGCTAATGAAACATTATAATATTATGATACTGCTTCACCAGGAGAGGCTGCTGAAGTTTAGAGGACAATAGGTAACTCTACGCTTTTAGCCTGGTGTTTGTGGCTCCTGCTGATTCCACCATCCTCAAATAAAAATAAATCATTAAACTTAGTAGCCCTCTCTGCAAGTGGTCCTGATCTTGGGGTATGAACCTCAAAAAAAATTGGGTCTTGGCTTGACTGTTCAAGGTGTTATTTGTTTTAATGGACCTGGGTTTGCTAGTCTCTCATGCACCTTCTTATCACATCAGTCAGTCACACATGAGCTAAAGAGAAGGGCTCTGTCCTGTGGATAGAGCAGAGGATGGAAACTCAGGTTTGATTCTTGCCTCTGCCAGGCACTTACTCTGTGACATTGGGCAAGCTGAGTGCCTCTGTGGAGTCAAGATCTGAATTTTAGGCAGCTGAGTTTGAAAATGCTGGTCTTAAATGCTCTGTGCCTCAGTTTCTCTCTCTGTTATGTAGTGAAATGTTCCTATATTACAAGGCTGTTGTGAGGTTTAATTCATGGAAGATTTGTGGAGTCCTTGGAGATACTTTGGTGGAGGGTGCTTTAGACCTTTAAGATGAGATTAGTGGGAACTGGAAGTGCAAATTCTTCAGTTTGCTTTGAAAATTTCACCCTTATAGCATTACTGCTATTGTTATCAAGCAATAGAAAGGAACCAGACAAGCCCAGGGCTACATTAAAAATAAAAAGCAAAGATGATCCAAAGCTTACGAGACACACTGATTACTTGTCCTTGGCATTTTCTAGGGCAGCCAGAAGAAACATTGCATTTTTTACAGACCTGCCCATTCGAGATCTGAACTACCAGCGTAACTGATAACTGGAACCTTGCAAATCAGTTTTCAGCAAGCAGGTGATGCAGTTTCTTTTGAGCCAGGACCTAAGCAAAAACAGACTCTTAAAAATTGCTTTTTGTCACTTGCCATATATCATAATCAGAGCTGGGACGCTGGGGGGCGGGCAACATCTCCTTTGCTCTGCTCCTTGGTGTTAAAGAAAAATCTTATCTGAAAAGCCTTAAATCTAGGAGAGATGACCCTGTATTTTAAAGGCTGAAATAAGCTGGACGTTGAAACAATAGAAAGCTAAAGTCACTTTGAAATCTCCTGTTAATAAATTGTGATGTTCATAAATAGTCTTGTTCCACTAAGGGGATAATTTGTATCAGTGCTCCAGTGGCTCAGCACAGCACAGGATGTGGATAATGGTAAGTACAGCAACTGGATGCTGTAAGATATACAAGTGCAAAGTTATTGGGACATATTTTCTTCTTGTTTTTCCCTGAAACATCAAGGTACTGGCCAAAGGAAGCCGGATGGCAGCCTTGATGGATCACTGAGCTGATCCAGTGTAGCAATATTAGCATTCCTATAAATGTGTCCAGCCAGGTAAATTTTCCCCAGAGCATCTTTCTCTGGAGGTGTAACCAGCTGGTCACGGTGTTACAAGTCCCTCTCTGTACCTGATCTATGGAGGATACGAGTCTATTACAACCCCAGCTGGAGAGCCTGGGTCTTTTGATCAAGCTGTAGAGACTAGAGGTGGTGGAATTATTCAGTGAAATGGCACATTTCATCCAAAAAACTATTTTACCCTGCAACTATTTGTGAATTTGACTCAGATTACATTGGCCATTCATGAAATAGCCAGAGGAGGAAGTGGTGATGCTGGTGCTCCTCTCCTCCTCCACGCCCCACACATACACACAAGTGCACTTTTGCCCAGTGGTTATAGCACTCACCTGGGATGTGAAAAACCTGAGTTCAAATCCCTGGTCTGGAACGGTAATGAAACAAACTTTTTCAATTCACTGAGTGAGCTGTAGCTCACGAAAGCTTATGCTCAAATAAATTGGTTAGTCTCTAAGGTGCCACAAGTCCTCCTTTTCTTTTTGCGAATACAGACTAACACGGCTGCTACTCTGAAACCTGAAAATTTTGAAAAATTTCAGATTCAGTTTGACCAGAACCAATTTTTTTTCCTGCTTTTGGAAACAAAATCAAAATCAGTTGTTCATGCAGCTCTAGTAGAAACTCATGCTTTTAGCTCTGGAGGTGACCAGTTCAATCACTAGTGGCAGCCATCACGGGTGCACCAGGGATGTCCTTGTAATGACCTCGAGTCAGGCAGCAGGGACTTGCTGCTGGAGCAATATTCAGCCAGTTAAGTGCTACTGTGTGTGGAGTCCAGCGGACATGGCTGCTGGGTTGGCACTGCTCTCCTTTGCACTGAAGTAGATCGCACGGTAACTCCATTGCAGGTGGTGTAGTGACACTGACATCAAATGGGTGTAAGCGAATTGAGACTCATGCTTCTTGTGTCCTAATGCTCTAGCTTAGCACTAAAGCAAAAGGATCGCTGGGCAGTCAAGTTTGAAAAGCTTCTACCTGTTAGGTTTACTAGGTGGGTCACTGTGTGAGCGTTGGCTGCCGCGGTGCTTGGAGGCTCAATGCACGTATGCTCTGAAGTGCACAGTGTGTCAAGAAGGGGGCAAGAGGGCCCGCTGTCACCCATGCAATTTGCAAACGCTGAACAGCTAATGGAAAAGAAATTGACAAACGATCTGCATGGTTCAAACACTTTTAAAATTGAATCTTGTATAGCTGAACAGCAATGACTGTAGCTCCTTCTATCCAAGCATTTCTGTGCTTTAAAGCCATATCCAAGGGGCTCTTGTTATAGGCAACACTGTATAAAGCAATAATTATTTGTTATTAATAAAGTAAGCCTTGCAGCCTCTTTCCCATGCCTGTGTGGTTTGCGTATTGAAGTAATTTTATGGATGGGGAAACTGAGGCATAGACTTGCTTCACTGAATGGATGTTGGAGCTGGGAACAGAAGCCAAAAGTCCTCCTGATTCTCAGTCCCCTGCTCAGATAATTAGACACATCACCATTCATTCCAATCTCCTGAACCATCTACTGCCCTAAATGAGGCATTTTTTTTTAAGGAGTTGCTTGTGCTTACTCCTGTCTGATTTTTAATCCTCTATCTACATATCTGACCCACTATGCAATAACTGCTGTTCAACATGGTGGCCATATTTGTTTCAATGTAACAACTACATAGATAATTAATCATTGCCGTTACAGAGTGTAGAATGCTTCTAGTCACTACCAGTTAACCATGGTGTCTGTTGATGTCAAATTTTTGCTACCCCAGAGAGAAGTGAAGTTATGGTATTTCCTTCCCGATTTTGGTGACTTGCATGTAAATAGCTATGGGCTAAATGTATAAGTAAAGGAAACTCTTACAGAAATAATTGAATATACCAGGTACAGACAAGCAGCACATTATTTCGTAGCTGTTTTCCTACATAATAGAAATACTAGATGGCTTTTGGCACCCTGCTTTTCAGGATGACTCTTAAAGTGGATTCTTTATTCCACAGAGTCTTTCACAAAAGAACACAGAGTGGCAGCTAGCCTTTCTAGCTCTTAGCGCTTTGCTGCAGAGGCAGAAAACATTTCATGTCAACCTGAAGATAAGAACCAGCAGACATAAGCAGTGTTGATGGGAGGCAACACATTACACCAGTACTTTGAAGATTGCTTTGGTTCCCTGTTCATTTCCAGATGCAATCCAGATGTTAATACTGAATTGAAAAGTCCTACATAGTTTGGGGTTAGTCCTGTGATGCTGGAGAAGGAAGAATGGTCCAGCCACGGGAAGCTGTGTGATCTAGTGGATAAGGCACTGGACTAAGAGTAAGGAGACATATGCGTTTTCCCCAGCTCTGCCACCAACCTATTATGTGACCATGGGCAAGTTACTTCACTTCTGCTTCCTCTCCCTCCTGTTGTCTGCCTTATCTAGTCAGGGCAGGGACTGCCTCTCACTACGTGTGTATACGGCACCTAGCACAAGAGGGTCCCAGTCTTGGCTGGAGCCTGTGAGATGACAGTAATAGCAATAATAATACAAATAGAAACTGACTGTGGTGAATTCAGTCATGAAGTTCTCAGCGGAAAAGCAGTGGATGATAGAAAGGTATTATTGCCATTGTAAAGCTGTCTATGAGTAGGACCGCAGCTCATTGTATGTCTTTATGTGGCGGACAATTCAAACTAATTGCCTGTCAGAGATATGAATGAATCTGAAAGAGAAGCAAAAGGAGCACACAGAAAAATACAAATGAATAATAGGACACAATTTAGCTTTTAATGTCTTCAGATGAGCCCAATCAGGATATCTTTATTTCCTCATGTCCCTCACATCTCTTTTGCCCCCCCACCCCAGTTCTGCCCTGCAGCTTTTTTGTGGGCCTCTTGCCCCCTGTTTGGGTTTGCTGCCTGTCCTGGGGATGGCTGTCTTTCTACCAGGCTACCCCTTGCCACCCGTGACAGGATCTGTGGTAACGCTTTTGCGCTATGGTTCCCTGGATGGCTAGTTTGTAAAGGGTTAATAAATGATTAATAGATGTTTTAATACAATTGTTAGAGAGTGCCACTGCACTTTGGCTATCCCTGCCTAGGAACAATCCTTTTAGGGCTGCTTCACCCAGGCACGGTTTGCCGGCTGATCTAATCTGCTGTGAGAACTAAACCGAACCCCAGCCAGCTCCAAAAATAGGGGCGGAAAGGTCTGTAGATTGTTGATAACCACCTAGAAAAGAAAAGGATGAGACAGAGTGAGCTACCTGTAACAGTTCTTAGTCACATGGCTTTAATGTACAGCTGGAAGGTGCTCAGATACTGCGGGGATGAGGACAGTATAAAAACCTGACTAGAAAGAACAGAATCTGTTGATGTGCTTATAACCATCTTTAATTCATCCTACTCATGTCTGCAACATACTTAGGACACCTGTTGATCATTTATTAAACCTTTATAAATCATTCTCAGATTTTTGAGGCCAGATGGGACCATTCTGACCATCTAGTCTGACCTCCCGTGTAACATGGGCCAGAGAATCTCACCTAGAACTTTGTCAACGGAATCTTAATTGAAAGTGTGACTGGATCTCCTGTGACAAGTGGGAAATACAACTTTGGGAAGTGTCCTCTTCCCTTAGAAATACAGAAGAGGAGGGGAAGGATTGAGGTTCCCCACACAATTACAGGCCATTGATTGGGTAGGTAGCAGGGATTGGGCTATGGCCTAGAGATAATGAGTTAAAATCAGGGGCAAAAGCGGCTTCCTTTTGCTTTGCACAGATTCCACCCCAGAGAGCGGGGCTCTGAGGCCAGGTGGGGAGAAGAGGTCACATCTGCTGCCCTCTAGAGTGCACGGCATGGACAGAAAGAAAGAGAAGTGCTTGAAGGAAAGCTTACAGGATAGGCTGACTGAGGGAAGCTCAGGGTCTGGAATGGCAGAGTAGATAGCTAGTTTGTCCTTGGAAAAATACTTGCAGATCTGTGAGCAAGTCGGCATAAGAGCTGCTGTTTTTTTGCTGTTTAATAATCACTTCAGTTCAAAGCTATTTCTGCACAAACAAGGGATCTCCCTCTGCTTCAGCCACTTTCCATCTGTTTTCAGCTCTCATTCAGAAACACCTCTTTCCTTCCTCCCCTGTACCTCTCAGTGTCTCTCTGCTGGTGCTGTCAGTTTTTAATATTAACCCCACAGCTATTATTTTGCTCTCAAAAACTTTTTGGGATTAAGTGCGTATGATGGACATGAGACGACATGAAGCTCTATATACAGTGCATTGCATATACAGTCCATAATACAGGGAAAGATTATTTATTTTTCCTGAATCCATTAATTTTCCTCCTCCCCAAATATCTTGCGAAAGGAAAAATATTGAAGCCGTTGTGCCCGAAGCTAAGTCATGATAGTTAGCAATTCCCCATTTTTTGGTGTATAGAATACTGTTAAATTAACCCTTTTTAAACAATGGTTTAAAGAAATTAAGAAAAATCTCCTTTTGGTCATATGTTCAAAGATCTAGTTGCAGTTGCTGTGCCAGAGCCCTGCTTGGTAGGGAGGTAAAGGTGGCTTTCCCTCACCTTTCCATCCCACTCCCCCTGTTCCTGGTGTTGATCAGGGTCCAATTCAGCCTTCCGAGCAGGTTATATCAGCCTTGGGATTGCTCTAAACTGTGCCTGGCAGTAGTAGCCCTGAAAGGCAGGCATAGCAAGAGTGCAATGGCACTCCAGCCTTTCCCTCTTCCTTTTGGCTATGACTCTTCCCTGGAGCTAAGGGGTGGGGTGGTATAGGGCTGGCTGTACCAGCTCTGTGCCAGCTGTGCATTTCCCTATGCCAGGGGATCTCCTGTGTAGCCAGTGATATCGGCTTTAAGGCTGCTTTGCCCCATAGCAGTATGACATGGCTTTGCCAGGGGCTAAGATCTGGTTCCCTGCATTCTAGTCTATGTTGTCAAACTCTCAGGATGGCAACTTCCTGTTTATTATTATTATTTGTAGGAGCCCCAGTCCTGGACCAAGACCCATTGTGCTAGGGGCTGTACAAACACACAACAAAAAGATGGTTCCTGCCCCAAAGAGCTTACAATCGAAGTATAAGAGCAGAGACAACAGGTTGATACAGACAGAGAGATGAGGGATCAAAAGGAAACACGGAGACATTATTGGTCAGCACGATGGAATGTGAACTCAGCCGTACCAATTGTCTAACCATTGCCAGGTCTTTTGTAGGCATCTCGGCAGAGGAGTTTGTTTATTTTCGTGATTATATTTAAGCTGCATTTAATTTTATTTTTGGTGGGTGTGGTTGACATTCCTCCCTAACAAGGTGTAGTGAGTAGAATACCTTTTGGGTTGCATTGCGGTTTCCCCTTCATTTTTAACCTTCAAACGAGGAGTCAAATATGCTTGGGAGCATTTTCCCTGAAAGAGTGAGACTTGCTTAAAAACAATGCACTTTCAGTTTGTCATAGAAAGGAAAAGGGCCCCTGTATGCAGGACAGGTCATCGTCAATGGTTTGGTTCTCTTATTACTGTTTATGATGGAATTAAAGCCCCTTGAAAGAGGAGAAATTAGGACACATTTATGAGATTAAATCCCTTAATACAGTAGATGTGGACATAGCGCTGCTATCTTCATCAGTGTTCTGCCAATATGCTTCCAACCTGCTCTCAGGGGACAACTTCCCCTGGGTTGGGAAAGTAATTTGATCTCAGGGTTTCTTCAATCAATCTGCCTCTGTTAAACAAATATTTCCAATTTTTCAGTGGGGTTATTTTTGCCATGTACATTTCTCTCTCCTGCCAATACCTGGCTACACTGCTATTAATCTCCTCAGGTAAATTGTTGCTGCTTAACTTCCTGGGGCTAGTGTGAATGTGGCTGGAGCCTGACAGCATCGTGCCTTGATAAATGATGCAAGCCTAAAGAGCAAAGTCGCAAGCCAGCTCTTGCAATGACTTACCAAGGATATGTGATGGCCAGGAGAGCTCAGATGCTCTTTTTGCTGCAGGAAGTTTACATAAAAGGCCATAAGAAGATTCATTGTGCATCATTTTTATTCCCAAAGACAGCACAGAAAAGTGCTGCATGCCAGGAGTGGACAGATATGGTAATAAAGAAACAACATTTAGAGTAAGCTGCAAGCCTTTGGGAACAGCTTTTTTTGCTGCATGGTCCCCAGATTTCAAGGATGTGATCTGAGACCTAGATGGATATTAGTAGGGAAAAAGAGTTCGGAACTCTGACCAAATTCTCCAACTTGGTTGCCTCGAGTTAGCCTCTGAAATCGGTATTTAGACACTTAAATATAAGTTTTGCCTGATTTTCAAAGTCTCTGAGCAACTTCAGCTTCTGCTGACTTCCGCGGGGCTCGCGGTGCTCAGCACGTTTGAAAATCAAGTTAAATTTAGGTGCATAAATATGGATCTAGGCACCAGGTTTGAAAATGTTGGCCTGAGTGTCTCCATCTGTAAACTGGAGATTTTAATTTACCTACCTCCATGGGGGTGTTGGGAGGCTTAGGTCATTAATGGATGCAAAGAGCCTTCATCTTCTGTAGCATCTTCCAGCTGAAGATCTCAAAGTATTTGGTATCCAGATGCCGTAATGATGGGGATGTTTGAGCCAGTTAGATTTTGCAGGCTCGGAGGACACATTGTTTAGTTGAAAGATATGCTGTTGTTCAACCACAGGTTATTAGGCTTGTTGCAGAAACTGCTTGGTGAAATTGTAGTGCTCCTGTTATATAGGAGATCAGTCTGGTCATGATCCCTTCTAGCCTTACTGTCTGTGAACTCTGAAATGAGCCAAAACAGAAGAGAATAAAAACCAGGCAAACAAAAATTGGCAAGAGGCACAATACATCTAAAAAGCAATTAGAACCAATTTGACCTAAAAAACCTGGCTGTGGAGTAATATGAAAATGCATAAAAATACACATTATTAAAAAAAATGAAAGGTCAAGAATCCAGAGAGTCCATTAAGAAGTAACCAGACTTCCCAGGTCTCTTAATTTGTGAGCAATTGGGTCATTAACAGCAGCAGTCTTGCATTCATTCCATTTCCATCTAGTTGTTAGGTCACAGTAATATTTTATTCCCACTCTCCCCTGGCACTCCTGATTGCATTTTAAATGAGGCCTGCATTGCCCCCTCCCCCTCCCCCCCTTGTCTTTTAGACATAGCCACAGAGTTTAGAATTCCCTGCATGGTGAGGAACAAAACCAAAGTTAATTTCCTAACATCTGTTCTGAACTGGATTGCCTTTAATGGCCAAGTGTGCCCTCTTCTCCTTCGCTACTGGGCTGTAAAAATAGTAACTTGGCTTAACATCACCCACTGTGCATTCTTAAATTACTTCATGCCAGTCTCTTCCTAGAGGTGACAGATGTAAAAATGTGGGAAATAAGTGCCAATGACACAAATTTACCAGGATAAGTGAAGAAAATTAGGTATGTCTGTAGCTTAATCAGGTCAGATCCTCAATCCACACTAAATCTCCTTTGTACCACTTAAGTGGTATAAAGTGTGTGTTAAACTGTCCTGATCCACTCTTCTCACTCCTCTCTGGGCATGGCTACACTTGCAGACGTAGAGCGCTTTGAATTAAACTGGCCTTCGTAGAGCGCAGTAGGGAAAGCGCTGCAGTTTGTTCACACTGACAGCTTCAAGCGCACTGGCGTCGCCACATTTGTGGCACTTGCAGTGGCATTGGGAGTGGTGCATTATGGGCAGCTATCCCAGCATGCAAGTGGTTGCAACGTGCTTTTCAAATGGGGTGGGGTGGGGTGGAGTGTGACAGGGAGTGTGTTGTGTGTATGTGCGGGGGAGAGAGAATGGGTTTGTGGGGGGCTGAGAGCATGTCAGCATGCTGTCTTGTAAGTTCAGACAGCAGCAGACCTCCCTCCCCCCGCCTCTCTCTCTCACACACAGCATTCCACACTAATGGTTGCTTTGTCTCGGAGCAGATAAGCAGCTGGCTGTCAGAAACAAAGCTTTCAAAGGGCATTTCCGCATTCCTACAGCCGATTCCAAACAATGACAAGAGTAGCCACTTGACTTAAGGGGATTATGGGACGTTTCCGAAGGCTGATTAGAGCGCAGTAATGCAACACCTCCTTCACACTGGTGCCACGGCGCTCCAGCGAGGGCGCAGCAAGCGTTATTCAACTCGCCGAGGTGGAATACCAACAGTGCTGTAGCCGCGGAGTCAGAGCGCTCTACGTGCCTTGCCAGTGTGGACGGGTAGTAAGCTAGTGCGCCTGGGGCTTCTTTATTGCGCTGTAACTCACAAATGTAGCCAAGCCCTCTGTTTCTGGGGTTCTCCCTTCGGCATAGGTAATCCACCTCCCTGAGAGGCAGTAGTTAGGTGGACAGAAGAATTTTCCGTTGACCTAGCACTGTCTACAAGGGGACTTAGGTCAGCTTAACTGTGCCACTCAGGGTCATGGATTTTTCACACCCCTGAGTGATGTAGTTAAGCCGACCTAATTTTCTAGGCCAGGCCTTAGTAAACTTTGTTAAAGTGTGTTCAGCTCTGAGAGCAAGCCAAGGACATTGCCTGGTGAGACACAGAAAAAATTCAGGACTCACTTTCCCTTTTTAATGGTCAAGGGATCCTAATAACCTTTGGAAAAGTAGGTCTCTTGGCAACAAAGCCTTAGGTTTTTTTATTATTATTTTATTTGAACTTTTACTGCTCTAATGGGATGACACAACTGTAGATTTCAGCCCCACTGCTTGTCCTGTATGACTGAAACAGTTAAGCCTGACATTTAGGAAATTACACCCATGTATGCTGTATGTCTGATAAAGGATCTGTCTTTTTTTATAGGTCTAGCTCTGATCATTTTTAAGATGCAATAAACTTTTCAGAATCAGATTTTTCTAGGGAAAGGGGCAGACGGGCTTACTACATAAACATATACTGGCTATCAATATTCCCTTTTCATTATGCTGCTTCAGTGAACACACTGAACCATTAATGATCTTTGCTGGAATAGCACATTTAGTGCTTTGCTTCCCCCGGGGCTTTGAAATGATAAACCAGTTATTGCCCAGGGAGCAAATAGCTTAGCTTAGTGTCTCTTTGGGAGGATGAGCCAACACAGAGGCAGTGCACGCAATAGCGATGCACTTTTGTCATTTCCCCACATTTTTACCGTGAGGTACGAGTTGAGACAGAACTTTGTTGCAATCTGGGGTTGGAGAACACCTGTAAAAGCGTGGAGACAAAGGGTCCATTCATCCTAAAACAGCCTGTGTTCTTGTGTGAGCATGAGCAGTATCAGAAATACCATGTGCACTCTGGAATCGTATGGATTTCCCTTTGCTCCCAGGTGCAGCTAAACTAAGTAGGTGACGTTCAGATGCCTGGTGAACAGCCCAACTGCCCCTTTGAATGTGTGCTCCTGTGTCTGCTAGAGCAAAGAGAGCAAGTGGGAGGGAGGCGTGTGGACAGATAAACATGTTTCTTTCAGATAAGGGGCTAATTTTTTCTTCATCCTGGCTTGATTGAACTCATTCGAGGGACACCCAGGAGAAAAAACAGGCCCTAAGGGTTAAAAAAGAATGATCCACTGGCAATGGGAAGAATTGAATCATACTAGCTAGAAAAGGAAAAGACAACTGGGTGATCTCATCTCTTTCCCTGCCACTGCAGGATTGTTCACCAGTACAGTGTATTCTCCAGTACTAGTCCAATCCCATTTAAATGGATATCCCAAGCAATGGACATCCAACCAGTCCCTAGGAGATTATTCCACAGTGTAATTGATCTCACTGTCATTGACTTTGTCCTGATATTCACTGACCTACATTGACCTTTTCCAACTGTATCCCTTTACTCCTGGTGACAATCTCTTATGGTTCTACAGCAATGGGACACATTCTAATGCCAGCCTTTATTATGGACCAGATTTGTCCCTTCTCCTTCCTGAAATGCGTCTAAGGTTTCTTCTCTCCTGGGCCAACTAGGAAGTGAACGTCTTTCACTTCACACCAAGGCCTAAATAAGAGAGATATAGACCATTACAGAAAAGGAAGCTCTGGGTCTAGGCAGGGGCAACAAGCATGTCAGACATTTGCTTAATATCCTGTGGGTCAGATGGTTTGTACCATATTCTCTAAAAGTCAGTGAACATTTTATAAACAAGCCATTGCACATCCACCCATCACAGACTTTAAGACCCCCATTGTCTACCATTTGGCACCCAATAAAAAGACCATAAAGGGATGGGCTATTACCAGCAGGAGAGTGAGTTTGTGTGTGGGGGGGCAGAGGGTGAGAAAACCTGGATTTGTGCTGGAAATGGCCCAACTTGATGATCACTTTAGATAAGCTATTACCAGCAGGAGAGTGGGGTGGGAGGAGGTATTGTTTCATGGTCTCTGTGTATATAATGTCTTCTGCAGTTTCCACAGTATGCATCCGATGAAGTGAGCTGTAGCTCACGAAAGCTCATGCTCAAATAACTTGATTAGTCTCTAAGGTGTCACAAGTACTCCTTTTCTTTTTGCGAATACAGACTAACAAGGCTGTTACTCTGAAACCATAAAGGGGGTAAGTTAATGGAGCGACACCTGGGATGAGTTTGGCCCAAGGCTTTGAAGACATAGGAGGGTTCTGCTGGGGAAGTCTAGGCAAAATCATCCCATCAAAGCACCACAGTGCAACATCACAATCTTATGATGTTGCATTAGACCAGGATTGTGTACAGTACAGTCTGCTGCGTTAAATGTTTTGCTGCCTTTCAGAACAGGCAGAACCTTTCAGAACCTGTTCTGCCCTCTATGCTAAAGACTCTAGTAATGGGGAAACCTTGGAAGGCTTGGATATTCTATGGAGCGAAGTATCCAAAAGCTAGGGTGCTTAACCAGACTTTTTCCGTCTCTAATACTGCCAGTAATCTCATGGCTCTCATGAGAACTTGGTACATCCTGCTTTTGGGAGAGCTGAACATTCTGCAAGAGTGGCTGTTCTCATGGTTCTTTGGCACCTTCTCCTTTTGGCCAACAGCAAAGGAAGGAAGCCCAGAGAAGTTCAGAGTGAGAAACCAGAGTAAATCAAAGAGGTTTTTTTGGAAGGGTTTGGGAAAAGTTGCAGGAGGGGTACTGGGAGATAAATGTTTACACTTCCTTAGCACTTTTGTCTGCGGAGCTCAGTCATTACAAACATTCATGAATCTCCATTTTGGAGAAGTGGTGATCCAAAAGGTGAAGTGACTTGTCCAAGGTCACACAGAAAGTCAGCGGCAGAGCAGAGAATAGAACTCAAGTCCCCTGATTTCTAGATTTATTCCTTAGCTCTGAGCCCTGCCTCACACTGAAATCTCATTTGACTGAGGAAAATCTCTTAGCTCAAATTTTCATCCAGTTCATTTCCCCAGAATTTTCCTTCTTTCCCTGCCCTTGTTATCACTTTCTATACAAATCTCTCTAAAAGGGAGAGATTTTTTACATTGCATCTCAGTTGTATAGCCTTTATTAGAGCAGTGTTGTTCTGTAATATTTTGCTCTACCATAAGGTTGCTGTTTTTCAGCTCCTTTTCCATGTAAATGGTGGCACTTGATTCAGTTTGTTTAGGGACAGGATGAATGACTGACTTATCCCTTTTCAACTCCAGACTGTAAAACTCCTCCAGGTAGGGCCCTATTATGTTTTATAGCTAAACCTTCCTCCCATTCAGGTTCAGAATATGTAATTATACCAATCTTCTATCTGTGATATTTCTATGGCCCCATTACTGTAATATCTGAGCACCTCACGAGCTTCAATATGTTTATCCTAACAATATCCTGGTGAGGCAGGGAAAAACTATTATTCCCATTTTACAGATGGGGAACAGAGGCACAGTGGGGCTAAGTGATTTGCCCAGTGTCACACTGGAAATCTGTGGCAAAGCAAGAAACAGAACCCAGATCTCCTAAATCCTAGACTAGCACCCTAACCATACGTCCTCTCAACCTTGAACATGGTTTTGAGCTGATGCTCCTGGTCTGGATACCCCAAACATTATTTAAATGATCCCCTTCGTGTGATTTTTACCATTCCACCTCTCTGAGTTTATGATTGTTAATTACAGGAAAAATGTTTTGTATTCCAGAGTTCATGGACTTATGCAGAGGGCTGTGCATTCCTCAGACTGCTGGAGCAACATGAAAGACATTTTTGATAGTCCTGTCCTAGCAACCCCCTGGAGACCTCTCCCCTGATACGCCAGTGACCATGTGCTTTAGCAAAGAGTGTGCATTTCAAATGGACAGGCAAGCCGTGCAACCTATGCCATGGGGGCAAATACCCAGGCAGCTGAAATGGTTAATATATACCTAATGCACCTGGGCAGATTTTCTGGTAATACCGGGGGAACACTAGTATCTCTTGCTGTGCTGTGGGTTTTGCATAGGGTATTTCTCCTGAGCTCTGAGAGCCACAGCACTCGAGAGGGAGGTGACATAATGGGAACTCTATTGCGACCTGGCAGGTGGATGGAGACTTCTAGCTGTTTGCCAGTCAATGGGAGCAAACTGATAGCAGTCCCCAGGAGCTAGTTTCTAACTACAGTTCACTACTTGGGGATCATTTGAACCTTTAACAAGAGGTTGGTAAAGAGAGAGAAAGTGTGTGTCAGAGACAGAGGTAGCTATTTATGTGGCGCAGAGGAGAAAGCAAGGCTGGATCGTCAGGGAAATATGGCTTCCTTGCCAATTTCACACAAAGAGCCGCCATCTTTCACTGCTTTCTGTAGAAATAAAGGCTGGTTTGTCGCAGAGGATAATGGCAGTGTTTGGGCCCAGGCAAACCCCATTGCAATTCTGATTTATGTCGGGGGGGTTAAATGTTAATCATTTTCACCATAAGTGTTGCCTTTGGCAACAGGTTTTCACCTGTGTGGGTGGGGTGGTAGCTTATCACAGCTTTCCTGGTTTTAGTAGCCATTTGGCTTTCACAATTTGGATTTCTTTTGTGGTCAGGCATCTTTGTTGAGTACAGGTTGGGTAACGCGAAGTATGGGAATGGCAGATCCATTGAGGCGAGCACAAGACTATGGGCAAAGAAGCCTGATTTCTAATTCCAGCTTTCACACTGACACGCTCTCTAATCTTGCACATGTTATTGAGGGCTTGTTTCCAAGCCCTCTGAAGTCAATGGGAGTCATTGTAGGGACTTCAGTGGATTTTGAATCAGCTCCTGAGGCGCAGATCCTCACAGGTATTTAGGCACCTAATTCCCATTTAAATCTATGGGAGGTAGGGACCTATATACCTTTGAGGATCGGCGCCTTAGTTTCTCTGCCTCAGTTTCCTTACCTATATAACAAGGCTAATACCTACAGAATCTCAAAAGTATCTTGTGAATAGAGCTGGGTGAATGCATCAGGTTTTCACAAATATTCATTCAGATAAGACCCAAACATTTGCTTTCATGGTGTTTTAAGCCCTGTCATTTTGTTTCAACCATAGCCATTCATAAGATTGAATTTTACGCTGGAATGATCACGGGAAGAAAAGCTACTACTACATAGCTACTCATGCAAAGGTTTGAACTGGAAGTGGCTTGTTCAGCCCTGCCTCCAGTTTACAAAACTTTTCGTTGCCTAATCAGGGAACAGAAACCATGTCGTGATTTAGGAGACCAGATCAGGTAGTGTGAATAAGCAATAGTGGAGAATGTATACTCAAAAAATAGTTCTGCTAAAATAGAAATTTATTAGGGGTGGGAGAGGGAATTCTGAACTTTTTCTAAATTCAGTTCAAATTGCAGTTGGAGGCTGGTGGTTCTTTTATCCAGTACAGTTCTTCCAACCCTAATCCCCCTCCTGAAGAATAACTATTCTTTTAGGCATCAGTAACATGCTCCTTTTAAATCTGGTGACATCTGGAAACCTCCACTTTTACTTTCTGATTGCTGTAATAACCCAATTAAAGTCTATTGGTGCTCTCAGCATTTTGTGGGTTTGACTATTGAGGTCCTGTCAATATCACTCTTGCCACTGGGCACTAATTTATAGCAGAATAGCTCTTGTTAACCATGGATTATGGAAGTGGAAAATCAAATAGTTATCACCGACAGGTGAACAGAAATCAGCCCCGTTACTGATGGAAAAAATAACCTTGGAATGTCATATCTTCTTAGGGGGCAGAACAGTGGAAGAAGATTTCTGATCATCAGAGGAGTGATGTTCTGAAACAGCCTTTCACTAGGTGTAGTGGGGGCAAACTGGTTTTAAGATAGATCTTGATAAATTTGTGAATATATGATGTGTATGACGGGATTGTCTGTCTTAGCAGGGAACTGGACTCATTGATCCAGAAGGTGCCTTCAGGTTCTATGTTGTTATGGGTCAAGACAGAGTTATCTGCCAAGCTTATGGGTATATCTTATATACACTTCTTCAGGGAGTGACCACCATGTTATCACATCAGTATCAGTGTTGGCGAACAGTGCTGTGAGAAGTTATTCTAATAAGAACCAAGTCTGAGAGGCATTCTCAAGTGTCTTCTCAAGGGCAATGTGAAATCTATTGTCTTTGTTTCCTCTCCTGGGGCGTTTGCAATCTATCTTTAGCCGTATGGCTCTCTCCATAGGAATTATAAGGCTAACGCCACCACCATTAAATATGGAGTCAGGCTGGTCATGAAGACTTTGATCACCCCAAATTCATTGACTTACTCTCTTACAATGCATAATTGCCATTGTCTACTTTTGGCCGTCTGGACCCAGGATCTCTCATTTTTCCCTTTCCTCAAATGCTCCAGATCTGGGGGACCTTCCTTTTGGTGGAGGAGATCTGGATGTGATTTCCCCAGGAGCCAATCATCTCATCTCCTTTGGGAATTAGTCAGAGCACCAGAAAGTAGTCACTGTCTTGCCTAGAAGCTGAATTTACTCTGTGCATAAATCCTGCACCATTAGCACACCTGAAACTCAAACTGGGACCTTGGCAGCATCCATAGGCAGCATCTGGATGAGTAAAAAAGAAGCCTCACCCAAGTCAAGCCAGCAGAGTCCTGCTAAACTTGTCTCAGCTGGAGGTTTTTCTTGGCACAATCCCCTGCTGTACTCCCACTTTTCAGGGAACCCCCTTGCAAATAGAGCTTGCACCTTTGCCCCCACACCAGTCCTTTAATTATCACTGTTCCCATTGATGAGTGGCGCACAAGCGGTTAAGTGCATTTGGCTTTGCTGTCCTCCCGGGTCCCTGTAGATTGTGCTGGAAGAGCTGAATGAAATTGATAGAGCTAACATTACAGTGAGTAAACCCCCTAAAGAAAGAGTAGATGGGCGGATAGAGAGAATGACCCCAAGGAAAACAGCTGTCAAGGACAGCTATTGGTTTCTCTTTCATGGAAAGGGAGACGTAATGAATTCTAAATTAAGAGAAACTAGAGGCAAGGTTGTTTATCAGCCCTCTCCGGCTGCTGCAGCACAAACAGGCACTTTAGATGTATCGACTGCAGTCTCACTTAATGTACCAGTAGGTACGTTTCTTCAGTGTCTGGGAACACCTTCTATCCATCAAGCTAGACTAAAACCAGGGTATTTTTAATACTCTAGCACAGACTAAAGCCACACACACAACTTACCCTCTCTTCAATGGGTCTGCAAGCTTAGAGTTGTTGCATTTGCATATTCAAGAAGCAGCGTGTGCGCTTTCACTATAAAATGGCTCATTTCAGACTAAGGAAAATAGTGAAGAGGAGTAAAGGCTCCATGAGAGAGCACTGTAGGTGCACCTCCTCTGTTACAGGCCCTGGCAACTCTGAGAACAAAGTAGGGTCTGAACTCTGTGCACCACCTTAGTTCTTAGAAAGTCTAAGGCATCCCAGTTTCATAACTGCAGGCACCACAAGAATACTCCTGTCTCTGTAACCATACCAGCTTGGAGGCTAGCTGCCTATTTAACATCAAAGTACCAAGGGGTGGTAAGTTGTTGTAACCCAAGAACCTCTTAATTCTAACTGGCAAGGGGGTGCAGAGGGGTTATAGGAATCTCCTGAGTCTGATTTGTACATTCTAGTTCACCAACGAATGTCATGCAAGGTCTCAAATGAAAGCTGGCATCATACTGGTAATTAATATCATGGTGAAATGTGTGTACAGATGTTGTACAAAGAGTTATGTATATGCACTGAAAATATGTTCTTAAGGTCTGTAGCAAGGTAGTGGTCACCAGCAATGGTGAAAAACAGGTTTTCTGTCAGATAAGAGGTGTTTATTCATCTATCTGTTGACATGTAAACTGTGTATTGTCTCAGTCAGAATGGGTCACCAATCACTGAACTGAATGCAAATGAAGAATTGTGGGGACTTCAGAAAGAGGCTGATGGGAAAAGTAAAATGGCAGTGGGGGAAGAGAACCTCATCTGGTGGTACAGCTCAAAGGTTTGCTTGAATATATTTGGGGAGGATAAAGGGGTTGCCCTGGTCCCTCCTCTGAAGAAATAAAAGGACAGTGGTTTTGCTTCACTGAAAAGGGATCTCAATGAGGCATGGTTGAAAACACCGATGAAAACTTTGGGGGAGATAAACTTCTAGAGCCAAGAGACTAATTTGTTAGTTAAGTTTAGTATCTAGAAAGCGTGTTATGACTTTGGTTTAGATGTAACCATTTGTTTCCTATGTTTATACTCCCTATCACTTGAATCTCTATTCTTCAGCAATAAAATAACTCTTGTTTTCATTGTTAATGTGTCTGAGTGCTGTGATGCCAAGCCAAGTGCTGGATCTTGTTGGTATGTCCTGTTCCTTTGGGAGCAGGAGGCCTGGTAATTTGTGAGTGTTCAGTGTAGACTGACGAGACTGCAGTGTGAAAAATTGGGAGGGGGGTGGGGGGTAATAGGAGCCTATATAACCCCAAATTCAGGACCGTCCCTATAAAATCGGGACATCTGGTAACCCTAGTTCAGTGGATAAGGGGCTGGATGCTACAGGGAATGCTCTGAGTATTTGGGGGCTGGTGTGTGCCTATCATCACTTGTACAGAAAGAGCGAGGCCGGCCAGGGCCTGGCAGGCAGTGTTTGTGCTGCCAGGGGCTGGTGGTTTCAGGGAGCTGATCCACAGCAGACACAGATGAGACTGTTTCTCTCTAAGGACAGGCAGTGGTGAGATGCCTCACAACCCTGGGAGCCCCTGAGTGCCACAGCTGTTGCCCGACAAGTGATTTCAAATAACACTATGACGCTGACTGATGGGATCCCCTGTCCGCTGTCCTTTCCTCCCTACAAAGTCCTTAAGCACCTCTGTGTCTCTCTGAGACACCAAGTCAGTAAGAAGATGTCAGGCAAAGAAGGAATTTGTGCCATGGACCTGAGGACTGACGCTTTCATTTTCACATTAGACATGTACAAGGGCCGTGAATAGGCTGGGCTGTTCTTCTTTAATGGGCATCTGGTACATTCCTTGACACTCATGGCTGTCCCTGATTCCTGCTGTACTGCTGAACAGGTCAGTCCAGAGACACACATCCAAAAGCACACCAGCCAAGTGCTGTGGGTTGGAAAATCCTCAAAAGCAAACAGTTGCCCTCTGCTTTCAGCGTAAACCGCTCTCATAAAAAATAACACAACTAATGGGTTAGCTAAGTGCCTCTCTCAGAGCCCCAAAGCAACGCAATTGTCTCGCTTCATAGAGTAATTTCTTGCTCTGGCCCATACGTAGAAAAAGAGTTTATTTATTTTCACATCTGTTTATCATTGAACAATAGCAATAGAAAACTTCACGAATTCCAGAACAAGTTTATTCACACGGAGGTAGTGCTGCTCAAACAGGTCGCGGGAGGGTAGTCTCCTCAGGATGGTTTGGTTTAGACATTCCCATGTTTGCTCCTACAGCAATTGTTCCCTTCTTGTCTGTGGTTGGCATCCAGGACCTTGGAACAGACTTAACCCCAGCTGGTGGAAGGAATCATGGGGCCCAATTCATCCCTGTGCCAGGGCTGAGCTCCATGGTGGGCCTGGTCAGATGGAGGAAAGGTGGCTTTAATGCCACCTTTGCATCTATGTTGTTCTGGGTGGGCTGTTTTAGCTCCAGGCACAGGTTAGAGCAGCCTCAGGACTGTCCTAATTTGCACCAGCTGCCTTTTGTCCCAGGGACTATTACGACAGTAGATCTCCACCCCTACTCCTTTTCCCCTGGCCATGCCCCCAACACATCTCTTGCACCAAGACTTCTTAGGGGTGGGGGTGTAGAGTCATGCCAGCTGTAGAAGCCATCTATCTCAGTGGACTTCCCCAGGGCCAGCATCTGATGGCTTTGTGGCAGGGTGAGCATAAAAGGGCCACAGCACAGGGATAACCTGGGCCCACTGTGTGTATCCTACATACCCCAGGTGAGACTTGTGCTAGGCTTGTCTCCATTGGAAGACACTTTCTTCAGAGTGTCTAGATGGTAACTGAATGAGTGGCATCAGAGTCCTCCCCTGTGATTAACATCATGCTCAGAAGAGAGGATGCAGCTGATATTATACCTCAAGAGCCTATGAATACACTCCATGAAACATACTGTACATTATTTTTCGGTTGGATTTGATACTCTATTGGTTCCACCAGGTCTTTTGAAGTCCAGCATCCAGTGTGAGAGATCTCATTTGATTGGTAGTCAGTGGTCCCTTCAATCAAGGAACCTGTCAATTTACCAGGTACTGGATACCATCATAACCAAGTTGCGCCACTGTGAAGAAGCTTGGGGTCCAGTGAGCAAAGCACAAAGCCAGAGATGGATCTCACGTCACCTTCATTGCTACCACCCTTTCTTAGATAAAATGTCCAGGATGAATTCGGGCCAATGCATAAGCCTAGTGAGGGCAAAAGACTTATGCCAAGGATGAATCTGAGCCACAATGTTACCTCCCTCTGAAAGCAACACCCACTGCCACCTCCCAGGTCCTTCAACTCCTATCCGTCTCCAAACACCTGCTCTTTTGTGATTTTTTTGCTCATTTTCATGTCTTTAATTAAAGAGAAAAAGTTTGCCCATGGAAGATAAATTGAGACAAATATGGTGCCATTAATATCTGCCATGTTTGGAAGGAGATGATTCACCCTGTGATTAAAGCCAAACGGAATCTCAGGAATAATTAGCCCCTAGTGGCTCATAAGGCTGAATAAAGCACTATTTATCAGTGGCAGTGTTAATGCAATTACTTCTCCACTGCATCCTCCCGGCCCGATAAATCATGCCCTGAGCATTTGGAGAAGCTATCAATTCCGGATCATGCTTCTCAGGGCCCACAAAGACAAAATGCAGAGGGAAACAAAGACAGTATTGGTTTTTCAAAATTTGTAATTATGGCAAAGCTGTCAAGGCCCTCGGAGGCTGAACGCCTCCTCTGAGTCCATTTCTTCACTCCTCCAAGAAGCTGGGAACTATTACAATAATAATTAGAGCAGGTTGGAATATTCATTATGATGAGCCAATTGCCTGATTTTCAGAGGAGCTGGAGCCAATGAATGTTTGATGCCTCTGCAAATCAGGCCTGATATTCTCCATAGGCCACATCCTTAGCTGGAGTAAATAGAGCCAGCTAAGGATCTGGTCCTATGAAATTAAACCCATTTTCGGTTAGGGAATCATTCACCGATTTTCATCTTATATATTTGTTTGGATGAATAACTTTCAGAGGATGCTTCTTTCTGGACTGCTTGCTGCTTGTTATTTGTATTGTGCGGTCAGTTACCCATCTCCTATGCCATTGTTTTGGATATGTATCTCACCTTTCACATGAGGATCTGAAATGGTTGAACAAACATGTATCAATGAACTCTCCCAACATCCTTGAGCTATCGGTAAGTAAATTGACCCCATTTTCTGCATAAGTAAACTGAGGCAGAAAGAGGAAAAGTGACTTATCCAAGCTCACTCTGGTTACGCGCTAGACTTGGGAATAGAAATCAGTGGCCAGATGTAGCCTTGATGTAGCTCCATTAACTGCTGTAGAATGATGGTTGTTTGCATCAAGGCTGAATTTTTCCCCAAGAGCGCCAGGTCCCAGCCCCTATTACTGCACAGCTGTTTAATGGACCATCCTGCAGAGCAAACTTTCTCCGTCTTTTCACAATGTCTTGCCTCAGTTTGAGGCAAACAGCATTGTGCTACCTAGTGATATTACACCAGGCTCAGAAGGGATTCCTGGCCATCCTTGGAGTCCTTCAGAATGGCGCCATGAAAATCAGGACTGTCCATGGAAAATTGGATGGGTGGCGATGTAGCCTATTTAAACCCCACCTTCCTCCTGTAGCACTGTACTCCACAATTGCTTCCTTTACCTGAACTACATAATATGGAAAACATCAGCCACCAAAATGCATGGTGACAGGTTTCCGAGAGGTAGCCGTGTTAGTCTGTATCAGCAAAAACAATGAGGAGTCCTTGTGGCACCTTAGAGACTAACACATGCATTTAGGCATAAGCTTTTGTGGGCTAAAACCTGCTTCATCAGATGCATTGAGTGAAAAATACAGTAAGCAGAAAATATATTCTAGCACATGAAAAGATGGGAGTTGCCTTACCAAGTTGGGGGGTCAGTGCTAATGAGTCAATTCAATTAAGGTGAAAGTGGCCTATTCTCAACAGTTGACAAGAAGGGGTGAATACCAAGGGGGGGAAAATTACTTTTGTAGTGCTAACGAGGCCAATGCAATCGGTGGCCCATTTCCAACAGTTGACAAGAAAGTGTGAGTATCAGCTGAGGGAAAATTACTTTTTGTAGTGACATGGGGGATGGGGGGGTTAAAATATACTGGGGTTTGATAACTGATCTGAACGAGGAGGAAATGGTATGGCCCTTTGTGTCGTTAGTAGACACGGTGATTATACACTTAAACATGAATCGTCTTCCCTGTACAAAGCCCAGATAAACAAGTGTTGCTCCGGGGAGTGCGGCGGCAGTCAGATTGAAGGGAAGGAGTCCTCCTTCCCATGCCCAAGGCATGTCTACAGAAGCCTATCCCCTCCCTGTTACATAGAAAAAATTGGCTTTTAGATTGACTCAGTTGTAGATCCACTGATTATGCCTGTGCTCTTCCCCATAGCAATCACAACCACAGCTGTCTCCTAGGCACTCCTGTAAAGGACCCCTTGGAGCACAGGTCAGTGTGGGTGGTGGGGGTCTCATGGAACTTATATAGGTTCTTTGCAGACCGTCTCCTCTGTGCACATGTTCCACTGCCCTTGTGACCTCTTGTGTCTTTGGCAAGAGGCAGGAGCAGAATTGGATGGGAGGGGTAAGGGTAAAACCTTGATCTCGGACGGAGGGCAGGATTGTACCCCAAAGGGCTGGCTAATGAACAGTGCCTGGGATGTATCTGTTGAAGGTGGTTTTATTCTTTTAAATGTAGATTATGGAACAAAGACAGACTGAGATTTCATGGCGAAAAAAATAACAGTTAAAAATATAATCACAGCTGCCGTGTTGCTTTTTTTTCTTTTTTTTTTTTGACACATCAGTTTGGGATTTTTCACAGTGGAACCAGTCCAGCAGAAGGAGCATTGATGGAGAAAGGAAACGAAAAAACCAACTCTTCCCTCAGCCGTTGAAAATGTTCTAAGTGAATTTGGTGCAGCTGATAGCAAGGGACTAAGGGCCTGATCCAATGCTCATGTCCAGCAGAGCCTGTCCATTGATTTCAGTGGACACTGAATGAGACTAACTGTTTGGATTATATGGTCTGACCCTATAGTACTAAATTCCCCACACGTCTCTGCTGATACAGCCCAATTCTGAGCTACAGCACGCTCCCCTGCTTCAGAACTGCAGCTCTGTCAGTACATCCCAGTTTTGGTCTTCAGCCCCCTCTCTGCTCTTCTGGAACTGGGTCCCCACATACCGCTCTGCTGATGCTTCTCAATCTTGATCTGCCAGAGCACCTGCCTTTTCAGTCCTGAGTCTTTCTTGAGCAGATCCCAACAGTGTGACAGATTGGGTTGTATATTTTTCTGATGTGTCTGACCAACGGGGACTAGATAAGACCAACATCAAACTGATTGCCGCTTTTGTCATCTGAGCGATGATTTGTACCAAGGGGATGGACAATTTGGATCTATTAAGACTGACTTTAAACATTATTTTGATTATTCCCTTGCTTCCTGCCCAAATCTGTATTGCAATCAAAGCTATTCTCAGGGGAGGACAAATTTCTCACAATGTCCTCTCCCTAAAGACAGCTGAGTTTCTCTAAAAAGAAAAGGAGGACTTGTGGCACCTTAGAGACTAACCAATTTATCTGAGCATGAGCTTTCGTGGAAACATGTATGCATCCGATGAAGTGAGCTGTAGCTCACGAAAGCTCATGCTCAAATAAATTGGTTAGTCTCTAAGGTGCCACAAGTACTCCTTTTCTTTTTGCGAATACAGACTAACACGGCTGTTACTCTGAAACCTGAGTTTCTCTAGACTCTATAGATGGATTTAACAAAAGGGCTGGTGGGATTTTTAATAAATCTAAAATCTTCCCATCTCCATCCTTCTGTAAAACATGTGCAGTGTCTTTTCAAAACACATTAAGACACTAGGGCCCAGATCCACAGAGGTATTTACTTTGATGATTTCAGTGGAATTTATGAGCCTAAATGTCTTTTGGTTCTGGGCCTAAGCTATTGGCCCATATCAGAGGAGGAAGTGCCCTTAGCTTGAGCATCAGGCTTAAAGGGCCCCTGTCAAGATAGGAACCAAGCAGGAGGGCCCAAATCTTCCAAATGAAACCCACATGGGAGAATCAAAGGAGGAGTGGCCACGCAGGAAGGGGAGAGGTTGAAAAGCAAGGGCTGCACATGTAACGATAGCTGAACAACCAGGGACTACCTGCCTCCCACCTCTGGGCACCCCATCCGAGGGCTGGTGAAAGTGCGTCCACCACAGAGTCTAAAGCAGTATAGCCAGCAATGCTGTGGGTGCTGGCTGGAGGGAGAGAACCACTCTGCACCCGTGGGTGGGGATTCTTGTGAACTGACTATATGTTTTTTGTGGATCCTTGGGCCACGCTCTTATCCCTGTAAGTTTGGTTACAGACTCAAAGCTCAGGAGTGAGCATGTGACACAAACCAGAGGTCAGGAAGATCATGGGGATTTGACCCTAAGCCTAACCTCTACTCTGCTCATTAAAGTGGTGGGTAAGTGTGTGGCCTATAAAACACACACACAGTCTCATACACTTCTTTGCCAATATAACATATAATCTATCTATATCTTCAGATCTATATCTACATAATAATCTCAATATTGCTGATAATACTAAAACTGAAATCATTTAAATAACCCGTGTTCACTGTTTACCATTGATGCCATATGTGTTCACTCCATACTTAACTGTCTGATTGAACAACAAAAGTAGATAGCTCAGTTTCACTTGATATTTAAAGTCAGTTTCACTTTCTGGGTCCTGTTCAGTGTAACCCAGAAATTGCCAAACTGTGATCTGAGGATCTCTGGTAGCAGGCAGAGCATTGGCTGGTTGCATGATGCTGGCTCCTCCTACTTGCTTCCAGCTACTGAATTTCATTAAAAGAAACTAAAAATGATCTAGATACTTTTGCAACTATAAGAGGGCGCTGGACACTGGGGTGTGTGTGTTCATCTCAGCGCATCTGTTGTAGCCTTCAGCACTTTAAGGAAAGGAACTCTGGACAATGTTGGAATGCTTTTGTAATATTACTTTACAATGCCTTTAGTTCTACATGGGTATTACGGAAGGCGAATGACAGGAGAGAGGTGGGTCTGTGCAATCATGAAAGGGAGAGGTGGTTTCTAGGTGACAAGCTTTCTATTAAGATCAGTTCCATATTATGGAAAAAGTTTGAGCACGCCCTGCTGTAGCATGATTCATTTGGGTTTCTAGATCTTCAGGGAAATGCTCAAATTAAAAAGTACACTGTTTCTGTTGAAATAAAATTATCATAATAATATTTCTGTTCATATTAGGCTGTATACCTTCCTCACCCGTATTCTCCAGCTGAAATCTTACTCTCTTTGTGACATCACTATTAGATCTACACATCACCCCTGGCTTCAAAATTTAGACCCAAATTTGTGTGTGGAATCCATGGCGTTTGGATCTGAGGTTTTCTGATTTGGGGCCCATGTCTAATTATCTGTGATGATGGTTTTGCTTTAGAAGCAGAGGTTCTGGGGAATAATGAAGGATAATTCTTTAAGGCTAAAAATCCCATATTCAGGCAAGTTTCCCTTGTGATACAAAACAAGGAAGAAAATCAAAATCACAGTAGGAATCAGGTAGAGATTTGCTTCTAACTAGAATGGGCTTCAACATTTTCCACAAGGCACTTTAACTAAAACTTTGAGCCAGGGGCTAGAGCGCTGAGACTCCAAATACTAATTCCTCCCAGTTTAAATGTGTTTTCCGTAACAACGCTTCTGTAAGGGGAAGAAATCTAATCCTAGAAAGACAGCCCCAGTACCTGCATGTGTCAACTGCATGGTAAAATATTAACACCAGAAACAAAAACCTGAATGCATCGTGCACAAAAAGGCAGAATGGAATGGAATGTCAGCTGCTGAGCCGCTGCCTCCTGGGCATAATGCAGATCCTCATGGAAGCAAAGAATACTTCAATTTCCTTTCTAGGAGGTCAGACCTGGGAGCTATAGGGTTACCAAGCAGTCAGATTCCAAGAGACGTTTAAAATGTAATTGCCCGGCTGGTTTTGGTTAGCCACGCGGTTACCGTTGTACAAAGGCTGCGATGAGAAAGTAATGGGCTGGTAGGAGTGAGAGTTCACTCTTGGAGAATAAGAAGGACTTTTCCTTGCGAGGTTGAGGAGGGCAGCTAGAGCTCCTCCGCTGACTCCTACCGCTTTTGGCATCCAGGGTAAAATAGAATAAGGAGGGGTTTGCAGGTTTGCTCCATTTTGCTGATGCTTGCGCTGTGTCCATAACTTGTTCCAAATCGAAAGCATGCATCAAATCATAAGCACCCTTTGGTCTTTTGCCATGGTTACGGCGGGGAGAGGGCAAGGGAAGAACCTCCTCTGTGGCCCACAGGAAGGTCTATCTGTTGCTTTTTTGTGGTCTGTGGCTGGAGGTGAGCCACTAGTGACACAACCTTTGGTGACTCTGCAGTGGTAAATAATGATAATGAGTCAGAATGTCAATCATCCCTTAACCATGGATGTGTCAGTAATGTACAATGGGAAGGGGAGAGAGACTAGTTTTGGACTTAATCTGGACACCTAATACACATGAATGACAGCTGCTCTTCCTTTGCTTCTCTCAAACTCCTCCCTGTAATGTGATATGGCTGAACCAGTTGAAATAAAACAATGGCCAGCTCAACCTTTGTTCATAAGGTTGGGCTCAAGTTGCAAATTTCAGATGCAGAGTCGATCATCTTCTGGGATTTAGTTTGGCCTCATTCAAAAATGAGTTCTTGGGCAAAATTTTCAAAAAGCCTACAGGATTTAGAAGCCTAAGCCCCCTTTCCAAAGTGACTTAGGAGCCTAAATCCTATTGCCTTTCAATAAGATTTAGGCTCCTAAATCATAGCTTAATAGATTTCTAAAGGCAGAAGAGACCATTAGAGTATCTCTCTGACCTCTTGCATAGCACAGTCCATAGAATTTCATAGAGTTACCCCTGCATTGAGCCCAGTTGCTCCTAGTCACTTTTGAATGTGGGACTTTGGCATTTTTGAAAATTGTATATCTTATTTTATTTTTATCCAAATCCCGCTCTACCCTATCGATCACAGTTCTGTCTTAATTCACATTTCCCCAAAATTCAGAGATGTACAAATCCAGGGCTTCGGTTCACTTCCTGCTTTGTTCTTGAGGCTGATGAAAGTTTCAGTCACTTTTTTCCACTATTATTTTTCATTTCCATTGCAGTCCCTGCCTTTCCAGATTCTGGTCAGCACTGGATGTGGAAGCACCAAAGTCCAGTGAAAATCACTATTCTCATGGTCTCTCTAGCCTGAATGGCTGTGGGAGATCCCAGAAATCTGGAGACAGAGAGAGCCTCCTCTTGTGAGCTTCCAAACTCAGTTTTGTGGATGCAAGAGAAGTTTGGATAGTCCTAATACATTTCCATCTTCTTCTCCACATAGAAAAGAACCCCTGTATCTTCGCACGTTTGGTCACTAAGGGATTTTTTAATGTTTCTGTTTTATGTACTATACATGCCTCTTAGAACAGCCAGGATTGTGGCATAACATAGAGAATCACAATATTTTTTCTTAATGCTTAACGTCTAACACATTTTGTTTTCACATTCCATCTTTGGAAAGTGTTTTAAACATAATAACCACTTTTCCAGCTTCTCTGTTGTACATTTGGAGCCTGAACCTAGGTGTACACTGGTGTGTGCATACAGGGGGCTAGTTAGACATACGACTATTCATTTGTGTGTAGAATTTCCATGCACAACTCTAAGTAACTCCATGTGCAAATTAGATGTGTCATGTGCACGCTTTGTGCATTGGGTTATGTTGTCTAACTTTTGTGAAAATAAGGCCCTTAAAGAGAAAAAGTCATTACTGGTCTAGCATGGTCATTTTTTAACTTTGCTAAGAATTGCTCTATTGTTCTCAGCAAAAATAATCGTGTCTCATGTCATTTCACCACAAAGCATAATCATTTCTACTGTGAAATGGCTTTGGGTGTCTGGAAAAAAAATACAGCACGCTGATTCACTGTCAATGACATCACACTCATGTCAGCAACCCCCCAGTGAATATGCAAGGTCTGACAGTTTGCCTTATTATGAAGAGAAATTCCATGAGCGACAAGGTGGGTGCCTACCACAGTAGAAATTCCATGTCACGCTCCAGGCCACGCAGCTCTCCGTTGATTTCCCAGGTGCCTGCTGAAATAGAACTTGTTTTGCTGGCAACCAGAAGAGCCCATGTAGCCTGTGCCAGCCTTTCCTCCACTGCTGAGGTCTTCATTTAGTCATTCCCATGTGCCAACAGGGCAATTAACTGTATCGTGGGTGGGCATGCTTCAGGACTGGCACAGAAAATACTTTTGTAATACCTTGCACCTCCCACCCAAGGATCTTGCAGTGTTTTTCAAGCGCCAATAAGCTACGCTTCATAACACCCCGATAAGACAGCTATTACTATCCCCATTTTACAGATGGAGAAACTGAGGCACGCAGCACTTCAGGTCCTTGCCTAAGGTCACACACAGCAAGATGATGGAAGAGCTAGGACTAGAATCCAGCTCTCTGCCTTTTACTTTAACTCTAGATCACATTTCCTTTCTTCTTGAGGCACCTTTAACTGAGGAGGCTCTTGGGCATCAATAACATTCCCATAAACTTCAATTACAGTAATCTGTAGACGACGTTCAGTCTGATAAGAGAGCCTGGTTCAGATTGTCCAGTCACTCGCTAATAGCAGGTGTCTGCAATGTCTGGCTTGAATTCAGAGGAAGCCAGCCATCAGCACTCGACAGCTCTGAACATACAGCCAATGCTATGGATGCCTTCAAAGCATGTCCATTGGGACATATTGTGCCTTCCAGCCTTAAGAGCATTGCTTCTTTTCTTAGTCCATATGTGCCCATTACTCAGTTGCCCTCCATGTCAGTCTTGCATAAATAGATTGGTAACTGTACTTTTGCAGGAGAGCACAAGCCAGATGTTTCCAAGAGCAAATAATGGAGGAGGATTAGGAAGCTCAGACCTGCAAGGATTATGGCAAATATCAGCATTCCCTGCTGGCAGAGCTGTCATAGTGGGCAACGTTTCACCATTGGGTCTAGTTTTTGCAGTGGAATTGGGAGGCAGGCAAATTTTGGATCTACTGTTCATTGAGCTTGATTCCTGGTTTGTGCTGACAGAGTCGAATGAGTGTCCTTTAAGAATGATGTATTTTACAGAATGAAATTGCTTTCTGCAGACATCTTCCCACCTATGATATCTGCAAACTACTAAAACGGGGATGGAGGGCTAATGCAGCTTGAAGAGATTTCAAAAACTCCTTTGGGGTGTTTCAGAATGCTGCTTCTACCTTCGTATATTGCAGAAAGGGTCCTCAGAGTTCCTGATATTTTCTCAGCCTCTCCTGTCTTTCGAAGACCCCTGTATCCTGCGCAATCCATTATTATTATTATTATTATTATTATTACTACTACTATTATTATTATTACTGAGCACCCAAAGCATGCTAGGCCCGTCGTGGAAACAAGTGCAGGCAAGATCCCTGCCCTGATGAATTGGCCTGTCACTTCCACCATGACGCAAGGTTCGGTTTGACCCGCGCTCACCTCCAGATCTGTGTGTGGAGATCTCTGAACCCTCTTTAAGAATGGATCTATCTCCTCCCTTGAGAAGAGATGAAAGGGTTATGTCCCCCACCTGTAGGCACCACAGAGGGGTCTCCACAGGCCTACATGAAGGACAGAGGCAGAGACTGGAGGGCAGGAGGGAGGGATGCCTAGGCTGGGGGACATGTATCATTCACGCTCTGGCCTAAAAAAGATTGACTTTAGTTGGCATTGCAGGTGACCAGTGCTTCTGAAAACTAGGCTCCTTTAGGATGTCTCAGGTTGGGCAACTAAAAATGGAGACACACAAAACCAGTAGTCTCTTCTGAAAATTTAGGTCTAAATAATGAACAGAACTAACCAGTCAGTGAATTGGAAGGTCTGTGTTCATGGTTAGTGGTTTTCTGCTTTTACATCTTATCCTCTCTTCAGCCCTCACACACACTGACATGCATGTGTCCCACCGAAACCCTCTCCTGAACGACTCTCTGTGACAAAATCCCATAACCCCAGGCCTGTTAATTATGGATTCCTATCTGCTCTAAGCATAAGACCCATTAAAGTAATTACACTTGCTCTGGAAGTCAAATCCTTTTAAGTGAGTGACTCCAGCAGCTGCAGAGACCTCAAAACGCTGTTTGTCCCAGCAAAGAGAAAGTATGTGCTAGCGGTGGTGAGTCAAAAAAGGCAGGGGAAATAAACATTCTGACCATAGTCTGAGTGAATTGAAGTGAGCGTCTGGGGCACTGCTCGCCTACCCCGCCTCGTCTCCTGGCCTTCGGATTTTGTTAATAATTCCAGCTTGGTCTGGTGGGTTTGCTTGAGCCCTGGGATATGAAAGCCCTCTCTCTCTCTGTCCAGCTCCACCAGAAACATGAGTTTATTATTTTCCACACTTCACTGGAAAATAACAGACATGAGACATCTCTGCAAGTTTACATTTAAGCTTTTGGCTGGTTTCACCCCAACTGGAAGCTGAAAAATAAAATCACAAGCAGAACTAATACAGTTCAAGGTAAATTTCTAAATTCACAGAACATCGGTACAGGATGATTCTTTGCCAGCCAACTCCCCGCCTGGCTACAGCAAGTGAAATTCCTACAGCGTGTGCCTGTCTGTGTATCCACAGATAGCAGTGACATAGCGAGAGCACACACACATTTCTGCATACACATCTGCACACAAACTTCTCTAAAACATACTTTTTTACTGAGTTACAACATTGGTGCAACAATCACCTAAGTACATAGGGGTATTTTCAACTGTCTATTTAGTTAGCAATTTTCCTGGCATCTCTTCCCCGCCCCTCTGTGGCACCCTTTATTGCACAATTCAGCCATTTAAATAAATTCACAGAAATGGCATCAGTGCATATGGTGTGAGCACAGTCAAGCTTATGTGCTTTGTCTCAGAACTAGGCTGTATCTTCTGCGGGATGTTCTGATGATAATTCCTCCTCCTATGCACAAATTCTCTACTCAGATTGTAAACGTTTTGGAGCAGAGATGGTCATTCTGTTCTCTGTGTGTACAGCACCTATCACAATGGGGTGATCATAGCGCTACTGCAATACAAATAATAAATAAGAATATTAAGTAACAGGCATTCTTAACTTGGATTTCCATCAGAGGTTGGGAACAAGATCCATGCTGGCGGTAGCGGGCAAGGGCTCAGTCCCAATTAAACACGACAGTAGAAAGCCCAGTCCAGTGCAAATGTAAGATTCTAGCACATTTCAGGAAAGAAATACGAACAAGAGCCAGATCTATTAGCTATCAAATTGATTTCTCCTGTTACAGAGCTGGTCCTTTTTTCTTTTTTTCCTCTTGCTGGTTGGGGTTACGCATTTCTTGTGCTACCCAGCCAGCATATTTTGATCTTTTCCTGAGATCCCCACTTCCTTGTTTCCTCTAAGCTGTTTTTCTCAGTCCTCTTTCTAGCCCACAAAAAACCACCATCCCTACCGGCATGAATTGGCACCCACCCTGGCAGTCTCAGGGGAGCGTCCAAGGACAGAGTGTTCCATGTCTTTCGAAAGGTGTGGTCCATCTTGGCCACACCGGGCAATATGCGGGAAGTCTGTGCTGCTATTGCCCACTCTAAATCTCCTCTGTAGATAAAGCCTCTAGGGTTCTCACTGCAACACCCTTCACCGGTGCTATGTACATTTCAAACAACTGAGCACCAGTTTCGCTCCAAGAATCAGTTTATTACTCACTTTGATCATCTTGTTTGTCATTAGGATATTCATCAGAGGGGTGGTTAGGTTAGATTTTGAACAGCCACAGGAATGCCAACATTTCTAGTGCCATCCCAGGAAATGAGAAGTAGCCACACATGCCTAAAAGTCAACTCTTGTCCTCTGCAACATTCTCCTGGATCAATATCCTGATATTATTATCCTGCAGCACGGGGCTTATCTCCTGTCAAAGCTGAAGGCTAGAGTAATTGGGCAAGTTTGGAAGATCTATTGGCTATGGCGTTAGGAAATCCGTGAAGAAACGAAAGAGGAGAGCATAAAGAAGGAAATTACCATGCACCCTGTCAGAGCCATTTCATGTGCAATGCAAACCCGACATATCGTCCTAATGATTTCATTGGTGCAGTTTTCCACTTAGACCAGTTAAAGGCTGAAGAGTGGAGTTTAGTAATGATTGTATATATATATTTTATATATAATATTATACAAACAAATAGTCTTTAAGGCACGACAATGTGATGTTTCATGGCATTCACACAGGGAAATTAGATAAAAACATAAATACTCTTCCTGGAAGGTTGCAACATAAAATGACTTTATGTCCTAGGATTCTAAATGATAACACACAAGAACCACAAAACAGAGACATACAAAGCAGGCTGCTCCCCAAAACAGAGAGGCTCCACTCATTCCACCTTACTCTAGGCTGGCTGGCTGCAAACTGACCCTGGTCACACACTTCTCTGCAGAGCCTCCTAGCCTGCAAGCAGGACCAGGAAACCCTTTACATTGAAAGTAATTTAACACAGTTTTCAGTACACCACAGGCAACCAAGAGAAGTGTAGGTGCTTTTGATCATTGGTGAATTTCACTCAATTGGCAGCTCAGCAGAATTGCAGGATGTTCAGCATTCTATTTCCTGCCTGGCATAAGAGAGAAGACAGTTAATGATCTGGAGATCCAGTATGTGAGATTTTATCTGCCCAGACCCTCAAGCATATTATTTAGTGACTCTTGGCCCAGTTCTCTGCTGAAGGAACTTCACCGAAATCAGTTGAGTTATGCCAGCAGAGAACTCGGCCCATTGCATGAAAATAAGGAGAATAACAAACTGAGGGCCCAGTCCTGCTCCTCTGATTCACGCACTGAAGGAATCATGTAGGGTGGGCAGTGGGTGAACTAGTGCAGGGAGGGGCAGGCTGGGAGAGCTGCACATTTCCTGCCCCCCACTGCAGCATGTTCAAAGGACACAGCTCACTGGACCTTCTCTTTTTCACCAAGTCCCTTCTAAGGTTGGGACCCCCCTGTGAGGAAAGCCTTAAAGACTGCTCGGGCACTGCAGTGATCACTCAGTGCTAAGGTGCTTGCAACAGATTTTTCTTGTGTTCGGTTTCATTTGGCTGTGCTTAACAACCAGAACGTCACAGCACCTGCCCAGATGCTCTGTCTGGGAAGTTCAGCCCTTAAAGGCATAGTCTGCACTACCACTCATGCTGCCAGGGAGTATGTCTGGGTGGTGGGGGAAGGGGAGATGTTGATTCCGGAGACAGACTCTGGATAGACATGGGGCTTCCATACTGATAGCCCTGTGTCTCTGGCAGATCTCAGAGATTCATGGAGTTTGAGCCTGTACCATTGCTATCTTCCACAGAGTGGGAGATAGGCAAACATTGATCACTCAGTGGAAGAATGCAGAGGGAACTCTATGAGGAGGACCTCACAGAGTTTCTTTACCTTGAAGGGATTATTACCATGTAGGACTACAACTAAGGCCTGAATATCATAACCTGATGGGACATGCTGCTTGGAACACTATGTGCATTAAAATATTACTGGGTTTTGTGTGTATATATATATATATATATATATATATAGAGAGAGAGAGAGAGAGAGAGAGAGAGAGAGAGAGAGAGAGAGAGAGAAGAATCACCTGCTATGGATAACCTCATATGTCTGAGGATGATGCTGGTCCTACAGGTTAATACAGATAGAATGCAAAAAGATATTGGCAAATATTAATTGGAATAAAAACCAGGAATATTCTTTGTTCTTATTCCTTTTCTGGGAACATTCATATGAGTGATACTGGTTTGCGAGAACCATTGTGGAAAGCAGAGGTTTTGCAAATCCTAGTTTAAATCTAAATTCATGTGAAAGTTGACATTGGAATGTCACCATTCACTTGCCAATTTGGTAATCTCTTGCATAGTCCTTCTCAAGTTAATACAAGTCTGTCATCCAAACAGGGGTCAGAAACAATGCCGTGTGACGGAGGTGACCAATCACACACTAAAAATTATAAATAATGAGATGGACATAGTGAAAATGAAGAGTTTGTGCACAACCATGAGTTTGAAATAGTCACCTAAAGCATTGATATGAATAAACCATGCAGCTCTAGTTAACGTGCAGGATGGCAGCAGAAAAAAAGACATGAGAGAATCAAAGAGGCCAGATTTTCAACTGAGTTTCACTAGAGTGAACACAGTAACTCTACTGAAGTCAATGGAGTTATTCCATTTTCACCCTGGTGTAACTCAGAGAAGAATCTGGCCCAGGTTGAATGGGCACAGACTCTGTGTTAGTTAGAGATCCTTCAACCATGAGCAACAGGCTTTGAATTTAGGTATTTATTTTTGGGGTGGGGGAGCAGGTTGCTGGTAAACTAGAGAGCTGCAGAATCAAATGCTCTTCACATCCCATAAATGATTGCATCTAGTCCTTCTGATTTGCTTCTGGGCAGAGTCTTTGCAATATGCTGTCTGATTGCGAAAGGAATTGCGTGATATCTCCTATGCCAGGATACCCTGTGGATAAGTAAATCAAGCTTTCTGCTCAAATCAGGGTCTTCTGCACAGGTCCAGTGTCCAACCATTCTGCTTCAGACCTCTTTCCCTGAAGTGACTTATCAGATTGAATGAACTCATCGCTGTGAAATCTGCAAGAGAGACTTCCTGCTGAGAGATTCAGTGGTCAGACTTGCTATGTGTGTGCATGGTGTGTGTGTGTGTGTGTGTGTGTGGAGGGTCCTGCATATTATCACAGCTGAATCTTTAACCTGAATTCTTGTTGTCAACAGACAGTAGCTCTATGGGATATGAGCCTAAGCCGAGAGCTGTGTTAAGCTTATCTCAGCTGGAGGTTGCTCACTGTGTATCTTAAGAGGACCGTCTCATTTTTGTGTGTGTGCATGTAATTTATTTACCAAGAAAAAACTCAGCTCAGATGCAGCATCTGGTTTCCAGTGAGGTTCCTGCTTCTCACCCAATTTTCCAGCTGGGTTGACTTATTAAGATACAAAGAGGTCAACAGACTTTGCCCATGGCCACACAGCAAGTGAGTGGTTGAGCCAGGAAGTAAACCCAGAGGCGTTTACCCCCCCACATTAAAATATTCTTTATAACAAAAAGTTACTGTGCAGACTGCAGTGACCAGTGCTGGAAAATACCAATAACTGCTACCATTTCTTTTTCTTTTTTAAAGGCTTTAGTGCACATCCTTGGCCTATCAGCCTGGCAACAAAACTTTAAAGAAACCCGGCTTGCATTGTGCCTCGTTGTTTTCTCCGGTCTCATTACAAAAATCATGTCATTTTCTAAAGAATGGAGGGGTTCTTTTTTCTTCTTTAAAAAAGGCCATCTTGCCACTTGAGAAAAAGCACCTCAGAATGCAGGAAAAATCAAGCAGGGCTGATAGTAACTTGGCTGCTGAGGCCCTCCTGGGGCTGTTCCAGCAGCTGAGAATAATAGGAATGAAGCAGCAGCAGTCTGGCCATGACCCCCTCCTCCCCTCACCATATGCCATCCTATAAAAGGATGAAGAGGAAGGGCTATTTTGCCAAGTCTGTACCACTTGCGGGAAACCTCTTCCACAGGTGGATTGCCTAATGGTCAAATTGGTCAGCTTTACAGCCCCTTTATGCTGCTGGATAATCAGGACGCAAAAGAGAAAAGGGCCCGCCTATATACCAGAAACTGAGAGCTGTAATGCTGCACACACCTGTCAGTAATGCTTTTTTACAAGGACTTTGCATTCCTCAGCCTTATTTCCTTTGCACTCCCTTTTCCCCTGCAAGACCTTTGGATGGCTGGGATTCAGGAGATCCTCTGTTAATGGGTGTTTCCTTCCCTTCTAAAGGAAGGGTCTGGGACAAGTAGGATCAACCACTGAGCTAATTTGGTGCCAGTTTGAACGGTTACAAGAGCCTCAAAATGAGCAACCTTGCTCTGGAGCCAGTGCCAAGATTTCATAATTTTCTGCTTTTATTAATTTGTTTACAGTCCTGTCTCCCTTGGATTGTAAATTTCAGACCAGAGAACTTGCTGCCATCCACCCCTTCTCCTTCTTAACCACGCTGATGGGCTCAGAGTCCAGTCCCGTTAGACGTGCAATAGAAAGTATGAGTGGAAAAGACAAAAAGCAAAATAAAAAACCCCACCCCAAAACAATATGTAAAACTGATGTCCTGGCTCAGATGTGCATGTCTCAGGATGGGACCGTTCCAAGACAAACAGGCTGCGTTATCACACCAGACTCCCTTGGCAAGGCATATGCTGTAACGGCCTGAAAACATATTTTTATGTGGATAATGGACAACTAGTTACAAAACAAACACTCAGCATGTTCACAGGTGCTATGTTCCATTGTGTTAGCCAACCAGATGTTCTGTACTGGGACGTTCGCTTTGGCCTTTTCTTGTAATGAAATGTCACTTTCTGGATGAAATAGAAAGAAGCCCTGTACAGTTTCCTAGAACGAGCTCTGCATTTAATTTGTGCACTATTAATATATCTGTGTCTTTGTATTGGGCAGGGTACCAGTCAAAACAAACATGTAAAACTTGACCTTTATAAATTAACTACCACAGGGCCATAAAAATCAGTACGTCCTATGATACCTGGTGCTGCAAAAGCCACCTAGTTAGCATTCAAACCCAGGGTTTCACCAGGGTGTCACTTGGAGGCCAGTTCAGACCTCTGAGAGCTTCGTGGGCCCGATCGGCTGCTGAAGTAAATTGGCCCAGCTCCACTGATTTCAATGGAGCGATGCTGATTATGCACCAGCTGAGCATCTGGCCCATTGCTTTCATGCAGCCAGCCAGTTTGTGCAAGCCAGCAATTCTTGCCGCATGTTTTGCTCCAGAAAGTAATCGTTTTGGAGGAACTTTTGTAACCTATTGGTGGAGTATGTTCCCTGTGTTTCTAGCCCTGTAAAGGGAGGGATGCCTGCACCTCTGTCAGGGTCTAAGGAGAAGGGAAATAAGGTTGTTTTAAACCATGGCAGGCTGGGGCATAAAGGCTAATACATGGGATAGAGAAGCAAGCATTTCTATTAAACAGCTACTTAAGCATGGCTTCCTACCTTCTGCTCATGCAAAACTAATAGCCTGCACATTCTAGGAATGGGTGGACTGGTTCTTATGAAATAAGCACTGGCCAGAACCTCATCCCTCTCTCTAAACTAAGCTTAACATTTAAGGGTTATTTTAGTTTGGATAAGAACCCATCCCTCTTCCCACCTCCTTCCCCAGGACCTCAAACATGACGTGCCTCCAAATCAGTGTGGCCCTGCAAACAGTCCCACCTTCTCCCTTCCCCAAGGAACTCCACACGTTCCTGGCTCTCTCCCATTGACACCCCATCGGAGTTCTATCTGTGAAGCCCAGTTTGTCCAGGCTGAGTCTTCCCAAAAATCTAACTCACCCCAGCTTCCTCCAGTGCAAAAACATTCTCCCACTGCGTGAAACTCATTATTACCTCAGCTCCTTCCCACTGAAATAACATCCCTGGCTCCCTCTCTGCAAAATCCCATCATACCTCTGCTCCTGCCTCTTCATCTGACTGCCAAACTGGGCCTTTCCTTTGTCACCACAGTGGCGAGGGCCAGCCGACTGGTACCTTCTCACCTGCACAGTTGAGAATGTATTCTCTAGATTGCAATACATTCCTAGGACTATAAAACCTCATGCTTCAGGCCAGAAACAACCACTCACTGACACGGACTGGGAAGAAACTTCCTCAGGTCCAGAATTGTCCACCACAGGATTTCTTGCAGTTTATAATAATAGAAATACCTAGCTCATTCTAGTACTTTTCATGTACAGAGCTCAGAGTGCTTTGAAGCACCTGGGACTGGTCTCTGTTGGAGTAAAGCTGCTGAGCTAGAAGGACCACTGGTTTGATCCATTAGGGCAATTCCTATAACTCTACATGAGACATTTCTACTCTCTGGCTAAATAGTGTGGGTCAAATTCTCATTTGCACAACGTAAAGGGGCTTTATAGTGGATGTAAATGTCATTTGCACCCACTGTACGGTCCCTTTACAGTGCCAGAGTGATGTAAAGCAGCCCTCGTGTAAATAAGAATCAGGCCCGGTGGGTGGATCAGGCAAAGAGAGATCATTCAGATAATTAGTGCTGCTAGGCATTTATTCTGAAACACTCGGACACAGTCCATTCCTTTTCAGTTAATAAGCCATCTGTATGTGGGCTGCTTGTAGCGATGGAGAGCAGTCTTATTTTTTCACTCAAGACATGATGTATAATTATATAGCTGACATCAAACATCAGCAGATTCCAAGTCAAGGGAATGAATTTGGTCATGTTCCTGTAATTCCATTTCCATGTTAACAATGTTCCCCCTTCTTCAAATTATATTTTTTATTGAAAGCCTCAAAGGTCAACCCAGACATTCAGAGAAAATTTGTAACTCTGAGATTGCTTAGTATTCGAGCACATACAGCACAGCCGGACGTAGCTCTGTGTCAGCAAATGAGGAAAATGAAAGCCATGGCCAAGTATTACAATAGCGCTGGAGATGACCTTTTAAAGCATATGTCATCCTAACAGCTTCAGCCATATGACAAATTTGCCGTTCATATACAGTAGGTGGGAGCTGAGGTTTTCAACTAAAAATTATTTTGAGTCTTGCCCCTAGGAGAGGTATGTAAAGAGCATAGCTCTGCCTTGCTTTTGAAGATGTCCCCAGGGTAACTCAGATGATGCCAACTACACATTTTTCATTCAACCTTTTTGCTATAGCTTTCTTTCTTTCTTTCTTTCTTTCTTTCTTTCTTTCTTTCTTTCTTTCTTTCTTTCTTTCTTTCTTTCCAACCTTGCAAACCGTCAGGCATCAATGTAATGTTTCTACTTGGCCAAGGCATCAGTGGAAATACTTGAGTGAGTAAAGTTAGGCAGGTGCCTAAGAGTTTACAAAATTAATGCCTAAGAAGATAGATAGATAATATAAAGGTTTTCCTTATCAGTTTAGGGTATCAGTTCCTCAAGGTACTTAAGCACATGCCTAATTTTAAGCATCTGTGTCGTGCCATTGAAGTTAATGGGCTTACTCAGCTGCTTAAATACATTTCCAAATTGAGAGCATAACTAATCAAACCTGAGATTACTAATATGGGGATCATAACAAATTAAATCTGAGATTATTAATAATGAACAGATTTTACCTGTTGGGTTTACTTTACACAACATTTGCTCTTTGTTTGCTTTAGGCACATTGCTCAGCTTGGCCACTAAAAACAGACTGGTTAGCTTCACTTCATTACCACTCAGTTTACTTTCTGGTTTTCATGAACTCTCTAGCTCAGTGTCGGTGTTCAGCTTCACAGTCCTGCAGGGGATGTTTCCATACCTTCCCCTACAAGGCACAAACCCCCACAATTTTTCACTGACATCCAAAAGCATGCAAACAGCTCATGTTGGCTTTGGGAAAGTCTTTACCCTAATGTTACAATGCCTAAATTTGGAGGTTAAACACTTACAGGGAGAATGTCTCTTTAAAATATTAGAGAGAGACTAGGTAGGTGAGGTAATATCTTTGATTGGACCAACTTCTATCTCTGTGAAGCTTGAAAGCTTGTCTCTTCCGCCAACAGCAGCTGGTCCAATCAAAAATATCACCTCAACCACCTTGTCTTTCTCATGTCCTGGAACAGCTACCACAACACCCGGCTACAACAACTCTATGAAGAACAATGGAAGATCTTTAAAATATTGTGAGAAATAATAAACCTTTCCCTAGAAAGTTAATTTTACTCGGGTAACACTCACCAACAATCAATGCTGAAAGATTTAGGGCCCACAGCTATCATTTTAGCATGGACTCTAAGGACCTGATCCAAAGCCCCTTCAAGTCAATATTCCTATCTATCTGGCCCCCATGACCATGCTATCTGAGAGTGTCAATGTTTCTAATAGATTTATCTCACAACACCCCTGAGAGGCAGGGAAGTGTTATTATTGCCATTACCCAGATGGGGAAGTGAAGCACCGAGAGGCCAAATGACTTGTCCAAGGTCATAGGAAGTCTGTAGCGTAGCAAAAAATCAAACCTGGGTCTCATAAAACTCAAGATAACACCCCAACCACTGGCCCATCCTTCACTTTGGATGAGGGCTCTTTTTTTCTGAACACTCTCCTTTCCACCAGGGTTCAAATTAAACCAAAAATCATCATCAGATAAGGTTAAATATTTTATGCGGACATAATGTATAGTGTGCTCACATCTCTCCCAAACTCCTGCCCCCGTCCCTGTTGTCCTCTCCTTCCTTTAAAGCACTCTGTGTGTACTCTTGTTAAAATGATGCAAATGTTGACTGGCCCCTTCATTGATTGAAGCTCTAAAAGTGAGGAAACAAGCCTCAGATTGCCGCACGTTGCTTTTAAAGGCACTGTTCTTCAGGGTGCCCCACATGGAGACAGCCCCGTGTGTTTGACACGCTGGAAAAGTACAAGCCAAGCTTTCAATTTCTCTGCCGGTAACAGTGTCCAGAATCAATACTACATAGTACTAAACAATGCAGAAGCACTTAGAAGAGAATGTGTGACTTGGAGTACTGATTTGGATATCTTAATCCTTGGAATACATTGACTTGTATCATTAAAATAGTACTGCAAAAGGGAAGGCAAATCTTTCACTTCATATGTCCCCAGTTATGACTCTAGCTGTTTTATTTCTGTAAATGGGTATTTGTATAGGGGAAGAAAAGGTGGTATGGTGGGATGTGCTTAATTTATAATTATTCCAGGCAACCAGGGAGCTGCCAATGGGGGAGATGAAGAAACTAGAGAAATATTGTACACCTATCTCCCCGAATAAGCACTCAAGCTTTGCAGAAACCACTGGGCCAGTTCCTCAGCTGGCAGAAATCACACTGAAATCCACAGAGTTACCCTCGTTTGCACCAGCTGAAGATTTAGCCCACTATGTTTGTGTTGTAGAACTTAGCATGAATGTTTTCACTGTTTTGCATAATTTTGTATCCTCCCTCCTTACATTTAATTATATGTGAAAGCTTGGTCTTTTTGTTTTGTTTTTTGTTTTGCATTGTTTTGAGGTTTGTTTTGTTTTTTTGCCTGAGGAATACAAAGTTTCATGCAAAAGCCAAGTCCACTCAGAAATGGGCTCATTTGGCCTTGAAAACAGGCCTGTTTCTGCTTTGGATTTTTGTGCATTGTAGCATGTTGGTTTTTTTTTAAAGATAAATGGCTGATTTTGATTTTTGTAATGAAATATTTTAGAAATGGAACTTTGAGTAGTTCTTAATTTTATGATGCATATTTACCACACACACCGGTGTTGATCTAATTCTAACATCTTGGGTTTGAGAGGAGTGTTATATTAAGCAATAAGTGTTTACAGAATCATCTGTTGTATCCAGCAAAAGACTGATAGAATGTCAGCAGAGCTGGCAAGCTGATAAAGACTTTAATTCAGGAATCCAGTAACTAATACCCCATTGATGTTAAATGACACTGGAACTTGTATAGACTAACTGATGGGGACCTGTGCACGAGCTTCTGATACCAGAGACTGGTTCGCTGGAAAATGACAGAAGTGAATCCCTAATGCTTGGGTATTCAAACTGTTCTGTATTGTTCAACATGCAGATAATATTATTGGTGTCAGGGTCACATTAAATAACATCTGCCTCACACACAGAAGCCAGCATGCTCAGTCAGAGTTAAACAGACTGAATGGCTGCCAAGATTTTGGGGATGGAAGTTGTTTCTCCTGCCAGGACTTGGGAGAGTATTTTTCTCTTAAAAAATATTATACATGGTTGGCACATTAAAATAGCAAGTTCTTTCTTTCTTTCTTTCTTTCTTTCTTTCTTTCTTTCTTTCTTTCTTTCTTTCTTTCTTTCTTTCTTTCTTTCTTTCTTTGGGATGGGGAACTATTGGTGGCTGTGACATTGTGCTAAAGCATGAAAGCCCAAACACAGAGTTTATGTGCCTAAGTCTGTGGCTTAGACTCCTGAGTACCATAGTGGATCGAACCCAGTGTGCGCCTTTAAGGAAAAATAATTAAAAGCACATAGGAAAAACAACTAACCCAAGAACCCCCCAGTTCTCTCACAAAACCTTTCTAGCAGTGAGCTCTACTAGAGGGTGGAGTAGTCTCCCCAAGGGAAATGGTGAGGCCCATCTCTGAAATAATTTAGAAATGGACTGGACGAGGCACTGGAGACTGCTAGATGGAACAATCCTGCACTAAGCAAGGAAAATAGGTCAGTGTTTCTCAGTGACTGGTCCATGAACTGGCGCTGGTCCCTGAGATCTCCCTGACACAGTTTAGGAAGGCAACAAGCCAGTCCCTGGTATCACCTGCTCTAGGTGACCTAATAGTTCAGTAAAGGGCCTGATTCTGATTCCACTTTCATTTTGCTCAACTCCTACAGCTGACCTGAATGCTTCCCATGTGAAAGCAAGCCTTGTCCATTTGTTTCAGTGGGCATGTCTGCACCCCTGGGTGCTTCTGAAAGGCCCCTAAATATTTCCTATTACTTGAGTTTGAGAAGCAGGATATTTCAGTGTACAATTCTTAGAACACTGACCGGCAGTTCCATTTCAAGAGCCAGACAGTTACCAAAATTGCAATTCTCCTTTGACTTCATTGGAAACATATTGGAATACTCATGTAAATAAGGTTTGCAGGAAGGGACTAAAGCTTATTCTTGTAGAATTTCTGGTCCAGCTGGAGGCAGGCAGGGTTGAGAAATCTTACAAGAATTCCTGTCCAATTTTTCAGACAGGAACTAAATAAACATCATAGCTATTGGTGATTATCTGTATCTCCAGGCCTCTGCAGATATGGCCATCACTCGGTTTTACTTGATTAATTTTGGTTACACTTTGTGTTAATGTTCCAAATGAGCATTTAATTAATTAGATTCAGAAGCACATGTGTGGTGTAGTAAATAAATTAAACAATTAAAATATTAAGATACGTATTTAAAAAAAGAAAAGTTAAATGAGAGGTAACTATGTGATGAGTAACTTATGTAATATGGGATCTTAAGAATTTAAATATCATTTTACAATTAATTGATATGTAATTACTTTTTAAGAATCAACAAAACCTTGATTTTACATTACATCCTAGTAGACTGTCCAAACAGACTTTAATAATTGCACAATGGGCATGGGTCAAGGTTATAGATGTGATTTTACCACTCATTATATACATTTTAGTAATCACCCATTATATTATTACTATACACTAAATATCTTACTGCATCTAAATGATGTATTTTTTCATCAATATTGCCCATAAAAAGAGTTACTCAGATGCATTCTCAGTGGTAAACCCTGACCATAATGTGTCTTTGAGAATCTTCATTTCAGGGCACACTTGTGAATTAATTATGAGGAATACTTATTTCAGTCAATAGGCTCACTGGATTTATTCAACTTCTGATGGAGTATTGAAATCCTCTAGGAGTATCTGACAAAACAAAAATGGTCTTTCTGGAGGATGAAGGCCTTGGAGTTAGCGTGGGTGAGGTAGGAAATGAGCAAATAGAATTTAAAAGAGTTTCTTGATGATAAAACAAGGGTATCATTTGAAAACAAATTGAAGCTAAAGAAGTAAAGGGCCAAATTCTCCTGTATGGTGCAGCTGCTTTGCAGGGAGGAACAGTTCAAGCTTTTTCCAGGCTGCTCTGATGATATGACCCAACTTTGAGCATATGGTACCCTCCGAGGGATCAGTGGAGAATTATGTCTTGATGGCCCATTTACTATTTGTCTTCTCTGGTTAGTCTAACAAAAAGGCTAATCAGTTACAGAGTTGGGGGAGGGTTTTTTGTGGACACCTGCCTACTAAGAACTGGACTGAGAGACCCATCAGCTAATTTCACATGGTCCACTGATGAACAGATATCAGAAGGCAAAGACTTTGAGTCACAATTGCATGGAATAAGACTTGAATCAGTGATCTAGGGTTGAAAGGTTCTGAAGCTCAGTCCCAACCTCTGAAGCTATGTAGTTTCTTGTTCCATATTTTTAATTTGTCAGTATCTGATTGGACAATTCTCTGGGTGGTTGTTGTTATGTATAAGTATTTAATTTGTTCAATGACCCTAACAGCAGTTCCCACTCTCTTTACTGCTTTCCAGTGTAAAAAGGGTTAATGTATTCACTCTCCTTTTGTTTTTTGTTTTTTTTATCTCTCCTTTGGTTTGTGCTGAATCTGAAGCCTGAAATGACGATCAATGGCACAGATTATTTCCTTGCTGTCAGCTATTGACTTTCTCTCAGTCTCTGGTATCAAGGCTCCTTTCCCAGGGTGATGCTAGCAGGGCTGATGGCGGGGAAGATGAAGAAAAGCTTGATGGCCATCTCCCAGTTCATTTCAAAGCGCCTTTAATTGGATATCCATGATGCAGGAGGGGAATCACCTGATAAACTCAACTTAATGCAAAGTCAATTGAGAGATTGGGGGTGCTGGGGCTGGACAATCTCAGTGATAAGGCCAGACAACTGTCTTGGGTATTTTGAAAGGACTGTTAATTTATATGACGGATTTCCCCCTTCAATCCATTTTGAAAAATGATTTTCAGGAGCAGAAATCCCAGCTGAGTCCATTAACCAACCATTTGCTATGGGAACCCTGGCCACCTACACACATGTCTTCACTTCAGTAAACCAGAGAACAAAATTTAGGGCTAGGCTGTGCCTTTCTAATACAAGTAAGCACTTACTCACAAGCGTAACTTCTTTAGCGGGAATCATTTAGGGTCAGAGTTATAAGATTTGAACCTGGGGTACATTTAAATGACAAATTATTACTCCTGGTGTAGCCACCCAAGCTGGTCAGGTCAGATGGTGGGTTGAGCAATAGGTGGGCATTGAGCAATAGGCCAGCAAGCCATTGTCATAAAAAAGTTACATTATAGACACAAAACAAAGTACCTGTTCTACTAAATGGCATGATAGACAGGGAACATGGACATGAACAAGGCTCCTTGACATCTGATGGTGGAGGCAGGTTTCAGATTCAGGGTATATAAGAGAAAATGGATTAACATAGTAGAGAGATTAGAGATAGTTGAGACTTAACAGGTTTAATAGCTGAGTTTGGATAAGATGTTATTTCAGATTGTTGTCTTCCAGTGCATCTGAACATGGAGATGTCCACGACAATCCAGGGAGGTAAGATTTCGTGCATCCATTGGTTTCTATCCAATTTGTCTCTCTGTCTAGCATATTTAAATTCCTATAACCCATAATGAAAGGCGTAGTATAATGATGAAATCATGACCCCATTCAAGCCAATGGCAAAACTCCCAGTGACTTCAGTGGAGTGAGGCTTTCTCCCTAAGTACTTGAAGTCAGAAGAAAGCTGCATGGCATACAGGAAGGTTGTATGTGGTAGCTTGGACTCAACGGCTGGAAACCAGAGCAAGTAGCCATACAGGCAGGTGGAATGGAATTGGAAGACGGACCTAGATAGGGTGGTATGGTTCCCCTAACTTGTTGAGGAGAGAGAGCAAGAAGCAAAGATCTCTGGAGAGTTTTCCAACCCTAGTTTTAAATAATTCCAAAGTGTTGAAAGAAATACCTATTGGCAGTTTCCTGGGTGAATTTTCCCCAGGTGAGAGTTGGCTGGGAAACAGCCTTTTGGCATGTGCCAAGGCATTTCTTGAGGGAATGAATTAGGTGCCAGGCTCGCTCCACACATAACGGCTGGAGGAGGAGGAGGTGGTGGGGTTAAGTTTGAGATTTAGGTGTCTAAGTACTTTTGTGGATCTGGGCCCAAGTGTTTATCTTGTTGATTTATTGTGCATTTCGTTCAGCTCTTTTTTGTTGTTGTTGTTGCTAATCCCTTGGTTTTTTGTATTTATGTGACCTATAATTTTACCTTACACTTATAACCATAAACTATTGCTTTTGTTTCCATTGTATCTGCTCTTGGTAATTTCAAGGAATAATAGTCAAGGGCTTGCCCATCAGAGCCAATGGACAGCCCCTATTGACTTCAGTGGGTTTTGGACCACACCTTAAGTAAGGAGGAAAAAATGATGGGGCACACTCAGAACACACCTCATGTCACTGTAGAGGGATGAGGGAGGTAACCTGTATCTCTGAGCTTTAGAGTCAAACAAAATCATTGCTCGTTTGAGAATAGTGGAAACCTTTTTAAATTTACCCTCTCCAAAAATGACTACCTCTGAGAGCTTGATCCTTTACTTAAATGGAGCAAGAGAAGGACCTTAGTCAGTGTTAGGTTTTTGCTTAGGAAAAGGCAGCCATGACCTAAACATTCATATTTTTCGAATCCAAAGACTTCTGGATATTGGGGCTGGGGATCTCTCGGGAACAGGGTTAGTGGATAGAGCAGTGCACTGGGACTCAGGAGACCTAAATTCTAGTCCCAGCTCTGCCACTGGCCTGCCTGGGTGACCCTGAGCAAGTCACTTCATGTCTCTGTGTCTTATTTTTCCCATCTGTAAAATGTGGATAATGACACGGACCTCCTCTATAAAACACTTTGAGATGTACTCAGTTAGGTCAGAACTCGATATTAATATTATGAGATATACCCTGTAACTCCGACTTCCAGCTGGGTTGGAAATATCACCAAAATAGCCCTTCCCATAGAATTCCCCTCTAGTGGTTCTACCTGAAAGCACACAGCACAGAAATTCTTGTTTGGCACAAGTTATGGACAAAAGTGCCAGGGCACTTCTTATTTTAGCCAAACCGGTTTGTCTATCCATAATACTATAAAAGGCTCTAAGTTACCACAGTAGTCAGCTCACTGTTTACTCTGTCTGACATGATTAATGTGGCAGTTTCACATTAGTAACCATTTTTCTCCACTGTGGGAGTAGTCAATGGATTCCCTTTGTTGGAGTCCTGAGAAGAGCACGCTTGTTTTCACGCCAACCTCATCATTGTGTAGTGTCACTTAAATGAAGAAAAGTAACTCTTTAACTGTGATTTCTTTTATCAATGAAGGAATCAGCAAGGCATCTTTCTGCAAAGTGTAATTCAGTTACAAGTGCTGGTGAAAGCTCACACGTGCCCTCTCTCTGTGGGGTGGTCCCTGAGTTTGTAGCACTAACCTTAGTTTTGAACAATTTAAGAGGAAAGGGACTTTGAGCCTGCTTGGGAAAATATTATAAGAAAGGATGGCTCAGGTTTACAACAGAACCACTGCTGCAGAGTAAGCAGGTCTGACTCTGCTTCCACTGAAGTCAATGAGAGCTTTGCTTTTGATTTCAGTGGGAGCAGGATTGGACCAAAGCTAGCAGTGATGCATTGACAATGGTTTGAAATAGCAGGAGAACGGGGAACGTTGAGTGATATAGGAACAAAGATGATAACATACTCTGAGATCTTCAGATAACTGGTGCTACAGGAGTGCAGAGTGCTGTAAAAAAATAGACAGGCCAAATCCTGCCCTTAGATATAGATGAACAACATCCTTGTCTTCAAAAGGAATTGTTTATGGACAACACAGGGCAGAATATTCTGCTTAATAATTAACCCCCACAACACTGCCGTGAAGAATATATCGGATGATCATTTTACCCATCTCCCTTTGCTGCCACTTCATTACACAGAGTTAAATACATCAACAGTACACAACTGTTTAGGATAGGAAATGGAAGAAAAGACAGTATTTAATTGAAACGCTGGGGCATTTAGCTGGGCAGAATGGTCCAGACCCTCAGAGTTATTTGGGCACTTAACTCCCATTCAAATCAGTGGGAGTTAGGAACTTAAATACTTTTGAGGATCTGGTCCCATGGCACTACCTAAGTTACAATTTGGCCAGGACATTAGGATAAACACCACCATGGTTGCAAAAATTGCAGGATCGCCATGTTCCATAGTTACATTCACCACATAGGGAGTGCCACTAAAGTATCCTCACTAAGAACCTGCTCCTGCTCCTAGGGCCTGATCCATAGTCCACTGAAGTCAATGGGAGTCCTACTGACTCGCAAAACTCCTACTGACTTCAGTGGGAGAGGGATCATGCCCTAAGACAGGTCTACTAGTCCTGGTATGTTTTAATTCAGGATGGGTAGAATTGGGTGACCACAAAACAGGAATTCCTCTAATCCCAGCACTTCTGGCCATTTCTCTGTGCTGACTCCAAACCTTTTGCAATCACCCCATCACTAATTTAAGACAGGACTTTAATTTCATGTTTTATTTACTAGAAAGCTACCAAAACATCTGGCTGTTGTTCCTCATTTGGAACTCTGAACAGCTATTGATAAAACAACTGAAATCTTAGACCATTCATTTCAGAACTGACCATAAAACATCCCCTGGCCACCTATTGATCAATTTGTTGTCCTTAGTACATTGTCAGTCTGGTCACACCTCACTACCTATGTGCAGCAGCATCTCCAGTTCTAGGATTATTCCTGTGCTTGGTATGATCATTAGCATGTCAATACATCTCTTAAAGCAGAGAAACAAGATCATGATTATAGCTTTTGCAGCCATTAATACATGCAGTGGTTACATTTGACTACAAACTTGGTCCTTCTGCATTAATTGGTAACACAGTCTGATGGCTCTCTATATTTCCTCACCTGATTACAGCTTGCCTAGCAGGAGTACATAATGACAAGTCCAATTCATGAATTAAACAGCAGCGCTTCAGTCCTAGTTCTGATGCGATGCTTAAAAGAACAGCCCTGCTAATTTTTTATATTTTCAAACATTTTTAAAAACAACCTATTGAAAATGCCCTCTTAGAAACCTGAGTGTCTTATTTTGAGAGATACCCTCGAATTTAGCAGCGTGTCGTTGTGGTATTTGCAATGAATTGCAGGTACAAGGGATACAATTTAGTCATCTGGCTATATGCAAATCAAGAGGTTGTGTGGACGTCTGAATCCTCTCTTTTTCACCCACCATTGACTGCAGGGCTGAGGTCCAATTAAAAATATTTGCACGGTTATGGTCAGAAAAATGACCATGTATTCATTGTGAGGCGGTCAGGGTGCTGGCCTGCAATGTGGGAGACCCAGCTTGATTCAAAGGAAAGTTCTTCATGCCAGATCACTCTGAATCCAGCAAAGAAGGGACTTGAATGTCGGTTTTTCAGATCCCGGAACAGTACCCTGACCATCAGCTATACAGATCCTCTCTTGATTTCCACCCCCACCATCCATTAACCTTCCCATTGAAAGCTTTGTGGAAACTGATATACCTCTGTGAAACATTTTGGCTTCGATGAAACAACATATTTCACTGAAATGAAATTTCAGCGAAAATGTTCGACCGGCTCTAAGCATTATGCACTCACTTTGCACAAGTATAAATGACAGTGCAAGGTGAAAGATCACGGAGAATCAAGCCCAGCACTACATTGCTGCACATATTGGATGCCTCTGTGTATTTTAGCCATATTTGTTTCCGTAACTGTAGAGCTGATGGAAATATTGAAGAGTGAATTGCATACCATGCCGGCCCATGCATCTTTAATAAATTTGTCAGGTTGCTACTGTAGAATCTTTATTGCTGGTTACTATTAGCTGGGGCCAAGACGTGAAATGGCGGTCTAGATTCTAATCCAAAGTTCAAGGGAAGTATTTGGATCAGGTGTTCCAGTTTGGGCCCATCTCTATTGATGAAGGGAGAAGCTGAAAGAAAAGAACTGGATCTTCACATCCAAAATTGATATTTGTAGATTGGGCTGTAAGAAAAAATAATCTTGTAAAATAAACACAGTTGATCTGTAACCCTCCGCAAAGTAGTAAATAGGGAAACCCAACCTATGTGGCCACTTTTCAGACCGTACTTTGAAAATAAAATTTCTTTCCTTACCAGTTTTGGTTTTCTCTTTGGTAATTATTGATTCCCTTCCCCACTTCACCCACCGACATCAACACTTCTGTGTTTCTAATGCAGCATGACTTGCTTTCATTGGCTTATTTCAGTATCATCACTGATTGTGGTAACAATAACATGCCCAGTTGTGGTAATAAGATCTGCTGCTCAATAACTGCTTACTAAGGGGAATGATGATGATGATGATGATTTTATTGCAGTAGTGCTTACGGATCCCATGCAGAGAAGAGGATCCCATTGTGCTAAGCACTGTACAAACACAGAACAAAAAGACAGCATATCTGTAAAGGGGTTTACGATTTATGTCTCACACATTCTTGGTAGCTAGGTGCTCCAAACCTTTGATCCTCCTTTGAATCTCCAGACATTTCCAGGTTCACCAGAGCAATAATCAGCTAAGGAAGCCAGTGGCTCTGCTGAAGGAACCATGTGTCAGAAAAGGAACGCAGGAGGTGTGATGGCTTCCTAGAAGATAACCCACCTGCTGCTTCAAGACGGATTTGAGTTTAGAAGAGCCCAAGATTCTCCCTATGGCTACAGGGTCTGTGGATTGCTGAATGTCCCATTGATTACACTGAAACATGCTCAAGGTTGAATTCTTCACCCAGCCTTCATTTCCAGTGGAACTTGAAACACACAAGAGATCTCTCTGTAAAACATAGACCTGGTGAAAAGATTGGGCAGACTGAGACATCACCTCAGCAATTGTTGTTGGCTCTTCTTGCAATGAATCTTCATCCTTGGCAGTCTGATAGCATTATGTAATGTGAATGAAGCCCCCTTGATTTCATTAGAAATATCATGCATCATTACTATCATGATATGAGGGGAAAAGAATCTCCAGTAAGTCAGAAATTGAGCCTCCATGAAAGTGTGTCCCAGTCCCCCAAGATACTGTACAATGGTCGTCATCTACTCAAGCCTTTTGACATTTAGCATCTTGGAAGAAGGCAGGGAACGCACTTGGAAGAGCGCCTCTGGTGTGTTCGTGCCAGTGTGTGTGGTTTTGTGAGTCACGCACTTTTCCTTTGCTCACACAGAGAAGCCCACACTCTCTAGTTCCATTTGCTCATGCCCATTTCCTGCCAAACTAACCACTTCAGCGAAGGGGGTGGGGATAGAAAAAAAAAAAAGGAAAGAAAAATGACGTTGAGAATCTTTTAATTAGTTTCTGTGTGTGGGATGAATGAGAAATTAATGTGAGAGGCTAATATTAATGAGCTCAAGACCAAAAGATGGTGACCCTGTGGCAAGCTCCTTTAACTAACAATTTAATTATAATAAATTTGAGCCTGAGAGCACCATACAAGTAAATCAATCAACCCTTGCAGGCGGGCTCATTAAAACCAGTAAAGTACAACCCCAGAAGGTCAGCTTATTAGAAAGGATTAGCGTTTTCCAGTTAAAGCCTTCGCTGGCCACAGGTGCTGGGAGAGAATTCCAATTCTGACGTTCTGCATTGTCCTAGCTCATAGAGGGCTGCCCGTGTAAGATGATGAGTGCCCTCAGTTCCCAGTGGCCAGATCCTCAGCTGGTGGAAACTGGTGTAGCTCCACAGACGTCAGTGGCATGATGTCAATTTGCACCATCTGGACATCTGACCAGCACTGACTTTACTGGGAGTTGGGGGATCTCTGCGCATCACAGGATTGAGCCTAAATAAATGTGATACCCTACAAATAGTTTATACTGTAGCATCTTTGCCTCACCCTGCAAACTACATAATCCGCTCCGATGAAGTGAGCTGTAGCTCACGAAAGCTTATGCTCAAATTGGTTAGTCTCTAAGGTGCCACAAGTACTCCTTTTCTTTTTGCGAATGCAGACTAACACGGCTGCTACTCTGAAACCTCCCTTTCTATTGATGAGTTCAGATTAACGCCCTGGATCAACATAATGGGCCCCACCCTCCTGTCACTGACAACAGTGTAAATCAGAAGCCAGTGCAGTTAAGCTGGCATAAGACTGATAAGAGAGTGAGAGAGAGAGAGAGAGAGAGAGAGAGAGGAGAACCAGGAAAGGAGCCTCCCCTCCTCTTTCATTTACCACACATATCCCTGCTCCAAGACACAAGTTCCTTTATAATTCAATTTAATGGTTCTCCTCCTCTCAGACGCCTCTTTGTCTCCGAGAACTCACATTCAGCACTCTTTCAGTTTTCACTACTAAATCTTGAGGGTTTCTCATTTTGTGCCAATTTCAAAGCATTGCCTTATGAATGCCAAAACACTGCCAGACTATGTTGCTTCTTCATCATTAACACATGTTACCATGGGGTATGACTGACTAGCTGTCTATCTATCTCTCTATCTACCTCAGTATTCTTATGGCCTGCATCACTGTAGTGTATGGGTGCCTTGCAAACAGTACTGAATTTATCCTCCCAGCACCCCTGTGAGGTATGTCCATTTCTCAGGTGGGGAACTGAGGCATGGAGGGCCAGATTTTCAAAGGTACTTAAGTGCCTAAAAATGCAAATAGGATGGCTTGTGGGAGTTTGAAATCAGTGGGACTTAGGTGCCCAAGTGCTTTTGAAAAGCCCCACTAGGAACCTCTCTGTATCTCTAGGCACCTAAATACACTTGAAATTCTGGCTCCCAGTCAATTGGCCAGTGCTAGACTGGCTTTCAGTTGTTCACTGTGGCAATAATATGGATGTGAGTTCAAAGTGATAGCAGGGGGAAGGGTGATTTGCATTCTCTAGTGCAGTGGTTTCCAAACTTGTTCCACCGCTTGTGCAGGGAAAGCCCCTGGCGGGCCGGGCCGGTTTGTTTACCTGCCGCGTCCGCAGGTTCGGCCGATCGCGGCTCCCAGTGGCCGTGGTTGGCTGCTCCAGGCCAATGGGAGCTGCTGGAAGCGGCGGCCAGTACGTCCCTCGGCCCGCGCTGCTTCCAGCAGCCCCCATTGGCCTGGAGCAGCGAACCGCGGCCACTGGGAGCCGCGATCGGCCGAACCTGAGGACGCGGCAGGTAAACAAACCGGCCCGGCCCGCCAGGGGCTTTCCCTGCACAAGCGGCGGAACAAGTTTGGGAACCACTGGCTGAGAGCATCTGCTAGAGCAGTGCTGCAGCAGTGCAGCTGCAAGCTCTGTAGTGTAGCCATAGCCTCAGTCCTGCAAGGAAATGCGATTCTTCTGCGTGCATGACATCATGCTCTTTAACCATGGAAATGGAAGGGAGCTCAAAGGTGCAGCATCATGACTTGTGTGCAGGATCAATGGCAGGGAGAACATTGGCTTTGAGGGATCAGAGTCCCCGTTCAAACAAAAATATTGGGTGGATGAATGGCTCAGAGAATTGTTAATGGACTTCACCTTCAGGCGCCCAGTAAGAATCATTTCCACGTCGGCAGTGACTGATAGTTGATTGCTGTCTTTTGACGGTTTGATGACCTTTGCGGAAGGAATTGGTGGGTCTCAGTTCAATTCCTAATAGACCGTCCACATAACCTCCTCCCTGACCTCCGACGTAACTGTCCCACTTATTGCCTGTGGCAGCAGAGAGGCCAAGGACTCGATGGGAATGGCGACTGAACTCCCCCCTTACCTCTAGATGTGGTTCCTCCGGGAATGGGTTGAGATACATTGGTGGGGCAGTGCAAAGAAACATGTTTTGTTGCCACCCAGAACCATCCATCTGGTAGCTTGCGCCAGCAAGGCATTCATGAGGAAACAAACAAAGCCCCTACAAATCTTGTTGTTAAGTAATTAGTTATCACTGACGGTAAGAAAGATTCATAGATACCAAGGTCAGAAGGGACCATTATGATCATCTAGTCCGACCTCCTGCACAATGCAGGCCACAGAATCTCACCCACCCACTCCTGCGATAAACCTCTCACCTATGTCTGAGCTATTGAAGTCCTCAAATAGTGGTTTAAAGACTTCAAGAAGCAGAGAATCCTCCAGCAAGTGACCCGTGCCCCATGCTACAGAGGAAGGTGAAAAACCTCCAGGGCCTCTTCCAATCTGCCCTGGAGGAAAATTCCTTCCTGACCTCAAATATGGCGATCAGCTGAACCCTGGGCATATGGGCAAGATTCACCAGCCAGATACCCAGGAAAGAATTCTCTGTAGTAACTCAGATCCCACCCCATCTAACATCCCATCACAGGCCATTGGGCCTTATGTATTACTATTATTTAGTGTCTATGCTGCAATAGCACCTGGAGGGCCAAATCAGTGACTGGGGCCCCATTATGTTAGGTGCTGCACTCACATATAATGAATAGACAGTCCCTACCCCAAAGAGCTCACCGTCAAAGCAACAATGATGGAAACCATATGAAAGGCTAGCGGATTTGTGTTTGGCTCAGTTACAGAGCACGTGAAAATTCTTCCCAGCTTGAAAGCTCCTTTCAAAATGTACCAAGCCAGCAGTGAATGCATCTCTGCCCAAAGTAAAAGCCATCAGAACAAGCAGCTGAGTGAATATTTACAGGGATGAGGACATGTAACCCTTTCATCCAGCTGATGGATACCACCACACTGCATCCTTCGCAGCAGAAGCTGTGGGTCAATTAGCACCGTTTGGGCTCACATCTCCTGGCTGAGAGTGATTTATTGCCAGTTTCTTTCTAAAGAAAGGGTTTCCCTTTCTGGCACAGACATGCTACAATTATGGAATCATATCATTCTGCTGCTGAAAAGAAGCCTTTGCGCCCCTGTCCCCTCAACCAGGGACTTTACACAGGGAGGCTGCTGAGCTGTTATCGTATCCAACGTTGGCTTTGAGTTTCTGATGGCTGTAGATCATTTCAAATATTGCATTGCCTCCCTATTAGGGGCATCTTGCTTGGGTCAAGAGCCTGGAACCCAGGGGCTCATCACTGCAAAGGGCAAGGAAGTAGAAGACAGGGCCAGATTAAGGCAATCCACGGCATTAGCACACCACAAGAGGAGAGCCCCATGGTTCCACCCCCATGGCACTGCTCCTGTACTGTGGCTCTGCCCCACTCCATACCTGCATTGATAAAGGGCCCTCCATCCCTCAGACGGGTAGTGGCCATGAGGCCACCTTCTCTCTCTTTCCCTCAGGAGCAGCAGAAGCCCCTGTCCACTGTGAAGTTGGCATGGTGTGGTGTGGGAATCCCCCCAGTTCTGACGGCAGCAACTGGGATTTACCTGTTTATGTGGGTGGGCCAGACCTGCTGTACTCCTTTACGCTTGCCTTCTACTGTCTACTTCCAGGCTGTCTGAAGATTCAGGCAGACACTGCAGCTTTGGGTTCAGGATTTCCAGCTTTTCTTCCCAAGCACAAGGGCAAAAAACCTGACTTTTTTATTTTGAATGAAGACTTTGATCCTGATGTAGACAAAGGACTCCAGGAACTGGTCAGATACAGGCCAGTTGGTGGCCTCCAACTAGACTGAGGAATGGGACTGATGTTGGCTCAGAACAAAGTTTAGGGGTGGTGTTGGTTGGTAACCTCGGGGTAACATTAGGGTCGGGACTATTTGGGGGCCCCACACTAGGATTAGGGATCACGACAGATCATAGCTCCAGGCTAAGGTTAAGGCTTGGGCTGGTAGGGGGCCCCAGACTAGGGTTAGGCCTCGAGCCATTAGGAGGCCCTATGCTAAATTTAGGGTTGAGGGTAGGGTAGCTTGGGTTAGATTGTGGCTCTGGTCTAGGGTTAGGGTTGGTGTTGGTTGCTGCCCCCAGGCTAGGTTTAGAGTTGGGGTTGTGTTGGGAAATGTTGTTTTGACATTGATCTCAAAGGCCTAGAGTGTTAAACCCTTTCATTGTCCAGCATTAAATGGTGATAGGTTCAGCGTTATTTTTTACAGAGACCTCCAATTTACTTGGTTATTTGGCAAATATGCCAAAGCAATCATTCAAGTTGAAAGTTTATTGATTAAACACACACACACACACACGCAAAAGAACAAGGATTTAAAGCAAGCATTTATATTGAAACTGTGGTTGAGTGATTATGCAAAACAGACTTAGTCAGACCCTATCCAAGTCTCTCTCCTTTTGGAGTCAAAATATCAGAGTCTCTTATTTGCATTAATAAGCTTTCTTTCATGAAAAGGAATGGATTAATTTTATTCAGTCCTGAAGCATGAAGGGCATTCACTTATCCTGTTTTCAACAGCCAGATAGACACAAGGCTGAGGAGAGACAGGATAGAAAAGCTGGGTGAAATACAGCTTTTGTTGATGTTTTGGGGACACTTGACCACAGGTTAGTTACAAGTGAATGCTTTGGCTGGCACGTCAACCACGACACCTGCTTCTTGGAACCTGGTTCACATGCTGATCGAGGACATCATCTGGTTGGATTCTTTTTCCTTAGACAAGGCAAGCTTGGATGAATTCAGTATAGTTGATTTCAGGATTTGAGAGAGAGAGATAGGAGGAAGGAGGGAGGGCAAAAAGCAACCCAACAAGAGCAAGGAAAACAATCCAGGATCTTATGTGCCTTTTTGGTGCAGGCAATTAGATCGCCCCACTGATGGGCTGAGGACAGCACGTCATAATGATGTGATGACTTTCAGCCCTCAACAGGTGAAGCCAAAGTTCCTTAAACGAGAGCAAGGGCAGCTGTCTGGTCTGTTCCTTTTGATGTCAAGGGCGATGAGATGAGTCGAGATGAGCTGCAAGGTTGGCAGGTCAGGGGATGAGCTGGAAGGAAGAAGATTTTTTTTCCCCCTAAAGTCTCTTTTCAAGAATCCGCAGAAGGAGTAAAAGTATGTGTCATATTTTATCCTCATTGTTTTGTCCACCAATTAAATCCATTTCCATAAGGCCAAACTTGGCATAGGTAACTTTGTCCCCACATTTTCTTATTTACCAAGTATGATGTCACCAAGTTCTTGACTTATATTAGTTGGCCATCTTTGCTTGAATTAAGTCCATTTTTCTGTCTGGTTTTCTTACACCTTTTCATAACATTTATTTCTCACGCAAGCAAAAGGTTATTGGTTATTGTGACACCTTATGAACTTTCACATGCTTTTCACTATTGAGCTTAGGGTAAATTTTTAGGTCCAATAATCACAACAGACCCCAAGCTAGAGTTAAGGTTGAAAGTGGTTGGTGAACTTGGCTGAGGGACTGGGACAGTTGATAGAGCTGGGCTAGGCTTAGGGTTGGGGCTAATTGAGGTCTCCATGACAGTTAGGTTTGGGATTGGCTGGAGGCCCTAGGCTAGGACAGAGTTAGGTTTGGGGTTGGGGTAGTCTGGGGGTACAGGGCTAAGGTTAGGTTGGAAGCAACACTGCAGTCAAGATTCTTGTGTTCTAATCCTACCTTTGGGAGGTAGTGTAGTTTAATGGTTAGAGTAGGGTGACTAGGAGTCAACACTCCTGGGTTCCTTTCTCAGCTCTGCCACTGACTTGGTGTATGACCTTAGATAAGTCACTTAACTTTTCTGTTTCAGTTTCCCCATCTGTAAAATGGGGGGGAAAAGATCACAAAAGCATAGTGTTGAACGTGTGCAAAGCACTTTGAGATGCTTAGATGAAGGTGTGAATATAGTGTCAAGTATTCCTGTGCTGAATTCAGAGAGTCTTACTTCACCATGTTTATAAAATGAAAAGGAGGACTTGTGGCAAAAAGCTCAAATAAATTTGTTAGTCTCTAAGGTGCCACAAGTCCCCCTTTTCTTTTTGCGGATACAGACTAACACAGCTGCTACTCTGAAACCATGATTACCATAAATCAGAGAAAGCTTTAATCTGAGGTTCCATTATCTGGTGGAAATTACTCCAACTGGCTCCATGCTCTTGGAATAGAAGGACAAAAAAATAGCATGGGTTTATTTATATTTGCTAATCAGAGAGTGCTAGAGGGAAAGTGGAGAGATTTATCTATCTCGCTACTTTAGGGTTTTATGCTGCCACCCATCATTCTAGTGTCTAAGCTCCTTCCATGTAAAATCAATAGCAATTGCAAAGTCCCTAGTGGATTTCAGGGAGTCTCTGAATTCCCAGTGATTTGATCTTGTCAGCTCCAAGAAGATATGGGTACATTTTGCCCCAATGAACAAAATTCAGACAAATAATAGAAATGATGCATCGGGGCTTGCAGGATGTAGAATGATTCTTATACCAGTAAGGTGCTATCATTTCCTATTTTCACTGCCTGCCTCTTTCAAAGAGACCTTCTCTGTATAACAGCTTTGGGCTTCTGGCATTTATGCAGTTTATGAATTAATGGGACATTGTTAGTGCCTGTTCCTTTGTATTGGAGGACAAGGAAGCAGCTGACTCTGTAGCCAAATCAGTTCTGTTTCCCATTTGAAGAGTGGCCCAGGACCTGAGGGTTGGATTCATCTCTCTCACTGTCCTAAGGAGCTCTCTGCATCTCCTTCCAGCTCACTTCTATTACTTCACCTTGTCATGGGCTCATTTTGAAGAGCCCCCAATTACTCTGGAATAATTCTGCTCTCATATTTCCATTTCACAGGCCAGATTCTGACAGCAGTTTCCTCTCTACATAAATCTGAAGTAACTAATTTCAATGGAGTCACTACGCAATTAATGTGGTGCAACTGAGAGCAGAATTTGGAGCCTTTTTCTTTCCCTTACAAAGAACAGGAGTCCTTGTGGCACCTTAGAGACTAACAAATTTATTTGAACATAAGCTTTCATGGGCTACAGCCCACTTCATCAGATGCATGCAGTGGAAAATACAGTAGGACGATTTTATATACACAGAGAACATGAAACAATGGGTATTACCAGACACACTATAATGAGCGTGATCAGTTAAGCACCCGGAGCCGCCGCGAGCCCGAGCCGAGCCTGCTGGGGAGACCCTGAGACCTGCCGCCGCCAGCCCCGCTCTGAGGAGCCGCCCCTGGCCCGCCATGGCCTCAGGATCCAATTCTAAAGCAGACGACTTATCTACCGCAATTCTAAAGCAGAAGAACAGGCTGCTACTCTGAAACCTTTCTTTCCCTTATATCTTGCGGTAACCTCATACTTAAGCCTTAAGGTGCCACCAGTCTTGTATGGGATTCAGTGTGAATTCTGTTGAATAACAAGGCACCTGTAAAAGGCACCCCCTTCTGCCAGGAGAGGTAGATTTTAAAGTTCTGAGACCCTTCTTGCAAATTGAGCAACTTTTCAAGCAGTATTCAGCCTGGGACTGAATTGAGGGAATAAAGTAGGAACCACTCATCTGCTCCACCCCACAAATATCACGTCCCTTGAGCGTTTGCCCAAACCTCACCCCAAACCAGAGCCAATTTCTTTTTTTAAGTTTAAAAAAATGTGGTTAATATTTTTCTTTTGTACACATCTGTTTTCTGGGATCCATTTGGGTCCTGAAGTGGAAGAGTTAAAATGCCCTGGGGAAAAGGTCTTCTTTGCATAGTATTTCTGGCACTGTCTAAAGCTTGCAAAGTTTCCAGAACAATTTTGCAGACTTGGGGCTGCCCTGTATGTGCAGAAATCCCATTGAAGCAAGTGGGAATTCCATGCAGGGAGTAAGCTACTGGATGGCGCCCTTAGTTGGGTGCATAGCTGAACTGGATCTCTGCATTTTTTGAGGTTCACCCATCAGTAGTGTAAATGCTTTAGTGGGGATACTAAGTTGCAGCTCAGCAAAACACTGGGCTACATCCTCACCTGAGGTAGATCAGCATAGCTCTATTGACTACAACGGTGCTAGGTCAGTTTGTGCCAGTTGAAGATCTGACTCATTAGCTTCCGTATCTAGCAGGTTTGCCGGAAAGAAAAGTTATCATCGTTGTTAAAGACATAAATTATGCCAGTGTAATAAAACCAGCTCCGTGTTATATCCTGGACACATGCCAGCAGCTCAATATTGTTTTCTAGTTTTTACAACGGGCAATCTGTTTCCATGAGCCTCTGACACACTGTGGCTGGTGGACAATTTCTGCTTGCTCTTATCACAGAAAGTAACGTGTTCTACAAAGCTTTTGATTCTCTGCAAGCTGAAATGTTTATCCCTGATCTCCTTTCTTCTCCACTTTCATGATGGTGGTTGGGGGGAATGCAAGCTTTAATCTCAGGAGAAAGAAAAGTAGAAATACATGAGTATAGATAATGGACCAGATTCTCTCTTATGTCAAGACCTGCTTGGTGCAGGAGCTGGGGTGGAGTGTCAAGGAGCTGGTTACAGCTCCCTAAATTGCAGGCTGCACCAAGCCAATGTATGATAGAGTAACCTCGTGGCTTCTAGCGTCTTTAGCTGGCCATGGTTCTCAAGAGACCATAAATCAGCTTTGTTCTCCTCCCCACCAATGACACACTCCTTCCTCCCCTGGTGTGTCCCTATGCTGGGGTAAGTGAGACGTTGTCGCAGGTGCTGGTTCTGCTGGCTTTAGATCAGGTGAGAGTTCCCTCCTGCTGTGAGACTAAAGTCAGCTGAAGACAGATTCTGGTCCCTTTGTGCTGCTCAGGGGCACAAAGTGGCTGGAACCAGGGTAGAGAATCTGATTCAATAAATATAGAAATGCCAGATTCACCTGTCTTCAGGTATCATCAAAATACCCAGGAGCTATAGTACCCATGGATGAATCAGAAGAGGTAGACAGTCACATGCTTTGCACAGGAAAAGCTAATAGTGCCATAGGTGTTTGGCTGGCTGGTTCTTGCTCAAGGTGTAACTGATTGCCATGGGTGAGCTGAAGAAGGAATTTTCCCCAGGTCAGATTGGCCAGGACCTTGGTGGGCTTTCAACTTCCTCTGCAGTGTGTGGGTGTGGGTCACTTGCCAGGATTATCTAGGTACATCTCATTTAATCATTCCCCTGCCATTGCAGGGGCCTTGGGCACTGGGGCATCTCGGTCCCTCCTGTTCTCTGCCTGTGGCACATAATAGTCTAGTCTCCTGTGGGCTGTAACACTTTGGTCTAATATTGGTTGTTGGGGTTGGTGAGGGGATGCTGGATGATGTTGATGGCCTGTGCTATACAAGTGGTCAGACTAGATGGACTGGTGGTCCCTTCTGGCCTTAAACTCTAATACTCCATAACTACTTTTGATTTCTATTTTATTTTGTAGCCACATATGAAGCTCCCATATACACAGTACCCAGTCAGGACCAGGGGCCATTGTGCTGGGCACTGCACAGAAACATATGAAGATGTGGTCTAGCAGTCACTTGATCTCAATGAGAATTTCCATTGGCTGTCAGTAAGGCTTGTCATTTCAGCTTCATTTCAGGGTTGGATGGCAACACAACTGCAATCTGATGAAGGTTGGAGCAAGGCTGATGTTTCCCATCCAGCAGCGGTGTGCACATTCATAGTGCATTACTATGTTTGTGAAAACTGACCAAGCATGGAATACAGTGGTGGCCACAAGGGTTCACAGAAGAGAAATTGTTTCTTTTGCTTTAGCTAAATTCACATCCATATTCCAGCCAACAACAGTGGCATCTTAGCTAGCCTAGAAAAATTCAGTGATACTTATTCATATGACAGTAGTACATAGAGGCCGTGTAACCAAGATCGAGTGCTGTACAAACCCATAGTAAGAGGTAACTACTATGACCCTGAGAACCCTTCAGTGCCAACTGGCAAAGGGTTCACTGCTGTGTAACAGCAATTCCTAACAGGCTCGACAAACTCAGTACACCAAACATATGGCTTTCATGGTATTTATCCATAAATGATGTCACGTGAGGTCTCTAATAAACACTTATGTCATACTGATCCTCCTAATCACCACAAGATATATGCACAGATGACATTTAAGGAGCAGTGTATATATACTGAAAATATGTTTTAAAGTGTCACCAACCAAAGATAAAAGCAGGTTTCTTCCAGACAGGAGGTAAGAGGTGAATCTCTGTTGAAATGTAAAAAAAAAAAAAGCATGGTAAGCCAACAGAATGGAAGCCCCATTGACATGCAAAGTCAATGGGGAATGGAGAGGCAACAGGGTGACAAGACACTGCACACTGAACCACAGAGGTTTCCCCTGTTTCTGGGGGCAGACAGTGAACTTTGGGGAATACAAGTGTAATGCTGACAGACCCCAGTCACCGGCGGGCAGGATCGACCCTGGGACCTCTGGAGCTAAATGCATGAGCCTCTACTGCATGAGTTAAAAGCCACATGACCTTTAGCTAAGGCTGTAGCAGGCTCATTAATCTCTAGGTGGTCTCAGGGCCACTAGAGGGGACAGAACAGCACACCCAGGAGGAGTGTGGGTTACATAAGGGCAAGGCAAAAAGACACCCTTTTATTCTGTACCGAGGAAGTAAATGGACAGTGCATTTACATTCATGAAAATGGAATCCCAACCACTGTTGGTAGGAAACGTCACAAAGGACATTTAGGGTGAGATAAGCTTCTTCTTCTTAGCCTGTTAAAGTTAAGAATCTGTAAGCATCAAGTTATGAGTTTGTTTTAGAAGTAAATCCTTCTTTTTCCATTTCCCTACTCACTATCTCCCAAGTCTGGATCTTTGATAATAAACGTATAATTGTTTTCAATACAAATATATCTCCGTGCTGTGAGGTTATATAGGAGCTGATCCTGAGCTGAGTCATGCACGCTGGCTGTTTTCTGTTCCTTTAGTATTACTGTGAGTAAGTGAATAAGGAGCTGAACACTGCAGGGGAGTGCTTCAACGGGCCTAGGGTGCGCCTGCTGTTAGCCTGCAAGGCAAAGTAAGGGCTGGCATAGCCCAGAGGAGATTGTCCGGGTGGCTGACAGACTGGAGGTGTCAGGGAGCTAACACTCAGTTAAGCTCTAGCAAGTGTCTCTTGCTGGAGACGGGGGGAAACAAGATGACTCACAGTCTTGGGCACTCTGAGAAGCATAACTGTAGAATTATTAGTCGAACTAGAAAAGTCATGAGAGGGGAAACTGAGGCATAGAATGGAAGTAACTTGCCCAAAGTCACAGAACTGGGATTAAGAGCTCCTGACTCCCAGTTCAGTGCCTTATTCATGCTGCCTGTCTGCTGATGGCTGCCTCCTGCTGGCTAGTGTGTGAACTCGCCATTAGTGTTGTTTATACCTTTAGGATCTATCTATCTCTTCTGGGTTCTTATATATCCCCTCGCACCATGGTATCTGAAGATCAAAATGTCATCCTAAACTAGTGCTCTGTGACGGCTGCAACCTTGACATCAAACTGCTCATTTTCTATTCTTCGGTCTGTATATTCTACCCTTAAGCACAGTTACTAGGTAAGAATGTCAAAAACATTGGTTCCTCTTCTCCCACTTCGGTGAGGAACTCTTGGCCCTTATGTTCTCCCCTTATATGCAGCTTTCCTTAAAACAACCCATAACACTGTTCCAAAAGAATAGATTCCAGGGATGTCTTTTCTGGGTTTAACACCGTCATTTTCTAGTGCTAAGTGGCTCTGTGTGGTACTACAATAGCCTTTCTACCCCAGCAACCTTGGCTCAAATCCTGATTAATACAAACAACCCTGGAGGTCTCATTTTCATCAGTGGAATTAGGATTGCTAGGCCCTGGTGGTATTTTCAGCGCACCCTCCACGGTTTGGCTCAGGGGAGGCCAAGGACTGGTGTAGCAAGGTCCAGGACTGAAGTGAATGGCAGAGCAATGTGGAGATCTCCATGCTTGAATAGCAGAGTTTGCTCAGGTACACAGGCAGAACTGTGGGGGTGCGCTGATGGATCACAGCTCTGGAGTAGCAGGGGGTACTGCAGCTCAGACCTGGCAGAGCAATGCTGAGGCCAAAATAGCAGAGGATGGACAGGTGAGGACTGAGGTGATATTGCAGCGGTATGGAGGATTCCAGTACTGGATGAGCATGGGTACTCCTGGCTCGAGTTGCAGTGGCAACTGGCAGAAGGCGTGCTGGTGTAGCCTGGTTCAGGACCTGTTCATGCTCTAGCTAATTCTACAGAGTGCTGTGTATTGTACCTTTAACAAACACCATTAAATTCACATCATTTACAAAAAACGCCTTTTCTTTTCTTGCTTCTTTTTCGTGAGAAGGCAGGTAAATTCAGCCCCACAAACGAGGGAGCTGCGAGCCAGCCTGTACACCACTGAGCACTGCATAGCAATGGAGAACAGTAAGCAAAGCTGTCAAATTTTCTCTGAGGGCAGCTACACACCTCTTGTGCCAAATTATATTTGACATTTCAAGTCCACATAATGTAACACCTAGCCCCAGAAATGGCGGCAGGGCAGCAGGAGTGTTCCATTTGACAAAATGGACCTATTTGCTTTAATTTCCTCCATACCGTGGCCAAGTTTACTTGGAAGTGAGAAACACTTGGGGTATTTTTTGTTAGCGTGGCATTAAAAGAGTTCACTGTGGTGTGCTCAGACACCGTTTGGGCTTCAGGTGGTCTTAATTAAATCACATAATGTACGAGAACTGTGCATCGGTTCAAAAAGAGCCAAAGAAAGTTGTGTGCTCTTGACTGAATAATGCTCAAATCAAACATTAGATTCCTGGCATGAACCAACCATTCAGCAGGTGTAAAATTGAAAAGAGAGAGGGTCATTATATGGTTGTAAGCAACACTCCAGATATGGCAGAAAGACTTGCTCTCTCCATAAAGCTGTTATGGGGATATGAAGATCATTTGATAAAGGCATTTGTGGATTTGTTGCATGTCAATACAGGCTTTCAGACAGTGAATAAGCAGGGTAGGTGTGCGTAAGGGGGAATGAATGATCTCTCACTCCTTGTCCTTATTTGCTCTTTGCAGGGTTTCACTCTGAAAGCCCTTTTGGAAGGACCGTTTGATCAATGAAGGCTTATTGGGTGCCCGGTGTTTGTCTTCTGATTGGTTTCAGGCTCCAGCCATAATTGGGAAATGTGTTCAACTTGATGTTAATTAGCCTCAATGATGTGAAAACCTGATTGGGTCTTGGGAAGGGAGGAGTTTGCCAGCTGAGCTTTAGGTAAAGCACAGAGAGGCAGAAAACCCTGGGTAGGGGGATGTTTGTGTGGAGTGTTGAAACTGCAGTGTAATTCACAAGTGTTGAGCCTTAGGAGTATGTAAACCACCAAGGAAAGGTATTAGGGTCTTTATTTGTTTTGTTTTAAAAGAGTCTACTATGTGGAGCAAAATGCAGTGTTTACAGGGGAGGTGTCTGTAATAGCCAATGTTTGATCATTGTATTTGTCATGGAGGAATGGCAGAAGAGAGGGCTCAGACACAAAGCTGCGATTATAAAGCAGGAGGACTTCTTGCTGTGGAGACCAAGGGTGGATCTGGAAGGCTGAACTGTGGGAAGAGAAGAGAATTCCCTAGACTAGTCAGTAGACATGGAGAGGGAGAGAGAGACAATCTGTAGCCAAAAGAGGGAGGTGTGGGTTGAACTGGGAAGGCTGGGCTGTACTTCCACATCCCCCTGAAAAGCCCAGGCTCTTCCGCTAAGGGCAGAAATTGCCTCCAATGAGGTGATCCTTGGGTTGGTACTTCTGTTAGTCAGGGCTAGTAGGGAGCAGTATATCTGCATAGCATTGCATTATTAGGCACATGAGCTAGAACCAAAAGGAACAAGAGGGTGGGGGGGAAAGGCACTTTTTGCAGTAAGATGAAAACTGATGACCCCACCAGAGTCTTCTTCCCCCATATGCAGAACTGCAAAGCTGGTTTGGAGGAGTGGTGCTACTCATCCCCTTTAGTGTAGCAGGATTTGCTAGAAAAAGGCTATTGGGGCTGGATGACCTGACCTGGCTTGGCAACTCTTAGTTTTTGATCTGGTTCTCATGCCATGCTAGAAATGTCTGTTTGCATTTTTCTCATCATCCTATTGCAATAGACAGGAGGGGGGAGCACAAAATAATGGCTGCAATTCTGTAGCCAAAGAGCAAAAGCAATTGCTTGTGTGTCTACAGAGACATTGGAATTGCCCATTTGAGGAGCTGCGTTCATGCATCTGTTTCCCAGACTCAGAATGCAGGGCCCCACTCCCAAATTTCTCTCCTCCTACTCTGTGTGAATACATGGTGACCCAGGGATTGTTTAGAGCCGGGAGTTTGTTTTGGTCCCATCTCTAGTTTTTAGAGGCATTAAAGCGATAAATGTTTTGCTCACTTGACATACACTGTGTATGACATACAGTTCTCTGTTCTCACCTGGGAACCTAAGAGATCGCCCGTGCAGATTAAATGGCCATTCCAAATCCTCTGTGTTATCACTTTAGTGCCAGTTTTGCTCTCGCTAGTGCTGCTTTCCAGCTTTTACTGCAACTTATCTTAATTAAGCAAGAAGCGTAGCCAGAGGAAAATTATTGCCGTTTTTCAATTGCCAGAAAATATTAAGCAGATGAGATGTTTTCCTAGGATAATCAAATAGAATCCCTGGGAAACTGACAATTGGTCTAATCCATTTTTTTTCACTAGCCCAGCAATGAATTATTTTAGCCAAATTGTCCAACAGAAAACAAACTTCTGAAGAGTCTGGCATAAGGGGCCAAATCCTGTGATTCCTTACCTTGTGCTTACTTGGGTGAACAGTCTATTGAAGCTTTGCTTAAGGAGTGGACGTTAGCGCCTATCCCAAAGAAAGTACCATTCACAATATAAGCAATCAGCTTTCTGTCCAAAAGAGTCATCTTATTGGGCACTGAAAGCCTGCTGGCTTCTGTACAAACCCAGGAGAAGATGCTGCTTCCTGCTCCAAGGAGCTTGCAGTTCAGCTGAGACACAGTCCATGCAGTTTGGACATCCATAATACAGTGGGCAATGGTAAAACAGTGGGCAAACGTTTGAGGTAGGGGATTAATCCAGAGCTATTGCTGATAAGCTCCTCTATGCATTTATCATAGCTTCTGGGGCTTGATTTTTTTCAGTGTCAGTCTCCCTGTTTCATTTTGCAGGGACCAGTGGTTGAACAGTAATAAATGTTAATAAAAAAGCATAAGGGAATCCAGAATAATATTGAATGAATCTTTCAAAACTCAGGTTTATCACTCTGTCAGTGTCCAGTTCAGGCTTTGAACAGTATATTTAGGGTGCAGTATGTACTGAATGGCTACTCTAAGTTCAGTGTGTCACAGCAAAAGGACCCAAGCTGCTCCAAGCATATCAGCTGGGTCATGTAAAATATGAGTTGATTACTTCTCCTGTTGTCTGTATCTTATTTTCTGTGGAAAAACAAATTCTGTCACCCTTACTTTGAATATGGTCTTTCTTCCTCTCCCCCCCACCCCAGTAGTCCCCCTGAATTCAACAGGACTAGTGGACATCTCTGGGACTCAGGAGACTTGGGTTTTATTCCTGGCTCTGCCACTGGCCTGCTGGGTGTTCTTGGGCAAGTCATTTCCTTGCCCAGTGCCTCAGTTTTCCCCATCTATAACATGGGGATGATGTTACTGACCTCCTTTTCTAAAGTGCTTTGAGGTGTATGGAAAAGTACTATGTGACACCCAGGGATGATGATATTACCACCATTCACATGGAAGGTGCTTCTCAGCATGAGGAGAGTGGCACACTCTAGCCCAGCTGTTTAGAAATGCATAGATGCTAATCATAAGCATTACTTTCCTGTCTCATCCCCCTTCTCCCCTGACCATGTGAATGGGAACCATCATTAAGGGTAGGATGTAATAATCCAAGCAAGAGGTAACTGAAGGCTTTAAACACTGAGGATGGAAGGGTGGTACAAGAGGATATAACCAAGATTTAAGCGGCAGTTTTTGGCTGAACAACAGAAAAAAACCTTCCGGGAGTGAGAAGGATTTGGCTGCAGAACAGACCTCCAGGGACGGCACGGGAAACCCCTTCTCTTTGGATAGTTAAAACTAGACTGGATGAAGCATTAGCAAATGTCCCAGAGGGTTCAGTCCAGCCACTGGCGGGGAAATGAACTAAATGGCCAGCATACAATCCTCTTCCCACCTCTAATTCCCAAGCCTCCGTGAATCTCTCTACTCACTGTACTTTTTTCTTGTTAACCCTTTCAGCGCCCTTCCCTTACACCCACGTTTCCTCGTTTTCCACTTGCACCCAGTAGTTCTGTGCCGGGTGGCTCTGACCCTTATTTCACTGTGATCTTATTGGGGTGCTCCCTTGAAAGGACCTTGAGCTTGTCAGCTCCAGCCTTAACCAACAGCGTGGGCTTTCATGGCAATGGTCTCGCCAAGTGATCCCCAAAAGATGGGCTGGGAGAAGGGATTAGAAAGGTGAAGTCACTTTCCCTTCCCTTCCCTTCCCCATCAGCAAGCCTTATCTTATTAGCAGCTGTGACTTGGGTAAATAGGGTGACTCTACCAGATTGGCAGCATCAGGCCCACCTTCCATCTTCTCACATAAAACCCAGCTAGAAAGGGACAGCAAGTTTGGGCTTGGCAAAACCCTCGGTCAATAATGCAAAATCCCAACAGCCATGGCCACTGGCACCCTTCATCTTTTAAAGTCTCTTGCATCTTCCTCCCAATATACCCCTTCTTTTCCCTACCCTCAGAAGGCCCGAAATTTAAATGTGTTTTCGCTAGACAGGGCAAATTAGAAATAGGACATGAATGAAGTCATGCTGCAGGTAGCGAAGAAGTTGCATGCATTTATTGCCTGCTCCCCTTAGTAATTGCACAGTTCTGTACATTATGGGCACAGCAAGCAGTTCATTGCAAGGATTTGCTTTCTGAAATTCAGATTTCAAATTAGGTAGGTTAGTTTCGATGGGGCACCTCAGCCATAGGGTATTGGTTTTATTCTCTGATTTGGAACACTTCTATCAGGTTTCTAAAGTGAACGGTCACCTTGGTGAATTCAGCATTTGCTCTCTGTGTAACTTTTCTGTTCTTTGCTAAATATACACTGTTTCCATTAACATCCCTGCCAGTAAACTCATTCGGTAGAACATTGGTGGAAAGTGAGCAGCCAAAGCTAACTTGAGCTTGTACACTTGGGAATCGCAGAGAATATCTTGAGGCATTTACCTAGATCTACATGAAACTTTAGCATTAATTTGTGAGCTACAGTTATAGTGGGGATCAGCAACCTTTGGCACGCGGCCCGTCAGGGAAATCCGCTGGCGGGCCAGGATGGTTTGTTTACCTGCAGCATCCGCAGGTTCGGCCGATCGCAGCTCCCACTGGCCGCGGTTCGCCGTCCCAGGCCTATGGGGGCTGCGGGAAGCGGCGCGGGCCAAGGGATGTGCTGGCAGCTTTTCCTGATGGGCTGCGTGCCAAAGGTTGCCAATCCCTGAGTTATAGAAACAAAAGATGGCCTTATGGTTAAGGCACTGGATGGGGACTCAGTAGACCTGAGTTCACTCCTTAAAGATGCCATTGACTTCTTGTTTATTTCCCCTCCTACTGTCCTTGTAAACTGCTGGAAATGGCCCACCTTGATTATCACTACAAAAGGTTCCCCGCCCTCCTCCCTACCCCCCGGCTCTCCTGCTGGTAATAGCTCACCTTTCCTGATCACTCTTGTTACAGTGTGTATGGTAACACCCATTGTTTCATGTTCTCTGTGTATATAAATCTCCCCACTGTATTTTCCACTGCATGCATCCGATGAAGTGAGCTGTAGCTCACGAAAGCTTATGCTCTAATAAATTGGTTAGTTTCTAAGGTGCCACAAGTCCTCCTTTTCTTTTTACGGATACAGACTAACATGGCTGCTACTCTGAAACCCGCCATTGACTACTTGTGTGACCTCATTTAATCTGTGCCTCAGTTCTTCAGCTGTACAATGGGGACAATATCACTTCCTTTCTCTTGTGTATTTAGATTATCTTGTTATGTGTGTGTTTAACACCTAGAACAGTGGGGGCCCCAATGTTGGTTGGAGCCTCTAAGCAGTACAGTGATGTAGATAATAATGGTTCACGTTCAGCCTATGTCTTTGCATAGGAGAGAGATTGTTGCTCACCTGTGTTTTATATAGCAGCGCAAGTAGCAAAGGCAAAAGGCTGTCAGAAATGCAGCCCCTTCGTCCAAACCCATGAGACCCTTCCCCCACAAAAGAGTAACGGTGACTGTATAAATCATACCAGAACGAGGCTCTTACTCCCCATGAGAAGGGCTGCAGGTGTAGAATTTCAACTGTAGGTCACAAGTGATTTCAGGGGATTGAATATCTGTAGCACTGTGGTGGGTTTCAGCTTTTCCTGAAATCTTATCCCCCAGCTGGACTGCACAAGTGCACAGGCTGGGGCTGCTTGTGTCTCCAGCCTCCCTTACTCAGGTCTTTGTTTCCCAGAGCATTTTGTTTCGCTTCAGACACATGCTGACAACTGGAGGTGGGTGGTGGTGGCGGAGGGGAATGTGAGTGAAAGTTGCTATCTCTGAGCTAATCGCACTTTATATGGAGGGATGCTTTTTTCTGTTACTGGGAGCCATGCTGGGTGTTTGTTTCATACGGTGATTACTTAGCACTTCACATGAAGGCAGTCCATTGACTCAATGCAAATCGGAGTCCAGAACCTCTATTATCCCACCTATCAACAGGAATGTGCATTATTAAGGACACACCCAGGAGGACTTCACTCCATGTTCAACTTAGTGTGTGGTAGGCCCGGTCACTAAAAGAGCCCCTGATTACTTCAGCCTCTCCGAATCCATTAGGATAAAGAATCAAGATGCCCATGCACAAACCTTGACAGACTCACGGGGAGATAGTAAAATGAAGCCGGCACCCTAGCAGTGTGTAATTTGCCCTTTGGTGATGCATCGGTTTCCCCTGCCAGGCCGAACTCCTGCTACTGCTGCACTGAGCACAAACAATACTGCCCCTATCATATTTTCCAAGTTAATGGGGCCTGGGCAGGAAGGAATCCCAGGTAGCTGCTGCAGTAAGATAATTATTCCCCTCCCCTGCTATTTTCTCAAAATGATGTTGAGAGCTGATTCAGAGTCAGTGGAAGAGCTGGCCAGATTATTGGATGGGAATAAATTAACTGTCAAATGTAGTTTTTATTTCTGTTGGGGGATTGGGCTGATTTTGGTGCAAACACACAATTTTCTGACCCTGAGTTGTTCAAACTCTTCATTTTGGTTTATTTACTATTTGTGACATGGGATGTTTCTTCAGCTCCCTGACTGAGATGTTTTGAGATCATGGTGAGACTTTTAAATACGTTGGCAAGTGACAATGAGTATTTATGCAAAGAGCAGCTATTCCCCAAGCATCTGCCTGGACAAAAACCTCGCACATGAATGCTCACAAATAGCACACAAATGGGGCGTCAATATGGTTGATCCAAACAGCTGTTGAGAACATGAGAAAGAAAAGTTCACATACATTGCTTTTCCGGTATTCAACCAGCACTGGACAGCTATTTCCACAGGTGCATTTGTTTGGGATGTTACTTTGGAAACCACTTGGAGGACACTTTGAGGAGGACACTTTGTGTGGTGGGATAACTGATAAACCTACTGTAAATACACCTGTAAATACACTGAAAGTGCTTGGGATGGGGTGCAAACCTGATATGTATAAATGTGAAGTGCCCTACAGCAGCAGAGTAAATTCTTACTGTATCAGACCCCAAACACTATCGGCAACCCCCTCTTTTAACTCTTTCAAGCATTTCTAATTTTTCCTGCCTTTCACTCTTGGTCCCCACCCCCATACTTCACTAGGGTTATAAATGAGCATTTCCCCCTCCAGCTTGGTAGCTGCAGACCCTCCTCTTCTCACGTGAACCTGCAGTGGGGGCAGGTGAGAATGCTGAATCTGTTCCCCCCTTCCCCCCCATGTCAACCAGTTGTGTTGCCATAACTTGAGGATCAGCCTTTCCCTGCAGGACTGAGCTGAAATGCAAAAGCTCTGAGGAGAAATACGAATCTGTGCAGTGTTAACAAGGAGAAGAGACAGAGAGCCAAAGTAAACTGCCTGTGCACATGTGTTGTTTGTTAGCTGATTTCTTCCCCACCCCCAAGTTAGTCTCCATGTCAAATTCCTTCTGAAATATGTCTGGAAGGTCACAGAAAGCAGGTGAATAGTCATACAATCAAAATCACATCACACCTCTTAAAAATACATGTATCCTTCCTCTCACCCAGAGTAGAGGCAAAGAATAGAGATGCACTCAGTCTGCATGAAGTGAAATAGCTTTTCCAAACAGCTTTATACACAGTGAGGTGTAGATAGCAGTCCTGATCTTCAAAATTCACATGCACAGTTGTGTGTATGCTCTAAATTATATAGGTAAATACCACAGGTCAAATTCTCAGCTGGTGTAAATTGTGGTAGCTCCTTTGACCTCCATGGAATTATGACGATTTACACCAGCTGAAGCTCTGCCTTCCAACGGGCGCATAGATATTTGGTGTTTCTGCAAACACATGGTGAGTCAGGAGCCTAGAAGGTTGTGTGTGAATGCAAACCCACTCCCAGCCCTCTGCTCCAGATGGTTTGTGCATGTTACCGAGGAGTGTGCAATTGTCCATGCAATGGGAATTGCGTGATTTTGAGTTCCTTTAGGAAGGTCAGGAACTGAGTTTCTGCCATGTGCACATGGCTGTAGTTTCTAGCCAACAAAGATCTCAGAGGTCAGCTGCACTTACTGTGGGCCACATCCTCAGCTGGTGTAAATTGTTGTAGCTCTATTGATTTTAATGGAGTTATTCTGCTATACACTGAGGATATGGCCCTGTGCATGCACCTTGCCACAGCCATGACTCAAATGCTCCTTATTCACTGACACCAGCACTTCTAGGCTGAGCCCCAAAGGAGCCTCCCTCTGCCCAAGCTGGTACCAGCTGAGTCCTATCTGGAAATCATACTTTGAGCGGTTTGCATCTTTCTTCCAGGAAAGGGCATGTGTGGAGATAGAATGTGGCACTTTCCAAGGTGCCAGCCACTTGTCTTTATGAAAAACAAACAAACCCTGATAAGGCCATGTTTTATAACCACTAGAGCTGGCTGTTAGATGGGGTGGGATCTGAGTTACTACAGAAAATTCTTTCCTGGGTATCTGGCTGGTGAATCTTGCCCATATGCTCAGGGTTTAGCTGATCGCCATATTTGGGGTCAGGAAGGAATTTTCCTCCAGGGCAGATTGGAAGAGGCCCTGGAGGTTTTTCACCTTCCTCTATAGCATGGGGCACGGGTCACTTGCTGGAGGATTCTCTGCTCCTTGCAGTCTTTAAACCACGATTTGAGGACTTCAATAGCTCAGACATAGGTGAGAGGTTTATCGCAGGAGTGGGTGGGTGAGATTCTGTGGCCTGCGTTGAGCAGGAGGTCGGACTAGATGATCATAATGGTCCCTTCTGACGTTAGTATCTATGAATCTATGAATAAATAAATAGTATGAGACAAATGTATGCAGGTGTTTTTCAGTGTGTAATTATTTACGCAGAATCAGTCTTTTACCCATGAGAAATGGGACAAAAGTGGGATCTGTGGATTTCAGAGCTGTTCTATTTCACATTCCTCGATTGGCACCCACCATACTGTTTTGCCTGAACGTCATATACAAAATAGGTGTCTAAAAGACTGGCTAATATCACGTGATCTCCATTCATTATCATTAACATTAAGGCTGAAATCTTGGTCCCATTGAAGTCAAGAGAAAAACTCCCTTTCATCCTGCCTCTTGGCCAACACCCAACATAGTCACAGATACATTTGAGGCCCAATTCTGTTCCCAGTGATGTTTGAGAGCTTCACCATTTAATTCAGTGGAACCATGATCAGGACCTTAACTAGTGTATCTACCTGTCTGTATAGGAACTTACACAGTCATCAGTAGTTGCCAAGTATTTATCCTCACAAAGCTCCTGTGAAGCATACCAGGGAAAAGTATTAATTCCCATTTAGAAATAGGGAATGGAGGAACAGTGAGATTATGTGACACATTTTCACAGGGAGACTGTGACAGAGGTGGGAATTGGACCCCAGTATCCTGAGTCATGGGCTAGTCCCTTAATCACAATACTGTTTTTCTGCCCCACTTGTCTCCTCCTACCTGCCCAATTTAGACAAAGTTATTTCTGGGCATGTAACACTCACGGGAGTCCACATCCTAAGTCAGGGATAGCACGTCATGGTTCCATGTGGTTTGTATGACAGAAGCGGAAATGCAGATGATAAATATAGGTGGAAGGGGAAAGTTATTTGACCTTTTTCTAACTTCCAAAAAAGAGCCATTTCTTTAGAATGAGAATCTTGATGGTAACATGGGAGAAACCCTCTCACATCCGGGATGGTTCCTCCAAAGCACGGGGGCATGGATGAAATGGAACATTTCCCAATGCTTTTATTGAAAGATCACTATTCCGAATCAACGCCCTCTCAGAAATATGATGGGTTATATCACGTCAATGTCTATTTGATTCTTAATGCATGGACCGTAACTTCAGGCACAACAGGAGATGAATTACTGTCAGGTTGTCAACCTGCACTCCAAATTTCCTTGCCTTTTATTAGCTTGTGTCACACAAAGTAGCAGCATTCAGCACCTGTCCAATGCCTGTAGAATTCTCTTCCTTCCTGCAGGAATTGATGTCCATTTGCTGTATGATGAGAATCATTTTATAAGTGGGGTAGGAGAGCCAGGAATATGCTCTGAAAATTCTTTGTACCCTGGGTGGAGGCTGGGGACAGGCCTAGACTCTCCTGCTGATCATTCACATGTTACAAATCAAAAATGGGGGACCCAAACAAAATGCAGTTAATAAACTAAGTAAAAAGCCTCCCTTTCCACTTCAGGCAGCACCCCAGACCTGAGCAGCATTGACATGGGCAGGTTTCTATCTGGATTATCTCTGAACGTCACAGCCCAGACCTGGGTTAAGAATTCCCTTTTTTAATCTGATATATGGTATATTTGGTTCATTTAACCAATAACCCAGTCAAGGAGAGTCACCGTACTCGGGCAAACATAAAAGCCGAGAATATGTCTATAAAAATCTGTTCCCTTGCTCAGTGCTTGCTATGATTAGAGCTTCGAATGAGAAAGGAGGTTTCCCCATTCCCAGGCAGCTTCTCTCTCTTCACAGTGAGATGTAACCACTTTCGTATTTTTACATGGTTATTTTGGCCATCGGGACTGCTGGGTTTCCCCCCATTTGTTCTTCTATCATGCTGTATGGTCTTGGGGGCAGGAAGAGGAAGGGATGTCGTTAGTGCCTCTGTACCTCAGTTTTTACACGGCAGTCATAACAATTATAATTACAGGTTTCAGAGTAGCAGCCGTGTCAGTCTGTACTCGCAAAAAGAAAAGGAGTACTTGTGGCACCTTAGAGACTAACAAATTTATTTGAGCATAAGCTTTCGTGAGCTCACTTCATCGGATGCATTGAATCTGCATTCATGTCTTACTAGCATGTTGTGAGGCTTAATTAACTAATGCTTAGAAAGTGCTCTGATGTGATACTTGGATGAAAGTTGCTCCAGTATATAATTGCAAAGCATTATTATCTACGTAACAAACCCTACTCTCTCTCTGTGGATCAAATGTCAGTCACTGTGTTCTTGGGCTGACAACACCAGAAAGTAAAGCGACACGGTTCTGCTAATTAAAGAACACAAAGCATGCAGGGGCACAGAAATCCAGCCATGGATATCTTATAAATCCTCTTCATTTTGGCAAGAGAAGCTGTCAAAACTGTCAGGGTCAAAGAGCTGACCTTTACTTTTCATGAAGCTGTTTCTAAAACCCATGTAATTACTTTGGTGGGGTGGGGTGGGGAGGGGGTTGTTTCAAAGCAATTAATTCAAGGCTTTTGTCTTACAAGGACATGAACAAACAAATGGCAGCAGCCCTAGCTCTTCCTTGGGACTCAGATAAGCAGGGGAGCAGTGTTCACGGAGGCCACTCCCTGAGAGCCAGTTGGGATTCAAAAGAAAAGGGAAAGGTTTGCCGCTGTGGCTAAGAGGGCTACCGTGACTTTGGGCTATATAAGCAGGGGAATATCAAGTAGGAGTAGGGAGATATTATTGTCTCCCTAGACATTGGAGAGACCATTGCTGGAATCCTGTGTCCAGTTGTGGAGTCCACATTTAAAGAAAAATGATATGGAAAAACTGGAAAGGAGCTACACGAGGCATAAAACAGAGGAGGAGGAATTGGGTAGGGCAAGGGTACAGAAGAAAAGAAGACCCAGCCCACCATGTTGCAGAGGAGACTCTGGCTGCTTAATCCTTTTGGAAAGCTTTTGGGACCTATCTCTCCCGTGTACAGCTGGTTCTTTTTGACATCCCATTGCACCTTCTGTGACTGCCTTTTGGTTTTGATCATTTCTGTCTTTGTCCTGGGTTTTGCTCTTTGGGTCTCGAAAGAGGGTCTGGGACAGTAGCTATGGAATTCAGTGGGGTTGGGGTTGGAGAAGGAGCTGCACTGGTGACTGTTAAACAAGGAACAACTGAAGCCAGGGTACTCTGGAGAATGGAAGTCCAAGTCTGCAGCGTACCCCAACTCTGAACAGTTTCATTTCTAACCAGTTAAAGATCAGACTTGTGAAAAATGGCTTCTGTAATGAAGGTAAAATAATGCAAAGACAGATGAGTTAGTGCTCTTAATAATCCGTTTCGTAGCCGGGTGAGAAATAAACCCATTTGTCTCTCCCACTCAACTTTTCTTACAAAAAATAACTGTGTAATCAACTTGAACCCTGAATGGACTGTGTAGTTTGGAGGAGAGCGATTGCTGGATTCTTGTGTTTCAGCTGGTTCACAGCTGTTCATCGAGAGAGAGAGAGAGAGAGAGAGTAAGGGTGTGTGTGTGAAGGGAAAGCACTGAGAACCCATTTCTCATGGCCGTGACCCTTTTCCTGTCTGTGGGACACACTGATTCTCTGGAGAACTTTTGTTTGCTAGAAGCCTTGTGTGGGATTTCTGCTGCACAGTTCTGATTGAAACCAATTGGAATGGCCATCTGGCTAAAACTTGTGAAGCACAGCCGTGATCGTGTACGTTTCATAGACACTCAGAAGAGCTGGGTTTGAGCCACAAGGTTCAGATGTCGATCTCAGACATTATGCTGAAAGGGGCTGTGTAAGAGCCTGAATAGAACACAGTCTGAACTTCTGCAACAGTTTGGTTCAGAACCACCTGTAGCTCTTACATTTTAATCTATAGAGTAGAACAGTAGAGGCACATGGATACTGCAGCAATAAGCATGGTATAAATGCCAGGATAGGTAGTGAGGGGGAAAAAAAGCAGGCAGCTTCCTCTGATGTCCTCTTCTCTCTCTTTTTAGAAGTTACTGGCTAGACTGGATGGCTCAGGGATTGGGATTTGTAATGGGTTATGGAGTCTTTCATATTCTGGCTCAAATCTGACCTGGGTTAGTATTCACTGAAAGTCATTATCATCCGTTTGGGTTTGTTTGGACTATGTGAAATGATTGGTGCATCTCAGTCCAGTCACCTCCTGCTTATTGGAATTTACCATTTCATCTAACAGAGACCCTCCATTTAATTTCAGTAGTAATAAGTAGTATCTCTCATATCTTCTTGTTAGGCCTCTGGATAAAGAGATGCTGTTATGGATTGTGGGAATTCATCTCATCTGAAAGGCATTGCTTCTCATTGTAAAATCCTGCTAGTCCTCTGAATTTGGCTGGAGATTTTAAGGGTCAACTTTTTAACCTTAATGTTCATCTTTGATGCATCCAGTTTTAGTACATTCAGCTGATTAAATCAGGCAACTCAATGCCTCACTTATGCTTGCAAATGTAGGATTTGTGTGAGCAAACAAATAGAGGCTTGCTTGAAGCTGACTGAAATTTTAGCTTTAAAACAATACAGTCCAGGATTTTAATCTGGTAACCTGAAAAGATTTGTTTCTCATTGCTGTTTGAAATGGAAATCTGTTTCCTTTCCTTATCAGACATTTGTCATCTTCATCTTGGGTACACACTAGCTCCTCCTGAGCGCTGGTGCTACTCATTGCAAAGCATGTGTCATGCGTCCTCCTCTGTGTCTGATCCACAAAGGATTTGAGTCAGTTTAAAGATTGTTGGCTTTGTGGCTCAAGTTGTAGCAGCTCTGAAGGTCCCTGCTTCAATATCCAGTCTGTCAGCTAAAATGGTGGCTGTCACACGGGCCTTTATATATTTTAAACACCACAGACCAGAGTTTCCTAGCTGGTGTAAATTAGAGTAGCTCTATGAGCTGCAGTGGAGCTATGCTGATTGACATCAGCTAAGGATCTGGTCCTGAAAGTATCCTCCTTCAGGGAGGAACCCCCACACACACATTGGTGCCAACCAACATTAGTGTGGCAACCTGCATGGAACTTGAAGGAAGGAGTGCAAGTTGCAGGAAGGAAGAGTTTGAAGGAGGCTCCAGGAAGTCAGTCTGTGTGCACATGGCTTAAATGCTAGCTGCAGTTGTAACATCTTTCTAAATAGTTCTTTTAAAACAGAGCCAGTTTAGTTTGAGTAACATGAGTCCTCTCATGTTATTACCCACCACTTGGTATATGAAAAATAGAAAAATAAAAGGAAAGCCACCCCATCTTGTCATTAGCCCCATAAGCTTTACCTAGTGCATGACAATGATAGGTCTTTGAATTCTGCTTCCGGGGACATCATTAACTGACTCTGTATTGATGCTTAGAACTGATTTTTACTTTCTCCCTGTAGTGCCCATGTGTTTTAATGGTTCTAGCAACAGTCCTTGTTCTAAAGGATTGAAGATTATGATACGAAGATATGCAGATCTCCCAGTACAGTATGAGCTTTGAAATTCAATCCACTCACTCCCATATTGAGCAGTGAATGACCAAATACTGTATAGCTCTGTCCCCATCATATAACGCAACTGTGGGGAAAGGACAGTCTCTTCCCAAGGATTAGCAAACAGAATTTACAAAACTAAAAGGCACAATACAGTTCATCAAACAAACATGCTACATGAACAGATTTTCCAGTTTCAAGTTTATATATTTAGCAGGGAGAAAAAAAAAAACCCAAAACACCCTAGCAAAGCTAACAAATGTGTTTGAAAGGGATTTCTATTCCTCACCAGCATGTCCTCTGCTGCAGTAATGATCTGGTGATTAAAACGCAGGCTTTGCTTTGCAGCAGGTATTATGTGTATCTGGGAAACCTGCCCTTGTTCTTGCTGGGCTATGGCCTTCAAGGAATGTTTGACTCCTTAATCCAAGTAACTGAAGCTGATACAACATCACGACTCTGAGCTGTGGGGTAAGTCACTCACATGAGAGAGGCCAGTGAGAAACAGAGCAATGCAGTCTGCTCATAAGAGGCCGCTAGGATGGTTAAGTTTAGGGGTTTGTTGTTTCTGGATCACATTGGAGACCATGAGTTTTTTTGCATTTGCTTCACTCTATAGGCAGGTACCTTCCTTCTGATCTGGATCAGGGCACGTTACCAGAATAGTGTGGTGGAAGCTTGTTCTGTTGTTGTCTGTGCGCCGCCTCTCATATGGAGAAAGCTCTCTCTTCCTGTGATATGGCAACTGAGATTGGCCAATGGACTCAGAGGGGGCTGTAGGTAACACATCTTCACTCCAGGGTCTGCTTCAGCTCTGGAATCTGCTTCCCATGTTGGCCCATCAGAACTTGAATGTATTGATCTTCAGAATGGGTTGCAAAACCTATCAGTTCTGCCAGACTTTTCCTATATGTCTAATCTCTCTATCTAGTCCACACTCAGTCACAGTGGTTGAATGAGTAGAAAGGAATTCGGGGTACAGAGAACATTAGTTTGATTGTATTGGGGAAGAATTAATTATGGACAATGGGTATTTGCATGTAAATGTCAATACATGATGTCTGTATACTTCAGCAGGCACAATTTAAATGAATCCAGACAAAGGGCTGTCAACCAGTGTCGTTCACCAAATTCACTTTCAAAATATTATTTTAATATGTTTTAGAAAGATTCCCTCTCCCAACCGATGATCCACGAGGCTGTGCAAAATCTAATCAAAATACAGTGGAAACCCACACCAGGCCAGCCCAGATAAAAGGAGTCAACAAGTTTGGGCAAAGAAAAACTGAACATCCTAGAGGATGAGCTAGTGAGAAGAGAGGGAGGACAGAAATATTCATGGAAAAACAGCTTAAAAGCCCTGCATTGACCAGGAACTGCTGTTTCTCCCTGATAATTCTACATGCAAAATCAATGCAACGCTTTGTTTCTTTTCTTTTTCGTTAAAAGGATACTTCAGCTGAAGAGAAAAACGTGTAATGCCAACAAGCTATTGTCTCTGGTGCTCTTTCAAATAATGGGTGCTTGGTTATTAGATTAATAGAATATTAGGTTAGGGAGTTTGAGTTTAAATACAGCCTCAAGCTGCAAAAATGCTCATCCCAGATTCCCGGCATGGCTTTACATGATTGGGTAATCTGTTCTAGTTCCTCTGAACATACCTCATCCGTGAATGCGGGAGCCCAGGTGTTTAAATGCTATATTCCTGATAAGGGAAGTGGTAGATTCTCCCATCACTCAGTCTTCTGTGAAGACTGGATATTTTCCTAAAAGACATGTGGTTTAACCAAGGTTTATTGGGCTTTGTGTTGGAATTATTGGATTAAATTTTATGGTCTGTGTTGTGCAGAAGGTCAGACTAGATGATCATAATGGTCCCATCTGGCCTAAAAGAAATATGAATCAAAGACTCTGATCTATCTTTACATATTGCTATTTTAGGTGGTGTTCTCCTTTGATTGCATCATAGAGCAGCATTGGTGGTCCATTTTGCTCCAGGAGTTGGCTCCCCAGTTGGCAGCTAGTGATGACTGAATCCTAAAAGATTTATTTTAGATAAACATCTATTCATTTACATGAAAATCAGAACCTCTTGGGTCTGGAAATTTACATGCAAATACCCATTGTCCATAATTAATTCTTCCCCAATACAATCAAACTAATGTTCTCTGTACCCCTGAATTCCTTTCTACTCATTCAGCCACATGACTGAGTGTGGACTAGATAGAGAGATTAAACATATAGGGAAAGTCTGGCAGAACTGATAGGTTTTGCAACCCATTTTGAAAATCAATACATTCAAGCTCTGATGGGCCAACATGGGAAGCAGATTCCAGAGCTGAAGCAGACCCTGGAGTGAAGATGTGTTTCCTACAGCCCCCTCTGAGCCCTTTGGCCAATCTCAGTTGCCATATCACAGGAAGAGAGGGCTTTTCTCCAGAATTAGCTCCAAGTACAGAACAAGATCTGTACTAGCTCCTTTCTCCCTGTCTCTCTCCTGCCCTCTCCCCAAAAAAGTCTAGGAAAGTTTGGATCTCATCTTGCCGATTCAGGGCCATCACTCAAGGGACTATAGACAAATGTTTGGTTGTCTTGTTGAATATGCATAGCCTGAAAGAGTGTGTTCAAGGGCGTGTTAACTCTGAAGCTGATGTGACAATCCTTCCTTGAGCAAAATCACTGATGTCAGAGAGGCTGCCATAGACAACCAAGATAAAAGCTGGTGCAGTACATCACATAAGGGCAGAATTCCACCGAGAAGCTCTGTTGACATCTTGAGACATGTCAGTGGAGAATCCCAGGATTGGCGCTGTCTGCTTCAAAGGCCCTGGATGAGCCTGAGGCGAGTTCCAAGGCATCTGCCTCTTGTTCCTTGAAGATTTCTCCCACTAGACCAAAATCCTCCCCTTAAGATTTTCAGCTCTGATGAGGCAGGACCAGAAAATCATCTTTAGAAGTTGGTTTGTTCCTGTTCTTTGTAGCTTCTGCACTGTTTATATTTCCTGACACCAATCAGTGCTTTATCTCCTCTTGAAGGCTGGAAACATTAAGTTCTTGCCCTTATTTTCTTAATGGATCTGACTTACAGTGTGGTGAACTCCACATACAATACTTATCAAGGGGATGGGCAAGAGACAGTGCTCTGCAGCTCAGCCAACCTTGGGACATGGAAGAGTATTTTTCTTTTTTTAAACAATTTTAGGACTTTGGTTATGCCATAAATTTAAATGTGCACTCTTTATGGCCTATAAAAATGAAGTGAAATTTACCACCAGAGTATGCGTACACAACTCTGCTGACTTCAGAGACGGTGAATTTGACTAATAGCTTTTAAAGGTTGTTACGAGGAGGAGGGTGAAAAATTGTTTTCCTTAACCTCTGAGGATCGGACAAGGAGCAATGGGCTTAAATTGCAGTAAGGGCAGTTTAGGTTGGAGATTAGGAAAAACTTCCTGTCAGGCTAGTTAAGCACTGGAATAAATTGCCTAGGGAGGTTGTGGAATGTACATTTCTGGAGATTTTTAAGAGCAGGTTAGACAAACCCCTGTATGGGATGGTCTAGATAATACTTAGTCCTGCATTGAGTGCAGAGGACTGGACTAGATGGCCTCTCAAAATCCCTTCCAGTCCTGATTCTCTGATGGAAATGTAGATTCGCACCACACCTCTTGGCTTTGTGGACCTGGTTTTGTAGAGATTTGTGTGTTGTTGAGTCCCACAGATGCCCATCCTAACCCTCCTGTTTATGGTGCATGACAGTCAATCAGTATAATTCCTGAGATTAGCAACGGTAAAGTGGAATGAACTTCAGGGCAAGGGGCCAGTCAATTTGATTTTGTTTAATTTTTGCTCACTATCTATTGTGCTCTTATTTCTGTTTTAATCTCTGTATTTAAAGCACCCAGCTGGTGTGGTGCTTGGTATTATAAAAATTAGACCTAATAAGGAAAATAACCCAAAGCTGAAGTGTTTATTATCCTAGGAACTGTTAAGTATTATTAATGAGATGATAACCACCAAGATGCTGTTACACTGAAATGCCTAATAATACCTTTGAGACATTAGGCATTTCTCTCTTCTTATAAACACTCCCAAAGTATAGAGAAGTTTGTATTTGGATTAGAATTTTGCATCTCTGGTCTCTTCTCTTTCTTATACACTCTGCCTCAGCTACCAGCACGCACACCTACTAAAGTGAAGCATGTACCATGCATCTGAGGGCAAAATTTCTCCCTAGTTTCTCATTGTGTGTACTAGTATTGATGGGGATGTAACTATAGTGGATGTGGATTCTGTTTGAACCCCTCCCTCTGGGTTAAAAAGCTTTTGTGTTAGTTTAAGGGCTGGGGAGACACCAAGGGCACTGGATCACAGGACTTGCTGTTTAGTTGTGCTTTCTCAGCCAGCTTTCAAAAATAACTTCACTGCTTAGGCCAAAACTAAATACAAATGCATCAGGAATTCTCTGCCAGGGATTATTTGGCTTATGCTCAACCATGGATGATGCAGCCAGATTGGGCTGCCTCAGGAGGTTTGTATTATGAAAGTGTCTCAGGGAAATGTGCTCTGAATCTTTCTGAGAGTATTGAATTCAGAGGCATCAGGGAGTGCAATTGGATATTGCTGATAGAATAATTGGAGGAGGGAGAAGAAGTATCCAAGTCACAGCTGTCGTGTGTCCCACAAACAAGTATGGAAATGTTTTTAGTCGGTCTGTTCATCACGACATTCATTTGGATTAGGGATTGTATGTTGCATACCGCAGTGGTCCTCACAGCCAGGCTGTGTTCCCTACACAGCTTCTCCAGTATACAGCCAGGGCTTTGCGGTGTGCATGAGAGAATAAGTGCTTTGCAGCTTTACGAGTGGGGCTGTTGTCAGTAGGCCCTCTTTGCTGGGGTGACAATGTTTGAACGCTGGCGTGTAATATTCTCCCAAGGAGAGCAGTGAAAGAAGCTTGAGGAGAGCGACACCTTCAGGCACGCTAGGAATTGGAAGCGGACATGGAATATTACAGTGGTGCGTTCAATACTGGACAGTGATTGGGTGACATTAAAAAAGTTCTGGGGTGTGTTCATTCAAACTACCCCAGAAGAGATAGGAAGATCATGCTAGCAGCCTCTCCCACAGCACTGTCACTCCCAACCCCAGCTGAAAAGGGAAAATTAGGAGAAAAAGTTAGTGGAAAAAGTTTGTGTTTGGTTTCAGTTTTCAAGAAAGGTTGGACTGGCAGGGTGTGTGTGTGTGATGTTAGCCACCCCACTTAGCCTGTCCCTAGCCAGGACTGCTTCAGCCTTGGTCTGCATCTGAGCCTCCAGCCTATACGCTGCCCCAAAAGTTAATTGAGTCATATTAAAAGGCATTCATATACCACTGTGATGGGTGTGTATAAAAGCCTAGCTGGTGGGGGAGGAAGAAGATTAACCAAAACAAACCAAATACCCACCCCAAAATCCTAGCTCTAAGAAGGAAGGTACCTAACAATAACCGTACTGGAATATCCTGATCTTTTGCTGTTTTCACCCATGTCCTCCAAAACTCTCATGTCTCCACCCCCTTTTTAAATGCATCACTTGCTTTATTAGGCTTAACTTAGACTGTAAGGTCCTCATTCTTCTTTGTTATAAAATGCCCGGCACACCTATGGTACAATGAAAATATAGACCCCCCCCAATCCTGCAAACACTGACTACTACTGACCCCAGTGGTTATTGTTCAGTACAGTCTCACTGGAGCCGCCCTATAGCCATCTCAGTGGACAATCTACAGGGGAAGTAACTCTGCTATACTGAGTTGCAAAATATGCAGTGTCTGATTGGTCTAAGATTTATTTAAGCTATAACCAGATTGCACGCATGCTTGAGTTCAAATTAGCCATATTAGACAGTAAATACAGCATCACTTCTGCTGTCATAAAATTGTCCTGAGACTGACTTGCGGCAAAGACACTAATGAGAAAATAAGAGAAGATGCAGTGAAATTCATTAATGTACTCACTCACAATACTAATTTTGTGGCCAGCCTTGGATGCAGTGCCCTTTCAGAAATGACATGCACATGGAGAATTTGGGTCTGTTCCAGCTCTGAGAAGCAATAAATATTTTGTCCTTTTGGAAAGGAAAGTCTAATCACATGGGCTGCTTTTGCTCTTCATTTCGTCACTCCTCCCATCAGCTGGGAACAAAGAGAAGAGCCAAAACCATGTGAGCGGACAACTTGGTCCACCAGCAGCAAGCTCTCTGCCGGGCTACCACTGATGCACACAACCAGTTTGGGTGCCTCTGGGCTAACTTGAGGGGATGGTGTGAGTTCTCTCACGTCATCCAAACTGCTTTCTCCATCCATGGTTAAATCACAATGGGTTGTTGCTTGAGTCTGTTTCAGTTTTCCTACCTTTCTAGAAACCCCTTAGGGATTGCTCCAGGGCATAGTCCCTTTAAAATATAAAAAGGGGAGCTCCTCCACTGAGCTGCAAATGTTTTATTTACGCTCTCCTGGGTGAAGGGATTGGACCTGTAATTTAACTGCTGACAGTGGAATTGGTATCTTCTAAATTTACAGGGCCTACAGGCAGATTCATCAGAAGGATAATTGGTATGATAGATAATTTAAAAAATAGAGTCCTGGACTGCAGCTATATGCAACTGCTGATGGTTTCATATTCCTCTCTACTGTTATACCTTTACTGGCCACTCACCATTTATACTGCAGACTGTCTCCCTTGTTGTAAATTACATTCTCTCAGATTTTCTCATAACTGTTCACTGTCTTGTGGGCCATGCAGCTGTCTATGCTTCTGTTCTAACTAGGTTTCTGCATTTGATCACCTCCAGCTGCATTGTTCTCTATTCCACTCGGGAAAATGTCCTGCACAAACTTGGATACCATGTAAGTCCTGCAAGTCATTCATATGCAGCAAAAAAGCCTTAATACAGAACCCCATGTTAATCATTTCTGTCATTCTCCTCCCCGGCCCCTTACTATTGCAATATGGTATAAGTCAATCAGTGCCTTTATCCTCTCAAGGATGGTGACTTTCCATATCCGATAAGCTGTGCTTGCTACTCCTCTCTATTGGTGTGTGGCACCATGTCACATAGGTCTTTTGAAATAAAAGCAGACTGTACCCACCCCTTCATGCCCTGTCTGTTTTCTTTTGTTTTCTCATTGAAAAATGCCACCAGATTTGTATCCTGGAGGAACCCTATTTTTTATCGTCTCATATTTCCCTCAGATGTTTCATGATCTCATCTTATTAGTTTTGTTTAGATCTTGTCGATCATGGATGTTGGATTTCACTGGTCAGTAAGTTACTGGATCTTCCTCAAAGATCCATGGTCATCTTAGATGGGTAAATGGAACCTAAGAGATGTGAAGTGGCTTTCCCATGGTCACTAGGCACTGAGAATAGAAGTTAGGAAGTCTGATTCCAAAATCCCTGCTCTAGCCATGAGAAATAATCATAGGGAACTTTGCATCCCTTAGCTCTTCGCAATGATTGGGTAATTATCATCCCTGATTTATAGATGGGAACATAGAAGCACAGAGAGATGAAGTGAGTCCTGAGTCATAGCTTTTTGCTCGGTCCACTAGAACACTGGTACCCTCTCCTTGCCTCTTCTTCCATGTCCAGTCTAGCTTCTGCTTTATGTTTTTAATGGTATAATAGAAACACAAACCAACACACATGGTTATAAATGGGTAAAGGCTCAAGGGGCATCAAAGACCAGTTGGCCTAGTTTCCATTGGGAACGAGAGGTGCTTAGCACCTTTGAAAATTAGGCCACATGTCTATGGGTCCTAGGACTCCATCTCACACTGATGCTGTTTCCAAGCAAAACTCTCCTACTAGAGAGATTATGAATAGGTGTAAAATGCAAATTCCAGTTCAGGAGAGCACTTAAGCACAATCTTAAACTCCCTTTTATTCAGGGAAGCAATAACAATCTGCTTAAATCCAATTGACATCAATGTGACTTAAGCACTTGCTAAAAGCTAAGCACATGCTAAATTGCTCTCCTGAATGGGGATGTTTTCCTAATTTGGGGTGTACAGGATCTGAGAAGAGAGAGGCCAACACCAAACTAACAAACAAGTGTCCCCTTTTAGAAGGCCTCACAACCGACCCTGGCCTGAAGAATCCTAGTTTCTTTAAATTTCTTTAAAGTTCTAGGAGGGAAGCTGGCTTTCTCCCAGGTGAGGGGAAGAGACACTTAAGACAGCTCAGAAGGTCCTTAACTCAGAGCCTTGAGCCAGAACAACCCACCTTACAGTCAGAAGAACAAAGTCTCTAGGGAACAGATCAGGCTTATCACCCGGAGGCCTGCAATGTGTAGCAGCCAGCATGGCTTCTGGTCCCCTCTCCATTATTCAGTTTCCTTTTCCTGTTTTATTAGCCCAGACTATGGCAGGGCCTCCTGATGGTGCCTAGCCTGTTTGGCTGTAAGCTCCAGTCTGTCACTTCACATAGAGTCTAAAAATGGAAAGCTGAGCAGCACATCCAAGGATGAGCAATGAACTGGTATCTTGCATTGTGCATATGCTGCCTATCAATTGGGTCCATTGTGGTTCCTCCTTTTAATTTCTTTTGAATGACAGACAGGTGATTTCTTTGGGCATTCATTGGGCCAGTTCCAATTTAGATTTTGTCCAACATTGTCCACCACGTGTGATACTTGATCTGCATATGAGCTCATCCAAAGAAACACAAACTAAATGTAGTCATGGGGTTAAAATTGGTTTCTCATGGAAATAAGAGATGGGCCCAAACTTACGCTCTGGACCCAAACACCCCATATTTCTGTAAAGTTCAGATCCAGATTTGAATCCAAGTTGGACAGAGGAGGGGTCAGGTGCTTAAATGCTGAGGGCTGAGTAGTAGATGTGAGTCCTCTTGAGCGGAAATCTGCTAGTTTGGAAGAGTCTCATCCCTACAAGAAATAACACCAGAAATTAATGTCATGTTGAACACACAGCATTTTCTTTTGAGTGCTATGAACTGTTGTGTTAGTCAACAATTATTTCGCTTTCTGTGTGAGGCAGATAAGTAATTTGGCTTAATTAGTAAGCAGATATATACCGCTCTTAATCATAAGACTCCTACTTTTTACATCATGCATTTTGCATGAAAACGCAGCTATGGTTGGCTCTGCTGAATGGCATCTGAAACGGCCTCTTATTTTTCAACAAAATCCTGTAGGCTCTTGAAAGTAATAAAGGCCCTTGAGGGTTTTCTTTTTCTCCTCAGTTCACCCAAAGCGCTCACTTTCTGTGAAAATCGATTATTTCCTTATTATTATTGTGTTCTCCTCTCAGGGTTCTCCATATCTCATTTAGCTTTATCAATTTCAAAATATATGGTTTTACTATACTCCTTTGGGCATATGGATTTCTATTAGCTTTTGTTTAAACTCAAGGAGTCACTGTAGTGGTCCAGAGGGTGCAGTGTTGAAACATGCAGGTAGCCTAGTCATTTGGCCAACAACAAAATTTCAAATACAAATGGACATGGTAAGGGTCGCTTTAAGAGAGGCCTTTACATCTACAGACAAATCTGTTCTAAAGGGGAAGGGTTGTTCATTGCGTTACAGAACTGGGATGCTATAAACAGGAAAAAAAAAAACCTTTCCGAAATCCCAGAGAAAGAGCTGGCAATGTGAGCTGGAGGCTTCTTCATCCATGTAAGCCTGCACCGAACTTAAGGATGGAAAATTTCCCTGCTTCCCCTCTTCAGTTCTTCTCCTTCTAATCGTTTTTTATTGTCCTCTTTAATCTCTAGATGGAGCAAAGTGGCTGACAGTCAGGCATGAAACAAGATGTATTTAAATGTAATTTTTAAAACAAACAACTGGATTTCTGTGCTTATGAAAGGGGTAACGTTGGACTGCAGCTGAGCCAGGCTAGACTGGCACCGAAGGGCTTAGATTTGGGCAGGGATTCTGGCTGAATCACCAGTTCCCTGAGCCATCCAATTTCCCCCCATGCTTTACCGCATTCTGTGCTTACAAAAGGGTTAATGTTGGATCTGTCTACACTGCAATTTAACACCCATGGCTGATCCATGCCAGCTGACTTGAGTTTGCAGGGCTTGGCCTACAGGTCTGTTTAACTGCGGTGTAGGCATTTGGGTCGGGCTGGAGCCCAGGCTCTAGGACCCTGCGACGGGGGAGGGTCCCAGAGCTTGGGCTCCAACCCGAGCCCAAATGTCTACAGTGCAGTTAAATGATCCCTTAGCCTGAGCCCCATGAGCCTGAGTCAGCTGGCACGGGCCAGCTGCAGGTGACTAATTGCAGTGTAAACATACCCTTTGGGTTGCTGTCAACCTGGGTTGGATTCCAACAAATGGCCTAGATGTCTGCAAGGCTCCTGACTCAATCACCAATTCCCTGAGCCATCCAGTTCCCTCCCCCCTCCCCTTTTACCGTGAATGGGTGCTATTGAGGATACCAAATTCAGAGAAATGCCTCCTCTGGCATGTGCCACCAGTCACCTCTGATTCCTTCTCCATGAAAGAAAGACACGTACTGCCACAAGATTTCCATTGCCTTGTTAACAAAGGGAGGTGTAAGGGGGGGAGAAATACTGCTCTCTCATTTAATATTATCTGTCTCTAGGTGACAAATTAAATGTTCCAGCTCTGCAACACTGACCATTCATCTTGGTTGAGTGGGATCGCTGTTCTCTACTCCAGGCACCGATTCCGCTATCTATATTCATTAGGTGCACTGTAATATAGATGGGCTGGGGCAAATGAAGCTTGCTCATTTCAAAGATCCAGTATTGAAATCCTATTTTTTCTAGAAAACACAAAGTAATGTCCCCATTTCTTCTTGTCTCCCTTAACTAGTGTTCAATATGGGCCTGTCTCACGTTGTTACCTCCGAGAGCGTGGCTGGAGCTCACTAGTCTGATCTTTTTAGTCTTGCATCAAAGCCTGATGCTGATATATATGTGTGTGAGAGAGACCATATCATCCAATCAAGCAGGAGGCAGTGTCTTTACTGGATACTATGGCAGTGCTTTGCAAATGCTATTCCTTCCCTTTTGGTTTTCAGAGTGAATCCTGTGTAGGGCACTCAGTGCTGCAATCTGAAGACTGCTATTTGTCCACAGAGCTGACAGAATATAAGGGCTTCATTGCAGTTTTGTTCTCCCACTCACGTGTCCCCCTTCCTCCCCCCTCCCCCCCCGCTGTCTTGGAGGGACTGCTTCTGACAGTGAGAGGAGGAGCCATTCTGTGCAAGTGAATTGTACTCTGCTCCCACTCCTGATATGCTCTGGAGCCAACCCAAGCTTGCCCTGGAATGCCTCTAAGAGAGATGAATCCTCAGTGGCTGCCCTAAGTCACCTTGAAGTCCTCTTGCCGAAGCAACGCAAAAGAAGTCTCCAGTGGTCCTGAGGATCTGGCTCGCAGTAGCAAGCAGTACAAAGCAGAGAGTAAAGGTGAGCTGTGTCCTTTACTGCTCTCTGCTGATGGACCCAGGTTTCCCCTTTTGGTCTTCCTATTAGGATTATCAGGTGCATATCACACCCGCTCCTGGCCTCTGCAGCATAATGCCTCCAGGAGCACATCCTTCTCTTTGCTGGAAGACCCTGGCAAGATCTTTGCAGGGCTTAAATAGAGATGTCACAAAAAATGGCACCATGGGCTGCAGCTCCTCTGCCTCCAAATAACTGGGAGAGGACATGTTGAGGCTGAGACCATTCATCCTGTTCCCCCTAATGAAGGCTTGGGACTGTTAGCTGTGGAAGACACTGATGTGGATCCTTGGCAAAATGAAACTGGATGCTGATCTCTGGAGAAGCAGGCCCAGATGTCAATAACAGTGTGGGTACAAAGTCATGGGCACCGCAGAGGCTACAGTCTTCCTCCCAAGCAGTGGTGCAAATTTTGGGGTTCATATTTTTTTGCCTTCACTAAGCCTTCCTTTTTGCACCCATAATTACCTGGACACTCCATGATACGTGGATATGTAATTACCTGATTGTGCCTGAAAATCAAGTACAGTATTTTTACTACCCAGACTGTGTGTGTCCTATGGAGTTCAGTCACCAAAACTGTCAATTTTCATCTTTCCTAGGAGGGTGTGTTTGTGTGTGGGGTCTCTACCCATTCCCAGGTATCAAATAGGGTGGTACCTTTCATGGACATTACATTCACTAAGATGAAAGAAAAGTGCCACTGAAGTAAATAAACCCAATAAGTGAATCGCTGTCTGTCTCCTTGGAGGGAACAAGGAGGATGGGACTGTAAATTTTCTTTTATGGACTCTTAGAAAATCATAGGACTGTTACATTGTCACCCATTGGTTCTTTGACAAAACGTGAATTATACCCTTGTGTTAAATCACCATCTGTTTGGGTAACTTAGGGAAATAAGAAGTCCACGCTAAAGAAAACAGCATCCTTGCAGATGTGTGACTGCTCTACTGGATAATAAATGTTAACAGTGACATTCATTTCCGACTTTAGAGAAACAGTTTAAAGGTCAAAGAACTATTGCTGCATTTTTTAAAAACAAATTTACCACTAGCTAAGGCCTTGCTGGCCAAATTAATCACAAACAGATATTTAACAACTGGGAGCAGGATCTCTGCTTTAGCTCTTTATTTATAATAACATTTTAGCGGGGGATGGGTGGGAACTTTAGCGATACATGATGATTTAAACACGGCAAGAGGCTGCAGTCTTCACACGCAAAGGGAGAGATTTACTTTTTAAATCTGCATGAAGCCCTTAAACTTTGCAAGTAACCCAGGGTGCTCAACCAATTTAGCACCCGCCTCTCCCAATGATATATAAGAATATCTTACATCTGTCTATAATTTCCATCCAGGAGATACCCAAACCATTTTACTACGTATAGGAATCAATTCACCCACCTGAATGCAGGCCCTCCTAGTGTGAATCACAGCACATCTTTAACCTTTCACAGCAAGGCTATTCAACACTGGGATGCACTTTGAAGTATATCCAACTAGGTTAGAACATGAAGTGAAGAAGAATGCTACACTCAGTTGATACTGGAGGGGGAATTTTAAAGGAGATAGAATTTAGCCAGGACATCATGGTTAATAAGTTTCCTGAGCAGTGCCTTGGGATCAGGGATGACCACAAAAGGTTTTTATATATCTAAAATATGGTATACCCGCACCATGCCCCCATCACCATCCTGGAGCCTTATCTCAGTTCCTGCTCAGAAGGAAGAATGCTATTTCCTCTAGAGTCCTTGATTATTCCTTCTGTAACCCTCAAGGAGATCACCTAGATTTCTGTGGCTCTGTGCGCTGGTAGCTCCAGGAGGTGCACGCTGTCCCTGGTAGAGATGGGGAGCCAAGGGCAGACTCAGAGTCTGCTTGACAACCAATAGAAAGTGAGATGCCCTTCTCTGGGCGCTCAGGAGAGGGGAGAAGCCTTTTTGGAGCAGTCTGGAGCCAGCCAGGGAAAGGGCAGGACTGGCTGAGTGCGGAGCTGGTGAGTCCCAGGCCTGCATACAAGGTTCACCCTGAGAGGTGACCTCTGAGGACCTGAAAGCAAAATTCAGCTTGAGCCTTTCCCACTCCAGCATGACTCCCAGAAAACTTCCCTCAGCCAGGCTGAGTTAGCCCTCCAGCACCATAGGTAAAACCAGTCACCACATGGCTCTGGCTATTAGTCCATGGCTGCTGCCTTCTGTGAGTGTGTCTGGGCGCTGATGTCGGAGACTAAAGCTTGGATTTTAGTATAGTTTTGTAATCTGTGCCTTGAGCCCCGCACCCCCTTGTGGTGAGGGGAAATCCTGGGACTGGAAGCAGCCTGACTCCTGCCTGAAGAAGACACCTGCTAACAGAGATCATCAGCCCCTCTGCAGTGACTGAGGAGATCAGAGCCATCTTTGAACCTGAAGATCCATCGCAGAGTTGTAAGTCACCATCTTTTACTTAACTAGTGAGGGAGATTGGGGGATCCCCTTGCCCCCTGAACTGTGTCCTCAAGCCAGGGGGTAAGGGTCTGGGGATTTTATAACCTGCTGCTTATTAAATCTGCGGAGAGACTTACCACCTTATCCCACTTGTGAGTCTTTTGGGCTGTACTGAACCCAGTCAACCATATTGCTAACTGCTGCACAGAAGATATCATGGTCATAGTCATCAAGGGCCCCAACAAAGTACGTTTACCAATCGGGCACTAATTTTACGTTTGCCATATCAGGTCACATGACTGGGGAAATACATGACTACTATCAGCATGGGCACTGGTGACCTTGTTCAATATAATTACTGTGTTAAATATACTGTATGTGTTTGTGTTATTTCTTGGAAGTCTCCAACTATCTGGCAAGTAAGGGGAGGTTATCTTGTGATTAGAATTTTCCTCCCAAGCTGCCCTGGTGACCCTGCCAGGAAGGAGCAAAGGGGATGGAGGCACTGCCAAATAAAATTCACATGGGAAGAAAAAGAAGTTACACCCTGCTGAGTGGGTGGTGGGATCTAGAAGAACCTAGGCCTGTCCATCAAAACCCATAAGGAGATTGGCGCTAAAGGAGGTAACCAGGTGGAAAGGGGGTGCTACACTTCTAATACAGTTATTGATCAACATAGGGAATCCAACAGAATCAAATCATGACACAGAATGTATGCAGGGCACTGGATGGAAAATGATACCCAGACACGCTATATTGGAGAGCATGAAGGATCTATCCGGGCACATTTTGAAGCTGTATGAACATACATATTCAGTTCAAAGTTTGGTGAAGGAAAGTGTAACCATTTAAATGGCTTATGCACCATTCATGTTACATTTGCTGAGTAATCCTTTATCCCCCATGTCACCCAAATGAATCTGGTCCAATGTCAAGAGTGATATGTTAGATTCCTTTTAAAATTAGTCTTTATCCTGTGAGAAATGAGTTGGTGCTCGGAGTCCAGTTTCTGGTAGGCAAGAGCTAGCCCACCACTTCTCTGGCCAGACTTCTTTCTGGCAGCTTCTGGACTGATGTCTTGTTTATATAGGGACACTCAGGAAAATTAATTTGAATTAATTAAATATGTGGATTTAAGACAGATTAATTAAATCACATTAAATCCCTGTGTGGACTCTCATTGGCTGTAATTCGGTTTAGTTCAGTGAATTAAACTAAACCGAATTAAATTCACTTTAAAAAGAGAGAGAGGGAGGATAACGCACATTGTCTGAATCTGGTATCACAATTTCCCCCTTTCTGGAGGGAGATAGGTGGTTTCAGTTAAAAAAGAAGTTGGTAATTTGAGACATTTCCCCCAACTTTGAAGATCCCATTTAAATTACTCTTATCTCTTATCATAAACTGAACTCTCCTTCAGAAAAATGCAATTATTTCAGAAGATAAGATCACATGGCAGACCTATAACACCACTTCTATTGCTGGAATATGCTTCTGCTGTGTCCCTTAACTATTTCAATGAATGCCTTTTTGCCCTACCATTAATTTTACAGATGGCTAATTAATTACCCTCCCTATGGCAATGGGCTATGGTTTTATTAACTTGCAAATCAAAAGAAGAGGCTTAAATATGACATGCTCATTTTTTAAATAAGGTATGTCGGCTGTGTTTATCAGTGTTTTATGACACTACAGTCTGTAAAGTTATCTATTTGATTCAGAAAAACACATTATTGTGGCTTGAGTAATTTCCCATGGAAAAAAATAAGGGTTCTCTTGCAGACACAGTGATGAAATGTTTTACTGCAGACAGTCACAAATATTCTAAACAGCTCCATAGCTTTGTTTACTTTTAGTAAATCAAAGAATCACCCTAACAGTCTAATAGTAGGGGTTTGGAATATACATTGCTGATATAACTCTTGCATCCATTTCCTGCTGTCTTGTACGCTGGGATGTTCCTAGATCGTCGTTCTCTACACGATTGCATTCCTCCCGGAATTTTGGGTGAAATGTCTTACCATTAATTTCAATGGGGCCAGGATTTCACGCTGTGTGTCTAAACTGGAATGCAAAAATATTGACTCTCCATGAGGAGGAATTTGTAGAAATGTGGTTCTTCAGATTAAAAGCAAGAGGCAAAATTGATGGGCTTCTGGCCTGCATTAGATTAATTTCTGAGCTATTTGAGAAAACATGATTGAAGTGGGATGAACGGATTGGAGACAAATCATCATCAATACAATTTTATAACAGTATCTACACTTACCATAAGCAGTCTGTCAGCTTCTCAACTCTGCTGTATTTTCTTATCAGATACACACCCCTCTTTTACTGCTTATGTAAGATAACACAGCGTCAACACTTCGGTTTTCTTAGAGTTTTAAAAAAAAATTGTAATAGTTTTGACTCAACTTTTCATGTGATTGATCAGCGGTGAATGCCTGTGTACTGACGTGGATCATACAAGGTGGACACGATTGGGGTTGGTCACTGGTTGGAATTTTCATATCCATATCAATCCTCTCCACGCATCCATTTTTGTTTTACTGATGCAGCCCCACTATGGATTATAGTATTAGCCACTCAGTCTCTAGGCTGTGTCTTCTTCTGTGCTGGTGCCAAGCACACCTGTTGGTGCTAAATCAATAATCATATGCAGTAGTTAGAAACATTGGGGACTGCTAGAGTGGACGAGTGCTCGAGTGGTCCATCTCCTTTATCCTGTCTCCAAAAATGACCAGTATCACATGCTTTAGTGGAAGATGTATAACCCCAACAATGGCACAATGAACATGCCTATGGGAGGAAGTTTATTCCTCACCTCAGGCACCTACAGCCAGATTTTCAAATGAGTTCAGTTCTCATGTAGGCACCAAAATATACTGCTAGATTTTCAAAAGTGCTCGGTACCCAATCTGCCAAAGTATTGCAAATCTGGCCATAAGTGAGTGGCTTCCATCCTTAAGCAGGATGGTTTATAACTTTTACACATTTTTATGCTAGCTAGTATAACTCTGATATTTTTGTTATTTGAACTTAAGCTCAAAAGAGTGCAGGGAACAGGAGCCAGAGACATTCTACTGTAAGAGAAAAGGATCCATGAGGCTTGATTGTCACAATTATCATTTGCTTCAGGGTAGTTTCATAAAGTGTTCAAAGCTGTATTATTTGGAATTTTTTAATGTTTCATTCTTATGAATGGTGTGTGTGTGTGTGTAAAGTTATACCACAGGGAAAGTTTTGATAGTCACTGGGGCCAGATTGGGTAGCTGAGCCCAAGGTCCCTACAGGAGAGCAGGGACTGTATCTTAGGGTCTTGCTTTACTCTGGGTTTGTAATCCAATGAAAGAAACTTCACCCCAGTATCTCAGGCTCCACTGGGGAATTGATTTCAGTGGCTAATCAGAGCTGGCATCAGTGAAATGGAGCAGACCTAGGGTCAGCCCGGACTGGAGTTGACCTGGTTGGCTGGTAGCTGACAGAGACGTACTGGACCAGATCTATTCTGGTGGTCACAGACCTGACCTCAGTGACTGGACTGGGCTAGACCCAGCAGCAGTGGACTGGAGTAGCAGGCCTGCACATTATATCAACCCTGGAATTTAATTCACTGCTGTTAACACTTGACAGAAGGGCTACACATAAATGTATAGGCCTTTTAAAATCCTGTCTACTGGCATTTTGTACTGTGTCTTGTAGCAATGATTTCCCCCGGCTAATTATGAATAGTAGAAAATGGTTGGCCTGTTTTCTTTGTTTTAATCTCTAAGTCCCAGTAGAATAGTGATGAATCTCTTGGGGACCATTCACTTCAGGATCATTCATACAGGTTATTTTTTAAGTCACTCAACCTTTGGTTTCAGTCTTTAGTACACCACTGAAAAATGTGTTTCTTTGACACTTTGTATTGCTTAACTGACCTGCTCCAATGTTCCCCAAAGCCTAGAATCCCCTGACTTCTCTATTTCATGTGAAAAATCATATTATCATTTGTTTCCCAGGGCAAGAAGATGGAAAATCCCCGTATCTATCTATCTATCTATCTATCTATCTATCTATCTATCTATCTATCTATCTATCTATCTATCTATCTATCTATCTATCGAATGGTTTATAAATCATATTTCTCTTTCTAAAACTTGCCCATATTCGGGCTGTATGACAAGATAGAGAAACTCTTCTTTCAGCTCTGGCACCGAGCTAATTTAATTTCCATATTTTCATTATCTTTCTATTAACCACTAGTGCTCTGCAACCAAGGAACAATTTAAACTATATAAAGCTACATCCATTCTGTGCCGCAAACTCTCAAGGGCACTTCGATAAATTACATCCCCATAATGAAGAAGTAGGGGGAGAGGGAGGCAACAATAAGTTTCTCAGTAATAGAATGAAATCAGGATTTGATCTGATGCAACATGACTTGCTTGCAGTGCAGATAGAATATCAAATCGTCCCTGCGAAATTTAAACCTCACCATAATCCCCCAGTTCTATCCATTGTTCGGCTGAAACCTTGAAGGCTGTTCAGAATAGTATGCAAATTGGGATTTAGTTGACATACTTTCTTTTTTTAGTCTACTCAATTTAATTATGATCCTCAGTTTACAATCTAATTTATGTATGTTTGATGTCACTATTCATTAAAAGCAGGGATAGGGTCCGAAAAGTGACATAAATCATCATCGTAATAATACAAAGCAGCTGAGCGCGGCACATGCCCATAGGGCACCCTCAATACAGTGCAATTCTGCTCTGGGATCGATGTGGGGTAACCCCATTAGAACGATCGCTCACTGCAGGACCATGAAACTGTGAACTACACACAAAGGAAAAGTACATGGACCCACATGCTCTACCACAAAAAGGATACAGCAAACGCTAAGAGGCATTACAATTATTCAGTCACATTATCATTGGCTGTCATAATTAGGAAACAGACATGCACACACGCAAGCCAAACCTCCAGACCTGGACCCAGATTCGAACTTCATAGCTCTACCATGGACCACACCAGAACCCTGGATTCTCCAGACCTCTGCATCTTCCGACTGAGCCCAGTTTCAGACAAATATGGTTCAAGCTGTGAACCTGGGGCCAAACCCCAGACGGAGATGTAGGATTTTAGTTCAGGCCCATCACTAATTATTAGCAAAGGGTCTGCTAAAGGAAGAAGTCTCAGAACACTTTCTCACTTCTCTTCTTATGCCCAGTGGAGATGGATATGATGTGCAGGGCTACCCTTTCTGTTGATTCCTGGGGTTGAAGGACCATGGGCAGGGGGTTCTTAGGACCTTTTCCTTCTAATTGGTCCAACAGAGTCCAATAAAGACTGACTTTGGCAAGCTTCACAGTCCTATAAGTCCTCTGTTGTATCAAGCTGTTGGTTGATCTCCCAGGTCATTTTAGAAGGAGGATATGTACTTGACAGACCACGATTCTGTGCCTATTGTATTTATTTTTGCATAAGGCATCCAGGTGCTGGGGTGGCAGGAGCCATTTGTAAATCACAAACTAACTAAAGCACAGGATCAAATTCACTGCGGGTGTAAAGTAAATGGTTACTTACAAGAGGGAAGAGTTGGTCCGCAGTCTTTCCCGGGTTTTACTGAAATCTCAGGCACTGAGGGCATTGCCCTTATGGCCTTGTTCCTAACTTCATGGGGCAGATGGATTCAGGAGAAATTTTTAGAAACTGGCATTTTCCACCTGGAAGGGACATTTTTAGATGTTAATGTTTGTTTCTGCTGGAAGAAACAGCAGACAAACAGCTGCAGCTGTTTTTCAATTCTCATAGGACCTACAATTGACCTGCACACTTCAGAGGCTACCTCGTCTTTCTGAGCAATAGACAGCATTTGGGTTTTGCTTTGTTTTGAGCTTATGGACTATTGTGTGTCACCATAGCAATAGCTCCCAGCCCTCTGAATTAAAACCCATCCATTCTGAATATGAAACAATATACCCTGCACAGCTATTTTTAAGGCAAAATGGTGAATCGTTATACACACCAATTAAATCAGCCCTCCCAGTGATAAGTGAATATTTGATTTCTTGCTCCCAAAGGATGACATATACCATATTGCATTACAGTAATATTTCATAATAAATTATCCAGCTGACACGCAGTCTTCCAGGGGAAGGAGGGAGATTGTTAACAAAGGGGACAAAAACAACTCTTCCCTACTTGAACCCTCACCTCCAGTTCAGTTTCATTGCAATATATTTCACAAATGATCGCTGCTGGCGGGAGGCTCGATTTGATTGCTAAATGTATTTATAAATAAAATTGTGAGACGCACATGCACATTGACGCTTAAAGGGCAAAAACCCCACCTGCAAGTAACTAGTTCAGTGCTAGAGAAAAAAACACTGGGCCAGATTCTCTGGTGGGTTTGTGCTGACATGTGTCAGTGCAGAGTCTGGCACAGGGTGGGAGGTCGGCTGCAGAGGCTGGAGTGGTTCAAAGAGACTGCAACAGCATTTGGATTGGGTCTGAGGAGACAGGGTGCCAGCATGCACAGGGTTTGCACTGATTCAGTGCCCCCACCAGCAGTGGCCTCCATCAAGAGCCCCAGGCATGATCGTAAGCTCAGGCAAGTCACTTACCTTCTTTATGCTCTCTTTGGGCTTTAATCTACAGCCCCTCATGGCGGGGTGATGCCTCCTTAGCTGAAGTCAGGCCAGGCATCACATCTCAGAGGTACCATGCCTTCTGGAGCTCCCAAGCACGGAAAAGGCGCACAACCATCCCTCAATGCAGTGCAGTATTTGAAGTCAGTCAGTGACAGGTGCCGTACCAGCAGCCGGTGAAGTCAGTGAATTCTGAGCCCAGTCATGTGACCTGGGCATAATCTCTTGTGACCCATGTCACTTGACTGGGCCCAGGAAATAAAGGCTAATCTCTTATCCCTTATTCTTGTGTGAGGTCATGGCCCTTCTTCCTCCTCTTTGGAATAGCCAACATCTCACGGAGGGACCATGGGACTTAGGGTCCTATGCAGGGAATGGAATGTAGAGACAGGCTTCCTGTGGCCCTCCCATCTTTAATGGGTACAGCTGTGCAGGGGGCATATTTGATTCTCCACATCTGTTTCTCCATCTGTAAAATGGAGATAATGATCCTTATCTGGCCCAGGGGGATAAAATTGGTAACGAGCATTGGTAAAGGCTATGGGAACGCTAAGTATTATTGTTAGACACAAGTAAGGAATTCAGCTGAGGGCATTTTTAATGGTCTACTAGATATCAGAGAGATTCCTGAAAATGTTAAAGTGGAAACCTCTAACTCTGCTTTCTTTTTAAAGGACCAAAAGACAAATGAGGAAAACAGTGATCATTAAGTTTCACATCTGTCATATGGAACAGCACAATTTAAGGATGACGTTGCTACTGTGGATTTGAGCCGGAGCAGTCATGCTTAACTAACCTGTTTGGAGTTCTTTGAAGATATTGCTAACATGATGAGGGAAATGCAGAGGATGAGTGGATGCTGTGTACTTAGAAAATTAAAAAGCACGGAAGCAGCCTACAGCTATGCAGCCTTCAGTTCCATATCAGAGAGTAATAGCTTAAGCAAAGAGCCCATAGAATGGGAAGTGGAAAAGCAGCTGGAGAGAAAACCAGCTAACAGCAGGATCTAAATGGAGGACAGACATGGCAATGTTATAATTTGGAAAGGTGTTAAGATGAGTAACAGGGCCCATCTTTTAGATTTCACTTGTTCTCAGTGGGTCAGATGGTGTAAATCAGCATAACTCTGATTTACACGAGCTGAGGCAGCAATCATATAATATGTAATGTGGGTGAAGGTTTTGAAAATCAGATCTCGAAGGGGAGATTTTCAAAGCTACAAATAGGAGTTGTGTGCCCAACTCCTGGTAATTTGAAACTCAGTGCTGAGTTACTCTTTATTCCTTTTGACTCCCCTTTCCCCACACTATCCAAATTTGCAGAAGATACTATAATCAGAGGCAGAGCAAATAAGGAGGAACAAAATGACCTGATTTAGATCGTATAGGAAACTGTGACAACAGATGGCCAGCACAGTTAGTTTGATGTAGATGAATGTACAAAGTTTGCCTGGGAGCAAGAAACCAACTGTTGAGGGCAAATGTACTTAAGAGAACATTAAACCAGCACCCTGACCAGAAAAAGGTTTAGGAAAAATCCATTGAAATCATTAGTTTATGGAAAAAAATCAAACAAAATGCTGGGTTTCAAGGATTTAGCATAAATGCTTTGTCCAGAAGTTTGGCTGGTTATTAGTTGATCACCTTTTCAAAAAACCACAGTCATCCAGTCAGGAATCAGGAACAATGGTATGTGATTAGGTAACCAGTCAAACCATGAATATGAATGGCCGCTTGCCCGAGAGACAGTTTGTGAAAAAACATAGCCTGAAAATTCATTAACGCTTTTTGGTGAATACTATATATTTGCAGAAATCAGGAGCCATTTGCAAATGATTAACTCATTCTTCTGTTCACAAAACTCCTAATTAATATTACTCATTATGGATAGTTCATTGAACTCATTATGGATAGTTTGACTAGCTGCAAATATGAACTGTTGCTGGCAAAAGTTTGGATCAGTTCTTCTTTTATCCTAACCAGATTCAGTAGAAGAATTGGTTTGATATGTTGACACTGCCTCTTAAATGGTTTGCTTAAAGTTCAAGTTAACCTTTAAAATTATAGCTGCCATGGTTCTAAAATCTTGATGGGAAGAGTAAAATGGAACATGTCCACAGGGAAGGGAGGGCTGAAGTGGTATTGGCCTTCTGTAGACGGTGCATGATTGCAGGAGAAGCCTTGATGAAGGAGTGGATAGACAGGAAGAAAAGAAAAACCTTATCAGATTGAATGGTCTTTCCAAGGCAGCAGCTTTGCACAAGACACTTGTTAGCTAAGATGATTGATTGGAAAATGACTCAAAGCTTTTAGTCTCTAAAAATGAGCACTTTTCTCCTCACAGGTGGATGATTCCTCACCTGATCAGTCTAATCCTACACACACAAAAGACAAACTTTCCCCGCACAATTAAAAGTTCCCAAAGACTCAATCCAACCTAACATTCACACCACACCTGATGAAATCTGTAAAGGACACCCACAAGTATTAATCAGATTGGGTATTAGGATGGTTGAAAAATTTCAATAAAAAGTTTTTCAATGGATAACTGCGTTTTTGACTAAACACATTTCTTTTTGCCCACAGAAAAGTTGGATTTTTTTTTCAAATCCTGAAAACTGAAATTTTTCAGCTTTTTGGCTGAAACTTTTCAACATTCAAATTTCTGCAGAAATATCAATTTTTCTCTATAGATAATTTAGAAGTTTTTTTTTCATCTACCACAAAATATTTCATGAAAACCCAGCTCTCTTGGTTTCGGGTTGTTTATTTGTTACCTAACCTGAAGTGGCACTAATTAATGTTAGTGGTGAGGTGACTGTGGTGGCAAAATTAGATCTCCCTTCCTTCCATATTTCACTTCTAACTATATATATGTGTGTGTACATATATATAGTTAGAAGTGAAATATGGAAGGAAGGGAGATCTAATTTTGCCACCACAGGTACCTCACCACTAACATTTATACACACACACACACACACACAGGCTGTTAAAAAGCTACATAGCAAAAAAATAGCATCAGCACATTAATGTTGTGAGCTCAAGAACTGAAAAGTCAGGAAAGACCCCAGAAGAAGGTTGTTCAATGATAATTCCTCTCTGCTGCCCATCTGTTATATTTTATAGTCTATATTCATAACAAAATGCTAATACATTCAGATTTAAACATGTGTAAGAGAAATACAACATGGCCAAGTTATCATAACCACAGCAAACTGAACTTTTGCAATGTATTTACTTCTGCATGCTTGATCTCAGTTTTACTTACTGCTAGGTGCGTGGATATTTGCCTTTAGTTTCTTAGAGCTCTATTTGGAGGGAGACAATGAAAAGGAAAAATTGAAATCCAGAGAGGTAGAAAAGGGGGAGTTGTTTGTTTTTCCCTCTGCTATTTTGCCCATTACAAATAAATATTTATCTTACAAGATCTGACCCCAATTCATCCAGGCACTTCAGCACATCCCTAATTTTATAATAAGTATTTAGTGTCCCCTATGTGCTTAAAGTTAGGCAGGGTACTTAAGTAAGTACCTTGTTTAATTGGGCCCTCTGCTAGCAAAGCTAGCTAGCTGTTCATCTTGAGATGCTTAGAAGCTTCACTCCTACTAGAAAATTCTGTGCTAAATATACCTTCATGCAGATCCAGTGTGAAAATGTATTTGATTCCTTGTTCAAAGCTCCTTGCTTCCGTCCTTTCTATTTGTATAACTGTTTTTTTGTTTGCTGGGTGCTGTTTCACAGGTTACACACAGGGCTTGCAACTGCATTTGGACTTGACTTTCAAATCTCTGCTTCCTTTTGAACGTCCAATAGCTGTTTTTCTCACTGTGCATTCCTCTGCATTTTTTTTTTTGCCTTGTTTAAAAAACAGTTAAACTGATTCTTCTTGTGACACTCTGGTTTAGCATTATGAACACGCACTCTACAAGTTTGGGTAATAGGCAGGTTAGGTGATCCACTTATCCTTGGGTCTGGTTGCAAGACCTGTGGATAGCAAGTATTTCACTTCCAGCTGTGTGTCTCTTGTTTGCAGTCCCTTCTGATGGCTCAGTAATCCTAGCAGCTAGCAGTACTAATATCAAGTGTCATTACCAATGGCTTTTTAAATCATCATAATTCTTCTTCTGAATAGCACTTAAAGCAAATTTTTATCTTTCATCTACAATAAAATGCAGCCTCATAAATATTTAACTTCTCTGATTAAATTATCCATGCTGAAACTGATAACGGGGCATTTTAATAAGCTTAAATTAGAAGCTGTGCTCTTCTTCATTCTTTCCGGAGGAAAGAGAGAAAATAATAAAAGTTCCTGTTGGCCTCTGTGACCCTCATGCTCAAAAATTCAGCAGCCTGAGATTCTTATCTGAACTTCTTTGGCCTGCAAAAATGACCTGGAAAGCTCATGATAATTAATAACAACATGTGCATGTACATAGGACCTTTCATCTGAGGAATTCAAAGCAGGGTCAAAAGGTTGGGAAACGTTCCCGTTTTACAGATGAGAAAGCTGAGGCATGGACGACCAGGTTCTGCCCTTACAGGCACTCTGATGCTACATTGGAGCAGGGGCAGAGCTGAATTGTCAACCGGTGATTTCTGCTTCAAGTCCAGTAGCTTGTGGCTGAACTGCAGCATGTCCTTTAATTAAAAAGATTAGAGAGCATCCCCAGTACATATTCCTTTGGCTCCACTGCTCCATTTCTCTTTCAGACCTCCTGCAAGACACTCCTCCTCGTTTCCTATTCTCTTACCAGGGCTGGCTCTAGGTTTTTTGCCGCCCCAAGCTCAGGTGGGGCTGGGGCTCGCAGGCGCCGCTGGAAGTGGAGGGAGTGATGTCCCCTTCTCACAGCGCCTGCAGGGGCTTTACCCCTCCCCCACCCACCCGCCTCTGCAGAGAAGCCCTATATAAGGGGTGGCACAAGGCAGCGCAGCAGCCAGGGCGCAGATGAGGCAGGGCAGCCCTGGCTCCCCGGCAGGACTCGCCCTCTCCTCCCCAGGTAGCGGCTGGGCCCTGGCAGCTCAGCATCCCGGGGCTGGGGCTTCCCCTTCCTGCTGCAGCTGGGGGCACGGCGCCCTCGCCCAGTCTAAGTGGCGCAGCTCCGAGAGTGCAACTGCCCCGGAAAAAGAGGATGGCCGGAATGCCGCCCCTGGAAATGTGCCACCCCAAGCATGTGCTTGCTTTGCTGGTGCCTAGAGCCGGTCCTGTCCCTTACACAACCCAATCTATGCCCCCTCAGCTCTGGCGCAGCCAGACAGCTGCAGTAGCAATGACAGAAGCCAGGAGCTGCTCAATGTTGTATTTGTAAACATTTCAAAATAATTTTAAAGACAGGTCTGGATACACCTGAAAACAGCTCTGTGTGGGTCTGGGCTGGACTGAAGCTGCAGTTAAGAGGAGCGGGGAAGGGGAGGTAGGAACAAAGATTCAAAATTCGGTATTCTGCAACTTTAAGGAAGCAGAGAGCACATCTCTGCCCTAAGCCCAATGTATGGAAAGACCTGATCCAAACGGGTACATAAAGATGACATCTCCCACGTGAACCATCTGCCTCGCTGGCAATTTTTTGGGTGATTTCTTCCTCCAGACCTCACTTTAAAAGGAAGGAATTTCAGTCACTTTTCCTTGACACTGACCATAACTGCAAATCTCTCCACAGGAATCTGAAGAAAGAGGATGGTTTGATATTCAGGGAATGTCAGGGCAAGGAAATATAATTAACAGTTCCATTCCCCAAGGGGAGAAGAGAAGCTTCTGCAGCTTCATAGAACTGGGAAAATTCAAATACTGTTAAATATCTGTGTGTGTGTGTGTTTATACACACATTAAAGGGGTATGTGTGTGTATGTATGTATATAAATATGTATGTGTTTGTATATATAAAGTTTGTGTGTATACATATATACACAATACACACATACAAAACTGCAAGTGTAGATATAGATTTTGTGTGTATATGCGTGTATATATACCAGTGTATGTATATATATATAATTTATGTATGTAGATATGGATATTTGACAGTATTTGAATTTTTCCATTTCTATTCTCTATATAGCACACAGATAATGATGTTTATACATTATGTATAGATTACATATGAATCCCTTGCATGAAAAAGAATCTGAAAGCGATCTGATCGTGGTGTGTGTCTGTGTGTGCATGTAATATATATAATACATACTTTCTCTCTCTCTGTCTCTGAAACAAACACATACACAGAGAGAGAGAGCGAGCTCTGGCCACAGTTAGATTCCAGTTCAGGGCATGTTTCACGAAGACACCTAATAATCTGCACCATTCACTGCAATGAGAAGCAAACAAAAGGTGTCTGAAACAACCAGCATCTCAAATCCTCTCATTCCTGTTGCTTTTTGCAACTGTTTTGCATAATTTGCAGCAATCTATATACTCCACACAGATGCTTCTGCAAAAAGTCTTTAATTACCTTGTCTTTGCCCGACTGGGGAAAGAACATGTAATACCAAGTTTAATCATTTCTTTGGCAGGTGGTGCACAAGCTTCCATGTTAATTAATCTTTAATGTCATTAATTGGTTGTCTGACTGATGACAAGAAAAAGCGTAAACATTGTTCACAAATCAATTAATTCTACTGCTAACAGGCTTGTTTTCAGGAGGATAAAAACAATTATGAGCTTTTCACGGGACTGGACAGCCAGCACCCGATTGATAAGATCACTGAACCAATAAAATATTCAGGCCATGCTTGTTGGCTTTGGCTTTGCTGATTGAGTTTCTTTCCTCTGAAATTGACTCATTTGTTTGTTGTGGATAAAGGTACTAGATAAGAAGGGAATATCATTGGATGTCTTTCTTCTTTCTCTCTATTAAGTCCCTTTTTATATACTAGGTTTGCCCCAAAATAGACCTTTATAGCCTGCTTCAGCATACAAAACCACAAGCAATCATGTCTGGGTTTGGATAACGTGCAAATGGATTATATTCTAAACATGGTTTTTCCCCAGCAGGGTCTGTAATGTATCTTTTGGTTAATCGCTTTACAATCTTTGCTATGACACCTGGGCACGGAGTTGGAATTAGGGAAGGGATATATGCGAGTGTGAGAGAAGCCCTGATATATTTGGCAGTAAGCGGCTATAAGATTGAATTTCCAACTCCTTGATTTTGCTAGTTGAGTTCAAGCACTGAAGCAGGGTAATATGCCCAAATGATACGGTCTTAGGACCTAAAAATAATAGAATTCGCTCATGTAAATAGTAAATGTCATACTTCCAGAAGGTCCCAAAGCATTTAACGGTGATCACTTTGCATACTTCCAGAGTGGCTAGTGGGGCTGTTCTCATCAGCAGTTCACACACAGACTTGGAGAAGTAGAACCTGGTGCTTTTCTAGAAAACTGGGGGAATATGTTACCAGGAGTGTTTTGGGAACTCTAACTTCTACTTTAACATGCCCACCACAGTTAGGGAGAAGGAACCTTGTCTTGATGCCAAAGCTTTCAGAACCCGGGACCAGTGTTTTAAAGGTATTTAGGTGCCTAAAGGTGCAGATAGACTCCTAGTGGGATTTTCAAAAATGCCTAACTCTCATTGAAGTCAACGGGATTTAGGCACAGAGGCATTTTTGAATATACCACTAGGTGCTTATCTGCACTTCTAGGTGGCCTGAACACTTTAAAAACATCTGACCCAGGATCTCTAAACAGTGCAGTGCACTATCCCCCACAAGAGCTGTTCATCTGTGTCAGCATCTGGGTCGAGCACAAAGAAGGAAATAAAGCTATGTGGAAAAAGACGATCTGTCACTTCAAAAATTATATTCAGAGCTAGCGGTTCCACTGGCCCCACAGGTCAGAGCACCTGGCAACTGCAATTCAAAAGCCTCAGGGCTAAAATAGTAGGGAGTGTGTGATGGGTTCCCCCCCATCCCTTTAAAGTGCCACCTGATGTACAGGGATATCATGGAGCCTGCCTGTTCTGCCAGTCTGGGGCCCCTTTACCCTGTCTTGTTGAGCCAGGCTCTTAATTCTCTTCTAGCACACACACAGGCAGGGCCACACCCAGCTGCAGAAAAATGCAGACACTGAGATCAGCTTTGGGAAGACTCAGTTTAAGGGACTTGCCCTAGCATTCAGGTGCCCACCTCCCTCAGAGTGCAGACCCAAAGGTATATTGATTTGTGCTGTATAGAAAAATCTGCACAGCGCAAGCTCATAAAAATTCACCCTCTCCCTCAGTGTGAAGAGAGATAGGCACAACTTCTTGCTCCCTGCCATTAGAAATTGCACAAACTGGGTTTAATAATAAACAAAACAAATGTATTAACTATAAAAGGCAGATTTTAAGTGATTATAAGAGATAGCAAACAGAACAAAGCAAATTACTGAGCAAATAAAACAAAACACACAGACTAAACTTAATACACTAAAGAAATTGGCTACAAATAGTAATTTCTCACCCTAAATATTATTTCAGGCAGATTGCAAAGTATCTTGAAAGCCAGCTTCACTGGCCTGCAGCTTGAAACTTCTGGTATTATTATTGTTCACAGGCTAAACACGCTTCCAGTCTGGGCTCAGCTCTTCTCCCCCCAGTTCAATTCTTGTTTCCAGGTGTTTCCCAGTGTCTCTTTGGGTGGGGAGGCAGAGGAGAACCAAGATGATGTCACTCTCCTGCCTTATATAGCTTTTGTGTATGGCGGGAACCGTTTGTCTTCCAGGGGAAAAACACTGGCATTCCAAGGTGGAGTCCAGTACCAGGTGACTCAGTCACATGTCTCTGCAGGGTCATAGCAGCCATTACTGGCAGGGTGTTCAGAACATCCACAGGAAGACTAAGCTCTTTCACAGTCCATTGTCTTTGCTGATGGGCCGTCAGCCCTGTCTGATTTTTTTATTGTTGTACCTGAAGGGCTAGTAGTGGGTGTCACCCAAAGTAACACATTTTAAATACAGTTACATAGTCAATATTCCTAGCTTCAGCTACAAAAATGATGCATGCATACAAATTGGATAAACACATTCAGTAGATCGCAATCTTTTCAATGTGTATATATATACCTCACATGAGCCACCTTGCATGAAGTATGTCTTAGTTATGCCATGTTCATATCATAACCATATTTCTATGAAGAATATGGGGTATAACATCAGAGTGTTTCAGAGTAAGGATGGTTTAGAGATTAAGGCCTGGGATTTAGGAGACTGGAATTGAATTCCTGGCCTCTCCCAGACTCCCTGTGTAACTCTGAGTAAATCACTTAAGCTCTTCAATACAGGAAGCATCACTTGCTTTGTGCATGTTCTGTGTCCACTGCAGTGGAGCCCTGATCTTGCTTGCTATGTTACCATAATACAAACAATAAATGACTTGGGGACCTACGTTGATTAACCAGTGATGGGAGAGCAGAGGAGAGTTGGGGGTCAGGGTTGAAGTAAATTAGTAAGAGCATGAGAGGGAAATTTGCACAGTTCTTACTGTAGGATGGTGAGGAAGACTGATCTGTGACAAAAGCACAGGATCGTGAGATAGGCATTCTAAGTTTTCTCCTCATTTCTGTCACAGAACTTGCAGTGTGACCTTGGACCAAGTCATTTGATGTTTCTGTGATTCAATAGGCTTTTCTCCCATCCAGTTCCCACATGCTAATCAGTCTGTCAGGAAGCATGAGTACTGTGCAAAGGTAATGCTGACAATGGCAATAGCTACCTCAAAGAGGGCAGAGCTGACTTGGGTAGGATCCTAAGTTGATCCTACCCACAGCTGATCCGCAGTGCTTGTTTTCAGTATAATTTCCCTCAGGATGTAGACTCCCCTTCCCTTTCTGCATTCATCCTCACACAAACCAGCTGGGAGAAGGCACTTTGGGGTCACCAATTGTATTTCCCTACTTTGAAAATCACATAGTCACAAGCTTCATTCTGCTTTGGAGTGAAAAATTCACTCCAATTAAGCCCTGCCTGGATCTGGTCAATGCTTCCTCTCATGCCACCCTCTTGATTTGAACATTTCCAATGGAAATATTTTTCACACATGTTCCATAGGGTGAGCAGGACACTTTCTATGAGCGTATACCACTTTTTTGGAAGTCATGCTCACTTAATTACTCATGCTTATCCAATGGGGTAATACTCTCTCTGGTTGGGACAATGAGGTTGACTTAATTAGCCTTTAAAAAAATCTAAACACATCAGTGTAGTTTCTATATCACCCTCATGAGCTCAGTCTGGCAGCTCTTAACTGGCACATTTATGTTACTAATTTGCATACTGTTTCCCATGATGCTTAGCTCTATAACTTGCAATAATAAAAATGGATTTTAGTGTACACCAGAGACCAATTTACTGGGAAATGTGTATATATAATGTGCAATTAATATCCCAGTATCTTACAGATAGACTCTGGTTTACTACCACAGCACTTAAAATACAATTAAAAGTGTGTGTGTGTGGGTGGGGAGTTCTATAATAAGCCATTTTTTTGGTAATTAGGCTTCAGCTCATTTTAAAAGTGCAGTGTGCAGGAACGCAGTATGTGATTTCTAGAGAATGCTAATAGCAAATGTAAGCTCCTCTGAGGTTCTCTAATAGTTAAAACGTCTGAGAATAGTTGTTATTGATCAGTGCACTGGTGCTATTATGAAGTTGTCAGGTAGTTAATCATCTCTAGAATGTTTAAGACATTTCTGAGGCCAAATCCAGCTGTCCTTACTCAGGCAAAATGTCTTATTGGAGTCAATGGGGAATTTTTTCTGACAGCAGGAAGGGTTTGGCTGTTTGTCAAAAATAAAGCTACCTTTCTGGCCCAAAAGCTGCAGGGCTCTGAGAAGAAGAGAGTCCTCCCATCTTTCTCAAGGACTTATCTGCCCATCAAGAAAAGCAACTACGCACTGTCCATAAAATAAAATCCAACTCCTCCCATACTACACTACCAGGAGGAAACAGAACATAATATGACATGAGTTTCATTGTCCAACATATGTTTCGCTGTGGAGTGGAAGCTAAAATTGCCCTATAACTTCAGTAGAGACTAGTGGGTATTTCAGAGGTGGGAGCTTTCATTTACCCAAGGGATAGTTGATTGTGGAAAGAAACGTTGGCCTTTTTCAAACAACCAAGCTTTTAGACTTGCTATACACTGCTGAGGGGGGAAGGGGTAGGGATTCACCCAGTGGATTCATTTACAGTGCTGCCCAGTGCCTTTTGTGTTGTCCCATATGCCCAGCTCAGGATGGTAGCATTTTATACCCAGTTTGCCTTAGTGCACATGTCCAATTCAGCTCTCACTGAAGTGAAGAGAAAGACACCTGTTTGCTTCAATGGGAGCTGGAGTAAGTCCTGCATGCCAGTACTAGATACCAGGCAGTGAAGAATCAGGCCTACTCTGTCTGGAGTGATCCTGTCGGAAATTGGGGGGTTGGGAATAAAGAAGTTGGAAGCTGCTTATAGACATAGAACAGTGGTTCCCAAACTAGGGGCGCCGCTTGTTCAGGGAAAGCCCCTGGCGGGGGCCGGGCCAGTTTGTTTACCAGTCGCGTCCACAGGTTCAGCCGATCACAGCTCCTGGTGGCCACAGTTCACTGTTCTCAGCCAATGGGGGCTGCGGGAAGCGGCGCGGGCTGAGGGACGAGCTGGCCACCCTTCCCGCAGCCCCCTTTGGCCTGGAGCAGTGAACCCCGGCCAGTGGGAGCCACGATCGGCCGAACCTGCGGACGCGGCAGGTAAACAAACTGGCCCGGCCCCCGCCAGGGGCTTTCCCTGAGCAAGCAGCGCCCCTAGTCTGGGAACCACTGACATCGAATATTAACTCAAGCTACTGAATTCAGAGTGAGTCAGGTGACTGGACCCTCTGAAATATCTTTGAGTGTCACGGAAAAAGCTGTTGCAAAGTAGATTGACACTCAGAGTCCGGGCATCTCTCATTGCCTGTCACATGATTAAAAACAGGGTATACGTTTAAAAAAAAAGAATTATACAAAAACCCATAGAATTTAGGTTTCTTTCCCTTCTTGCCACATCAGCGGAAGCATATAGTCTATTCTCAATCCAGCAAGCAAGTGAGCACTATATATGAGCCTATGCATTTGTTTCCACTGGATACCATTCTGTTCTGCTCATCTGCCCACGAGTTACTGCATTGAATTGCAGAAGGTTCTTGGCCCTACAGAAATCCCTCGGTAATAATATGGTCCTCAGACCCTATCTGGATTGGGAACCTCATCTGCAGAAGAACCTGCATTCCTTTTATTTCTTCCCTCCAGGGAGCTTTCATTGAGGAATATGATCAAATCAGTTTGATACACTGCAAGCCCCCATCAAACTTACAGTTCATTCCCTAGACACGATGGCAGGGGGAAGGTACTTAACTGCTTTCCCCTAGAACAACCTCCTGCTATTTGCAGAGTTACTAAACTAATCTCAGTTCTAGTTCCTTTCCCCCATGCCACTTCATCATCATCATCATCATCACAGGTGGGATACTGCATCTACTTTTGTACAGCATTTCCTTCTGTGAGTGATGTGAATTTTCTTCAGGAAACACACTGTTGGAGGAAGAGGAGAGGAGCTTGCTCAGGAAGGACCAGCAAGGAAAAAAGGAAGGAGGTGTTGCCTTATATATTAAAAATGTATTCACTTGGATTGAGGTTGAGATGAAATAGAAGATAGACTTGTTGAAAGGCTCTGGGCAAGGATAAAAGGGGTAAAAAGGAGAGTGATGTCATGGTGGGGGCCACTACAGAGCCCCCAACCAGGAAGAGGAGGTGGATGAGACTTTTTATAAACAGCTGACAAAAGCATCTAAAGCGCAGGACTTGGTGGTGATGAGGGACCTCAACTACTCATACATCTGTTGGGGAAATAAAACAGCAGGGCGCAGATTATCCAACAAGTTCTTGGAATGTATTAGAGACAATTTTTTGTTTCAGAAGGTGGAGAAAGCTAGTCGGGGAGAGGCTGTTCCAGATTTGATTTCGATAAATTGGGGAGAACTGGTTGAGAAATTGAAAGTGGAAGGCAGTTTGGGTGAAAGCGATCATGAAATAATAGAGTTCATGATTCTAAGGAATGATGGGAGGGGAAACAGCACAATAAAGAAAATGAATTTCAAAAAGGCAGACTTTAGCAGACTCAGGGAGTTGGTAGGTAAGATCCCTTTGGAAGCAAGTCTAAGGGGGAAAACAGTTCACGAGAGTTGGCAGTTTTTCAAAGAGACATTATTAAGGGCACAAGAGCAAACTAACCAACTGCTTAGGAAAGACACAAAGTATGGCAAGAGACCACCCTGGCTTAACCAGGAGATCTTCAATTATCTGAAACCCCAAGAAGAGTCCTACAAAAAGTGGAAACTAGGTCAAATTACAAAGGATGAATATAAACAAATAATACAAGTAGGTAGGGACAAAATTAGAAAGGCCAAGGCACAAAACCAGATTAGACTAACTAGAGACATAAAGGTCAATAAGAAAGCATTCTACAAATACATTAGAAACAAGAGGAAGACCAAAGACAGGGCAGGCCTGTTACTCAATAAGGGCGGGAGTGGGGGGGAACAATAACATAAAATGTGGAAATGGCAGAAGTGCTAAATGACGTTTTTTGTTTCAGTTTTCACCAAAAAGTTTCATAGCAATTAGACATCTAACTTAATGAATGCCAGTGAAAATGAGGTAGGATCAGAGGCTAAAATAGGCAAAGAACAAGTTAAAAATTACTTAGACAAGTTACATGTTTTCAAGTCACTAGAGCCTGATGAAATACATTCTAGAATACTCAAGGAGCTGACTGGGGAGATAGCTGAGCCATTAGCAATTATCTTTGAAAAGTCATGGAAGATGGGTGAGATTCCAGAGGACTGGAAAAGGGCAAATATAGTGCCAATCTATAAAAAGAGGAATAAGGACAACCCAGGGAATTACAGACCAGTCAGCTTAACTTCAGTACCCAGAAAGATAATGGAGCAAATAATTAAGCAATCAGTTTGAAGGCACCTAGAAGGATCTGGGGGTCATAGTGGATCACAAGCAAAATATAAGTTAACAGTTTGATGCTGTTGCAAAAAAAACCCCAAACCAAAAAAACAAATATCATTCTAGGCTGTATTAGCAAGAGTGTTCTAAGCAAGACACAAGAAATTATTCTTCCACACTACTCCGTGCTGATTAGGCCTCAACTGGGGTATTGTGTCCAGTTCTAGGTGCCACATTTCAGAAAGATGTGAACAAGTTGGAGAAAGTCCAGAGAAGAGCAACAAAAATGATTAAATGTGTAGAAAACATGTCCTTTGAGGGAAGATTGAAAAAATTGGGTTTGTTTAGTCTGGATAAGAGAAGGCTGAGAGGGGACCCGATAACAGTTTTCAAGTACATAAAAGGTTGTTACAAAGAGGAGGGAAAAAATTGTTCTTCTTAACCCCTGAGGATAGGATAAGAAGCAATGGGTTTAAATTGCAACAAAGGCAGTTTAGATTGGAGATTAGGAAAAACTTCCCAACTGTCAGGGTGGTTAAACTCTGAAGTAAATTCCCTAGGGAGGTTGTGGAATCTCCATCATTGGAGATTTTCAAGAGCAGGTTGGACAAACACCTGTCAGGGATGGTCTAGATCAGGGATCGGCAACCTTTGGCACGTGGCCTGCCAGGGAAAGCTGCTAGTGGGCCAGGACGGTTTGTTTACCTGCAACGTCTGAGGCTTGGCTGATTGCAGCTCCCACTGTCTGCGGTTTGCTGTCCCAGGCCAATGGGGGCTGCGGGAAGTGGTATGGGCCGAGGGATGTGCTGCTCGCCCTTCCCGCAGCCCTCATTAGCCTGGGACAGCGAACCGCAGCCAGTGGGAGCTGCGATCGGCCGAACCTGCAGACGCTGTAGGTAAACAAACCATCCCAGCCCGTCAGGGGCTTACCTTGGTGGGCTGCGTGCCAAAGGTTGCCGATCCCTGGTCTAGATAATACTTAGTCCTGCCTTGAGCACAGAGGACTGGGCTAGATGACCTCTCAAGGTCCCTTCTAGTTCTGCAATTCTGTGAATAAGCGGGAAAAACCACAGAGACTACAGTTTTAGTGCAATGGGAAGCCTCTAGCAACCATATGCTTTATTCCCCTACACCCAGTTACTAAGATACTGGGGCTGCTGAAAGCTTCCAGTTAAGTTGTCTAACCACACTAAAACAATAGAATTGTAAATCTTCCAACCAAGTGCATGTGCATTGATACACAGTATTTACCTTATTATAATGGCTAAGCCTACTCAAAGCAAGTGCGTCTCCATGCAATCAGCTACTGTTTGCTCTTGCCCGGCTACACTTACTTTTTGTAAAGCCCCAGTATAAACTAATTAGAGGAGAAAGTTATGATAAGTTTGCCCACAAGGGCATCACCTATTCTCATGGCACCCCCGTCAGCGGCTATACATGTGTGAAATTAAGGAGGTTTTGCCGATTCCTGCAGACTGCCTGTTTTTATCTTGAGACAGCGTTCCCAATCATAAAACACATTAACATCTGCTATCAAGGGCTTACTGTAATACATGTAACACCAGCAGCAGGCCTTTTGATATTGCCTTCAAATGCATTGTTAAGGGAGATCACAGAAATGGTTTTGATAGGCTATACGATTTACCTAGTAGAAAGAAAAGCTGATAAGGGAAAATAATCTTGTGAGGATTTGCTTCAAATGGACGTGTTGTAGATATATCTAGCTACCATGTAGGCAATAATGGTTGTTTCCACCTGGAAACAAATGAGCACTTTATTACTTGTCTCCAGGAGAATGACAGAGCTGTGAGAACCTCAGAATCCCACAAATACATGGAGTTGGAAGGAATGTGAAAGGCTAGTAACGACATATAAAAATAAATTTATAATAATAATGAAGAATGGTGGTTAAAAGCCCTTTTACACTGAATGGGTACAGCATGGACATTGGCGCTGCAAGCTTCTCCAGATGTAACGTTAAAGGCTAAATATTGTCTTGGCCACGCTGTAGACAGTAGCCACTTCACTTCTGCTTGAGTGTTCTAGGTAAAATACCTCTGCTATGTTGCTGAATGTACTGGGTATCTGCACATGCCTAACTTGCTGTTGAATTCACTGGTAAATGACCCATGACAGCAGGTTTGCTGAAGGACTAGCATCAAATAGGCTAATGTGGAGGCTCAGAGAGTATTATGACCATCATTTAAATATTTGCATACCACTGTGCTTCAGATCTTCAAGGTCTCAGCTCCTGGAGCTTAGTGAGAGCTAAAATAATCAGATATTAATAGCATCGGTCACATGAATCTGAACTTAGTGTAAGGTAGGCTTGATAAGCTGACTGCTCCAGTGATGAGAAATTAATTAGCTTATGAAACCATTCATTACGATGGTTGTACAAAGAAAATGTAATTAAAATGTCACATGATGGCCTTGCTGATTCCTTTGATCGAGTGTGATTAAGATCAGCTGTTCAAGGACATAAGCCAACCTCCCCATGTCCTCTGTCTGGAAGCTGCTCTACGCAGCATTGCCACTGACAACTTTCCTTTTCTCATTAGGCCTGCTGATGGGACCCTGCCAGGGCATCTCTCCAACCCTCACCTTGAATTCCAAGTATCGTGATTACTTGACGCGACGACATCTAAAACATGGGTCCAAAAGCTAGCAAGAAATAAAAACCTGGACATCAGGCCTCTGAGCAGCTGTGGGAGCGTCAACTTCCCATTACAGCTGGGAGCTCCAACCCATAACTTCTTCACAATGTTTGTATATCTCTTGCATCAGGACGCATTTGAGCATGGAGAGGTATTTAATTATCAGGGGAGTAAAAATTCCAGGGAACGGAACCCTGCAGACAACGCTTGGTGACGACCACTGTTCTATGTTGAAATAGCTGCGTGTGCAGCAGTGAAAAAGGAACTGTACTTACTAATGATATTTGTGTGATGTCCTACACATAAGTATTGATTATACTCTGTTTCCATTTTTATCTTAGAGAAATATGCATGATGGAAAGCTGTGAACTCGGAAAAAGGTTATGGGGAGTATTTGGATGTAACATCTTTCTGCAGCAATTTCTTCAAACTGGCCTTTTTTTGGAGTCACCTGGAGGAGGTGATTTAATTGAATGTCAAGTAGATGTTTAAGTGGACCCTGCTGGAAATTTTCAAATTATAACAGTGCTGTCAAACCTATGCTCATAAGAGAATAATGGCTCCTCCAGCTGACCACCAGACTCTGTTTTGCAGCTCTGGTCATGACTCCTCTACTCTTATGGTGGCAGACATTTTCCATTATCAACCAAGACTACAGTCAATATTAACATTAATGGGGTTCTACCAGAGGGTTGGACCCTCCAAGGGAACTGCTCTGAATCCTTGGGCTCTGGGGAGTACTGCGGGGAAGATCTGAGGTGTGGGCTGTGTGCTCTCATTTTCAGTCAGGTTTTCCAGTGAAGCAAGTTTTTCTCAGTCGTCGTAATGCCTTATAAGCACTCAGGAGATAGATAGGTTTGTCAGGGGAGAAGGAGCAGAACTTTCATTAACCACATGAGCAGCCAACCCAGCTTGAGCCTGCTCAATCTTCTGGAAAGAGAGCATTCACATTGAGCATGCTCAGAGTCACTCCTACACTAGCATTATATCATCTCATTTGCATAATAGTAACACGAGTCCTATCTGTATAGTCACTATTTATTAGCCTTCCTAAATGCCAAGAGGATTCTGGGATACTCCTGAGGAGGGCCCATTGCAAGTGTATGATGTACTGTGTACTTCACTATCATTTGCCCTATATGATCATATTGTCCTCTACAGGCGGGTCTACATGTAAGATAAACCCTCATATTGAAAAATGGGAATTATCGTTTAGCTCAAGTAATACAGTAAAAAACTCGGAATTTTATCCCTTATGATGGCGATGACCATGAGATCTATGTGACTTGTGAGCCATTACAAGTGGCTGAGAGTGGCATGGTATTAAGACTCAGCAAATCCACTCTGTTAAATGTATGCTCGCTAGGTAAGAAATTTACCCAATTAATCAAATAGGAACTTGATGTATACCAATGTCTGTACTTTCTGAATGAGAACAGCCCTTCATGTAGTGGGTTAATTCAGAGCTGATTGCTGAAGCTTTCACCCTTCCAAGCAAAGGAACCTGGCTAGTGGCAGAAAGGAGAAGACTAGGCTGAAATATTGGGTCCATGAAATTCCAAGCACGGCAGAAAATCTGTAGAAATTGCAGGGGCAGACAGACTTAATCTGGAGCTCCTGCTAAAGCAATCAAGATCAAATGAATGGCAATTATGTTTATCAGTTTGCAAACTTTAATGCCACGTTCCTATTTTTAATATCACCAAGTCCCGTACAGTGAAGCAATCTGTCACTGGTGAGATAATAAAAAATTTATGTCTGATGGGATGTGTTCTATTTGGTGGAAAATTGGTCATTCGTTTTCATCAGCACCCTCATTAGAGACCTTCTATTTCCTTTTAATGAAAATTACATGAATTGCCTAAAATACAACATCGGAGGCCTTGTTCTCAAATGTTGGAAAGGAGCCTATTTTCTGATAAGTAGGCCCAGGGGGATTTTCCCCCTCCCACTTCGTACTTCTGAGAGTTAAGCTAGCCAGCTCTGCTATGGGCCTTGCTCAATGTCAGCTTGTTTGGTTGTGCTCTCACGTCCAGACCAGAGTGTTCAAATACCCTGTGCCTGAGTTTAGCTTACCCTCAGTGCTGATGTTGTACTGCAACACTAGGTGGGTGGAGGTGCTGCATTGTCAGAGGTGCTGCAGCTGTTCAGGTGAGACATTAAATGGACCTTGCTCCAGCCTATATCTCCAGGTGTCAGTTAACGAACCTGAGGAAGAAAGCAAGATGAGCGAACCCCGTTGTCCTGGCCAACATTCCCCCTCTCGGTAAACAGGTTCTAATGCCTAGTGCTACGTGTGGGAGCTAGCACTTCCTGGGTTCTGCCTTTGCCGAATCAAGGGCTGCAGTGTTCACTGCTTGCAAATCAACGGCAAGATGGATGATAGTCATCTTGTCACCAGTGCTTAATTAAGGCCCCCTACTTACTGTACTTATTCTATGATTCTATGATTCTGTATGGCAGAATCATAGAATATCAGGGTTTGAAGGGACCTCAGGAGGTCCTCTAGTCCAACCCCATGCTCAAAGCAGGACCAATCCCCAACTTAATCATCCCAGCTAAGGCTCTGTCAAGCCTAACCTTAAAAACCTCTAAGGAAGGAGATTCCACCACCTCCCTAGGTAACCTGTGGGAAGCTGTAGGACCCAGTGGAAAGAACCCTGCACTGGGAGCCAGGATACCTGTGCTATATTCCTAGCTCTGCCAGTGACCTCTCTGTGCCACGGCTTCCCTTTCCCACCCTTTCTCTCTCTCTTGCCTAGGTCGATTGTAAGCTTTGTGGGGCAGGGAATGTTGTTCGCTATTTGGTACAATGCTTAGCACAATAGAGCTCTTGATCGTGGTAATGTTATTTTTTGATGGTTGTCACTACCCACCCATGCTGCTCATGCAACTGTCCTCCCTTACGCCTATTTTTGTTGTTTTCACTTGACTTTTAGGGGATTTTTTTTATTGAAAGTAGATTTTATTATTAATGATATAATTATCTAAGTGTGCATGACACTCACGACTTCCTTTTTGCTGTCTTGTCAATGTAAACTGAAGGCTCTTTGCAACAGCCCTTGCAAGGTATATAAACAGTGCCCTACACAATGAGGCTTGGATTTCAATTGGGACTTATAGGCACCACCCCAATACAAATATACAATATTTTAAGTGATATTTACAGTATTTGTGTTCATGTTTTTTTAAAGTGAGGAGAGATGGACTGAGACAATTGATGGAGGTGGAGGGAGAGCCATTACTGCAGAGTTAGCCCCACCAACAATAATGGCATGATCATTGCTGATACCTAATACCGAGTGACATCAGATCACAGATTCCTATCAGGACATCGCTTAGTGATGAAGTAATCATTTTATTGCATGACTCATCATCCAAGCATAGTGTTCTCATGGAGCGTGTTCTCATGGAGCATAGTGTTCTCATGCTTTAGTTCCTGTCCTGAGTCTTATGAAAATATGCCCATCCCTTGTCTAATAATTAGTACTTAAAGAATGATTATACTTTAAAGAGAAATTTTATTACAGGTGGTAATTAGTCTATGCCTGGGAATGCCATAGACAGCACCTAGATTTCCAAATGCTGGTCTGTGTTTGATATTTTTTTAAGGTCATTACTGGGTGAATTATCTTCTCAGTTGCAATTACCTCCTGGATTTTACTGTACTAGGACAACACATTCTGTGTGTGTGTGTTTGGGGGTAGAGGAAGGACAAGGGTCTTTGACTTTCCACTTTCTTGACTGCCTCTATGGGAAATCATATTTTGTTTTCCCCATTCATGAGTGTAGGGCAAGGTTCTTCTCATATCTTCTTGGAATCACTGCAGCAAGCTGTGATGTGAATAATATATGAAATGAAAATTCGGTGCACAGAGAATACAGTGTGATGCAGTTTTCCTGTTGTACTGAGATATTTGCTTTGTGGTGAAGGCAGGCAAACAATATGGTCTCTGTGTATATAATGTCTTCTGCAGTTTCCACAGTATGCATCCGATGAAGTGAGCTGTAGCTCACGAAAGCTCATGCTCCAATAAATTGGTTAGTCTCTAAGGTGCCACAAGTACTCCTTTTCTTTAAACAATAGTCTGCAATTCATAGAAATGGAGCCTGATAACAAAAAAATAAAAGCCCTGATACCCAGACATCCTTCAGTTGGGCAAATGAAAGCACAGTGTCTCCAGATGGCTACAATAAACCTTCCTTTTGGTCACTCTTCCTTTTGCCTTCACTTTGCTCTGTCTCTCTCATTCTCTGTTATCTTTGAGGTTTACCACACCAGAGAGAACAAAGAGATGTCTCTTTAATAATCCCCCCAAATAGACCTCAAACCTCACTGCATCCCCTTTTTAAAAAAAAATATCAGAGATCTGCAGATGTACCAGAAAGTCTGTCAATATTGTAACTTTTATGGATATCTGGTATCCACAAGGTTCTGATCCAGGGTTTGGCACCTTTTAAAATTCTTCTTTGCCTACTGCCTTCTCAGTGGTGTCTCAACCTCCAACCCCAGCCCCATCCCTCTGTTTCCTGTTTCATTGCACACCACCTCATATTTAAGGTCAGGTTTGGCCCACTATCACCATAGAATCATAGGACTGGAAGGGACCTTGAGAGGTCATCTGGTCCAGTCCCCTGCACTCATGGCAGGACTAAATATTATCTAGACCATTCCTGACAGGCGTTTGGCTAAGCTGTTCTTAAAAATCTCCAATGGTGGAGATTTCACAACCTCCCTAGGCAATGTATTCCAATGCTTAACCACCCTGACAGGAATTTTTTCCTAATGTTTAATCTAAACCTCCATTGCTGCAATTTAAGCCCATTGCTTCTTGTTCTATCCTCAAGGGTTAAGAAGAACAATTCTTCTCCTTCCTCCTTGTAACAACCTTTTTTGTACTTGAAAACTGTTACCATGTCCCCTCTCAGTCTTCTCTTTTCCAGACTAAACAAATCCAATTATTTCAATCTTCCCTCATAGGTCATGTTTTCTAGACCTTTAATCATTTTTGGTGCTCATCTGGACTTTCTCCAGTTTGTCCACATCTTTCCTGAAAAGTGGCACCCAGAACTGGACACAATACTCCAGTTGAGGCGTAATCAGCGTGAAGTAGAGTGGAATAATTACTTCTTGTGTAATACATGACAAATACTTCTCCTCCTAATACATCCCAGAATGATGTTCGCTTTTTTTGCATCAGCATTACACTGTCGACTCATATTTAGTTTGTGGTCCATTATGACCCCCAGATCCCTTTCCACAGTACTCCTTCCTAGGCAGTCATTTTCCATTTCATATGTGTGCAACTGATTGTTCCTTCCTAAGTGAAGCACTTTGCATTTGTCCTTATTGAATTTCATCCTTCTCACCATTTCTCCAGTTTGTCCAGATCATTTTGAATTTTAATCCTACCCTCCAAAGCACTTGCAACTCCTCCCAACTTGGTATTGTCCATGAACTTTATAAGTGTACTATGCCATTATCTAAATCATTGATGAAGATATTGAACAGAACCGGACCCAGAACTGATCCCTGCGGGACCCCACTTGTTATGTCCTTCCAGTATGACTGTGAACCACTGATAACTACTCTCTGGGAGTGGTTTTCCAACCAGTTTTACACCTACCTTATAATAGCTCCATCTAGGTAGCATTTCCCTAGTTTGTTTATGAGAAGGTCATGTGAGTCAGTATCAAAAGCTTTACTAAAGTCTAGCTATATCATATCTACTGCTTCCCCCCTATCTACAAGGCTTGTTCAAGAAAGCTATCAGGTTGCTTTGACATGATTTGTTCTTGACAAACCCATGCTGACTATTACTTACCACCTTATTATCTTCTAGATGTTTTCAAATTGCTTGCTTAATTATTTGCTTCATTATCTTTCTGGGTACAGAAGTTAAGCTGAAGAGCCTTGTTGCCTCCCATACAAATATAGAGCCTGATCCTTCAACTGCATACATGTTGGCAGATGCTTTGTGAATCCCGTTATTTCAGCAGGGTTTGCTGTGCGGTTGCAGTTGCAGAATTGGGGGCATATTTAGGGTTATAGCACTGGATTTACATAATCTTTGGGAGAGGGAAGGGTGCAGGGCATAGGAAACATCTAAATTTCTCAAATGGTCTGGGTCCATCTGTGGCAGACACTTTCTTCACTAGACGTTCTCTCTTCCTTTATCTTCTGCTGACTCAGTCTCTACAGGGTTTATGTTAATCTGCCCTATGGTTCCCTGCCTTTGACTCCATGGATGATTATAATTCTAGTCATGCAATTTCAGACCCTTTCTTATAGAAGCACTGATAAATCTTTTCTTTTTTTCACTGAAGTAATTATGGTCCCATCATTGTCCTTCAGGAGACCATCTCTTATCACCCTATGATGAGTTGTTCTGATCTTCTTGTAGCTTCTATTTTCTTCTCTGGTGTTTCTTTCACATTGACATAAGGATTTTTTATGTTCCTTTCCTCGTCAGGGTCTTTCATGACCCAACAGATACAACTATATTTCTTCCTGTATTTCCAGCTTTCTTTATGCATCTCCTCCTTTGTCTCTTTTGCTTCATTACACATGTTGCTACTGTTCCCTCCATGCCAAATATCATACCTGCTTTCCTCTTTGTTGTTTCATTTGATTCCATTAGAGTTTATTTATTCAGTTCTCACTGGTATATTCTCAGTATTAGAAAAGCTGTATCTGTCTTTTTAATTGTTTGTATTAAGTGAATGTATTTATTTTGGTAATATTTTGAATCCATAATCCTACAGACTCTGACTAGAGAACTAGCATTAGGGTGAAATTGCTACGGCAACTTGTTCAAGATCAGTGGAGGGGAAAGAAAGGATCAATCCCTGTAATGTTGAAGTGGGATAGTCCAATGTGACAATAGTAAACATTGTAGGAAATGGACATGCACTGTGGTTAATCTGTGCTCTTTCATTGCCAGATTTTTATTTATTGTAACATTTGGCAGCACAACAGATACAAAAACCTGCATTACATTCGTTATACTCATACATAGTAAGATTTTTTTTTTAATTTGTAAAAGCAAACAAAAACGTGCAAAGCAAATTACTATTTTGCATCCTTTCCAATCTGCACTTGTTCAGCTCTCACCAGCTCAGCAGGCCACAGACAACAATTGCATATGAGTGCAAGTGCCAGGAAAGGTGCTTAGACCCCACTGATTTAATGGGACTAAAGCACATGGTTAAAGGTAAGCATGTGCTTAAGTGTTTTCCTGAGGTTATTAAACTTTCGATCTCTGAATGACTTCAGCTGTAATTTACATGCATTGTGGAGTGGCTTTGTGAGAGAGAGGGATTAGTAACGTATGAAAACCAAAGAGGAAAAAAAGAAAATACATGCTAATGATGAGCCTAAGTCTTTGTATCTCTTCATGAATTCCTGGAGCAGGTCTAGTGTATAGACAATGAACTCCAGAAATGATAAACTGAAACTTAGAAATTATGAAAAATGAATAGCTAATGAGATCAACTCTGAAGTTACATGAAAGATAGAGAGCTGCTACAATGTTATATGTAGGCTTGGAAGGACTGGCTTTTTATCAGTAAAGATTGGTAAATGTTGATTTCACCATGCACACATAAATCAACAAAAAATCGATCCATCGATAATAATTGACACGTACAGACAAGCAAAATAGGGAAAATGCTGCTTGGGAACATCTTAGAGTTTGATTTAAGGATCTTTACTTTGTATATTGTGACACTGAACGTAGACCTCTGCCCAGTTTTGTGCAACTGTGAAAACTTAAATTGATAAAAATCTAAAAAAAGTGCTGGAGTAGGAAGAGGGTCCGAGACATAAGCCCTTGTATGAGAGGCCTGGTCTGAGGCAGGACCTGCTCACAGAATCTGGGAAGAACAGGGTTGTTATTGCAGAAATACACATTCCTAAGAAGTGCTAGGCACAAAGTAGTCACACGAACACATCCCGATATCAAGTGGTACCAAAACATCCCAATATCAAGGATGGTACAAAACATTCCCCAAGGATAACAAAAACACACTGACCCCACCTAAAAGAGAAGGTCAGGATGATAGTATGTAACTTGTTTATATCAGGACATAAACGTATCTCAAAGGGAGTATCTTTGGCCAGCCTAGGGGGCAGTGAAAAGTCCTGCCACTAAAGGAGCTGCGTCCATTGTCATGGGCATACATGTCTTAGTATCTTCATAAAGTCTGCCAGGTGCTATTAGTGTGCTTCGTCAACAATAAACCTGGCTGGGTGCCTTTGTACCTTAACGAATTTTGTGGTCATTGGGCAGTTCACTTCATGTTGGCTGTGCCAACCGTCTGCGCAGAGCTGGGACAGCACACATGGAAAATACACACATGCAGCCAAACATCTGTCCACACTGGTGACCCCCGACTACTGATCTGGTAAGTAAGCAAGCTGTCCTCTGCAGAAATCGTGATCTAACATGATAGAAAACCACAAGCTAGGGAACCCCTTTAACCCTTCCCTGCAAATCCCCACACAGTGTAATAAGGTATGGGCATGCTGGGTTGCTAGCAAAAAGAGATCCATATAAATTTAAAAAAATATAGTGGTGAAAGTATTGTTTGCTACTTTTTCCTTCTGTGCACTTACAAATAAACATCAATATTGTCAGTCAAAATTATTTAAAAAAAATAGAATTCTGCCCAGCCTGATTTGTCAGTTGGCAAGGATGGTCTTGTGGCTAAAACTAACAAAGCATGACTGACAGTCAAGAGATCTGAGTTACGTTCTCAACTCTACCATGGACTTCCAGCATGACCTTGGGTAGGGCGCTCGGTGCTTCGTTTTCTCCATCTCCAAAATGGGAATAAGCCAACTTCACAAAGGTGGTTAGAGGCTGAACTCTTTGATGTTAGCCCTTTTATAGCATTTTTCCACCTAAAGATGTCAAAACCCATTGCACAATATTATCACCAGCTTTAAGATTAAACTTAGACTTACCCACATGACCCAAAGTATGGTCTAGTAAACTCTTTGGGGCAGGGACTTCATCTTCTATATGTTCCTCACTTTTGTGTACTGAAAAAATTACATACTAATCAAAGAACCATGACAGGATCAGGAATAATGGGGATGCTCTGCTTGGCCTAGGTCCAAGTTTGGAGTGGGTAGAAATCATGATTCAGATGCACCAGGAAAATTGGTGTGAGGGATAGAAAGTATGTGCATCAGTGTGGTGAAGCTTACAGAGTACATGCTCTGAGTCCTCCTGGATTCAGTCAGGGTAAGGTGTCCATCACAGATCCTTTCCTCAGCACTCCCATTTAAAAAATTCACCCACTGTGGACAATTTATACCAGCGATACATAAGTGTATCATTGTCAGAGCTCAGGACCCCCGATTCCTTACCATTTTCATCTTGTTTGCTCTTTCGTCTGGGCCTTTGGTTGTTACAGTTTCTTGGGCAGCTACTGTGACCATATCATACCGCAAATCACATTTTTTGGCTGTTAATTATTGTGGTTTGTGAATGGAGTCCTAATCCAAACCTGCTGAGTTCTTCACTTGTTAATCTGCTCTGATGCTCAGAGAATACGAATGGCCCTGGAACTAGAGAGCTCCTTACTGCTTATTTCAATGACAAAATATATGGCATGAAACTGATCAAAATCTCCTAAGTAATTTGGACCTCAGCTGGGAAAATGCAACACCGTGGAAACCTATTTAAATTTTCTGCAGTTACATACATAATTGATCCATCATTTAAAAATTCAATGTGGGATCACCAGAACAGATCATAAGTCCTTCCTCTGTCTTCAGTCATTTGCGTTTTCCAATTACATAATGTCACCAGTATAATTAATAGTATTAAACATTGATTTCATTTTAGTCATTACTCCTTTGTTTATTTAAGTGATTTTGGAGCGAATGTAGCTGTGAGTAAGACCCGGAAAGAGGAAAAGAAGATGGTATTTTATTTGTATTTTCGGTGATAAGGCCCACTGACACCATCTGCGTTGCTGTGTGTCACCTCAGGTCTTTTATCACATTGCATCAGATAGCGAGCAATGTGGCCGTCTAGCTGTGAGGGGATGTGTCACAGCATGCTGGCCTAGGGCTCTGATTTTCACAAGTGCGACACACCTGCTACTCAAGGGGAGTGGCTGGAATTTAGGACCTCTGAAAAACAAACCGTTAGACACTGGTTGGACGACGCCCCCCGCACTCCCCACCACATGGCATCTCCGGGCCAGATCCTGTAAAATGCCGAGCACCTTTTGTAAGGTGCTGCACTTCCAGATTCCCACAGACCTTAAACCAAGAATTAGGAGGCCCCCGGATCACACGGTGGGCCTGCTGCCTTGCTGCTGTGTTCCTTGTGTAGCTGTGTACTCCTACGCAAAGTGGGTGCAGATTGCTATCGCACTGGAAGTCTCCACTCAGTCATATTGCCGGTGGCTTTTGATACCCAGTTTGCTCCGATGCAAATGGTAATACAACATGCAAGGCAATGGAGAATCAGGCCTTTTGGGCCAGATGTTTAAAGATATTTTAGGTGCCTACCTCCCATGGATTTCAGTAGGAGTCAGGTGCCTAAATACCATTTAAGATCAGGCCCTTATGTTGTCATTGAGAAGAGCTATTCAGTAAAAATGGATTTCAGCTTGTTACAGTCCATCAGTACTACGTGGAGGGTAATTAATCTTAAGGGAACTTTCACTGCCTTTCCCAACCCACTTACTGGAATTTTTGGACATTCTTTATTCAGAACAACTCAGCACATCCCAGGCCAGTTCTAGTTACTCCTTGCTATAGGACCTAATATGGAACTGTACCTTTAATGTCCCCAAAGCCCAAAGGGGGTTCTCATAAGAAAATCTTGAGAAGAAAAGAGGGAGTTGCATTGTTAATATGGAAAAAAAATGTTTTGTCACAATAAGATCCTTCCATCAGATGATTTCAAAGTGCTTTATCTATTATTCCCATTTCAAGGGAAACTGAGACACAGAGATATTAAATGCCTTCCTGAAGCTCACACAGGAAATCCAAAACAGATCTCCTGATTCCTAAACAGGGCTTTAGTCAAAAAATTATCCTTCCAACTCGTATTATGCTGCAGGAACTATATGAGAATCAAATGAGTGAAAATTAACAGCCAAGCTAAATGGGAGGAAGCATTACCTGGTGATTAGAGCAGATGGCTGGGAGTTGGGACTCCTGGCTTCTATTCCCATGTCTGTTACAGACTTACTTAGTGACCTAGTAAAGTCTTTTTAAAAACGGCTATAAAAATGGGCATTATACATAACCGGTTTAATTTTTTAGTGGGTGCAAATATGCTTTGAGACCCTCGGATGAAAAATGCAAGATAAGTGGGAAGACATAATTGTTAAAGTACAAACCTCCATCAACTAAGTGACTTTTGGTGTTGTTATCCTCGCTCCACCCTGCCATTTGGAAACGATGGACCCGGCCCCAAAATAAGCCCATCTCCATTTATGAAAGGGAAGTGCCCTTTTCCAGGCAAACTTTTGTCAAGAAACGAGTCTGGGATTGCAGCTGTGACATTTCCTCCATCGGCCTCATCAATCAAAAAACCATGAAACACCATGGCACTCATGAATATTCAGGCCGCTGAGAGAAGGCCATTAGATACTGACCCAACACAAACCTTGTCCCATCAATCTGTTTCTGAATGAAGCCCAGGCAATGGCAACATCCTGTTGAAAGAGCCCACACAAAGCACTTTTGATTTGCTCGCTAACGTGGCCCTCGAGTAAGAAAATCAATCCAAACACAACATGACACGTGCGTTTTATTAAGTCTGCGTTGTCCAGCCTGCATTATTTAATAGTGTCTCTGTTACAGCCTCTGCGAAGAGTTAAATCTCCTCAACAGAATCATGGATGGAGCTAGAATTAGTTAGGGAAAACTGGGTTACCTAGTATCTTCCTGCCATAAAGTAGTGATGTGCTGGATGAACTTCCAAATCTCCATCTTCGATAAGCATCAGGGATCAGTTCAGATGCTTCTCTCCAGTCTGTTTGGTTGAGAAAGGAGGCTGGAAATGTCACAAGATTAGGCTTTCTTCGAGGAGATTTCCAATATTTTCTGGGTCTGACTGAATACTGCAAGAGCCGTATCTTCCCTGCTACTCCAGGACTTGTGGTTCTGGCCCCAGCAGGAAATGCAAAGTCCCAACTTGGAAAGGACAACATCGATGACCAAATAGAACAAAAAATGACCTTTACTATTAAAAAAAAAAAGTAGACGTTTGAGTGAAGGTTCAGGTCAGTTCAGCTATTTGACCTTGCCTGACCTATTATTTTATAAGATATGCAAATTCCCTTTGGCCCACAGGCACCCTGATAGTTTAACCTGTCAAACCTCTGCTCCTTAATTGCATTAAAAATGGGACTGATCAAGCAAGTCAGATACTGAAAGTAAATCTACATTGAATAGCCTCTAACTGCTAAGAAGGCCCCATCAATTGCTAGCAGAAGGACCAGTCCTGCAAACGCTTCCCCCAGATCATTGGCTACAACCAAGGAGTACACAGTGGAACTTAGGAGTGGTGGTGGGGCATGTACAATGGTAGCTTGTAAAGCCACCATTGTATTCCCCCAGTCATAAAGCCAGCTGTGCACCAAGTCAGGCCCCTAAAATATGTTGGCACAGCCTGAAACCTCAAGGGACTGATTCAGCAGCTGGGGCTCTGCAGTGGGTTGATCTCCTATGGCTGGCTGCACTGACTCTAAAGCAGCTTTGCACCATGGTGCAGGACAAAGCAGCTACAATGCAACCTACAATCTGGGCCTCTGACTACTGGGCATGGTTGGTGGCTCGTTTCAATGGAATTACTCAGGGTGAAAAGTAGAGTTTGGAGGGAATTTTCCAACTAAATGGGTTTTTTTAGGTCAGAAAATGATGATTAATTTAAACTGAAGCTGTCCCCAGGAAAAGGTCAGTTTTGACAAAATCTTTTACTTACAATTTTGAAAACAAAGTTTCCAAATGGTCAAAGTTTCATTTCAACATGAAAAATTCTGGTTTTTGGGGTTTGAAACGGTTGCCCAAAGCCATTGTTTTTTGAGATTTTTGAACCTGAACTTGCTCATAGGGGGCAGATCCTTGTAGTGTGACCCCTGTAATCCTTAGTCTACAGGAAACACTCATTATCTTACTGTAGCACTTAGCTAATGTTAGTGCAGTGCTTTGAAGATGGACAGTGCTATGTAAGTGTTGAGTGTTGCTATAATCTGAGCTGGCACCAATAAATCTTCATGTAAATTAAAATCTCAGCCTGTCTTTCTTTTTGGTTCTGTTGGGACTCTGTGTCTGCTCTGGATCTCACACCAAGTCAATTAATGAGAGTGGTGCGGGGATCTAGGATGGTCAGGGATGGGAGAAACGGAAGAGGCCAAGCTGAAGGTTGGATGAAGATTCTCCTTCCCCATTCCCAGTAGAGCTTCCCTTGAACAGTTAATTCAGACCCAGGCTATGCTAATTTTTTGCTCTTGTCCCCTCCTGTTCATGGTGGGGATTAGAAGGGAGGTTCCCAGGGCAGCCACTTGGGGGGAACCCTGCTGGCTGCTGCTAGGAAGCCGGGTTGGAGGGAGGGAGGCAGCGGATTTGAAGTCATGGGAATGCAGGATGCTCAGCGCTTCTCAACAGACAGTCAGCCCCTTGCAGGAGGCTAAACTATCAGGCCCTAGCAGAGGAGTCTTCATGTGTGCAGTCATGTGACACTGCAAATAAAAAAAGTTTTATTCTTCCCCTTGCAACAGTGCTTCTCCCCAGCTACCGTGGCTGAAAGCTGCAGTGGAGAGCGTGTTGATTCAGACTCACTCAGACCACGCTGAGAAGCACAGGAGTAGTGGGGAAAACCAGAATCTGAAAAATGGAAATGAAACTAAGGCTCGAGGGACTGGAGAGAGACAAAGTTAGCAGAAGACCCGTTAGTAACAGTTTGGTGGTTTATGTTGTTTCGGGAATCATTTGTAACACTGCAGCAATGCCATTCCTCTGCAGATTCCATTAGTTTTATATCATCTACTTCCACGTGCTGTTGATTCATACGCCCTGCTTTTCTTGGGGTTTGTACGTCTCCATTACATTTCCCTGCAGTTTCCAGGACTTATAGCTGTGCTTTTGGGAGTGCAGCAGTGAAGGTGGCGTGCACATTTCCAGGTTATAAAACCTCAGCCCAAGCAGTCATTGTTTTAATCTCCTGACAAATGTAGAAATAAAATCAATCTGCTGGTAAGTTATATAAGATAAAAAGTAACTAGTAGATGGGCTTCCTTTACAGTCTTACCATTCCAAATGCCCTTGAGTTTCACAATATAATTCTGCACATCCTTAGTCCATATAAATTTAAATTGTACATACATCTCTGGTCTAAATAGGGAGGGTATCCAGAGGGAAGAGGAGAGGGGCAGTGAAATGGACTCTACCTCATGACTAGAAGGTTGGAGGTAATAATTATTTTAATTTTATAATAACCTAGCCCAGTTTTATCTGGATGAAATTAACCCCTGTAGTGCACAAGGCCTATGCACTACTTAAATCCGGATTAAGTCCTATTTTGAGGATTCAGGTGATTCACAGGTCATGTGCAGGGCCTCTGCACAGGGGCAAATTCCACCCTAGATGCATCATTATTAATCATGTTTATTACAGTAGTACCTAAGGACCAACCAAGATCATTGCCCTGTTGTGCTGAGCACTGTACCAACACAGAACAGTAGGCACTCCCTACCTCAGTTTACAATCTCAAGATAGACACAGGCAGGGGAAAGGGGTAGAACACACAGACAGAGGAACAATGCGATCATGTTAGTTCTGCACACACACAAAATTTTAGTTGGTTTTAGTTGGGTGGGGACAAGCTTCATTTAGAATAAAATAACATGTAAAAAATAAATGCATACCCTGGTGTATGCATTGTTTGCCTATTATCGCACCTTGACATTCCCAGGGGTTCAACCTTTGCTGGAGGCATGGGCCATTTTGTTTCCAATTCAGATACTGCCTGTTACAGAATATATGTGCATACACACACACACTCACCCATGCACAAACACGGTGATCGCTTTTCCTGAGACTTTATTTTTGTTCTTTCTCATGCTGTTTTCCTTTCATCTGGAACAAGCCAGTCAAGCATACGCTTGCTCTTTGGCTATAGCAAATATGAGACACAATAATAATTAAAAAAAATAATAAAAAACTATAATTAAAATATTATTCTGGCTTCTTGCAAATCTTCGCGTATATTACTTAGTGTTTGCTGCCTGCTTGGTGTGAGAAACGGGAGCTGAGGAACCAAAGAGACATACAGAAGGAGCCATTTGTAAAATGCAAGCATGAGGCACAAATGGATGCTTGATTTTTTTACCCCTCGATCTCATTTCAGTGACGTCCCTTATTCACTAGCACAGATGCGGAGTGTCTCCTTTCTATTTTCCAATTGGATAAGATGGCAAACAGTTTCTCCTAATTAGGTGACTGATGAATGTCACCAGTTTGGCACAGCTCCCAAAGTTAGATTTTTTTTTTTAAATTAGCAGTCAGATCTGTTACTTTGCTTCCATATTGACCATGTAGTGACAAAGTTCTGAGGAAGGAAATATTTTTAGGAAAGAAAACAATGAGAATGGTTCCTGCCTCTAAGTGATATATGGGGTTTACTTAGCTCCTACTGTTTCCTGAAAGGGCACTCTGGAGAGTAAATTACTCTCGTTAATGGTGGCTAAATATATGCTCCTAAAATAGCTCATGTCCTATCGTTAATAAATAATCTGCAAACATGTCATCTTTCTTGGCTTTTTCAGTATATTTGGGAGCCTACACATTTTTTGTAATGCAACTCCCGCCTGGCCCCCCCGATATTTTTTTAACTCCCCCCCCTCCCCCGCCCCATGCAAATAAATGATGGCTCTTCCCAGAGCTGGGAATCGGACCGGCAGGGATGGGCTGTTGTGGAGGTGGCCCTTCTCATGGCACTGTTCTCTTCTGCTTCCAAAGCACAGCAGAGAAGTCTGTGGCTACAGAGGCCGAAGGCCAGACTTCATTTTGGGAAGGTGGGTTCTGGATGGCTGGGGGCAGAATGGACTGTCGCTGGCTGGAACTTACAGCGGGCTCTCATTGCTGTGTCCTGTAATTTTAAACTCCAGCAAAGAAATGACACACCCAAAATAACACAACAAAGGGTGACTTTACAGGAGCAGGAAAATAGGATCTGGGGAAGGAAAGAATTAGGGTTGAATACTTAGTATGAAACATCAACAAATCAACCAATTCCCCACCTCCTAATACTCACACCTCTTCCCCACCTCCAACATCCTCCCTAGCACCTTCCCTGGGAGACGGTAGGCTGGGAGTGAGTCCAGAGATGAATGCTGCAGCACTGTGAACGTTGGCCAGTTTAACCAAAAATGTCCCCCATTGTGTCTTAGGTGGGAAGGGTCCTCTCCTGGCTCCCTAGTCTGGAGTCTTATGGAGGTCTCAGCTGGCACTGGGTTGGATCACTGCCACTCTGGACACTGGTCTCTGCAGAGCTGCAGCTGCCTGACCCATGCACTAGATTCTAGAGCAGTTCAATGACTCCCTTTGTGGGGAGACGGAGTTAACCAGAGACTCCCTGAACCGTCCTGTTTCGCTCTCAGCTCCAAACCCAAAGCTCAGAACTGAAACTAAACTAGTCTCTTTTCCTCCGAATCAGGTTGACCCTCCCACTAAGGGGCTGAGCAGCCCTGACGATTTCTGTTGAACTCTCCACTGTTGGACTTGATCACATAGGATCTGGGTGCTGAATTTTTTTTCTTTACGACAGTGAGAACTGTCCATACTTTTTCTCCATCCAATTTGATATAAACATGGTTCTAGATGTGGCAGTTCTCTAGCTGAGTGACGTCTGTTCTAAAAGTGTTTGTAAGTTCTTTTAGCCTTTTGATCCAGTTTGGCTACTCTCTTCAGTATGGCAGCTTTGGAAACAGTTTCTTTTCCAAAGTTGGAAAAGTAGTGCTGAGTTGTCTTCCCATCAGGAAGTGTGCTCGACTACATCCAGTGGCTGCTATCGGTGTTGATCTGTAACTCAGAAGAGCAAGGAATGGATCTGCCTGCTGTAGGATTTTCTTGGCTGTTTGTACAGCTGTGTCAGCCTCTCCTTTCACATGTGGGTAATGTGGGTTGCTAGTAATATGATCAAAATCATATTTCATTTGGGATGACTTCAATCCTGCTGCAGTGAATTGTGGTCTGTTATCCATCACCAGTTGTTCTGGAATACTGAAGTGAGCAAAAGTGCACTTCAATTTCTTGATAACATTGCAACATGTTATGTCTGTCAAGTACATTATTTCTATATACATGGAAAAACCGGGTATGATGTCCTCTGAATTCACATAAATCTGCAGCTAGTCTCTTCCAAGGTCTGTCAGGTAGAGGTGTTTGTTCACTGCATGGTTCAGCATCGTCTCTTCAGTGGATTTGTACTGGATTGCCTCTCAAAAGTCCTATATCATCAAATCCTCCATTGAGTTCTTCCACCTTTTTCACTAGGCCCATCATGGCTGCCACGCTGCAGCTGAGAAGATTATTGGTCTTTGACCCTTTGACCACATGCATTCTGAATGCATAGCTTTTGTCTTTGTAAGATGTTTCTGTGGTGGACTGGCTCATGCAGTTCAGAATGTCTCCGGTAACTTCAGCTCTGGGAGCGATGAAGGTGATTGTAAATCCCTTCTGAGATGACTGTGACATCAGCTCCTGAGTCAATTTTAAAGTCAATAGTCTTGCCAAGAATATTCAGTTTCACTCTCCAGGCAAGATCTATCTCATCACAAGTGATAGATCCCAGAAACAATGGCTCTTGATTGTCTGTAATATGAGTCAACTCCCTGACTGTTTTGATGTGGCAAACAGCTGCAAAATGTGCATATTTTGTGCATATATTACACCACGTACCTCTGGCTGGACATACATCAACTTGTGGGATGTGAGTTTTTCCACACCGTAGGCTGGAATTTGTCCCTCTTTTCCCGGGAGTTCTCTCCCCTTGTCTCGTGGTTTTATGATAATGACTTCTAACACTCTAGTGTCTGTTTATAGCCCCTAAAGAGACAAGGTGGGTGTAATATTTTCATGTTTTGTATTTCCAAAAATCACAGTTTTCAGCCAGCGTATGCAGAGTGCTTATAAAACATTCAATATTTCCCCCCGGTTTTTGAATTCTATAATGGAAACATGCTTTTTCATAAAACAAATTTCTCTGAGGTATAAAGTATGCATCAAACATAGCCATTTCATAGTCATCTTTGTGACAGTCTTCAGTCAAGTCAAAGGATTTAAAAATATGCTCTGCTTGTTTCTCCACAGAATAAATTAAAGACAATGCCTGCATATCTCCAGTTTCTTAGTGCAGCTTGGTAGCAATGCAAAATCTTTGCAAAATCTTTTTGACTGTTTCCAGTCTGTCCATTTTGAAGGTTTGTCAAAGCTGAAGGTCTCTGGGGCATTAAAGAGTGGCATGTTAATGAGATCCTGCCACCTCTGTGGTTGTTCCTTGTGTCTGCAGCCATTGCTGCTGTTCATAGACTTTAAGGCTAGAAAGGACCATCATGATAATTTAGTCTGACTTCCTGCATATTGCAGGACACAGAATCTCATCCACCGACTCCTATAATAGACCCCTAACCTGTGGCTGAGATACTGCAGTCCTCAAATCATGGTTTAAAGCAGGGATCGGCAATCTTTGGCACACAGCACCCTTGCGGGCCGGGCCGGTTTGTTTACCTGCACCATCTGCAGGTTATGCCGATCGCAGCTCCCACTGGCCACGGTTCGCCGTCCCAGGCCAATGGGGGCTGCAGGAAGTGGCGCGAGCAGAGGGATGTGCTGGCTGACACTGCAGGTAAACAAACCGGCCTGGCTTTCCAGGGGGCTTACCCTGGAGGGCTGCATGGCAAAGGTTGCCGATCCCTGGTTTAAAGACTTCAAGTTAAAGAGAATCCACCACTTACACTAGTTTAAACTTGCAAGTGATTCATGCCCCATGCTGCAGAGGAAAGTGAGAAAAAAAATCCAGGATCTCTGCCAATCTGAGCCGGGGAAAAATTCCTTCCCAACTCCAAATATGGTGATCAGTTAGACCCTGAGCATGTGGGCAAGCCCCACCAGCCAGACACCTGGGAAAGAATTCTCAGTAGTAACTCAGAGCCCTCCCCATCACTGGCCATGGGGGATATTTGCTACTAGCAGTCGCAGATCGGCTACATGCCATGTACATGAAGTCTCATCATACTATCCCCTCCATGAACTTATCAAGCTCAGTCTTGAAGCCAGTTAGGTTTTTTGCCCCACTGCTCCCCTTGGAAGGCTGTTCCAGAACTTCACTCCTCTAATGGTTACAAACCTTCACCTAATTTCAAGCCTAAACTTGTAGATGGCTAGTTTATAGCCATTTGTTCTTGTGCCCACATTGGTGCTTAACTTAAATAACTCCTCTCCCTCCCTGGTATTTATCCCTCTGATCTATTTATAGGTAGCAATCATATTTCCCCTCAGCCTTCTTTTGGCTCGGCTAAGCAAGCCAAGCTCTTTGAGTCTCCTCTTAGAAGGTAGGTTTTTCATTCCTTGGATCATCCTAGTAGCCCTTCTCTGTTTCTGTTCTTCATTTATTCCTGACACCATGTCATGTATTTCTGTACCAGCTATGGACTGGTCACAGAGCTTGCTTATTATACACACCAAATGTGTTCGTCATAAGATCCTTTAATGCTCTGCCAGGTATGGCTGAGGTTAATTTAAATAAGGTATTTTACACACCTAGTGGCTGCACTGAATAATACCGTTTAGCATCCCGCTACAGCTGCTGCTAGTGAATGAAATACAACCCACTTTTCTGCTTGTTGCTAGGTGTTAGACCCACAACGGTCCAAATTCGTGCCTGGCCATTGGTTCAATATACTCAGATTGAAAAGGGAAATGAATATCTTCGCCGTGATTACGTGGCCACCTATCTGAATTCTGCTGGTATTTCAATTTAGTCTTTTCAAAATACATAGATTAGGGGTTTCATCCAATGTCCATTCAAATCAGTGAGTCTGTCCATTGATTTCAGTGAGCTATGGATGAGAATTTAGGAAAGTAACAAAATTATGCATACAACAAAATAAAATGTCTTGCTTATTTATTATTCCCTGCATTTGAGGAGCTCCAAGTCTTTTTAAAAACTGGGTGACTATTTTAAAGATGGGAAGACTGAACAGCAGAGAGGTCAAGTGACTTGCCTGAGCTCACAAACTGAATCAGCAGCACAATCAAGATCCAAACTCATGTCACTTGTGTCCCACTGCAATCACAGGAAAGCTCTGCCTGCCATTAGAAAAACACCATCTTTTTGTACCTGTTCTTTATGAGATGACATTGGCTTTCATTCTGAACAGAGATTTTCACACAATTTGAGACATTTCCTCCTCCCTGTGTCTGTCTCTACACAAGAACAGTTGGGGGCATTCAGTGCTGGGTGACATTTTATACACCATTTTATATCACTGGCAGTGTACCTTTCACTGATATCTGCTACCTCCTCTGGGGATGGGCACTTGCTTTGATTTCTCTTTTTCTGAAAAGGACGTGTGTCAACACGATGCCATCAGAGGTGAGGTTATCCTCTCAGATGCTGGCTGGCTTTGTTTGAAATTTCATCAGGATGCTGTTCTTGAAATGAAGTTGCATCTTTGTGGGAATTAGCTCTATTTGCAAAACCATTCATGAATTAAATCTTGCATAATCAATGACAGTGTTATAGTTATAGACATTCCAAAGGGCTTTACAAACTGTGTGTGTGTGTGGTGTGTGAGTGTACTCTACATGTGTGTATGTGTTCAAGAATTAGTTCATTCCTCAGAGAAATTCAGCCACCTCCAGGGCGGAATTCTGCTACCTCTCAAATCTATCTAGCTACATTCTCATACTGTGCCCAGTCTGTGCTTTGCAAATACACAAACTCCCCTCTTTCCTCTTCCCCCACAGCTTTACATTATCCACTCAAAACAAATGATGCCTCCAACCCTTGAATTCATTTACAATATTTTCAAAGCTTCCTGTATAGAATATTGTGTTTGGAATTTTAATTTACCTCAGTACTAGTTCCCACCCCATCATGCTGATGTGGATTACCTTTGGAGGAAGGGGAAAAAAAGACAACCAAAAAACAAACTAAAAATCACCATGTTTTTATCCAAATTTCGGCTTGTTTGTTTTTTTTATACCCAAGCGTCTTCACACTGAATTTAAACAGATCCTCATCCTACTCATTGAGAGATCGTGACCCACTTTGGCATTTTTATACTCTGCAATAAGATCCCCAACTCCGCCTTTTCTCCAGAATGTAAAGGATGGAACCCATCTCCCCCACAGCCCATCACAGCCAAGACTTTCCTTTGATCAATTTACCAGCTCTATTCTGCATCTCAAGATATTTCATCAGATGTTCATAAACCTCTGTCAGATCTGGGTGGCATCCTGGCCCCAGTGAAGTCGATGTGAGTTTTGCTATTGACTTCAATAGGGCCAGGATTTCTTTTGTAGTGGTTAAGTATAGAGGGTATGTCATTGCTGCTTCAAAATTCAACAGGGTGTGTCAAGTTGACACTGAGGCATCAACATCAACCGTCTTATGCACCTAAACATACATGCTTTGACCTTGGTAATGGGAGAGCAAGTGCCAGCTGGAATGATTTGCAACTTACTATTCAAAAGTTTGTGTTCCTGGATGACTGTGGGACACCAACTAAAGCACCTCGAGAGACTTCAGAGTCCAGGTAACTCCCTTCATGGGACAATAGCGTTTGTCGGTGATAGCACTGGTACTCATCCATGGAGTTTAGAGCTCTTCCCTCACTCTGTGAATTGTCCATGAGCAGATCACAATTTGTTGTGGTGGTTTGTGATCTGAAATTGTTTGACAAGTACTTTTTTCAAGCACATTTCAGTCTCTGGTCTGCTCACATTGGATTTGCTGTGAGAATTCATTGAAGTCTATGAGATTTGAAAGATGATACCCAAGCCAAGTGACTGCTCACCTGAGGGCACCTATATGCTGCACGAGCCTTTTGGTGGCATGTAGAGTGTAGTCCCATGCTGCAGTGTAGACGGTGAGGCACTACTTAGGTGAATAAATACACACCCAGGTATGTACCATACAGGATTCTCCTCTCACCCAAGCAGTGCCTCCTAAAAATAGCAGTGTAGTGTCCTCTGCCCCATCCCCGCCAATGCTGGAGTCTTTCCCCCTTCAGGGAAAGACTCTGGTAGAGGAGAGGCAGTAGGGAAAGGCTCCAGCCGCTCCCTGCTGCAGGAGTCTTTCTGTGAGGCTGGGAAAGGCTCATGAAAGTCTCCAGCAGCGGGGAAAGCCTCCAGCAGCTCCCCACCGCTGAGCCTTTCTCCGTCGCCTCCTGCTTGCCAGTGCCTTTCACCGAGGTATATAGCCGCACACTGCAGTGTGGACACGGCCTCCTTTGCACCGCAGCGTGTAGTTACACGTACCCCACATGCTGCCACAAGAGGTGTGCAGTGTAGACGGACCCTCAGCATCGGCTCTGTCCTCGGATTGCATGACCTAACCTTTGTAAATGGCTTGCGCTCTGAGTGAATTTCCTTTCCTCGTGACATTGATTTTGCTTGGAGGCTCACCGAATCGAGGCTATGGGCCCAGCATGTGCTCACCGTGCACATTCAGCCAAATGGAACACTGCACACCTGAGTGTTTTTGGAGCAGGGAGGGACGATAGTGGTGCAAGTCGGGGGGGCTGACTCAAAATGCAATTCCAAATGTGGGGAAAAAAACATTCTAGAAGGAGCTTTCCAGTAATGCTAAGACCCCATTTACATCAACGGACATTGGATTGGGTTTATAAACACCAAATGTGCCCAGATGCTGCATCTGGGGGTAACAAAGGTCTCTAGCATCCTTCCCAGATTAGGGGCTATTGCCATGCAAAAGCCAAAGAATAGTCTTTATCTTTCATGCCCCTTCTGTAAAATACGTAGCCCTCCATGGCTCACAGGACCCAGAAACTACAGCTGTGCCTACTCCAACTCTTAAGATTAGCCTGGTTATGCTGATGGGGCAGCCCAGATTTTACAATACTGGAATTCCTATGTTCCCCCCACTTCCTTATGGGGTGACTAGTTGACTCCTAAACGCCCGTCCAGTCAAAGAAGTCTTACACCAGACATTCTAATGTTTCTGTCTCTTCCAAACAAACGGCTGGAGGCTGTCTGGAATGCGCTGTATGTTACAGAGCTATTGAACAGTTGCATTTCTTTGCTGCATTTTGCACCTTGCTGCGGTTTAATCCTATTTCCAATAAAAGGCAAAGAGACATTAACATCAGCTGGTAGAGAACTTGACCCAAAGACCTTGCAGCCTTTTGAGGAGACACGACCCTCATATAAAGAGCTGGGTGTTCATGCTCCTGTTCCTATTCATTATGGTCAAAGTCTGAGCTCATGTCTGTTTCTTAACGCACAAAGAGTCTATAAATTTAGGGATGTTTGAGTCTTGTGTTTCCTTAAGTGAAATGTCACATTATGATAAGACTCTGCTGTATGAATGTTGGCTTTTTGAGATCCTATCTCAGAAAAGATGCTAGAGCTATTTTGGGCTCTGCAATTACACCCCACAAATAAATCCTCGGCTACTATAGAAATACAATATCACCAAAAAAAGCAGCAGCAAATAGGATTTTACTTTACATTGGAGAAGACATGATGTCACTTTAGTTTTTCATTACCAGTATAATTGTAACAGATTTATTTAACCACTTATTCAGCAGCTAGCTTGCAGAGCCTCCTGGGGCTGCTGCTGATGTTGGACAGCTGATAGAATTATTTATCTGATAAATGCAAAAGATAATTTGATTTAAAAATTGTTTTGAGGATCTGAAAAAGCCACAGCATATATGCCACATTTCTTTTAAGATTCCAATAGGATGTAGAATCTGATCTCTGAATTTGTATATTTTCACCTTTAGACTCTCGAAATGGTCAATCTTTTTTTGATGATTTTTTTTTAAATTAATTTTATTCTTAAACTAAATAGAGCTACATGTTGCAGTCATTAAGGCCCTGGTCCAGTAAAGCATTGAAGCAGGTGTGTGACTTTAAGCACATGAGTAATCCCGCTGGCTTACACATTTAGGCTATATATTTGTGGAAGACCCTGATTCACCAAATCACATAAGTCTCATTAAAATCTCTGTGCTTAAAATCAGACATATGCTTTGACGAATGGGGGTGAATTTCACAACATGATTTAAGCAAAGATGTGCTTAAGTGCTTTACTGGATCAGAGCTTATTAGAGCAAAACTCACATTGATATCTATCCATAATTTACCCAGTGGTTTACATGAACATATATAAATCTTGCAAACTATTCCTTGTGATTATTGTTGTGACACATATGACACATGGTAGCATTCATGCTCCTGGATTGGATGATTCCTAAACCCAGAAAAATCTTTGCAGATGGCTATCTGAACTCTTGTCATGTCAGTGTTCATGCAAATACGCTTTCTGATATTTTCTCTTTTCACAAAATACAACGTTCATGGAACGGGAATGAAAAGAGTCTCAAGTTCTGTTGAAACGGGTTTGTGGCTTCTTTTCCAACAAATGTTTGTGAATATTTCTTTGCTTGTGTTTAGTTAGGACCCTGCCTCCCAGTCACAGAATGTCTGGTGCAAATTAAACTGAAACGTGATTTGATCTTGCTTCCTAATTTTAGCTGAGAAACTCAAAGGGCTCTATATTAGTGCAATGTATTATGTTCCCAAGATATATTCAGTAGAGGAAAACACTTCAAAACACCACTGTACCCAAAGATGGTCTGGCTAGAGAAGGATCTGACAGCCGCATCCAACCAGATGTGAAAATACCCACCACATCTAGGTAGCGAATACTGAAAGAGTCACAGAGTATACTATTTTATTAACTATGGATTGATACTTTGTACTTGCAAAGACTTTTTCTTGAGGCATCTCACCAGTGATTTAAGCTCTCGAGTCCCCTGTGAGAGGCATAAATAATTAGTAACCATATTTTACACATGGAGAGGTTAAAGCACCAGTTTTTTAGTGTGGTCTTAACTCACAGAAACCAGCCAAGACTCTGATGCAGGTGAAGTCAGAAAATTCCACTGCTATCCCTACTCTAAGCTTTCTTCCCATGTCAAGCTGCACAAGGCGGTCACTCCAGCATGACCATGGTTCCGCCGTTGCCCAGAAGAGATCTGTAATCGCCCACCCCAGAATATGTACTTTTGCTGGTGTGTGTTTTTCTGGCCTCTCTTCTCATTTCTTCTTCCTGCTATGCCACCAGCCCAAGCCAAAACCACCTTCCACAGCTTGACCACCTCACAGGCAGAAGGTCACACATGCGTGTTTTCTGCTGGTTGAGAAGAAGTTGAGAAGTGTAATACAAGAAGTTGACACAGTCTCCACTTAGCTCATGCTGTCACCACAGTGCCTCATCAACATCATTGTAATTATTCCCTCACCCCAGCATTATTTATTTATTGATGGTGTTAAATGGCCTTGTCAAAAGCAACTCTTTTTAGACCATTAACGCCACAATGGATGATTGTTTTCCACCACACCCCATTAATAATTCCCACCGCCTGCTGGCGTAGGCAACCCCAGTGCCAAGGGCTCTTGTGGGGAAACGGTGTTGTTAGAGGTAGTGATAACGATAGGAGTCTCTTCTTGGAGCAGTGTGCACTCATTAATCTAAGGGAACGATCGTGTCGTCTCACACAGTGCATAGTTTTTTCCGTTCGAGAAGCTACGCCTCGTTTTAAGTCTTTGTAAAGCCCAAGTCAAGGAAAGGGATAAATAACTCCAGGTTGCTCCAAGGGAGAGCAAATGTCCCAATGAGTAGTCTGCCAACACACTGATGAATTTTTAAATGAATTTCGTCGTTTGAGGACGCTTCAGCATCCCCACCCTTCAATCTGTTTAGTTTATTAAAGAGGAGGTTAAAAGGCGACTTGATCGTGGTGTAAAAGTACAGTACCTACATGGGGAAGAGATATCTGATAGTAAACAGCTCTTTAATCTAGAAAAAAAAGGCACATAATGAGTTCCAGTGTTTGGACAGTAAAGCTGGACAAATACAGAGTAGAAATATGTGATTTTTTTTTAACAGTGCAGATACTTAAACATTAGAAAAACTTACTTGGGGACACAGTGGATTTTCCATCAATTGGAGTCTTCTAAAGTTTCTAAAAGAGATGTTTCAGCTCCAACTGAAGTTATGGGGTTGATGCAGAAATTACTGGGTGAGATTCTTTGGCCTTCTGTTCTGCAGGAGGTCAGAATAGATTATTATAAATATCACTTCTGGCCTTAAAATCCATGAATCTGTGGGGGCTGAGAAAGCTTCCCCTCCTGCACATCTTTCCAGCCTTCTAGGTATAAACAGGAGAGACAAGATTTGATATTCCTGCTACTTCCATGTAAAAAGAAAACAAGCAGAATACCTTTGACCCATCTGAAAACAAAACAGAAAGCACGTCCAGGCCTTATAATTTTTCCTTAAGAAGCAAGAAATAGGGAACATTTTCTCTCCTTTTGCATATCACCTTTAAGGCTATGAGCATATATCATTCTCATCCACCCTGACAAAGCACATCCATCTAAGTACAATATGAATGGAAGTGCCACTCTCCAAATCTAATGCATGAGAAAATCAGCATTGTTCAATCAAAAGCTAAGGTTTGTCAAGTGAAGAATAAAGCCACTTTATTAAATAACTCTAGCACTGATTTTCCCTGGTGGGTGGTGGTGGTGTGGGAAGGAAAGTGTAAGATTGCTGGGAGAAAAAAGGATGAGAGAGATCTCCATGTCAAAGATGGGTTTATTTTGCATGACAAAAGCTGGATGGGGAGTGCAGGAATATTGCTTTCCCTCCAGAGCAAGCATTAGAAAGTTTTCAAAAGATGCTAATGTATAACTCTGGGTTTTAAAAAAAATTTATTTATGGCTTTTGCTTCAATGAAAGGTGCTCAGCAGACAGCTCTGGAGGTGGAAGTTCTCTTTCTCCCCCCTCCTCTCCCAGGAGAGGTGCAGCACGGGTAGAGGGCAGTGGCAGTGATAGATTCCTCTTGATGCTCCATCCCATTTCAGTTCTTGGTCCCACTTCTGAGACAGTCAATGAGCAGGTGTCAATTGTGCTGATTATTTTAATTATTTGGGTCTCTGTCCATTAGGAACTAGACTGAGAACCCTCCAACTCATTTCACATAGATTACCAAACAGACATCAATTGGAAACCAAGTATGGTCAATGAAGACTTGCCTGATATCGTAATAAACCATTCCCCCAAATATTTCAGTACTTATACTGGGGACCCAGAGAAGAGAGGCTCCAATTCTTATTTCCAGTCTCCCGAGGCTCCTAATCCCTGAAAATCTGCACGGCTGTTTCCTTCAAATTCTTCTGTTCCTGCATGCAGCACATCTTGCTGCTTTCCCCTCTTCAAAGTAACAAGAATAGGGCACTTATTTAAATGGATAAATCTGCACTTTCTCTCTTTTTCAGAGATGAGATCTAATCACGTTTTTGTTTAGCCATGAGATGACTGAGGCATTTTGCTCTCCAGAGACCCTCAGCAATAATTCTCTTTTCGGCTTCGATGGCCATCTTTTTTTGAGTCTGTAAAACAGGTTGCTGTGCTCTTCAGAACTGACTATATGTATATTCTGATTACTGAAAAGGTCACTTGGAGGACATGTTCCACAGCTTTTAATGGAGATTATGTTCTAAATGCAAACACTGAAGAGAGGTTGATAAGGGTTTAAAAGCATTAAACTTGTCCACTCGGTAAAAGCACAAAACCCCAAGGTTAAGTCTGATCATTTTCTATTAGCTTAGCACAAAATTTCTGCACAAATGTTAAGCCTTTTGAATATTAACAGATCCTTAATTCGAAGAGTCTTTTTGCATCACTATTTCATTTTTCTGCTATTAAACCAAGAAACTCACACTCTAGTATTTAGTAGAGATGGGAAAACTTCAAAAGGTTTCAATAGTTTGGTTTAGATAAATACCTACAAGTTTGGATGTTAATTTGAATGGGTCTTCAAAAGTGAGTGGGAAATTTCTTGCAAAGAGGCTGTCTTAGGGTGTCTGGCACTTTCTGCTTCCAGCTAAGTGAGAAATACAGGCTGCGAGAATGGCCCATTCTCAGATTTTATGGCATTTCTATTTCTGATACTATAAGGAACCTGGAAGTGCAGAGGCTCATGAAAATTAAAGGAGACAAGCAATAAAAACCAGGAATCTTTTTGAACCTCCAGAAAGATTTGCTTTGGATTTGATTCAAGTTGTAGACCAAGATTCTCATCTGATCTTTTTTTCTTTCTTTCTACAGATTGTCATTCCCTGAGACCACAATCTGCCTTCACTTACATTGCTGCAACCTCATTGAAATCAATGTGCTATATTATTATAGGTGGGGCTGAATTACCATGATTTATAACCCTGTGCTTCTATATGCCATTACTGGGGTGGGGGAGTTTGAACTGGAAGAGTTTGGGTTTGAAACAAAGGATGGTCCTGTGATAAAGGTGCTGGCTGGGACTCACAAGATCCAGGTTCACCTTGGACAAGTCATTTAACCTTTCTCTGCCCATTTGTCTGTCTTCTCTACTTGGGTCTCTTTGAGGCAGGGACTGTCTCTTACTGTGTATTAGTCTATTACATATTTATGTTATGGTAGCATGCTGAGACCTTAAACAAGACAGGGACCCATTGTGCCAGCAGCTGTAGAAAGTCTGGTGACCACATGATGATGCATCTACACATCAGGATGCCAAAACAGTAGGGATTCCACTCCAAAGATGGAATGCATGTGGCAGAAGAGGGCCTAGGGCTCCAGTGTCTTCAGGTCACAGAATATTGGTTCTTTTGGGGCAGTTTCTCAATAGGAATGATGAATTTGGATTGAAATTTCATCCTGATATTGTCATTATGTTACATCATTCAAGACAGATTCAGCATATTCAAACTGGGCTTTTTTTGGACAGGCATGCAATTTCCCTTGAACTGTTTGCCCATCCCATGTACTTTCTAGGCTACAGTTTTATAGCATCAGTATACCATAGCACTCTTAGGGCAGCATGTGCCATGGCCGGTAGTGAACCTGGTGCTAGCATTTCTATTATGAATCTCATTTCTGAACAGAGTTGAGCCTGACTTATATCTGGCTCCAGATTCCCACCTCTCCTTTCTCTAAATACTCCTGAGCATGGGCAAGTTCAGATTTGGTTTGGTCTGTTATGGAGATAAAGGCCACAGAGGCAATTCAGAGTTAGACTGAGATTCCAATTCTACACTCCTCCAAAAATCAGGGGTTGTCAGGTCTGGGTCCTCTTGCTCAAGCCAGTCATTAATATTTAGGGATCTTTACCAGGGTCGAGCAAAACCTTTATTATAAATCCTGAAATCTTAGCCAGACTTCTGCAATAGTTTCATCAAGGTTCACGAACCTTTTGTGCAAAACTGGGATGAGTTATGCTTCAAGCTGAAGCCATGTGACATGAAGGTCTCCAACAGTTTCAAAACCAGGTGAAACTTGGTGACTCACACCCCAATGGCAGTTGGCAAGTATCTCACTGCTCTCATTTTGGGAACATTCACTCTAGGTGAGTTTCTGGATTGTAGGATGGGAAAAATTACAGGTTTGAACTGAAAAACCTGGACATTTCTGGAATTGTTTCCAGGGATGGCTGAATGGGTTCAGAAAAAATACGAACAACTCAAAACCCATTGAATCATTTTCTGAGATTAAAACAAACGAACAAACAAACAAAAAAAACCCACCCATTTTTTTTTTTAGTTATTTGGTGGTGCAGTGCCAAATCTTGCAGTATTTAGGGACAGATTTTTTAAGGTATTTAATGTGAGTTAGGTGCCTAAATACCAGTTAAAATAGTCCTTAATCCTGATGCAGGACAAATCCCCATTGATTTTAGTTTGTGAGGACTGAGAACAGAATGCAAGATTTGACATGACTGGGGTGGTTGAGTGGAGGGGGAATAATCTTTGGTTAAAGATGACCGTCAAAGGAACAATATACATTCAAGTCCTTATTTGCTTCTTTAGGATATAAAGAAGGTCTGAAAGGTGTTTGTTTTGTTTTGTATACTGCTTGGTTTTATACTTTAGACACATCGGGTCCTGATTTGCCTGTTTTTGTTGGATGACTCATTGGCAGATTGGAGAACCAGTAAAGCTTGAAAAACATACATAGAAAACTTCAGCCATTGACAATAGAATAGATTTTTAGTCAGGCTGTTTAAAACACTTTGGACATGACAAACACTTAGGAAAAAACCCACTTTGCAAAAGATTCAGCACCCGCCACTTCCCTCAAATCAAGACTGTGAACTCCTGCTCTAGTTCTTTTGTTATCAAAGCAAAAACTCAGGAGACAAGACTTGGTATTTCTGATATTTCAAAGTTAAAAAAAAAAAGTAATTTAAAAATCATTTTACATCAAAAAGAAGCCCCCCAAAAGTACATTTCCCTCCCCCTGCTTTCCTCCAGGAAACCTTTAAGGAAGAGGCCACCAGGATACAGGGGCATTGGATTCTATTCTTACACTGTCTCTGTGACTTTTCTTCATCTAGAATGTGGGGATAATACTCCTCTTCCGCTCCTACCCAGCGCTATTGTGTAACCCAGTGGTGAGTGGGTGTTAAAGGTCCCCTTCTGTACTGATCCACAGAAAATATGAGTCTGTCATAGCCCTGGCTAGCAAGGCATGGCTCCTTAGTTCAAATTGTAGAAGTTCATGATTTTAGCTCTGGAGCTCCTTGGTCCAATCTCTATTGTGTCAGCCAAGGTGGTGTCTACCACAGTTGCAAAGCTGAACTTGTTGTTTGTAAAGCTGTCTGAGATCCTTGAATGGAAGGTGTTTGCATGCCTTTGTTTATGGCCAGAAGTGGAAGAACCTACACCATACTAGAGAAGCGATTCCCACTCCCTGTAATTCTGACCTGACTGAAATCAGAGAGTACTGGGCATCTCATGAGAACCTGGAACAAGTTTCTTGCTTATTTTAGGATCAAGTAGGCCCAAAGCATGTGCAACTGACTAAATTGTTCTTTTGAATCTAATTTTTCTTTTTTGTTTAGCTTTCCAGGGGCAATGATTCATCTTATTTAATATTCTGAGCATTAAAATAAAGGCCTACGGCCAAATTCATCTCTAGTGTAACTCTACAGAGTTTGGGCACCAAGATAAATCCACACCAAGAGAAGAGGGAGTTACATTAAAGATGAGTATAGGCTGTTTTGCTTTTCTACAGGCACACTTTGAAGTGAAACTCCATCACCATGAGAACAAGCTTCTTTTTTTTTTTATCTCCCCAAGTCCAAATCATGACCAATAAGGTTCCATTCACATCAAGCAATTTAAACAATAATGAAGTTGAGCTTCCTGCCATGAAAAAAACTCAACTTGCAGCTTGACTGCTGGGTAAAATTTCACAGGTCTTGCAGAAAGCTAAGCATGAAACTGTCCTGTGGAATTGCAAACAGCTTATCAGAGAGAGAGAGAGAGAGAGAGAGAGAATGTGCCTTGCACAGTCTGAGCCGAGCAGAGTACTCCATATTGCAGGCAAATGTGGTGCAAAGAATCCAAACCATTAATCAAGCACTGACAGAACACTCTGGAAAGTAGAGTGTCAAATGGGAGGGGCTGCACAGCGATAGCTCCGTCCAAATGGCCTCAGAACAAAACCAGCTATAGTAGTGTTCATAGCCGTGGAAATATTTTACTTACGTTTGTGCTAAACGTTTGGAAATTTGTATTGATCTGAGGAGAAGTCTGTGCTGGATGAGAGTGACACGGACAATGCACATTGCCGTGTCAAGTTTGATTTATAAAGGTCATTTGTCAACCACTCTGCTCCCCGACTCTCCCTGCATAGTTTTTTATGCAAAGCGAATGAATTAAGCAACCTTCCCTAAGCCAGAAGAATTCTGCACATCTGGCGATGCTAATGTCTCACATGATGTGTATCCAGATGTCTACTTAGAGAAGGTGGATGAAAATTCAACTTGTTTATGTACAGTGTTTGCTGACTTGAATCTTGGCAATCTGTGCGATAGAGCTTTTTGTCAAAATAATGTTGTTTTGTCTCCAGTTTCCCTCCTTTTTATGTTCCTTCTGCTCTGGAAAAAATACTGTATAAGGCAGGAAAAAAACATTTTGGCTGCATTTTATAAATAAGAACAATAATAGCCTATGAAGTTGCAGGCACAATGCAGATTTGACCTGTGTGAAGTCTGGGGTTTGTCTCCTGGTTCAGTTGTATGCAATTGGCTATGGAAAGTCACTGGGAAGAGTTTTTAAAAGCGAGCGCCTCATTTTGCAGAGACACTTTTAAGAGGGCTACCTGGAGGCATGTTTAAGCCATGTAATGACCACTCGTGTAAGATAATAGATTCTGAGCTCAGTGACACTGGTGTAAAGTGAGAATAACTCCACTGACTTAAGTGGAGTTATTTCTAGTTTCTATCAGTGTCACAGAATCCAACCTATAATTAAAATTGTGCTGGAAAGGAAAAGATCCCAGGATTATTTGCCTAGCACTATATGATATTGCAGTGAAACCGACATCAATGACGAATTAGGAAAGCAAATGCACAGGCAATCAACTGGGAGGTTTAACATTCCTTCTGTTTCCTTCTGTTCTAAGGAACAAACGGCTTCCTCCTTTCACCAAGCAGTTGGTGTAGGACCTCTTCTCCATACATGAAAACATTAGTCCCCAAAACACCCAAAGGCCTTGATCATTTTCTTGTACTAGCCAGGGATCATCTTCCTGAGCTGCTCAAAGAAGAAGTTGGTACCTGGCACACTTCTACTCCAACAAAGTCCTAATTTGTGCATACATAGACTAGACCCGGTCTCCCACAGCACACACAACCTGCTCCTTTATCATTAGGCCAAGGCCTTGAAAACAGGGCTGGCTGAGCCTCTTGCACTTTGAGTTGGGCTGTTCAAAGAACCTAAAGGAGTCAGGCTCCTGACTTCTTTGAAAGTGGAGTTCATGAACCTTTTTGCTGTGATTTATACCCATTGTTTGGCTTCCCCCCTCCCCCAAAGGTAATCCAATTAAAAAGGAAAGTTTATTTGATCTGTGCAATGTATAAGGGAATGAAAAGCCCTCTCAGAAGCCAGGCTTGAGGTATACGAGTGCCTTGAGTATACAGGACATAGACGGCATTTATTATTGCTTTGGAATTCCTCTCTCTACCCATCCGCACTCCTCCTTCCCTGACTCAGTACAATGGCTTGTCTTCAGCCAGACTTTCCAATTTTCTGGCCACCACAACTAGGGCCAGATAGTCCCAAGAACTCGCCACATTGGGTGCAGGTTGGATGCTGAGCACCATGGAAAATCCAGCCCTTATTGAGGAGTCTAAATGGGAGCTGGGGTTTTTGGTGTGTGTTTGTTTGTTTTTTGGCAAAACTGGCCCCAATGTGGGTGTCAAACCCTGGGAAGTCCATCTCCTCATCTCTGTCTGCTTTCTGCAGCATTTTCCTCCCTACATTGTCACTATTATTGTTGTTTTCTCTATTTAGATTGCAGCAACACCCACCGTGCTCTAGGTGTTTTCGAAACACAAAGGAAGGCACAGTCCTTTCCCCAAAGAGCGTACAGTCTAGAGAGACAAAGGGAAAGGGATACAACATACAAGCAGGTTTCAGAGTAGCAGCCGTGTTAGTCTGTTTCCGCAAAAAGAACAGGAGTACTTGTGGCACCTTAGAGACCAACAAATTTATTTGAGCATAAGCTTTCGTGAGCTACAGAGAGGTCACATTGACTTCTCTGGAACTACTCATGATGCATAAAGTTAAGCATGTGCATCAGGCTTCCCAGGATCAGGACTGTCACAGGGTGAGCTGGCTCTTAAACCCAAACCATCTTAATCTGTATCTGTGCCAAGCTTAGCTCGCCTCCCCAGGTGAAGGCAATTAAGAGCAGTGCTGTTACTAAGCCAGGCCTGCTGAGGGAATAAGAGCAGACTGTGGGGAGAGGGGAATCTGATCAGGGAGAGGAGACTTGGGAATCAGTACATGACCAAGAGTGGGAGGCTAGCCAAGAAAGGGCTCGGGAGGAGGCTGAGGCTGAGAGAGTATAACAGGCTCAGAGAAAAAGTAGCGTAAACTGAGATTATGGGGGCAGATAGCCTGGATGTCTAGGTTTCCAAGGCTGGGACCCTACAGCAGAAGGTGGGAATAGGTTCTCCCTCAGCTGCTGCCCTGTGAGGGAGGGTTCAGTTGACACTGCTTACAGGGAACCTTGCTACCTAGCAAGGGGACACAGTGACCCCTGAAAACAAATGGAGGGAGAAGGGACTGAGCCCAGGAGTGCTAGAAGACTGCTGAAAGAAGAAAGACCCGTGGGGAGGAAGGGCTGTGCCGAGGGAGATCAGGGTGGAAGATTTGTGTTTGGATTTCTGGTTGCACAGTGGAAGATGGTGGACTTTTACGTTACATAGATGGAGGGCTAAGTCACTTTCCTTAGCAGCCAGAATAAACCATTGGATGAAGGGAAACTGAGGTAAATGCAGGGTCTGATGCCTTGTGCAGAGACACCTTGCTACAGGGACTAAAGTAATCAGGAGCATGGCTAATTAATGTTACATGTTGTTTTATTGGTTTGTATTAAAACAGTGGTTCCCAAACATTTTACTAAGGTGAACCCACCACCTGGATTTTGTCTGCTTTTGCGACTCACCATTACTTACATACACCCTCCGCCCTGGCACCACAACCCAAATCCCAGCCCAGTGCAGACGGGAGGCCCTGGGAGAGGGGGGAGTTGGAGAACGAGCCTGCCCCAAACTCACCTGCAACGGCAGCTCCTGTTCTGCAGGGCTGGGCCTGGCTCTCGAGGCTGGGCGAGGCATCCTGGAACATAGAGTCATAGTGCCACTCAGGTTTGGCCTGGCCATCCTCGGGGCTCACTCTTCTGCTCTCTGGAGCCTGAAGAGAAAGGTATGCTTGCTTAAAAGAGAAGGCAGGGACCCATTGATGAGTCATTTAAAAGTGGACTGGGCAGAGCTCTGAAGAATATACCATAGGGATTTATCCTATAGTGGCAGGGGGTTGTACTGGATGATCCAATAGGTCTTTCTCCTCTCTAATTTCTTTGATTCTGGGAGTTATTTTAGTGTACTGAAATGATAATGGTAGCATTTATGGATTTTTATGCACAGTGAGTTAATATAGCTGATGAATGCTATTTCCATAACATTTGCATTACATTTTTTATTGCATTACATTTCCTATCGCCGCAGAATAATTTCCATGAAATTAAACCTGTCGTAAAAAAAAAATTAATTGAACGTGCCACTGCTGGGTCATGGGGAAAAGCCAATGTGCTGGACCTGGAGGTGGGCAACGAGAGCTCAAACATAGAGGTTGAACTTCAAGGAGCTGCTCTGTTTGCCAAATGCCAAGATGGAAGCTGAGGTCTGGCATACAGTTGTTTCTTGCGGTTATGCAGGTCTCCACACAAAGCTCTTATTTGCTCTGACCACTCATCCTTCAGCTTCCGCAGAAGCCTGTCAATGCCCCTTTAAGTACTGGGCAGAGGGTGCACCTGAGTGACATATTCCCTGTTCCCCCAGGGGATGAGTGCATTGGCTCCTGCAGGCTCCATGGGTGAGCATGTTTCTGAAGCTAACTCCCCGGCAAAGCAACACAGCCACGACAGCTCTGACAAGGAGCCAAGAGGAATGAATTCCAGGTCAAGGGTCCCTCAACAGAAAGCCCTCAGTTGAAAGGAGTCCTGAGATGTAGACCTGTATCCTTCAATCTGCTCTGTGTGTGTGTGTGTGTGTGTGTGTGTGTGTGTGTGTGTGTGTGTGTGAGCCTCTCAGGTTCTTGCTTGCTGTGAAGGTGTATAGGGTGAGAGACACCTCTTACATAACGGTGCCCTAGGCCACCTGGAGCATTAAAGGCACCTGGAAGTGAAGAGGAAGCCAGTGCAGAGACCCGAGCACCAGGGTTGTGGGTATCCTCCTCATACCTACTGGAAAGTAGTTATTGCACTCAGCCATTAGCAGAAGCTTCCCCCAGTGGGCTATGAGAGGAGCCTAAGTAACATGCATTGTGGTAATCTAGCTTGGATACGACCAAGACATGGAGACTGCTCTGAGGCCTGTCTTAGAGAGTAGCAACTGCAGCCACCAGGCTGTCCATAGGTACAGAAAGATACTCTGGCCATGGCTGCTACCTGACAACCCAGGAGCAATGATACAGGCAGACAGACCTCTTAGAGCCATTTTTTAGTGGGATAAGGTTGTTTACAACTCCATGGAGTGCTGTGGAGTAGAGCTGACTACACCATGAATACAATTTTCAGGTGCTTAACTGGTTAAATTCCTGCTGCTTTTATTGCACCTTAAAAACACCAGCAAAGCTTGGACTTCTAAACAGCCCTTTGTCCTGAATACAGCTAATTTAGCAAAGTTGATGGGGCTCCCTATCTGCTCTTCTGCTGCTAAGAATTTCAGGCTCATCTCAATTCTATTTTTTTTTAGCACATTAAAAAGCCAGTCCGCTGCACGGGCAGGTAATACAATCAGCAAGCTCTTACTGGGCATCTTAGTTTTCACAGTCAAGTGCACTGAGGATGCAGAAATAATCATTTCGAGCTAGACCCACATATGGGTTACCCTCTGACTGGTAATCCCTCAAGGTGGCTGTGGTTTAATTAAAGGTATGCACTGGTGAGGAGATAATTGTAACATCCTCTGGATGGCTAGCCCTCATTTGCACCATGTACTGTCTGATTTAATCATCTATAATATATCAAAGGGCCATGCTAAGTTTTAACATACAGATAAATGAAGAGCACACCGGGCTGCCGCTCAGTACATGCGTTTCGATTAAGCACTGCTCATTGGGGTGATGGTTAAATGAGTTATGTCCAAGGCTTGCAGCTGCTTCACTAGATTAAGGAAAGATTATTTTTTAACATCACAATTCAGAAGAATAAATGGTGCACGATTCAGATATCAAACACTGAATGGGATGGGAATGTAGGAAGGGCTGCATTCCATTACTGGCTTGATTATACCTAATAGGTAAATGTTGATCTACAGAAGAAGTTAGTCTGCAATGGAAGTTCTGCAGAACTTGGGTCAACTTGAACTGTTCATTCCAAATGGCAATCAGGGTAAGGTTACTGGTCGTGGTAATTTTTTGTTTCCAGCTCATCTGACTTGTTTCCTGCAGATTCTAAAACATAGAACATGGTGAGAAATAATAGAGGCTCACGGCTATTGAAAGGGATACTATCCTATTGTTATACACTACGGTTATAGATGGGGAAAGGGGTAAACTGGTACACAAGGAGTATGAGAGATTTTGAAAAGAATATAAAGGGGATAGTAAGGAGAGATTTTGGGGAGAGGGAGTGGAAAGGAGATGGAGAATTCACATTGGATTGAAAGGGAGTTTTGCTTGATTACCAAAGGTTTTGGCCCATTATTAAGTATTTAACGGCCAAGAGTGTGTTTCTTTTAGGAGCCATTTCATATGTGAGATGGTTTTATAAATTGACACTGATCAAGCAAAATGCGTAACTTGTCAGACACAGTCAATGCATTAGCAGTCTGATTATTAATATTTGTATTGGAGGCTGGCCAAGATCATGGCCCCATTGTGCTAGGTGCTGTATATACCTGCAGCATGACATGGCCTCTGTCCTGAAGACAATCCTAACAGGCAAGATAATCAAAGTGTAGGAGAAAAGACTGCAACATAAAAACAAAGTGCACTAGTTCTTAACACTAGTGGTGGTAGAATTAGTCTGCACTACAAGGGTCCAGTCTTGCAATGAAGACAAGAGAATTTTCCTATTGGTTTCCTATTGCAGCAGGCCCTAAATCCCTTGTAAATTACAGGGGAGACATTTTTAAGGTTTACACCCTATCTCTAGCAGGCTGGTGTTATTAACTCTTTGTAAGTCATTGATTGGTAACTACTGAGATAATGTTGCCCAGATAAATTTATGTTCATTGTGTGGCCAAAACCAAGCAAGCTCCCAGGGGATCCCACCACAGCCCCACATTGGCAGTACCTACTGTATCTAATCTTCTGCACTCTATCAAAACTCACAATCAAGACAAACACCTGGTGACAAGTGATTGATCTGCAATTCCTCACAAACAGAAGCCTCCCCTCAAACCAAGCTCCTAGAGGGGAAGGGTAGAACAGTTGTATCATTTCCCCCTGTTACGTGACAACTTAGCATGCCGTGCAATAAAAGACATAACATTCAATTGACCTTTTGCTTATCTATAAATGTAGACTGAGCGACACAGACCCCAATTCACCAAGGAGCCATTTCAGAGAAATTTATTTCCTTTTACTAGCCATAAAAATAAATTGCTCTGCACAAAGAATAGACACCAGAAATACCCTTCCTTGCCTCTCCCCACCAGTAATAAGATTATTATGAAGGAGATGTTTTCTCTGGGCAATCATGGCTAACCAGTGTGTTATCAAATTTTTATCTCATCGAATTGCAACACAGAGATATAGTGTTCTGGAGAGATTTCACACATCACGCTGGCCTTCTGTAACCTTTCCAGTATGTGTATGCAGAGCAAGCTGGATGCTGGGACTGGCCTCTGTTCTTGCAAGGATAGTTTTTCTACATTTAAGTCCGCTTGTGAACATCTTACTCAACAGCCCTTGAAGAAAAGGAACAATCCTTCCATGATGTATCGGTCTATTTGGACTAGCTGTTCTGAAAGGCAATGGGAGATTAATGCAATGAGCCAAATAGCTGATCTACCTTATTCCTCTTCATGGAGTCCAGGAATAGGCTTGTGGATATTAATCTTTCTTGGATTTTAATTGAAGCAGATGGCTCATTTGTTTCCATGCTTTGACTCAGCTTTCTCAAATGAGATGTACAGTGAAAAGTATGGGAATGTCCCATCCCCGCTCCTTGATTACAATCAGCATATCATCGGGGTTTTTGTTTCATTTCTTTACTGTGAACTGCTGTTTCCATCACCCATGACGTATTTTACAGTTGGATGGACAGGTACCAAGGAGTGAGGCATTCTGGTGGGGAGGACAATACAGGAGATCTGGATGCTATTCCCAGCTATGTAACTGACTTGCTGTGTGACCCTGGGCACGTCACTTACCACCTCTCTTTCCCTTCCCGTCCTTTGTCTTGTCTGATGGTGAGCTCTTTAAGACAGTGACTTTCTCTCACTATATTTTTGATTAGGGCCCTGCACAGAGGGGCCCTGAGCACAGATGCGGACTCTAGGTGCTACTGTAATACTAATAAAGGAGAAATGAGGTGATGTGCTGAATTGTTGTCAGATTCAAGAATAGTGTTATTGCTTATAAATAATAATTGTACCCAGCTCTTCTGTAGCACTTTTCATCAGCAGATCTCAAATCACTTGACAAAGGAGGTCGGTCTCCTAATCCCTATGGCCACCAGCAATAGAACCCAGGAGTTCTGACTTCCTATCCTTTGCCTCCCTCTGTTTGGACAATAGACTCTGCACTTCCTTAGTACCTTCCAGCTAAGGATCTCACAGTACTGTACAAATCAAAATGAAATTAGCCTCACCCCTCTCCAGTGAGTTAGATGGTATTATCCTTTCTTTTTACACATGGGGAAACCAAGGCACCAAGCGTCATGTCCGAAGCTACAGCATGCATCAGCGGAAGAGCCAAACATAGGATTCATGTCTTCTGACTCCCTATCCTGTGCTTGAACCACAAGACCCATTCCTCCCAGGAGTGGCCCTAGGGAGGTCAGTCTGGGGTGGTTACCAGCTAATGCTTTCAGTTACGGTTCTCAAATGTGCCTTTAATTTAGATACAATCAGGCAGTCGGTATATGCTCACTAAATATCTATTGATTGCAAACATATTTGAGATTAAACTGTTATGTAATGGTGATTAATCTATTACATCATTAACCCTCAAAACAATGTTTTGAGTTCTCACAAGGTACTAATTTAGCAACTGATGGGCTGATTAAATCTACATGAAATGCATATTTAGAACGTTGATTTAAAGGGTTACCTTCAGGCATTCAGTCCCTATAGGTATATATTTCAAGACAGATATTGCAAACCACATTTCCTGTTCAATGGTCCCTGAAGTTATAAACTATCCCCTGTGCTCCACAAAGCCACAGCACAACCCACATCTTTCTTCTAACGCATGTCCAACGTGTGTATTTGTGCGTGTGTGTGTGTGTATAATTGAATTAACTTCTCCTCCTTCTTCCAGTTTTAAGCTCAGTTTGGCAATTAAACCTAAAGCCCTGTTCAGACCTTCGTGCTGGTGTAACTATACTGATGTAGTTACACTAGTGCAAAGCTGTAATGTAGACATGCACTGAGAAGTTTTCAATGGTGCAAATTAATCTGGTAAAATACTGATCTAATCTACTCTCTGGCTTTGCGTTGGGCCAGCATGTGTCTATGAGGGACTTCTGAGCTGAATGCCTTTAATTTAGATCAGGCCTGATGCAGATATAAACCCCTGCAACTATCATTAATTGCTCTAATAAGAATATTTGAAGAGCAGGTCAACTTCCTTTCTCCCTTTTCCATGGCCCTTAAACAATTCTAGGGCTTCTCTTGAGGAAGGAAGAAGTCATTCTAGAAACGATGACTAATTCAGTCAGTGAACTCCTATGCCTGCTTGATATGGATTACGCATCTAGTTCAGACACCAGAATAAAGAAGTCATCACCAGCTGTCAGGTTGGAGGGAGGTTACCAGCGGAGTTCCTCAGGGATCAGTTTTGGGACCAATCTTATTTAATCTTTTTATTACTGATCTCGGCACAAAAAGTGGGAGTGTGCTAATAAAGTTTGTGGATGATACAAAGCTGGGAGGTATTGCCAATTTAGAGAAAGACCAGGATATCATACAGGAGGATCTGGATGACCTTGTAAACTGGAGTAATAGTAATAGGATGAAATTTAATCATGAGAAGTGTAAGGTCATGCATTTAGGGATTAATAACAAGAATTTTAGTTATAAACTGGGGACGCATCAATTAGAAGTAACGGAGGAGGAGAAGGACCTTGGAGTATTGGTTGACCACAGGATGTCTATAAGCCGCCAATGTGATATGGCTGCAAAAAAAGCTAATGCGGTCTTGGGATGCATCAGGTGAGGTATTTCCAGTAGAGATAAGGAGGTGTTAGTACCGTTATACAAGGCACTGGTGAAACCTCACCAGGAACACTGTGTGCAGTTCTGGTCTCCCATGTTTAAGAAGGATGAATTCAAACTGGAACAGGTACAGAGAAGGGCTACTAGGATGATCCGAGGAATGGAAAATCCGTCTTATGAAAGGAGACTCAAGGAGCTTGGCTTGTTTAGCCTAACCAAAAGAAGGTTGAGGGGAGATAGGATTGCTCTCTATAAATATATGAGAGGGATAAATATCGGAGAGAGAGAGGAATTATTTAAGCTCAGTACCAATGTGGACACAAGAACAAATGGATATGAACTGGCCATTGGGATGTTTAGACTTGAAATTAGACAAAGGTTTCTAACCATCAGAGGAGTGAAATTCTGGAATAGCCTTCCAAGAGAAGCAGTGGGGGCAAAAGACCTATCTGGCTTTAAGATTAAACTCGATAAGTTTATGGAGGAGATGGTATGATGGGATAACATGATTTTGGCAATTAATTGATCTTTAAATATTCATGGTAAATAGGACTAATGGCCTGTGATGGGATGTTAGATGGGGTGGGATCTGAGTTACTACAGAGAATTCTTTCCTGGGTATCTGGCTGGTGAATCTTGCCCATATGCTCAGGATTCAGCTGATCGCCATATTTGGGGTCGGGAAGTAATTTTCTTCCAGGGCAGATTGGAAGAGGCCCTGGGGGTTTTTCGCCTTCCTCTGTAGCATGGGGCATGGGTCACTTGCTGGAGGATTCTCTGCTCCTTGAAGTCTTTAAACCATGATTTGAGAATTTCAATAGCTCAGACACAGGTGAGAGGTTTATCGCAGAAGTGGGTGGGTGAGATTCTGTGGCCTGCATTGTGCAGGAAGTCAGAGTAGATGATCATAATGGTCCCTTCTGACCTTAATATCTATGAATCTATGAATCCAGCTGATGCTTCACACTTCATGGGTGAAATTGACACCCAGCCATGCTCACTGAGCTCCCTCCATTACTCACAGGCATAGAGGGCTGGGTTCTGATTTGCACCGTAGCCCCTTTACAGGCTCTAGCTACAAATACAGGCCTTAAAATGTTGCTGTTTGGTGTCAGCAGGCCATAGCATAACTGAGAATTAGATTTGTAGCGTCCACAAATCCACTCAGTTTCTTAGTTTCTTTTTCTTGTCTCCCTCCTGACCCTCTCCTCCCGAGGGATGAATTACCTCTAAAACAAACACACATTTCTAAGCATTATGTCATTTCTGGGCAGCAGTCAGCGGATAAGGTT